>NC_138312.1:5762500-6962500 GCF_965601325.2 Salmo salar | reverse complement strand
CAGTCCGGTCCGGCCCGTCCCTGCTCCCCGCACCAAGCCAGTGGTGCGTGTTCCCAGTCCGGCCCGGCCCGTCCCTGCTCCCCGCACCAAGTCAGTGGTGCGTGTCCCCAGTCCGGCCCGTTCCTGCTCCCCGCACCAAGCCAGTGGTGCGTGTTCCCAGTCCGGCCCGGCCCGTCCCTGCTCCCCGCACCAGGTCAGTGGTGCGTGTCCCCAGTCCTGTCCGGCCCGTCCCTGCTCCCCGCACCAAGTCAGTGGTGCGTGTCCCCAGTCCGGCCCGGCCTGTTCCTGCTCCCCGCACCAAGCCAGTGGTGCGTGTTCCCAGTCCGGCCCGGCCCGTTCCTGCTCCCCGCACCAAGCCAGTGGTGCGTGTTCCCAGTCCGGCCCGGCCCTGCTCCCCGCACCAGGTCAGTGGTGCGTGTCCCCAGTCCTGTCCGGCCCGTCCCTGCTCCCCGCACCAAGCCCACGGTGCATGTCCACAGTCCTGTCCGGCCTGTCCCTGCTCCCCGCACCATGTCAGTGGTGCGTGTCCCCAGTCCGGCCCGGCCCGTTCCTGCTCCCCGCACCAAGCCAGTGGTGCGTGTTCCCAGTCCGGCCCGGCCCGTTCCTGCTGCCCGCACCAAGCCAGTGGTGCGTGTTCCCAGTCCGGCACGGCCCGTGTCCGGTCCACCGGTGCCCAATCCTGTTCCGGTCGACGGCTCCGCTCCGGACCCTGAGCATGCCGCTCCACAGTGGTCCAGTCCAGGCCAGAGGGGTAGGGCTAAGGTGGAGGCGGGGGAAAGAACACGCCCGGGGCCAGAGCCTCCACCGAGGCGCCCACCCGGGTCCCCCCCCCCAATAGACTTAAGTTTGGTGCGCCGAGAGTACGCACCGTTGGGGGGGGGGGGTACTGTCATGCCCTGACCAGGTGAACTCGGGTATTTTGGTCAAGGTGTGTCATGTTGGGTATTTTTCCTTGGTTTGTTTTCTATGTTTGCGTTATAGCCTTGTGTTAGCTCTATGTGGGTTATTTCTATGTTGGGTTCTGTCGATTCCCAATTAGAGACAGCTGTCGCTAGTTGTCTCTGATTGGGATCACATTTAAGTTCCTTTTTCCCCCACGCTGTTTGTGGGGTGTTGTCTCTTTGTTTTGAGCAGTTAACGTATCGGCATTTTCTTGGTTTTGTGTACGTGTTTATTTGAGTGTTAAGAATAAACATGTGTTCGCTCCCAGCTGCGCTTTGGTCCTCTTCCTCATCACCCGACGACGAACGTTACATTGACATGCATTTTTCAGGATTTTTTTGTTGTTATTCTGTCTCTCACTGTTCAAATAAACCTACCATTAAAATTATAGACCGATCATTTCTTTGTCAGTGGGCAGACGTACAAAATCAGCAGGGGATCAAATACTTTTTTCTCTCACTGTAACATACAAGCAATAGGTTACACTACACTATCCACAACACACACACAACCATGGGTGAAAGTAAGCCAGTTTGGTATGGTGCCCCAGGAAAATAAATAGTTGGGGTATGTCGTACCGGTAAAACGTGAGCCTATCACAATAATCTAAATGTAATGCCAAGAAAACTATAGGCAATTACACCATTATTTAACACTACCACATGTCAGCAGCATAAAAATTTGCAAATTAACTTGAATACGGGCAGTATACCCTTCATTTTGTCAAGGCGGAGACAAGTGGCCGAGACACGTGATGCATGAATCGCTGAACGTCATTACAACTTCAGGTTTTTTGTTACAGATGTCTCTTTCCATTCATCAATTTGCGGGTGCACAGTGCACTGTTTTATTTATTTTGTGAGTGGAAAAACGTGCACGGGTAGCCAACAGGAGCGACCTTTTGAAGTGATTGTTTGACAATCAGATGAAAACATCATGACTGGTTGTATTTATGCCACATTAAAAGGTAATGCATGATAAAGGTTATGACATATTTTTACTTGCCTACTCGGCCCACGGATATTATACTAAATCAATAGGGATTCTATATGTAATTCTTTGATTAGACCCATAAAATGTTTGTAAAAATAGTAGGTCCCTTACCGATACAGGCACGCTGAGAAATCTGACTGCAGATAGGTACTGTGCCTAGCACAATAGGAGGCTGTTCCTTCTCATGCTAGAACAAAAGCTATCCCTGCTGTGTACTGACCTGGTACCAATGATCCTGCCGTTTATACTTGTAGAATCGCAATGCTCGTCAGTGGCCAAGAACTTGACTTTGAGCCAATCAGAGAGCACAAACCTCCATGTGGGGGAGCCGATAGAAGTGACAAGAAAAAGGGACAAAATAGGGCACATTTCCCAGTGTAATCCACAAACTTTTCATCTGCATTGTTCTTACTAAAACATATTTTTATTCTTTACTCCATTTACATCTAGCTAAGGAGTTTTGTGTTTGAATAAATATTTTTTTGTTAGGTTCAGTTTGATAATATGCACCTGCTAATTTTGTTAGCTAGCTAATTAGTTAACGTTAGCTTGATAACTGAGCCAGGAAGTCACATACACTTCATATGAAACTAATGGGTTGGTAAGTGCAGCACAATGCACACAACACTAAATGCTTGCCTTTACCAAGCTATCTTTCTACCAATAATTGATTTCCCTTCCATTATCCCGTACTGCCAATGCCAATTCGCTTGCTAGCTAATGTTAGCTAAATGGTTAGCACCACATAGCTAGCTAGCTACTCCACCGAATCCATTGTGATTTAATTATAATGTTGCTACCTACACCAGTTATTTAGTTGTGGTCATCTGGTTAGTATCAATAAGGGCTTACTACAAATTCTAGCTAGCTAGCAACAACATTAGCGCAGCTTGCCAGTTAGCTTACATTAGCTACAGCAGGCACAAGCCAAACAAGCCACTGCCCCCTTGTTGCTGGGAGTATTTATGTGAAGCAAAAATCAGAGGTAAAACTGTGAACAACAAAAACTTAACTGCCGACACTCTTGGCAGTACCTATTGGCAGTCAGATTTTTCTATGGGTCTGACCCGTAAGAATGAAATCTTCTGCACACAGAACACACACACACACACACTTTGAAAAGAAGGTTGACAACATCCGCTCCTCATTCACTCACCCTATTGAGTCCACTGTCCCACTCGCACAGATCTCATCCCTGACCACTGGCTGCATCCTCTCTGACCACAAAATGGCTAGAGTCGCTCCCCTCCTCAATAAACAAACACTCAACCCCTCTGATATAAAAAACTACAGACCGGTATCCCCTCTTTCTTTTCTTTCCAAAGCACTTTCTGACAACTGTCTCAGAATGATCTTCTTGAACCTAACCAGTCAGGGTTCAAGATGGGTCACTCAACCAAGACTGCTCTCCTCTGTGTCACGGAGGCTCGCTGCACTACCAAAGCTGACTCTTTCTCCTCAGTTCTCATCCTCCTAGAACTATCCGCTGCCTTCGACAGCATGAACCATCATGTCCTCCTCTCCACCCTCTCATGTCTGGGCATCTCAGGCTGCTCCTACCAGGTGACGTGGAGAGGATCTGTGTCTGCACCAAATACTCTCACTACTGTTGTCCCCCAGGGCTCGGTTCTAGGCCCATGTCTCAGCTTGGATGTCGGCCCCCCACCTCCAGCTCAACAAGACAGAGCTGCTCTTACTCCCAGGTGAAGGCCTGCCTGCTCCAAGACATCTCCATCATGGTTGACAACTATATGGTGTCCCCCTCCCAGAATGCAAAGAACCTTGGCGTGACCCTGGACAACACCCTGTCACTCTCTGCAAACATCAAAGTAGATACTTGCTCCAGCAGGTTTATGCTCTACAACATCCGTAGAGTAAGACCCTACCTCACAAAGGAAGCGGCGCAGGCCCTAATCCATGCAATTGTCATCTCCCGTCTGGACTACTGCAACTCTGTCTTGGTTGGGCAGTCGAAGCTTTCATCCACTACAAGACCATGGTACTTGCCTATGGAGCAGCAAGCAGCAAACACTAAACCCAACCTGAGTACTCCCTTCTGCTACCTCTGGTCTCTTGGCCCTCCCACCCCTACGGTAGGGCAGCTCCCACTCAGCCCAGCAGTGATGAAACCAGCTTCCCCCTAAAGCTAGGGTAGCTGAGTCTTCTGAAAACATCTGAAACCCTACCTCTTTAAGGAGTATCTAAAATTAAGATGAATGCACAAACTGTAAGTCACCCTGGATAAGAATGTCTGCTAAATGGCTAAAATGCACATATTTAATGAAGAACATAACACACAGGTAGCAGGTTACACTACACACTCAACGACACAATCACACATGGTAACACTCAATCACAACTTTAAAACATTTTGCTAACAATATGTGTGAGGTTGTCATTGTGGGAGAGAGAGATTGTGTGTATGCGCCTGCATGTGTGTGTGTGCTCTGTGTTTCAACAGCTGTTTCAACCATGTGTATTTAATGTTGCTCATCTGAGAACTGCCTATGTACTTCCTGTTGTGTTGAACCCTGACTTCTAACCAATGACCCGTGACCATTGACCTCTACCCAGGATCCTCTGATGGGTCTGCTGGAGGGGCGGGAGGATCTGGATAAGGAGGATAAACCGGAACCAGAGGCCATCTATGAGACCAACTGCCACTGGGAGAGCTGCAGCAAGGAGTTTGACACGCAGGAGCAGCTAGTCCACGTGAGTATGGACAGGACAGGAGGTTTTCCTGACTACATGACTTGGCCTGGATAAACTCCGGGCCCCCGGCATTAGTTAGGGCCCAGAGTTTTTCTGGTCAGGTCATGAGGAAAAAGTATCGGCCTTACATATGCACACTGTATGAGAGAAGGGAAAGGAAGGAAACCATTGGTTTGAGTCAGTCCCGAGTAGCGGTCTCCAACTATAATCCAAAACACAGGATCCGTGTAAATCAACAATAACATCTCTCTGTCTTCAACAGCACATAAACAACGAGCACATCCATGGAGAGAAGAAGGAGTTTGTGTGCCACTGGCAGGAGTGTTCCAGGGAGCAGAGACCATTCAAAGCCCAGTACATGCTGGTGGTTCACATGCGCAGGCACACAGGAGAGAAACCGCATAAGTGTACTGTGAGTATACTACAGTATCCTGATCGCTCTCTCGCAAACTGAGCTTTGAAATTGATTGTTATATAAATTCAAATTCAGTTTAGAATTAAATTTCAAATTCATCAAATAATAAATTTCCTAGATCAGTTTGAGAGAGAGATACAGTATAGGTAGTATACTCACAGTGCATGTATGTGGCTTTAATCAAAATGCGCTACCTGACAGTGATGACATATTGGTATTTGTACAGTATGCGTGTTTCAGTTTGAGCTGTGTTATAATGTGTAATGTGTGTTTTCAGTTTGAGGGCTGTAATAAGATGTGCATCTATAGTTTCAGTTTGAGGGATATTATACAATGCATTCGGAAAGTATTCAGACCCCTTGACTTTTCCAAAAAAATGTACGTTACAGTCTTATTCTAAAATGGATTAAATTGTTTTTTTTTCCTCATCAATGTTATTTTTTCCCTCACACAATACCCCATAATGATAAAGCAAAACCATTTTTTTTTTGCAAATGTATTAAAAATGTAAAACTGCAATATCAAATTTATATAAGCATTCAGACCCTTTACTCAGTACTTTGTTGAAGCACCTTTGGCAGCGATGTAATGGCTGTCTTTGGAGAGAGTGGACCAAGGCGCAGCGTGGTTAGTGCTCATCATGAATTTACTAAAAGATCGAACACTTTAAACACAAAAAGCAAGAAACCGACAGCCAAACAGTTCTGTCAGGTGCAAAACACTATCTATCCCAATTAAAGGTGTTATTACGTGTTCCACTAAGGCAGTTATTTATCTTATAACTTGTCCTTGTGGTAAAAATTATGTGGGTAAAACAAAGCGTGAATTAAAAGTACGTATCTCAGAGCATCGTAGCACCATTAGGTGCAAAAACTTAACTTACCCAGTTGCGGCCCACTTTTTGGAAGCAAACCATCCGATTTCGTCTCTGCGTTATATTGGTATCGAACATGTCACCCTCCCGAGGAGAGGGGGTGACCTTGATAATTTATTGTTGAAACGAGAGGCTGCCTGGATCTTTAATTTAAAGACCCTTGCTCCCTTCGGTCTCAACATAGACTTTGATCTGAAGCCATTCTTGTGATAATTGTGATTTTGCCATTGTAATTGTTTGTTAGATACATTTTAGACTACAAATGCTATGATCGTATGCTATCCATTTGTTTGTCTTTTTGTATGTTCTTTGTATGCCATTTTTTTAAATATTTGAGTTTACCAATGATATTAGGCCATACTTGGCCATGATTACAAACACCTGTGTGTCTCTTGACACTTTATAAATGACTCATCTCGCAGTGTTTGATGATACCCTGATGAAGACAGCTTCGCTGTCGAAACGTTGGTGATTAAATTTTTGCATCTGAGCTCTTAGAGTGTGCGGCTTTCCTTCATTTTCAGGTGCAAAACACTAAACAGAAAATATCTACCCACAAACCCCAAAGGAAAAACAGGCTGCCTATGTATGACTCCCAATCAGCAACAACGATCTACAGCTGTTCCTGATTGAGAGCCACACACTGCCAAACCAAAGAAACAAACCAACATAGAAAAATAAACATAGAACGCCCACCCATGTAACACCCTGGCCTAACCAAAATAGAGAACCAAAAACCCCTCTCTATGGCCAGGGCGTTAGAGTACCCCCCCAAAGGTGCGGACTCCAGCCGCAAAACCTGACACTAAAGGGGAGGGTCTTCCTACGGCGGTGGCTCTGGTGCGGGCCGTGGACCCCGCTCCACCCTCGGCTTAGCCCACTTAGGTGGCGCCCCTGGCTGCGCCCGGCTGGCGGCCGACTCTGGCTGCGCCCGGCTGGCGGGCGACTCTGGCTGCTCCGGACAGGCGGGCGGCTCCGGACAGACGGGCGGCTCTGGCGGCTCCGGACAGGCGGGCGGCTCTGGCGGCTCTGGACTGGCGGGCGGCTCTGGCGGCTCCGGACTGGCGGGCGGCGTCCGGACTGGCGGGTGGCTCTGGCGGCTCCGGACTGGCGGGCGGCTCTGGCGGCTCTGGACTGGCAGGCGGCTCCGGACTGGCGGGCGGCTCTGGCGGCTCCGGACTGGCGGGTGGCTCTGGCGGCTCTGGACTGGCGGGCGGCTCTGGTGGCTCCGGACTGGCGGGCGGCTCTGGTGGCTCCGGACTGGCGGGCGGGTCTGGCGGCTCTGGACTGGCGGGCGGCTCTGGCGGCTCCGGACTGGCGGGCGGCTCTGGCGGCTCCGGACAGGCGGCGGCTCTGGCGGCTCCGGACTGGCGGGCGGCTCTGGCGGCTCTGGACTGGCAGGCGGCTCCGGACTGGCGGGCGGCTCTGGCGGCTCCGGACTGGCGGGCGGCTCTGGCGGCTCCGGACTGGCGGGCGGCTCTGGCGGCTCCGGACAGGCGGCGGCTCTGGCGGCTCCGGACTGGCGGGCGGCTCTGGCGGCTTCGGACTGGCGGGCGACTCTGGCGGCTCCGGACTGGCGGGCGGCTCTGGCGGCTCCGGACTGGCGGGCGGCTCTGGCGGCTCCGGACTGGCGGGCGGCTCTGGCGGCTTCGGACTGGCAGGCGGCTCTGGCGGCTCCGGACTGGCAGGCGGCTCTGGCCCAGGATTCACCAGGCTGGGGAGACATGCAGGAGGCCTGGCTCTGGGCGCAGGCACAGGACTCACCAGGCTGGGGAGACCCACTGGAAAACTGGTCTGAGGAGGCGGCACAGGATAAACCAGGATGGGGAGACCCACTGGAGGCCTGGTCCTGGGAGGAGGCACAGGATAGACCAGGCTGGGGAGACCCACTGGAGGCCTGGTCCGAGGAGGAGGCACAGGACTCACCAGGCTGGGGAGACATGCAGGAGGCCTGGCTCTGGGCGCAGGCACAGGACTCACCAGGCTGGGAAGACATGCAGGAGGCCTGGTTCTGGGCGCAGGCACAGGATTCACCAGGCTGGGGAGACATGCAGGAGGCCTGGCTCTGGGCGCAGGCACAGGATTCACCAGGCTGGGGAGACATACAGGAGGCCTGGTTCTGGGCGCAGGCACAGGACGTGCAGGGCTGGAGAGGTGCACAGGAGGCCTGGTGCGTTGGGCTGGCACAGTCTTCACCAGACGGCTAGCACACACCTCAGGCCGAGTATGGAGAGCTGACTCAGGTGACATCAACTCGAGGACACGCTCCGTAGGGCGAATGTCGTGCCTCATGCACCAACACAGCAGCTCTCTCATATCTCTTTCCTCCAATCTCCCCATCAACTCCTTCACTGTCTCTGCTTCGCTCCCTTCGCTCACCTCCAACTTCACCCCGACTGGCTCTGGTTCCATCCTCGCATGGCACTTGCGGGGGGCTGGGATGTAGCGCACCGGGCTATGAGCGAGCACTGGAGACACCGTGCGCTCCACCGCATAACACGGCGCCTGACCAGTACCACGCCGCTTCCGGTAAGCACGGGGAGTTAGCTCAGGTCTAACGCCTGACTCCTCCAATCATTTTTGGGGCTGCCTCTTCACCTCCACCTGCTTCCCCGGCAGGTTGCTGCAATGGTCAAATAGCTGTTCCCAAGGCCAGTCTATTCTTGCCTCCAATACTTCCAGCGGCCAGGATGTCATCTCCTCCCGAGCACGCTGCTTCCTCCACTCCTGGTGCTGCTCCCCTCCACGCTGCTTGGTCCATTTTTGGTGGGTAGATCTGTAACGATCGTCTGGAAGAGAGGACCAAGATGCAGCGTGGTTAGTCCTCATCATGAATTTATTAAAAGATCGAACACTTTAAACACAAAAAGCAAGAAACCGACAGCCAAACAGTTCTGTCAGGTGCAAAACACTAACAGAAAACAGAAAATATAAATACTAAACAGAAAATATCTATCTATGACTCCCAATCAGCAACAACGATCTACAGCTGTTCCTGATTGAGAGCCACACACGGCCAAACCAAATAAACAAACCAACATAGAAAAATAAACATAGAACGCCCACCCATGTAACACCCTGGCCTAACCAAAATAGAGAACCAAAAACCCCTCTCTATGGCCAGGGCGTTACAAGCGATTACGGCCTCGAGTCTTCTTGGATATGACCCTACAAGCTTGGCTCACCTGTATATGGGGAATTTCTCCCATTCTTCTCTGCAGATCCTCTCAAGCTGTGTCAGGTTGGATGGGGAGCGTCGCTGCACAGTTATTTTCAGGTCTATCCAGAGATGTTCGATCGGGTTCAAGTACGGGCTCTGGCAGGGCCACTCAAGGACATTCCGAGACTTGTCATTCAGAGACTTGGAAGGTGAACCTTCGCCCCAGTCTGAGATCCTGAGCACTCTGGAGCAGGTTTTCATCAAGGATCTCTGTACTTTGCTCCATTCATCTTTCCCTCGATCCTGATTCGTCTCCCAGTCCCTGCCACCATGCTTCAGTAGGGATGGTGCCATGTTTCCTTCAGACGTAACGCTTTGGCATTCAGGCCAAAGAGTTCGATCTTGGTTTCATCAGACCAGAGAATCTGGTTTTTCATGGTTTGGGAGTCCTTTAGGTGCCTTTTGAAAAACTCCAAGCGGGCTGTCATGTGCCTTTTACTGAGGAGTGGCTTCTGTCTGGACACTCTACCGTAAAGGCCTGATTGGTGTAGTGCTGCAAAGACGGTTGTCCTTCTGGAAAGTTCTACCATCTCCACAGAGGAACTCTGGAACTCTCTCAGAGTGACCATCAGGTTCTTGGTCACCTCCCTGACCAAGACCCTTCTCCCTCAACGGTTCAGTTTGGCCGGGCAGCCAGCTCTAAGATGAGTCTTGGTGGTTTCAAACTTCTTCCGTTTAAGAATACTGGAGGCCACTGTGTTCTTGGAGACCTTCAATGCTGCAGAAATGTTTTGGTACCCTTCCCCAGATCTATGCTTCGACAAAATCCTGTCTCGGAGCTCTACGGACAATTCCTTCGACCTCATGGCTTGGTTTTTGCTCTGACATGCGCTGTCAACTGTGGGATCTTATACAGACAGGTTTTCATTTTGTTTTCATTTTGTCATTATGGGGTATTGTGTGTAGATTGATGAGGGGGGAAAAATATTTAATCCATTTTAGAATATGGCTGTAATGTAACAAAATGTGGATAAAGGGAAGGGGTCTGAATACTTTCCTAATGTACTGTAAGTTTGAGCTGTGTTGTAATGCATTATGTGTGTTTCAGTTTGATGGGTATTATAAGAGATTGTTAACCTCTGTTTCAGTTTGTGGGCTGTAATAAGGCCTACTCTTAGTATGGGTCTTGTGTGTTTCAGTTTGAGCTGTGTTGTAATGCGTTATGTGTGTTTCAGTTTGATGGGTATTATAAGACATTGTTAACCTCTGTTTCAGTTTGTGGGATACTCTTAGTATGGGTCTTGTGTGTTTCAGTTTGAGCTGTGTTATAATGTTTTATGTATTGTTTCAGTTTGAGGGCTGTAATAAGGCCTACTCTCGCCTGGAGAACCTGAAGACCCACCTGCGGTCTCATACAGGGGAGAAGCCGTATGTCTGTGAACACGAGGGATGCAACAAAGCCTTCTCCAACGCCTCAGACAGAGCCAAGCACCAGAACCGCACACACTCCAACGAGGTACAATCAATCAACCAATCACTCAGTCAATCAATCACACTAACTCCAACTGCTGACATCATCACCTGCTTAAAGGGATTGTTCACTCAAATTATAGCTTTAAATTGTTTCATAAATAGCTAGTGAATGATCTATCAGCATCGATTACATTGAAATCTATGATTTATCTCACAGATTTATCTCATGTTTTGACATCATGAGAGACTATTTGAAAGACGGATGTCATAAGAAATAACTTAAAATAGCTACAAATGTCTGACACCTACCTGAATTCAAGTTTTGTTTCCATGTCCAATCGTGTTGTCCTCCTGTCCCACTACAGAAGCCGTATGTGTGTAAGATCCCTGGGTGTACGAAACGCTACACAGACCCCAGCTCACTGCGGAAGCACGTTAAGACAGTCCACGGCCCTGAGGCTCACATCACTAAGAAGCACCGAGGGGACACTGGGCCCCGGCCGCCTGGCTCATCACTGACCCCTGGTGGACAGTCTGGTGAACTGCTGCTAGAGAAAGAGGAGACTAGACACAGGGAGGACTGCAAACTGCTGGCGCCTGAATCTGCTCTGGTGAGTGAGGGGAAGGTGAAGACGGCTCATAATAATGGCTGGAACGGCGCAAATGGAATGGCATCAAACACATCGAAACCATGTCTTTGATGTATTTGATACCATTCCACTCCAGCCATTACCACAAGCCCGTTCTCCCCAATTAAGGTGCCACCAACCTCCTGTGGTTTAGACTGGAGAGCTGAGAATTAAATCATCTTCTGACTCAACTCCTGCTCTCTGTGCTGTCCAGCTGCTATAGAGTTCTTCCAAATGTTTTAAGCTACATGTAGAGGTTAAATCATCTATTTTTCTTCCAGAAGTCTCAGCCCAGTCCGGGTGGCCAGTCATCCTGCAGTAGCGAGCGTTCTCCGCTGGGGAGCGCGAACAACAACGACAGTGGTGTGGAGATGAACCTGAACGCAGCAGGGAGTCTGGAGGACCTGACCGCTCTGGAGGACGGAGGGGCGGGAGGAGGAGGGGAAGCTGGGGGAAGAGGGCAGGGCATGGCAGGGATGGGGGGCACGTCGGCTCAGGCCCTAAAGAGACTAGAGAACCTGAAGATAGACAAGCTGAAACAGATCAGAAGGCCCACTCCACCCGGACGCTGTGGTAGGAGTAGCAAACTACCAGCACTCACAGGTTTGTAAAGTCGTTTGTAGATTAACAACTATGGTTGAACTAGTGATTTTAAACCTGGTCCTCATCTATAGAGGACCATTTACCTAAAATCGGACCTGGGAGTAAGATGCTTAGCTTAGATTCAGTTCACAATACTTATGCTTTCCTCTTGAACAACCCTTGAAGAGTAAGGCTAACTAAAATGTATGCACTACAGTGCATAGATTATATCGACTGAAGAAAAAAATGACATTCACTCTCAAATTGTAGCAGTATTTTCTGTGCCAGACATTTAACCTGATGATTCTCATCCTGTCTTGTTTCTCCAGGTTGTCCAGGAGAGATGATGGGAGGGATGTGTACTCCCTCGCCCCTCCTCTCCAACCGCCGCGTCATGGAACTGTCCAATCACGAGCTGGGCGGCGGACCCTCTGGCATGCCCCCCCCTATCAGTGACCGGAGGGGGAGTGGCACCAGCAGCCTAAGCTCTGCCTACACAGTGAGCCGTCGTTCTTCCATGGTGTCCCCCTACCTCTCCAGCCGGCGCTCGAGCGAGGTCTCCCAGTTAGGAGGAGGTGGAGGAGGTAATATTTGTGTTTTGTGACTGTCTTCTTTTAATGTTATTTGTTTACCTTTGGAGGACCACTTTGTAAACAACTGTTTTAATTAATGCTTTTAAAGAGATTATCTTGTACTTTTGTATACTTTTTAGCCAGTAGTTCTGAAAGTAGTACTCATGAGCCAAACTTTGTCCCCCGGGGGATATATGTGCAGATACAGTATCAGTCAAAAGTTTGGACACACCTACTCATTCAAGGTTTTTTCTTTACTATTTTCTACATTGTAAGTGTTAAACAAATCAAAATATATTTTAGATTTTAGATTCTTCAAAGTAGCCACCCTTTGCCTTGATGACAGCTTTGCACACTCTTTGCAAAAGGGTGGCTACTTTGAAGAATCTCAAATATATTTTGATTTGTTTAACACTTTTGGTTACTAAATGATTCCATATGTGTTATTTCATAGTTTTGATGTCTTCACTATTATTCTACAATGTATAACATAGTAAAAATAAAGAAACACCCTTGAATGAGTAGGTGTGTCTAAGCTTTTCACTGGTCCTGTATATGTGCACCATGTCATTGCTCTCTTGCACTGTTGTGTGTGCATCTTGCTAGCTGTCACTCAAATGGTGGGGGCTGAAGCTCATTGGCTAGAACTTGTGTTTTTTACATTGGATAAAAGTAGAGACACAGAGCTAGAAAATTGTATAAGATACACTACAGTTGAGGAACAATGGGAAAGTAATTCTGCTTTGGAAGTTGATAAACATGTAACCTCAATTTTGGGAAAATGGCCCTTGAATGTTTTGGTACACCTACTGGACAGGTCTTCTTTGTCTAGACCCATTCAGCATCATTCACACCCTCTAAAGCCTTAGCCCCACCCATATCTTTAAGGATTCACATGTGAGGCCGTGTACTAAACAATCAAAGTTTCAAGACTAAAGCCTGGTTTACACTACGGGTGTGTCCGTACATTTAATCTGGAGTGCCAGAGTGTGCTCAGAGTGCACTAACTTGAAATGACAGTACACTAACTTGAAATGAAAATGACTCTGATAAAATTAGAAATGTGTAATATCGGAAAATGTAGCCATCTTACCCGTATACATGGACTGACGCTTCTCCCTCTCTGCCACGGATGCTATGGTTGCCCTTAATTTGAAGATGTAATCCAGATACAGGTGTTTTATACAACAGCCTTCTGTGTGTTCTCTTTTCAACTCCCTCTGCATATTTGCATTCAAACGCTAAAATTTTCTCCATCTCCTTAGCTATCATGCTGTAATTACACTGATTTCAAAACTCAGTCCTCCAGAAAGTGGAGAGCAACACTTATGCAGTTTTACTATGTGATATCTTAAAAAAAAAAAGCTGCATTAGAAAGGATTACCTTGGCCTCCCAAGAGGCGCAGCGGTCTAAGGCACTACAGTTCCGGGTTCGATCCTGGGCTGTGTCGCAGCAGGCCGCGACCTGGAGACCCATGCACAACTGGACCAGCGTTGTCCGGGTTAGGGGAGGGTTTGGCCGGCTAGGATATCCTTGTCCCATTGCGCTCAAGCGACTCCTTGTACCGGCCAGGTGCATGCACGCTGATTTCGGTCGCCAGCTGTACAGTGTTTCCTCCGACACATTGGTGCGGCTGGCTTCCGAGTTAAGCGAGCAGTGTGTCAAGAAGCAGTGCGGCTTAGCGGGGTCATGTTTCAGAGGACGCATGGACATTTTAGCCAAAAATATACTTGCCTCTGCTAGGAGGCTGAAACTTGGCTGCAAGTGGATCTTCCAGCAAGACAATAACCCCAAGCACAGATCAAAGTCCACTAAGAAATGGTTAATTGACCACAAAATCAACATTTTGCAATGGCAATATTAGTCTCCAGACTTAAACCTCATTGAGAATCTGTGGTTTGAATTGAAGAGGGAAGTCCATAAGCGCAGACAAAGGATCAGGAAAGAGCACTTTTGACAACAACTTAGAGCGTATGACATCTGTTATTTACATCTGAAATAAGAACAGATATAACTTCTACCAAAGGAGGTACAACTGTTTTAGTAACCGCATCCACAAACAGTAGATATGGTTACAAGGAAATGATAGGGGAGGTTCCCTAGTGGCCTAAGCCGATATGACGGCTTGGCGGACAAAGGGAAGTGGGTGTGGACTGAGAAGGGCGGGAAAGACAAAAAGCAGGTTCTACACAGTTGATAATTATATTAATTGAAATGCTAATCCTTTGCACATGAACGCTCACTCATTCAGGAATAATTGCAATCAATATATATTTACCCTCAGTGTGTCGTCGTGATCTTTGTTGGAATTGTCCGTCTTTTTGTCGGAGAGTTCGTCCGAGCGCCTCTCTCTCTACTTCCCTGAAGTCTTTCGTGGTTAGAATGGATACTTCAGAGTACCATTCAGAAATGTTCTCATAGAATAGATGTTTCGGCAGTTGTCGGTCTTCGCATCCCAGGTTAACCTCTATGGGCTAGGTGGGACGCTTGCGTCCCACCTACGTAACAGCCACTGCCAGCCTGTGGCGCGATTTTCAAAACCTTAAAAATCCTATTACTTCAATTTCTCAAACATATGACTATTTTACAGCCATTTAAAGACAAGACTCTCGTTAATCTAACCACACTGTCCGATTTCAAAAAGGCTTTACAACGAAAGCAAAACATTAGATTATGTCAGCAGAGTACCAAGCCAGAAATAATCAGACACCCATTTTTCAAGCCAGCATATAATGTCACCAAAACCCAGAAGACAGCTAAATGCAGCACTCACCTTTGATGATCTTCATCAGATGACAACCCTAGGACATTATGTTATACAATACATGCATGTTTTGTTCAATGAAGTTCATATTTATATCAAAAACCAGCTTTTTACATTAGCATGTGACGTTCAGAACTAGCATACCCCCCGCAAACTTCCGGGGAATTCGCTAACATTTTACTAAATTACTCACGATAAACGTTCACAAAAAGCATAACAATTATTTTAAGAATTATAGATACAGACCTCCTCTATGCACTCGATATGTCCGATTTTAAAATAGCTTTTTGGTGAAAGCACATTTTGCAATATTCTAAGTACATAGCCCAGGCATCACGGGCTCGCTATTTAGACACCCGGCAAGTTTAGCACTCACCATAATCATATTTACTATTATAAAAGTTTCATTACCTTTTGTTGTCTTCGTCAGAATGCACACCCAGGACTGCTACTTCAATAACAAATGTTGGTTTGGTCCAAAATAATCCATCGTTATATCCGAATAGCGGCGTTTTGTTCGTGCGTTCCAGACACTATCCGAAATAGTAAAGAAGTGTCGCGCGCATGGCGCAATTCGTGACAATAAAATTCTAAATATTCCATTACCGTACTTCGAAGCATGTCAACCGCTGTTTAAAATCAATTTTTACGACATTTTTCTCGTAGAAAAGCGATAATATTCCGACAGGGAATCTCCTTTTCGGCAAACAGAGGAAAAAATCCCAAAGGCGGGGGCGGTCGGGGTCACGAGCATAAGCCCAGTGTCCCTTGATCGGCCACTTGAGAAAGGCGATAATGTGTTTCAGCCTGGGGCTGGAATGACGACATTCTGTTTTTTCCCGGGCTCTGAGCGCCTATGGACGACGTGGGAAGTGTCACGTTAGAGCAGAGATCCTTAGTAAATGATAGAGATGGAAAAGAAGTTCAAGAAATGGTCAGACAGGCCACTTCCTGTAAAGGAATCTCTCAGGTTTTGACCTGCCATTTGAGTTCTGTTATACTCACAGACACCATTCAAACAGTTTTAGAAAATTTAGGGTGTTTTCTATCCATATGTAATAAGTATATGCATATTCTAGTTACTGGGTAGGAATGGTAACCAGATTAAATCGGGTATGTTTTTTATCCAGCCGTGTCAATACTGCCCCCTAGCCCTAACAGGTTAACAATTTCTAGCTGCAGACTAGTAATTAGTATATAAGATTTGCTCTTATTCTGTCTTAATCGATAGTCTCAGAGTTTAACCATGTCCCGCCGTGTAGCCAATGCTCCACGTGGTATGGTTAGGAATTCAACAACCATTACAACCTTAGCTTAGACTGAGGTTTGTGTGGTCTCTACTCAAACCTTTGCCCCCTCAGCTGACCGAAGTAAGCATGGTCTGAAGAGGATTTCTTCATGTGGGGGTTGTATTCGTAACAGTGGAAAAGGGCTGTCCCATGAGCCAGATCATGTCTGTGCTCATGGGGGTGGGCCAATGACTTAGTTAACCTCTCTGGGCTAGGCGGGACGAATTCGTCCCACCTACGTAACAGCCAGTTGAATCCTGTGGCGCGATTTTCAAAATCTTTGAAATGCTATTACTTCAATTTCTCAAACATATGACTATTTTACAGCTATTTAAAGACAAGACTCTCGTTAATCTAACCACACTGTCCGATTTCAAAAAGGCTTTACAACGAAAGCAAAACATTAGATTATGTCAGCAGAGTACCAAGCCAGAAATAATCAGACACCCATTTTTCAAGCTAGCATATAATGTCACAAAAACCCAGAAGACAGCTAAATGCAGCACTAACCTTTGATGATCTTCATCAGATGACAACCCTAGGACATTATGTTATACAATACATGCATGTTTTGTTCAATCAAGTTCATATTTATATCAAAAACCAGCTTTTTACATTAGCATGTGACGTTCAGAACTAGCATACCCCCCGCAAACTTCCGGGGAATTCGCTAACAATTTATTAAATTACTCACGATAAACGTTCACAAAAAGCATAACAATTATTTTAAGAATTATAGATACAGAACTCCTCTATGCACTCGATATGTCCGATTTTAAAATAGCTTTTTGGTGAAAGCACATTTTGCAATATTCTAAGTACATAGCCCAGGCATCACGGGCTAGCTATTTAGACACCCGGCAAGTTTAGCACTCACCAATATCAGCTTTACTATTATAAAAGTTTGATTATCTTTTGTTGTCTTCGTGAGAATGCACTCCCAGGACTGCTACTTCAATAACAAATGTTGGTTTGGTCCAAAATAATCCATCGTTATATCCGAATAGCGGCGTTTTGTTCGTGCGTCCCAGACACTATCTGAAATGGTAAATCAGGGTCGTGCGCATGGCGCAATTCGTGACAAAAAAAATCTAAATATTCCATTACCGTACTTCGAAGCATGTCAACCGCTGTTTAAAATCCATTTTTATGCCATTTTTCTCGTAAAAAAGCGATAATATTCCGACCGGGAATGTCCATTTAGCTAAACAGAGGAAAGTAAACAAAGCTTTCGGTCGACGCGGGCACGAGCCTGAGTCTCACATTACTATAACCAGCCACTACCCAAACGCGCTACTTTTTTTCAGCCAGAGCCTGCAAAGCCACGATTCAGCTTTTTACCGCCTTCTGAGACCCTATGGCAGCCGTAGGAAGTGTCACGGGACAGCTAAGATCCTCACTCTTCAATAAACAGAGACAAGAAGAACGACACCTTGTCAGACAGGCCACTTCCTGAATGAAACCTTCTCAGATTTTTGCCTGCCAAATGAGTTCTGTTATACTCACAGACACCATTCAAACAGTTTTAGAAACTTTAGGGTGTTTTCTATCCATATGTAATAAGTATATGCATATTCTAGTTATTGGGTAGGAGTGGTAACCAGATTAAATCGGGTACGTTTTTTATCCGGCGGTGTAAATACTGCCCCCTAGCCCTAACAGGTTAAACTTTAAAGGGAATACAATTCTCTCACATTAACGGTTCAACATCACCTTGCATCATTTCACAAATAGTTTCATCTTTACTCATTCATTTTAAACAATAATTACACGCAAACCTCATAATGGAGGCACCTGTATAAACAGAGTTATTGTAATGTGGCTGTATTGTCTTTCATGAGGTCACAAACATGAAACAAAATGGACCGGGTCGTAGCTGGCTTCTCCACCGACCGTTTACACATTCTCCAAAACATGGATATTGTTCAGTTCTGTGATGTAGAAGAAGTTCCTTTGTTCTCTCTATGTGTCTCTTTCTGCATGGCCAGGGGTAGAGAGTCTCTCCTCCAGGAATTTACGACCTGAGATAACAGAACCTGGGTGTAGGAGAGGAGAGAGGGGGAAGGCACTCGCTATACCCAAAGAGGGCCATGTCATGACACAGGTCAAGGCAGGCAGAATGGTCAGGCAGGCGGGTACAGAGTCCAGAAACAGGCAAGTGTCAAAACCGGGAGGACTATCAAAAGAGAATCGAAAAAGCAGGAGCACGGGAAAACCACACTGGTTGACTTGAACATACAAGTCAAACTGACACAGAGAGACAGGAAACACAGGGATAAATACACTGGGGAAATAAGCGACACCTGGAGGGGGTGGAGACAATCACAAGGACAGGTGAAACAGATCAGGGCATGACACTTTGGGCAATGAGGAGTTCGAGATCTTACCCCCACGGCCTTTTCCCCCACACGTTTCCATGGCAATTCCATTGTTTTGATCGAGTTTGATTGACCTCTTTACCGCATCTATGCTTTCACACATATATAGAACATGTGAATTATAAGATCTTTCTTCTCTCACACTAGTCCCCAATTTGTAAATAGTCATGTTAGGCTACTAAACAAAATAATTCTATAGTTTCTATAGTGATCAAAAAGTAATCAAAAATGTATAATTTTGAGTAATCCTAAGGACTACTTTGCTGATTACTTTATTTTACATGTAACTGTAATCATTAACGGATTACATTTTGGGGGTAATCTGCCGAACACTGCTGAGGGAGCACATACAGTATGACTGATTATGCCACACAGCTCACTCCAACCCACTAAACTAACCCACTATAACAACCCCCACACTCACTAACCAAACTACAATAGCGACCCTACTTGCTAAAGCTAACCCATGGCCTACATACAGTGCATTCGGAAAGTATTCAGATCCCTTGACTTTTTCCACATTTTGTTACGTTACAGCCTTATTCTAAAATGGATTCCGTCGTTTTTTCCCCTCATCAATCAACACACAATACCTAATAATGACAAAGCTAAAACAGGTTTTTAGACATTTTTGCAAATGTATTACAAATGTAAAACTTAAATATCACATTTAAATAAGTATTCAGACCCTTTACTCAATACTTTGTTGAAGCACCTTTGGCAGCGATTACAGCCTCGAGTCTTCTTGGGTATGAGGCTACAAGCTTGGCACACCTCTATTTGGGGAATTTCTCCCATTCTTCTCTGCAGATCCTCTCAAGCTCTGTCAGGTTGGATGGGGAGCGTCACTGCACAGCTACTTTCAGGTCTCTCCAGAGATGTTCGATCATGTTCAAGCCTGGGCTCTGGCTGGGCCACTGAATGACATTCAGAGACTTATCTGTTGTCCTGTCCTGTTGGAAGGTGAACCTTTGCCTCGGTCTGAAGTCCTGAGCAATCTGGAGTAGGTTTTCATCAAGGATCTCTCTGTTCTTTACTTCATTCATCTTTCCCTCAATCCTGACTAGTCTCCCAGTCCCTGCCACGGAAAAACATCCCCACAGCATGATGCTGCCACCACCATGCTTCACTGTAGGGATGGTGCCAGGTTACCTCCAGACGTGACGCTTGACATTCAGGCCAAAGAGTTCAATCTTGGTTTCATCAGACCAGAGAATCTTGTTTCTCATGGTCTGAGAGTCTTTAGGTGCTCCAAGCGGGCTATCATGTGCCTTTTATTAAGGAGTGGCTTTAGCTGGTTATTTTACCATAAAGGCCTGATATGTGGAGTGCTGCAGAGATGGTTGTCCTTCTGGAAGGTTCTCCCATCTCCACAGATGAACTCTGGAGCTCTATCAGAGTGACCATCAGGTTCTTGGTCACCTCCCTGACCAAGGCCCTTTTCCCCCAATTGCTCAGTTTGGCTGGGCTGCCAGCTCTAGAAAGAGCCTTGGTTCTCCAAAACTTCTTCCATTTAAGAACGATGGAGGCCACTGTGTTCCTGGGGACCTTCAGTGCTGCAGAAATGTTTTGGTATCCTTCCCCAGATCTGTGCCTCGACACAATCCTGTCTCGGAGCTCTACGGATAATTCCTTCTACCTCATGGCTTGGTTTTTGCTCTGACATGCACTGTCAACTGTGGGATCTTATATAGACAGGTGTGTGCCTTTCCAAATCACGTCCAATCACTTGAATTTACCAAAGGGTTAGGGTTAGATACTGCATCTCCGTCTGTAGAACTCCATGAGTGGTCTGGACCTGGCTGCTCTCTACCCAGGGCCCTGTACCTCCATCGGTACAATCAAGTTGTAGAAACATCTCAATGATGATCAATGGGAACAGGCTGCACCTGAGCTCAATTTCGAGTCTCATAGCAAAGGGTCTGAATACTTATGTAAATAAGTAATAATAATAATAATACTACTACCTAGTCTCCCACTGAAGGCTCCAATCAATTATCTAGAAAACACTACTACACCAGCCTACATTTTTCAACACAAACTAACTTCTAAACTTCTTCCACTAGACGCACCATCATATTTCTCTCCCCAAATGATAGCTTAAAACTTTTCTAATTCCTTATGAGTAAAAGTATAGTTATTTGCGCTCAAATATGTGATCTAACTACCCCATACTCCAAAGTAATAAGGTTTATATAGTAGGCGATCAACGTAATCAGACCAGATATATTTATATGTTAACATTTGACCATATTTCACTGCTTCAGTAAAACATTTTAAACTTCCTCCACTACCTCAAAAATACTTTTAAAGAGCTGAAGCAAGTCCCACAATTTTTCTTAATGGAAAATTACCTTCTAGTTTAGTTTAATAGCTCAATTTCTAATTCAATTTAAGGGTTCCTGGGTCCTGACCAGGGAGGAGGTGACCCCCTCTCCCCTGAGACCAGCCGCCGAAGAGGGCCCTGCCATGGTGTTGGAGGGGGAGGAGGGTTGCCAGGTCTGCCTTGTCTAACACCCGCTCAGCAATACAGCCTGAAGGCTAAGTATGCAGCAGCAACTGGCGGCCCACCCCCTACCCCGCTGCCCAGTATGGAACAGGGAGCAGGGACACCCGGGAGACGAGGAGTGCTCCTCAGCGAGTACCAGGTACAGACTCTTCTTGTTAGTTTGGTTTTTAATTAGTCTGGCTTGGGTTGCAAAATTCTGGTAACTTTCTCAAAATGTCCAGCTTTTCTGAATTCTGGAAAGCCTGGGAATTTTTGAATTTTGCAACTCTCAATATGGCTAGTTTTGTATTCTTTTGAATATCTTATTCCTATGTATTTTTTTTAGCATTCTGTTCTTTTATTTATTATATTATTGACAGCAACTTGAGTTGGCGGCAGGTAGCCTAGCGGTTAGGAGCGTTGGCCCAGTAACTGATAGGTGAAGAATTTGTCTATGTGCCCTTGAGCAAGGCACTTAACCCTAATTGCTCCTGTAAGTCGCTCCTGATAAGAGCATCTGCTAAATGACTAAAATGTAAATGTATGAAATGTGCTATACAATTATTATTATCCCCAGGGTCAGCCGCTACCTGCGTTCCTGCAGCAGGGGGGTCAGAGGAGACACAGTGCCAACACTGGGGAGTATGGCACTGGGGTCATCTACCCCCACCAAGCCCCGGGGAATGCCACCCGGCGTGCCAGCGACCCCATCCGCTCCACCGGCGACCCACAGGCCCTTCCCAAGGTTGTCGTTGTTGTTGGTAGAAGTGGTAGATTAAATTACTAAGACTGCTTTACTGTTGTTCCTAGCTACAGTGAGGGAAAAAAGTATTTGATCCCCTGCTGATTTTGTACGTTTGCCCACTGACAAAGAAATGATCAGTCTATAATTTTAATGGTAGGTTTATTTGAACAATGAGAGACAGAATAACAACACCAAAAAATCCAGAAAACCGCATGTCAAAAATGTTATAAAATGATTTGCATTTTAATGAGGGAAATAAGTATTTGACCCCTCTGCAAAACATGACTTAGTACTTGGTGGCAAAACCCTTGTTGGCAATCACAGAGGTCAGACATTTCTTTTAGTTGGCCACCAGGTTTGCACACATCTCAGGAGGGATTTTGTCCCACTCCTCTTTGCAGATATTCTCCAAGTCATTATGGTTTCGAGGCTGACGTTTGGCAAGGCCACTCCAGGACCTTAATGTGCTTCTTCTTGAGCCACTCCTTTGTTGCCTTGGCCGTGTGTTTTGGGTCATTGTCATGCTGGAATACCCATCCACGACCCATTTTCAATGCCCTGGCTGAGGGAAGGAGGTTCTCACCCAAGATTTGACGGTACATGGCCCCGTCCATCGTCCCTTTGATGTGGTGAAGTTGTCGCGTCCCCTTAGCAGGAAAACACCCCCAAAGCATAATGTTTCCACCTCCATGTTTGACGGTGGGGATGGTGTTCTTGGGGTCATAGGCAGCATTCCTCCTCCTCCAAACACGGCGAGTTGAGTTGATGCCAAAGAGCTCCATTTTGGTCTCATCTGACCACATCACTTTCACCCAGTTGTCCTCTGAATCATTCAGATTCAGATTCATTGGCAAACTTCAGACGGGCATGTATATGTGCTTTCTTGAGCAGGGGGACCTTGCAGGCGCTGCAGGATTTCAGTCCTTCACGGCGTAGTGTGTTACCAATTGTTTTCTTGGTGACTATGGTCCCAGCTGCCTTGAGATCATTGACAAGATCCTCCCGTGTAGTTCTGGGCTGATTCCTCACCGTTCTCATGATCATTGCAACTGCATGAGGTGAGATCTTGCATGGAGCCCCAGGCCGAGGGAGATTGACAGTTCTTTTGTGTTTCTTCCATTTGCAAATAATCGCACCAACTGTTATCACCTTCTCACCAAGCTGCTTGGTGATGGTCTTGTAGCCCATTCCAGCCTTGTGTAGGTCTACAATCTTGTCCCTGACATCGTTGGAGAGCTCTTTGGTCTTGGCCATGGTGGAGAGTTTGGAATCTGATTGATTGATTGCTTCTGTGGACAGGTGTCTTTTATACAGGTAACAAGCTGAGATTAGGAGCACTCCCTTTAAGAGTGTTCTCCTAATCTCAGTTTGTTACCTGTATAAAAGACACCTGGTAGCCAGAAATCTTTCTGACTGAGAGGGGGTCAAATACTTATTTCCCTCATTAAAATACAAATCAATTTATAACATTTTTAACATGCGTTTTTCTGGATTTATTTGTTGTTATTCTGTCTCTCACTGTTCAAATAAACCTACCATTAAAATTATAGACTGATAATTTCTTTGTCAGAGGGAAAACGTACAAAATCAGCAGGGGATCAAATACTTTTTTCCTTCACTGTATGTATTTGAGTATTTACACTTTTTAAATAAATGTTGATTTGATTTTGTTTCCCAAGGTGCAACGCTTCAACAGCCTGAACAATGTGGCCATGATGGGCCGGAGGAACGCCCTGCAGCATTGTGGGTCAGACGCCAACATCGCCCGCCACATGTACTCGCCGCGGCCACCCAGAATTACAGAAAATGTCCTGATGGAGGCCATGGCTACAGACTACCATGGAGGAACCATGGATGCCAGGAACCACTGCATGATGCTTTCCCCAGGAGAGAGAGGCTTCCTGGGCTACCAGTCCCACCACATGGGGGGGCCCACCAGCCTGTTATCACCCAGCCACGACAGCCTGGGATGCCCGGAGCAGGGCTACCAGACACAGGGACAGATGTTCATGCAGGGTGGGCACCACCAGGGCACCTCCAGAGGACCAGGTCAGGGCCAGATGGGGCAGGGGGGACCCATTCACCCAGAGGGGATGTCAAAAATCTTGCTGCAGCAGGCTGAGTACAGTATGAGTACCTGCCAGCTTAGTCCCTCTGGACCACACTACCCCAGCCTGGACCAGGGTGGCCCCGATGTAGGTACAGGGGCCTGGATAGAGAGCAGCCAGGTCCAGACCACTCATGAAGTTCTTCAGACGGAGATGCAGTATCAGGACCAGGGCTCTATGCAGGGCCAGACACAGGGTCTGTACACCCAAGAGCCCGATGGCGGACACAAACTGATCATCAAACCAGAACAGCAGCAGTACCACCCAGCCCTAGCCAACCCAGATGCCTGCCAGAAGCAACTCCACCAACACCAGCAGCAGAGGCCCCATCCAGGGCAGACACCCATGCCCATGCGACCCATGTCCTCCCAGAGCGGTTACCCCCAGCAGGGGCAGCCTGGCCAGGGCATGATGAGGACCACCAACCCCAGCTGTGACTTCCATGGAGGAGGCATGGAGAACCAGAACCAGGCCTCCATGCAGCAAGGGAAGCAGCAGGGTTCCTTCCCCCAAAGCGGAGGCATCAGCCTGGGGTCGGCTGCGCTGGGTGCTGGGGGTCGCTCCCAGACACCCATGATGCAGGTGAAGGAGATGATGGTGAGGAACTATGTGCAGTCGCAGCAGGCTCTGATGTGGGGTCAGGAGCAGGACCAGAGGGGGATAGGAGTGGACGGCAAACCTCTTCCTCTGTCAGACAGCATGGACATGACAGGACAGCAGGTGACTTGTTTTCCCTCTCCCTTTTTCTTCTGCTCTTTGTTCCCCCTCTTTTTGTAAAGTGTTTTGTGACATTTTCAAGGAAATTTCCTGAAGAAAATGTGTTTTTGTTTGTCTTGAAGTATTTATCGTAGCACTTTAACTAAATGTTGATCTCATTTGATTTGTTCCAGGTGGCCATGATGCAGCAACAGCATAGTCCCCAACACCAACATAATCTCTACCCCAACCCAGGCTCCAGCTACCCAGGCTACCCTACCAACCAGAACCTGATGAGCTCCCCAGCACACAACCGAGTCCCCAGCTCTGGCTCCTCCATCCCCCCGACGGAGGTACCCATGACGGGTCTGCCTGGAGGCCCAGGGTCCTGCTACGGCCAGGACATGGGGGCCCCTGTAGTCCCAAGACCCCCCCAGTGCCGGAAGCCCCTCAGCAGGCAGAATAGTCTCCAGTCCCAGGGAGGTGGAGCGTACCTGGGCAGTCCTCCCCACCTCAGCCCAGTCCACTCTACCTCCAGCCCCAGACGTGTGGTCCGTCTGCCCCCTGTCCAGGGCCACATGACCCCCCATCAGACCCACCAGGAGATCTTCCCTCCCTTAAACAACATCAACAATAACATGTACTACTCTGGCCAGATCCACTTGCAGCACTCTGACATGGACAAGCAGCAGATCCAGCAAATCAGCCACCCTCACCAGGACCCAACTCAGACCGGGCCCTGCCTCAATCAGCACCAGCACCAACAGCACATGGTAACCCACATGGATCACCAGGGCAATAAGTCTGCGTCCCTAGCCTACCTTCATGAGTCGACCCCCATCTCCAATGCTCTGGAGAACCTAGATCTGGACAACGCCCAGATAGACTTTACCTCCATCATCGATGACCCAGACCCCTCGTCATTCAGCCCCATCAACCCTCCTCTCCATGGGGGTTCATCCCAGACCTCGTCCCGCCTCACCACCCCTCAGACATCCATCACCATGCCCCCCTCTGGGCTCCCTAACATGGCTGTAGGAGACATGACCTCCATGTTGACATCTCTGGCCGGAGAGAACAAGTACCTTAATACACTGTCTTAGAACCCAAAGACTCTGTTCTAGAACAAGAACAGAACCTGAACACGCTCATAAAGTTAACTAGATGGGCTAAGCTCCCTGGGTGGGGAGAGAAAGTACCTAGAAATACTCTCCTAGGCTCAACTCCGCTGAACAAGTACCGAAACATTTGTCATTTACTAGACAAGTACCGAAACACATTGTTCTAGAACAAGTGCGTGTGGATGGACACACTGTCATAGACTAGACTAGAGGGGCTCAGCTTGGTGGCTCTGGTGTTAGGTCACCTATAAAGATAAAGGTATGATAAATATTACCTTTCCTTCTTGGCCTCCTACACACTCTTTCCCAGCTACTCCTAGACACTTTCAACCCAAACCAAAGGTACCTATCGATCTTGATCTTGCTCACGGTGTACTATACTCTACTCACTTTTCTGGCTCACAGAGAAGGGGAAGGGTGACACAAAATTGTTTGCCTAAAATGAGTTGCAGAATGTTTCCATGGGACGTCAACACCATAACGACGTCATCTCCATAATGGCGTCATCAGCATAACAACATCATCACCGTAATAACATTGTCACCATAACGACACCAACACCATAGTGATGTCATCTCCATAATGATTTAATCCCCATAACGACAGTCATTCCAGTCACAGAGGTTTTATAGGGCAACAGTTGGACAGAGAGGATAATATGTAAATAAGTTATACATTTACATATACAGTACAAGTCAAAAGTTGGGACACCTACTCATTCAAGGGTTTTTCTTTATATTTACTGTTTTCTACATTGAAAACATCAACTATGAACATCAAACTATGAAGTAACACATATGGAATCATGTAGTATTTTATATTTTATATTCTTCAAAGTAGCCACCCTTTGCCTTGATGACAGCTTTGCACACTCTTGGCATTCTCTCAACCAGCTTCATGAGGAATGCTTTTCCAACAGTCTTGAAGGAGTTCCCACATATGCTGTGCACTTGTTCGCTGCTTCTCCTTCACTCTGCGGTCCAACTCTTCCCAAACCATCTCAATTGTGTTGAGGTCGGGTGATTGTAGAGGCCAGGTCATCTGGTGCAGCACTCCATCACTCTCCTTCTTGCTCAAATAGCCTTTACACAGCCTGGAGGTGTGTTTGGGGTTATTATCCTGTTGAAAAACAAATCAAAGTCCCACTAAGCGCAAACCAGATGGGATGGCGTATCGCTGCAGAATGCTGTGGTAGCCATGCTGGTTAATTGTGCCTTGAATTCTAAATAAATCACTGACAGTGTCACCAGCAAAGCACCCCCACACCATCACACCTCCTCCTCCATCTTCCACGCTTCACGGTGGGAACCACACATGCAGAGATCATACTCTACGTCTCACAAGGACACGGCAGTTGGAACGTAACATTTCTAATTTGGACTCAGACCAAAGGACAGATTTCCACCGGTCTAATGTCCATTGTTTGTGTTTCTTGGCCCAAGCAAGTCGCTTCTGCTTTTTGGTGTCCTTTAGTAGTGGTTTCTTTGCAGCAATTCAACCATGAAGGCCTGATTCACGCAGTCTCCTCTGAACAGTTAATGTTGAGATGTCTCTGTTACTTGAACTCTGTGAAGCATTTATTTGAGCTGCAATCTGAGGTGCAGTTAACTCTAATGAACTTATCCTCTGCAGCAGAGGTAACTCTGGGTCTTCCTTTCCTGTGGCAGTCCTCATGAGAGCCAGTTTCATCATAGCGCTTGATGGTTTTTGTGACTGCACTTTAAGAAAGTTATTGAAGTGTTTTGCATTGATTTACCTTCATGTCTTAAAGCAATGATGGACTGTCGTTTCTCTTTGCTTATTTGAGCTGTTCTTGCCATAATATGGACTTGGTATTTTACCAAAATCTTCTGTATACCTCCCCTACCTTGTCACAATACAAGTGATTGACTCAAACGCATTAAGAAGAAAATAAATTCCACAAAATATATTTTAACAAAGCACACCTGTTAATTGAAATGCATTACAGGTGACTACCTCATGAAGCTGGTTGAGAGAATGCCAAGAGTGTGCAAAGCTGTCATCAAGGCAAAGGGTGGCTACTTTGAGGAATCTCCAATATAAACTATATTTTGATTTCTTTAACACTTTTTTGGTTACTACATGATTCCATGTGTTATTTCATAGTTTTGATGTCTTCACTATTATTCTACAATGTAGAAAATAGTAAAAAATAAAGAAAAACCCTTGAATGAGTAGGTGTGTCCAAACTTTTGACTGGTACTGTATGCTGCGTACACTACATATAAAAAAGTATGTGGACAACCCTACAAATTAGTGAATTCGGTTATTTGCGTCACACCCGTTGCTGACAGTTGTATAAAATCCAGCACACAGCCATGCAATCGTCATAGACAAACAGTGGCAGTTGAATGGTCTTACTGAAGAGCTCAGTGACTTTCAACGTGGCACCGTCATAGGATGCCACCTTTCCAACAAGTCATTTCTGCCCTGCTAGAGCTGTCCCGGGCCAACTGTAATTGCTGTTATTGTGAAGTGGAAACATCTAGGAGAAACAATCGCTCAGCCGCGAAGTGGATCGGCCACACAAGCTCACAGAACGGGACTGACTTGTGCTGAAGAGTGTTGCGATCTGGAAGCAACGTCAGCACAAGAACAGTTAGTAGGGAGCTTCATGTCATTTATTTCCATGCCCAAGCAGCCGCACACAAGCCTAAGATCACCGTGCGCAATGCCAAGCCTCGGCTGGTGTGCTGTAAATCTCGCCGCCATTGGACTGGAGCAGTGGAAACGCGTTCTCTGGAGTGATGAATCACGCTTCACCATCTGGTAGTCCAACGGACAAATCTGGGTTTGGCGGATGCCAGGAGAATGCCATCTGCTCAAATGCATAGTGCCAACTGTAAAGTTTGGTGGAGGAGGAATAATGGTATTGGGCTGTTTTTTGTCGTTCGGGCCAGGCCCCTTAGTTCCAGTGAAGGAAAATCTTAACGCTACAGCATACAATGACATTCTAGACGATTCTGTGCTTCCAACTTTATGGCAACAGTTTGGGGAAGGCTCTTTACTGTTTCAGCATGACAATGCCCCAATGTACAAAGCGTGGTCCATACAGAAATGGTTTGTCGAGATCGGTGTGGAAGAACTTGACAGGCCTGCACAGAGCCCCGACCTCAACCCCATTGAATACCTTTGGCCTGCACAGAGCCCAACATCATTAACCGACTTCACTAATGCTCTTGTGGCTGAATGGAAGCAAGTCCCTGCAGCAATGTTCCAACATCTCGTGGAAAGCCTTCCCAGAAAAGTAGAGGCTGTTATAGAAGCAAAGGGGGGATGACCTCCTTATTGATGTCTATGATTTTGGAGATGAGATGAGATGTTCGACGAGCAGGTGTCCGCTTACTTTTGGTCATGTAGTGTATATGACAATGTTGACGGTGACAGTCCACGAGACTACTGTCTCGTGGACTGCTAAGGGAATTCCGAGACCAACAGATCAGATTCTAGATTCTCATTCTGGTTCCGTAATGAGAACTGAAGTCAACAAATCTGTTCCGAGGAAGAATGTTTTGTAGAAAGTGTGCCTGAAAAAAATATTGACTGAAAAATGCGGTGCTTTGAAGCTTCATCTATATCCCTAGGGGCACAACCCTGTCAGTGACACACAGATCATTATTATGACACACACACACTATAGTGATGACACACGCACACATACAGTTGAAGTCGGAAGTTTACATACACTTAGGTTGAAGTCATTAAAACTCGTTTTTTAACCACTCCACAAATTTCTTTTTAACAAACTATAGTTTTGGCAAGTCAGTAAGGACATCTACTTAGTGCATGACACAAGTAATTTTTCCAACAATTGTTTACAGACAGATTATTTCACTTATAATTCACTGTATCACAATTCCAGTGGGTCAGAAGTTTGCATACACTAAGTTGACTGTGCCTTTAAACAGCTTGGAAAATTCCAGAAAATGATGTCATGGCTTTAGAAACTTCTGATAGGCTAAGTGACATATTTTCAGTCAATTGGAGGTGTACCTGTGGATGTATTTCAAGGCCTACCTTCAAACTCAGTGCCTCTTTGCTTGACATCATGGAAAAATCTAAAGAAATCAGCCAAGACCTCAGAAAAAAAATTGTAGACCTCCACAAGTCTGGTTCATTCTTGGGAGCAATTTCCAAACGCTTGAAGGTACCACGTTCATCTGTACAAACAATAGTATGCACGTATAAACACCATCGGACCACTTTGGTGCGAAAAGTGCACATCAATCCCAGGACAACAGCGAAGGAGCTTGTGAAGATGCTGGAGGAAAGAGGTACATGGTTTGCAATGGTGGTTTGCAACTGCACATGGGGACAAAGATTGTACTTTTTGGAGAAATGTCCTCTGTTCTGATGAAACAAAAATAGAACTGTTTAGCCATAATGACCATCGTTATGTTTGGAGGAAAAAGGGGGAGGCTTGCAAGCCGAAGAACACCATCCCAACCGTGAAGCACGGGGGTGGCAGCATCATGTTTTGGGGGTGCTTTGCTGCAGGAGGGACTGGTGCACTTCACAAAATAGATGGCATCATGAGGAGGGGAAATTATGTGGATATATTGAAGCAACATCTCAAGACATCAGTCAGGAAGTTAATGCTTGGTCGTAAATGGGTCTTCCAAATGGACAATGGCTCCAAGCATACTTCCAAATTTGTGGCAAAATGGCTTAAGGACAACAAAGTCAAGGTATTAGAGTGACCATCACAAAGCCCTGCCATCAATCCTATAGAAAATGTGTGGGCAGAACTGAAAAAGTGTGTGCGAGCAGGCCTACAAACCTGACTCAGTTACACCAGCTCTGTCAGGAGGAATGGGCCAAAATTCACCAAACTTATTGTGGGAAGCTTGCGGAAGGCCACTCGAAACGTTTGACCCAAGTTAAACAATTTAAAAGCAATGCTACCAAATACTAATTGAGTGTATGTAAACTTCTGACCCACTGGGAATGTGATGAAAGAAGTAAAAGCTGAAATAAATCATTCTCTCTACTACTATTCTGACATTTCACATTCTTAAAATAAAGTGGTGATCCTAACTGACCTAAGACAGGGAATTTTTACCAGGATTAAATGTCAGGAATTGTGAAAAACGGAGTTGAAATGTATTTGGCTAAGGTGTATGTAAACTTCCGACTTAAACTGTACATAATGATGACAGACATAGCGTAATGATAACATATCATATCAGTATTCACTCAGAGGCCTTTTTGGCATTAATCTGCCTCCATACTCTGAATCTGTTGTACGGTAAAGTACATGTTTTTTGACATGTTACATGTTTATTGTAGCTAAGTGTTCTCAAAGCAGCTCACTATTTTACAAGTATAGGGGTTGTAGGATAAGAATATCAAAAAGTGCCTTTGTCTGAACTTATCCATGATGCTTGAGAGGTACAGAGAATAAAAGAGATAGAGGGAGAGAGAGAAAGGTGGAACTTCAGAATGAAATCAAATATTGTATCTGGTACAGTATCATACGACCCAACTTGGTCACATATTTGACAGGGTCTTAAAGATACCTTCCCTCACCCTGAAAACCTTAAACAGGATTTATAATTGCTTGGAGGTACGGCGTTGAGGTACTCTCTCTCTGAGGTACTTTATAGTGTACAGTGGCGGTGAGGCCCTCTGACCATAGAAATAGAATCAGTCCACCTATTATGCCATCATTGACTTGAATGGGGAGGTCCTTTCTATAAATTCTAGAGTCTATACCTCTGACATCCTGTCCGCAGCCATGACCAGTTGAGCTGATATCACATGACATCATACTGTAGCATTGCACTGACTGCAGCATTGCGTGGACGTGGACGAGTCTCTCTCCTTGACTTTGTGACATAGAGACTGTCTAGAGGCCAACACATTGGCCTACATGGCTTTGATTTCATGTAAACATCAGCTTGGAGGATGATGGAATGTATCTTACAGTAGTATCTATCTGTTTGGATGGTTATTCTAGATCACGTTTACACACAACTACAGGAGATCCTATGAGGCTGAATTTCAAATCAAATTGTATTGCTCACATACACGTATTTAGCAGATGTTATTGCAGGTGTAGCGAAATGCTTGTGTTCTTAGCTCGAACAGTGCAGTAATATCTTAACAATTCATTTCAGTATTGGTGCCTTTTCAATCATGCTTTATTATTTCTAGTACTTTACTGTTGTTCTTAATGCAGGATTAGAGTTAGTAGTCAGGAAAAACTCATCTAGTCAGGAAAACTGTACAACCTATCAACCAACCAAAGACGATTTGAACTAACAACATTCAAGGAAAAAAAAGAAAAGATGCACAATACTCATAGTCACAGCTATGAAGATGTGAATGGTTTGATAGTGCTGTTACTTAGAATGTATGAAATGTTTTGTATAAAAGTAACATGTTCTCTTTTGGTTTTTATGAGAATGAACTTTATCATGGATATTTGCCTTTCTTCTCTGTGTTGTGTGTGTTTTGATACCTGCCTGTCACCATTCAATCAGACTTTTTGCTGGCAAAATAATATTCTGTTAAGCAACAAAGGTTATGATAGTAGCGTTTTCTATTTACACGTGATATATTTTGTGTACAATTTTCTAAATTTTATACAAATGTACTATATTTTACCAATTAAAAATAAACATGTTCAGCTTGGGATGGATAAAAATGTCTGTCAGAACTTTATGTATCTTACTGTATATTTCACTTACTGGATCTTACTGTAATTGTATGAGGTTCTTATTGTCCTCGATTGACTTGTATCCACACCACCTCTATTGAGAATGTCTGAGTAAATGTATTGTCTCCATACAGCCACCAGAGGTCAGTGGAGTATGATACAAATGGGAGCGAAAGTAACTGTATATTTGGATGAGCAGCCAACCAGATGTGGAAATATAGGGGAACCCCATTATTTAGGTCTATGGGGGAACCTGAGGGAACCAGGTTCTGGCAGGGAAATCATTTTGCCATGTTAAAATGTGCATTTCAAGGTGAATTGGACAATTTTTCATTGTTGGGTTCTTGGAGTGACTTTTTTCCGTTTCCACTCCTGCAGCCAACACAAACCTAGTGCCTTCAGAAAGTATTCATACCCCTTGACTTATTCCACATTTTGTTGTGTTACAGCCTGAATTCAAAATGTATTAAATTAAAAAAATTCTCACCCGTCTACACACAATACCCCATAATGCCAGTGAAAACATGTTTTGAGATATTTTTGCAAATGTGTTGAAAACGAAATACAGAAATATCTAATTTGCATAAATATTCACACCCCTGAGTCAATATGCCTTTGGCAGTGATTACAGCTGTGCGTCTTTCTGGATAAGTCTCTAAGAGCTTTTCACACCTGGATTGTACAACATTTGCCCATTATTCTTTTCAAAATTCTTCAAGTTCTGTCAAATGTGTTGTTGATCAATGCTAGACAACCATTTTCAGGTTTTACCATAGATTTCCAAGTAAATGTAAGTCAAAACTGTAACTCAACCACTCATTCACAGGCTTCTTGGTAAGCAACTCCAGTGTAGATTTGGCCTTGTGTTTTAGGTTATTGTCCTGCTGAAAGGTGAATTCATCTCCCAGTGTCGGGTGGAAAGAAGACTGAACCAGGTTTTCCTCTAGGATTTTGTCTGTGCTTAGCTCCATTCTTTCTTTCTTATCCTGAAAATCTCCCCAGTCCTTAACAATTACAAGCATACCCATAACATGATGCACTCAGTATTGTGTTGCATTGGATTTGCCCCAAACATAACATTTGTATTCAGGACAAAAAGTAAATTGCTTTGCCAAATTTGCTGCACTATTACTTTGGTGCCTTGTTGGAAACAGGATGCATGTTTTGGAATATTTGTATTCTGTACATGCTTCCTTCTTTTCACTCTGCGAATTAGGTTAGTAATTACAATGTTGTTGATCCATCCTCAGTTTTCTCCTATCACTGCCATTAAACACTGTAACTGTTTTTGGCCTTATGGTGAAATCCCTGAGCGTATCTTTGTAGTGACTGGGTGTATTGATTCTCCATGCTCAAAGGGGTATTCCATGTCTACCAATAGGTGCCCTTCTTTGCAAGGCATTGAAAAACCTGGTCTTTGTGGTTGAATCTGTGTTTGAAATTCACTGCTCGACTGAGGGATGTTACAGATAATTGTATGTGTGGGATACAGAGATGAGGTAGTCATTCAAAAATTATGTTAAACACTATTATTGGACACAGAGTGAGTCCATGCAACTTATTATGTGACTTGTTAAGCAAATTTTTACGCCTGAACTTATTTAGGCTTGTCATGACAAAGGGGTTGAATACTTATTGACTCAAGACGTTTCAGCTTTTCATTTTTTATTAATTTGTAAACATTTCAAAGAACATAATTCCACTTTGACATTATGGGGTATTGTGTGTAAGCCAGTGACAAAAAATCTAAAATTCATCAATTTTGTATACTTAATTGTCTTTTTTCTTTTTTAAATGTCTTAAACGCTAATTAGAAAAAGCCATTTCCTCTTTTCCCATCAGAAGACAGTTATAAAGTGGTTATAAAAGCAGACCAGCGTGAGGGTGACCACTGAAACTGACATCAGCTTCTGAATGGGATCCACTGTGGTCAGTGGGGCTGGCAGGCATGTTCCTCTGGGGCCAGTAGGGATTGGCACCTTGAGCTGGTCCATGGTCCTTCCTTAAACCTAGTACCTTACCCTGGTGCTCTGGGGCCACAGGGGCTGGCAGACCCTAGGCTCTTCATTGGTCCTGGTCCCTGGTTGCTGGTCCTATGAAGTTAGTAGAGTTGGCACCCTGGGTTGTTCCTCTGAAATCAAACCGCATATTTCTAGAGAAAGCTTTCTCTTGTTCAGAGTGCACTTACCAGGAGACGACTAAGTTACACCTTCGTCTAACTTCTCTCCCGTGTGAATTAGGGGTCGATTTATGAGTTGCAAAGTGATTATAAAGGGTGAACCTAACAACACTCCTGACCAAGAGATTTGAAAAGCGACTTTGATGGCCTATTCTCCTGAGTAGTAATCTGCCTTAATAAACAAGTAAGTAACACCACACAGAGAAGATCTGATCCTGGGCCCATCTGATCATGTAAATAAGAGAGAAATAGTTATCTGAACTACACAATATCATCATATATGCAATGGTATGTATCTTTTAAAAGTAATAATATTGATGAGAGGATAGCGTGAGCAGTACTGAGGCCCTTTCCCCTCACAACTGCAACAACGTGAATAATACAAATGTAAATCTCCCAAAAGAAGTTATTTTTTTCAAATGCAAAAAAGTTTCATAGGCTGAGAATAATGACTTTTTTTATTTTCTTGTCTTGCCATCTATTCAAGTGAAAGCTTTTTCTCTGCCTTTGTCCCAAAGGTTGGCATATAATTAACTTGTGCTTAATATGCGGTTAAAGAGGTCTCCTCCCCATGCTACCAGCTTTGAACCCTGGCCACAGACAGGGACAAAACCCCAGTGGGACAGTTGAGAGAGAGAGAGAGAGAGAGAGAGAGAGAGAGAGAGACAGAGAGAGAGAGAGAGAGGAGAGAGAGAGAGAGAGAGAGAGAGAGACAGAGAGAGAGACAGAGACTCTAAAACAATTGCAGCTTACGTGAACACTTCATGACTCTAGGTCACGACTCTAGGATTAATCAAAGTAATTCAAAACACCTTGTGAAGTTATGTGACTTCAAAGGTATAGATCTGAAAATGCACTTTTGTTTTTCAAAAATCCAGAATGCCAACGATATGTTTGGATGCTTACCCCATCAATGTGTACACTCAGATCCACACTACTGGTATGTACAGGCACAGAAGTAGAGGGAGCAGCTTGGAGTGTTTTGTCGACACAATCAAAAGCATGGAGAGAGGCAATAATGTGTATGCAAGAGTTATCTTTTATAAAATTAAGTCAACTATTGGGCTTTAATTTGCTGCTGCTGGTGGTGTGCTTGTTAACAACAAATAAAGATAGTCAAACACTCTATACTGTATATGCTTCCAATATTCTAATGGATATAAAACACCCATGGTGTGCATGTCATTTCCTCAGGGGTATCAGCTCTCCCAGGAGTTCTGCACTCCTAGCTCAGTCCCCTGACCTACTGAGTTTATGGTCCACCCCACTGCCCTCCTCTTCCATCCTTGGACAAAAGGGCCATGACCTCCCTCTCTCTCTCTCTCTCCCTGCTCCCCTCTCTCTCTCTCCTTGCAATTCTTTTCTAGAATCGAGATGGCTTTTAACAAGTCAGAGGATAGCTGTGAAGGCCACAGAGAAAACATTCTAAACTTGAGAATACAGGTGATTGGGAGAAAAAAATAATACTAAAGGCCTACAATAATAATATGAGTGATTGCAAATTGCACAGACATGATGCTGTGTTTTCAACAAGTTGCAACTGACAAACTAACAAGTTGACAGGGGGAAATAAAATGCATAAGAAAACATGTATAACAGAAAAGAAACATGACCATGCCATTGTCCTTCTTTATCAATGTAAAATGAAAAAGGTGACTACCATGTCCCACTCGGATTATCATGATCGAAAAACAGCATCCAAGGGTTTTCTAAATATTCTAAAGAACACCTGGGAGAAGTGGGGGTTCTATTGGTTCTACAAGGGTTAGAATGCCAAGGTAGGGGTCCTCAACACCGTGTTAGCGTTTTTCTTTCTCGGATGTTTTTTTCAGTTGCAAAACAGATTACGGTCCAGTTCTTCGCACAAAAGACTGACAATTCCCCACTTCCTCGAGCCATCCAGGGGTGAATAGGGCGCAGGGCAGGGGGCACGACAGGGCACTTCAGTGCAGGTGCGATGCCTATAACATTCAGGCCACAAAGCATCAGGGGGGCTTCGAATACCTACAGTGACCATATAAACATGTTTGCATTTGGTAATGCCGATTTGTTGTGTGGTGTTTGGGATAGTTTGCAAGTTTTGCAATGTCAAACTTCTCCGTTTGGCCATATGTACATTAAGCAGCCTAGTGCTCAACGTGAACAATTCTTTAACAAATAAATTGCAAAGAATATGTTTTTCGCATATTAACCTATTTTATTTTATTTAGTGCAAGAATTTGTTAAAATATTATTGGACAATATAATGTTTACAAAGAAAAAAACGTCCATCACACAAGACTGTTAAGAACCGATACGAAAACATATCAGATATTAAATAAAGATACTTAGACCACCAAAACCAACTGTTGGGATATGAACTCTCCGCTTTACGCACGCGGCTTGCTGCTTCTTTGTGCAACTCATGCTCTATTTGTGGCTGGAACTCGATAGAATTGAGAGAGGATAACATATCATTTACTGTGTATAACTTTAAACCATAACATTTAAATGGCGTTTTTAGATGCCACAATGAATGCGCCGGTGGAGAGAATCCCCTCACTATATCACGGACAGGAGGGACTAACCTTCTCCAATGACATCACTCACTTCTCTCCTCGCTCCTCGCGCTCAGCTCGTCGACTTGAGGTTACAGAAGGGTTATAGTCACCCGCTGCGGACGCAGGCAATGTTTCACGCCATTCGTTGTCAATTCTCACGCACCGACACTCCAAAAAGTGCTTCTTCGGGCAAAGGGAGCCTTTAGCGGCATGATGGCAGAGGAGAGCAGGGGCAAACGAAGGAAGCAAGCGAACCCGAGAAGGAATCAAGGTATGGAATATTATGTAGTTGCAGTTGTTGAACACATTGTTATTATGTCCTTGTGATGTCGTTCACATCTCATGATGGAGCGGATCTTTCATTATTGAGACGGTATTGAAAAATATTGAATAGTGAATGACTCGGGTTGGTTTCTCTAAGTATACGTTTTTATCATTTAAAAACTTTGGAAAATAGCAGCACATTCTAGAGAAGTATGAACATGTGGTTTCGATGTCACTGATATTATCATTATGCATTTTGCCATAACAGCAATTGATGGCATGTTTAGAGAGAGAGATTTGCAAAACAGCGAAACATGCTAAATTTAACAAGTAGACACGTGCCATTCAAGAAATAACCCTAAAATTCCAGAATTGTGCGGCAACGTGAATGCAGTTCATGTAGTGCGAAATCTTTAGGCTACTTACTGATATACCCATATGTTTCCAAGTGTTGATATTAGAATGAATTATAATAAGACGTTCTTATTTTTAAGTACAATGCCTTGTTTGAAAATGAGTACATATTTTGAACTATAGTCTACTGTCATAGGATTTTGCTCCCACTTTTTTGGTTCGTTTTGTTTGTCTCTCCGTGATTGTTGTAATATATCCAAGTATTTATTTTAAAACACTTGTAAAGTATATTGTAAAGAAGAAAGAGGTAGACATGAACAGCAGCATTTGAAATGCAACAGGTCGCAAGCAATATTTCCTCCAAGACAACAATGCATAACAGGCTTACATTTTGTTTACAGTGATCATTGCGCGCGTAATAATAACTGGTTTGGAACATAATAACTCAATTGAAACATATGTTATAATTATTAAAAGCTTTGTATTGGTTATATCACCCAAACAGAAAAAAACGTTTATTCTAGACACGACAAAAGACACCAAGAGCAAAGGGACTGAGTTGGACAGGGTAGATATACAAACAAATTAAACGATTATTTACAAAAATCCGAAACGGATTTTGTGATACATTGATCAAAAATAAATAATCGTATTCCTGCATCATTTATATTTAGCAAATTATTAAGAATAACATAATTCAAATGAGTTGAAAAATAGAACAGATAAATACTTTTGACTTTCCTTTACCAAATAAAAACGCATTGTATTATAATATACAATTCGTTTTTTTTTTATTGCGCGATTATTGCAAGTTAATATATTCATCTATTTGATTAACTGTATTTTCAAACAAACTAAAATAACTACATTTAAATTAAGACAATTGATTTACCAATGCCATATCCAAGTCCTTTGTCATTTCCCCACACTTGTAGTCTACAATTAAAACATGCATATTATAACAATCTATTTGTAATGTATGTAGGTTATTACTGAGGTAGCTCAGTGTTTTCATATGTAAATACTGAATAGCTTCTCATCAACTGATGATGTCAATCATTTAACAGTGACAACTGGAGCTGAAGCCGGAGAGTGCTACAGTGAGTCAGATAGGGTCTCTCTCTCTCTCTCTCTCACACACACACACACACACACACACACACACACACACACACACACACACACACACACACACACACACACACACACACACACACACACACACACACACACACACACACACACACACACACACACACACACTTTTGACCACTAGTGGTGCATGGTACAGTAGCAGTAGCAATTCTACACATTTTGCCATGGGGCAACAAGAACATTTTGCAGTTTTATAGATCATTTCATTTTATTCTACACTTTTTGCCATGAGGTTGAGAGAAGAATTTGCTGTTTTAAAGCACATTTCCTGCAATTCTACACATTTTGCCGTTGGGCAGAAAGGAAAATGTGCAGTTTTATAGATTATTACATGCTATTCTACACATTTTGCCATGAGGCTGAGAGAAAATGTAGCATTTTTACAGCTAAAATATACTGTAGGTGTTGACTGTGATAAAGGCACTGGATTGTTTTTACATTTTATTTTATTGAACCGTTATTTAACTAGGCAAGTCAGTTAAGAATAAATTATTATTTACAATGACGACCTACCCCGGCCAAGCCCTCCCCTAACCCGGACAACCCTGGGCCAGTTGTGCACCACCCTATGGGACTTCCGATCACAACCGGTTGTGATACAGCCCGGGATTGAACCCAGGTCTGTAGTGATGCCTCTAGCACTGCGATGCAGTGCCTTAGACAGCTGTTTTGCACTCAGGATTTTGAGCTGTCTTTTTGCTAAATGAACAGAGGAAGAAGGCAGTGGCATGGTGCATATAGCCATAGAAGCATAGTGACATATGCCTCAGTGCGGTTATATTCATGATTTATTGGGGGTGTGGCTTTCAGTTACTTATTTTCAGCCACCCATCCCATGAGAGTGAATGTCATTCCAGTTCATCTGAAAGTCATTCCAGTGCACTGCTTGCTATGAATTCTATCAGATGGTGTTAGCATGTTTAGGTAAAAAGTAGGTAATGTCCCGTTTGGAACACTGACAAGTAGAGAGCATAAAAAGATGCTTGGCATGCCTCCACGGCTTTGTTTCTGGCTCATAAATATATTTGGAGGCGTGCCTTTAAGAGGTTATACAGTGAGGGAAAAAAGTATTTGATCCCCTGCTGATTTTGTATGTTTGCCCACTGACAAAGAAATGATCAGTCTATAATTTTAATAGTAGGTTTATTTGAACAGTGAGAGACAGAATAACAACAAAAAAATCCAGAAAAAAACGCATGTCAAAAATGTTATAAATTGATTTGCATTTTAATGAGGGAAATAAGTATTTGACCCCCTCTCAATCAGAAAGATTTCTGGCTCCCAGGTGTCTTTTATACAGGTAACAAGCTGAGATAAGGAGCACACTCTTAAAGGGAGTGCTCCTAATCTCAGCTTGTTACCTGTATAAAAGACACCTGTCCACAGAAGCAATCAGTCAATCAGATTCCAAACTCTCCACCATGGCCAAGACCAAAGAGCTCTCCAAGGATGTCAGGGACAAGATTGTAGACCTACACAAGGCTGGAATGGGCTACAAGACCATCGCCAAGCAGCTTGGTGAGAAGTTGGTGCGATTATTCACAAATGGAAGAAACACAAAAGAACTGTCAGTCTCCCTCGGCCTGGGGCTCCATGCAAGATCTCACCTCGTGGAGTTGCAATGATCATGAGAATAGTGAGGAATAAGCCCAGAACTACACAGGAGGATCTTGTCAATGATCTCAAGGCAGCTGGGACCATAGTCACCAAGAAAACAATTGGTAACACACTACGCCGTGAAGAACTGAAATCCTGCAGCGCCCGCAAGGTCCCCCTGCTCAAGAAAGCACATATCCATGCCCGTCTGAAGTTTGCCAATGAACATCTGAATGATTCAGAGGACAACTGGGTGAAAGTGTTGTGGTCAGATGAGACCAAAATGGAGCTCTTTGGCATCAACTCAACTTACCGTGTTTGGAGGAGGAGGAATGCTGCCTATGACCCCAATAACACCATCCCCACCGTCAAACATGGAGGTGGAAACATTATGCTTTGGGGGTGTTTTCCGGCTAAGGGGACAGGACAACTTCACCACATCAAAGGGACGATGGACGGAGCCATGTACCGTCAAATCTTGGGTGAGAACCTCCTTCCCTCAGCCAGGGCATTGAAAATGGGTCGTGGATGGGTATTCCAGCATGACAATGACCCAAAACACACAGCCAAGGCAACAAAGGAGTGGCTCAAGAAGAAGCACATTAAGGTCCTGGAGTGGCCTAGCCTGTCTCCAGACCTTAATCGAATAGAAAATATGTGGAGGGAGCTGAAGGTTCGAGTTGCCAAACGTCAGCCTCGAAACCTTAGTGACTTGGAGAAGATCTGCAAAGAGGAGTGGGACAAAATCCCTCCTGAGATGTGTGCAAACCTGGTGGCCAACTACAAGAAACGTCTGACCTCTGTGATTGCCAACAAGGGTTTTGCCACCAAGTACTAAGTCATGTTTTTTTATTCTGTCTCTCACTGTTCAAATTAACCTACCATTAAAATTATAGACTGATCATTTCTTTGTCAGTGGGCAAACGTACAAAATCAGCAGGGGATCAAATACTTTTCCCCTCACTGTATTTGTTGCACCCATGAGTGAGAAGGCAGTACCAATTGAACTCCTATGTGGTTATAGTATCCCATCAATGTAAAAATGTATATGAGACAGATTGGAGTGGCAGCAAGTCTTGAACCTTAGATGGTTGAGCATTTTGCCATGTCCTTTTGTTCTGTTTTGCTCTGTAGTCACTGCAAGTTTGGAAGCCTTTGTTAAGGCCTCTGCTATGAAATACAAACCCCTCATCCATTCATTAATTCATTCTGATTACAGTAGAATTTACTGTTTTACAATATAATACAGTAAATGTTATGGTATTGTACTTTGTGTCATTACACAGTATTTGCTTTCATACCGTATTTCTATCACAGCAGGTGTACTTCATTTTATTTGCAACTGAGCTGCTTGTAGGCTACTGTTAAATTCACGCACCCGTGCAAGCACCCACACAACCACACACATCATGCAATGTTGACTTTAACTATGGCTGTGATGAGATGTAGGCTACACACAACAGTTGACTGCTAGGAGTGTTCCCCATTTTGATGCAGAGCGAGGTGTGTCTGGTTGCGTGCGCGCTCCCATCACCGTCCCCTCCTTGTTAAATATAGCACACGTCTTCCCAGGACCTCCTTTTCACAGTTCTACTCACACTAACGTTAAGGTTGTCAAAAAATACATACTTACCGTAATTACTTACAAGGAACTAGAAACAGCAACCAACACATTACTTGTAGATCAGGGAAGTCCCTCTCATCAAACCAGGAGATTGAGGTGTGTATAATTTGATGATGCATGCTGTGTTTAGAGGCATGGTCAGAACTTGCTTGTTGTTTCTGAGACAAATAAGTTCAATGACTTTTCTTTGTGGATTTAAGGGTCAGCTATAGTTGAAAGTGAAATGGTGTTGTGACTGTCACAACTAAGATCAAGGAGATATTCCTTACATGAAACAGAAAAGAAGGTGATTTTGCAAACACAATTTTGTGACTGAATTCAATGTGATTCAATGCGACTTAGAGGACTATAATGCCTGGGATATGTGTTTAGTTCATTCACACAACAAGACAAGGTGAAATGGCTCTGACACATGCAGCCTCAGATGTTTGCTGATGTTTCCTCTTGTGTTGGTACAGGACTTAATTCAAATGTACAACAGATGGAAGTTAGAGAAGAAAATACATGACAACAGTCCTAAATATAGAATATTTTAGAAGATTTTTTAACAATGTATATTTGCAGAGTTGATTCATAGAAAAATATTGATGGCAAGAGATGGTGAAGGGACATTTCTAATTGCCATCTAAAGAATGATCAGGTGATGGGTGTCACGGTTGTCGTAAGGAGAAGCGGACCAAGGTGCAGCGTCTGTGTTGTTCCACATTTTATTTACACTGTGAAACTATGCAATACATAAATAAACTGAATGACAAAAACAACAAACTGTGACGCAGAGGTGAAGCATACACTGACTCAAAGATAATCTCCCACAAACCCAGGTGGAAAAAACCCTACTTAAGTATGATCTCCAATTAGAGACAACGAGGACCATCTGCCTCTAATTGGAGATCATCCCAAACAAAACCCCAACATAGAAATACAAAACTAGAACCTGAACATAGAAAACATAGAAAAAAACGTCACGCCCTGACCTACTCTACCATAGAAAATAACATCTTTCTATGTTCAGGACGTGACAGTACCCCCCCAAAGGTGCGGACTCCGACCGCCCCTAAACAAAACAGCAACAACCACCCCCCAAAAAAGGAAAAAAAAAGGAAAGGGGGGGAAGGGGGGGTAACTGTTGTCTATGGCGGCTCTGGTGCAGTACACATAACCTTCCCATCCCGCGGATCCTCCCACACAGGAGGCGGCTCCGGTTCAGGGCGTAATCCCCGCTCCGCCGCTGATCCCTCTGCTTCTGTGTCACCGGACCATGGATCGTCGTCGGAGGAACCGGACTGTAGATCATCGCCGGAGGTTCAGGGCTGCAGGCCGTCGCCGGAGACTCCGGGCTGCAGGCCGTCGCCGGAGACTCCGGGCTGCAGGCCGTCTCAGGAGGTTCCGGGCTGCAGGCCGTCTCAGGAGGTTCAGGGCTGGGAGCCATCGCCGGAAGCTCCGGACTGGGAGTCGTCGCCGGAAGCTCCGGACTGGGAACCGTCGCCAGAAGCTCCGGACTGGGAATGCGCACTGGAGGCCTGATGCGTGGGGCTGGCACAGGTGGCGCCAGACTAGTAACACGCACCTCAGGGCGAGTGCGGGGAGTAGGAACAGGACACCCCGGACTGGGCAGGTGCACTGGAAGCCTGATGCGTGGGGCTGGCACAGGTGGCGCCAGACTAGTAACACGCACCTCAGGGCGAGTGCGGGGAGCAGGAACAGGACACCCCGGACTGGGCAGGCGCACTGGAGGCCTGATGCGCAGGGGCTGGCACAAGTGGCGCCAGACTGGTAACACGCACCTCAGGGCAAGTGCGAGGAGCAGGCACAGGGCGTACCAGGCTGAATAGACTCACTGGAGGCCGGGTTACGTGGGGCAGGCACAGGATATACTGGGCCATGGAGGCGCACTGGAGATCTCGAGTGTAGAGCTGGCACAACCCATTCTGGTTGGATGCTCAACCTAGCTCGACAAATGAGCGGTGCGGGCACAGATCGCACCGGCCTGTGAATGCGCACTGGCGACACAGTGCGCATCACCGTATAACACGGTGCTTGCTTCGTCACTCGCTCCCCACGGTAAGCACGGGGAGTTGGCTCAGGTCTCCAACCTGACTCTGCCAATCTCCCCGTGCCCCCCCCCCCCCAATTTTGTTTTGGGGCTGCCTCTCGCACTTGCCTCGTGGTTGGTATAGTGCCTTGTAGTATCGCCGCTCCACTCTCACTGCCTCAATTTCCTCTTTAGGACGGTGATACTCCCCAGCCTGCCTGCAGAGTCCTTTCCCGTCCAATATCTCCTCCAAGTCCATTTGTCCTGCTGACCACGCTGCTTGGTCCTTTGGTGGTGGGAGATTCTGTCACGGTTGTCGTAAGGAGAAGCGAACCAAAGTGCAGCATGTGTGTCGTTCCACATTTTATTTACACTGTGAAACTATGCAATACATAAATAAACTGAATGACAAAAACAACAAACCGTGATGCAGAGGTGAAACATACACTGACTCAAAGATAATCTCCCACAAACCCAGGTGGAAAAAAACCCTACTTAAGTATGATCTCCAATTAGAGACAACAAGGACCATCTGCCTCTAATTGGAGATCATCCCAAACAAAACCCCAACATAGAAATACAAAACTAGAACCTGAACATAGAAATAGAAAACATAGAAGAAGAAAAACCTGTCACGCCCTGACCTACCCTACCATAGAAAATAACATCTTTCTATGTTCAGGACGTGACAATGGGAGTATTTATTTTTGCAGTATCTCCCTTTTTTGTAGATTTCATTCTCTGAGCCATGTGTGCTTGAATGTGCGTGTGTGCATGCGTGTGTGTGTGCGGAAACTGCTGGAGAGAATGTGTATGTGAGGAGTGGGGCCCCAGATAAAACCAAATGAACTTGGCAACACTAACTCAACAGACAGAGATTAAAGTGTCTGTCCAAAAAAAGAGAAGCTATGACATCGTTTCTTCTGTCTCCAAGACGCTTATTGATTACAGTCTCTGTCTTCCAAATAAAACTGTCAATGTCCACAGATATCAACCAAAGTTGAGATTATTGCTGTCTATTGTCTCCAGATTACAGGAGATCATGTTATAGGGTATTTATGTAGACAAGTATATTGAAAATGGTGTACAATTTCAAAAGATGTGACTTCCCTAGTTTGATATGAGAATGATTGTAAGCATGGTGATGCAGGTACGCGTTTGCACTCGATGTGTGACATTGTTAACACTTCCTATGAATACCTTCTTCATAATGCATATAAGCACATTTGTAATGCCTAGTGAACTGTGTGTGGTGCATTATAATGCATGGCATCGCAATAACAACTGCCTAAATAAATAACAACATTCATGAAGTATACACGTATTATATCTCACAGCACTGTCTCTGAGTAGGTGGACTGATAGAATAGTTTCAGTTGTGCTAAGGTGCAGAAAGAGTCATCCCCTTTAACCTCTTTGCCTTACTACTTGATCTTGGATTAATTTACAACTGTACTGTACTGTTGAGCTGATAGTCGATTTAACTTTTTCCTCACAGTTCTCTCTCTCTCTCTTTCCCTCACTCTCTCTTTCTCGGTTTCTTCTTTTTTCAAGTGCCAATTTATTTAAACTCTTTCCACTTTTTCTTCTTTCTCCTTCATTGATTTCCAAACCCCAGTCTTTGTGTGCAGCTGGGGCCCAGCTGTGTGTGTGCATGTGCACACACGTATGTGTGCGTGGTGTGTGTGTGTGCCCAAATGTGTCTTTCTCTGGCACAGAATTGTCACAGGGGGCATGAGTACAGGAGAGAGAATCGAACGGAGAGAGAGAGAGAGAGAGAGTCGAAGGGAGTGAAAAACACATTGAGAGAAAAGAGAGAGAGAGAGAGAGAGCGAGAGGGAGATGTTGTGGTATTATATGAGCAGCAGAGTGAGTGAAAGTCTGTATATAACTATAGCGGCACTGTAATGAAAAACGTTCATTTATATAGTAATTTTAGGTAAATATCAAAAGTAAACAACTCTGAAATATTTAACTGCAGCATACTATGAATTATGGTGCACTGTGGGAAAATTACTATATTTTGAATGGTACTCTAATTCCACCCCACAGAATACAGTGCCGTATCGTATCTTTGGAGTGGCAAAAAACTTTTGACCACTAGTGGACTGCAGCATACTGTAAATGATGGTACATTGTGGGAAAATTACTGTATTTTGAATGGTACTCAAATTCCACCCCACAGAATACAGTGCCGTACCGAGCGTCTAAAACTTTTTGACCACTAGTGGGTGTATGGTATTGTTGTTTCTGGCTCATTAACATATTTGGAGGCGTGCCTTGTAAGAGGCTATATTTGTTTCACCTGTAAGTGAGAATGCTGTACCAATTTAACTCCTATGTGGTTGTAGTGCGCCATCAATTTAAATGTATAGGGGACAGATTTGAGTTGCAGCAAGTCTTAACCTCTCTAGGGTCGGCAGGACGAAATCGTCCCACCTACGTAACAGCCAGTGGAATCCTGTGGCGCGTTATTCAAATACCTTAGAAATGCTATCACTTCAATTTCTCAAACATATGACTATTTTACACCATTTTAAAGACAAGACTCTCGTTAATCTAACCACACTGTCCGATTTCAAAAAGGCTTTACAACGAAAGCAAAACATTAGATTATGTCAGCAGAGTACCCAGCCAGAAATAATCAGACACCCATTTTTCAAGCTAGCATATAATGTCACAAAATCCCAGAAGACAGCTAAATGCAGCACTAACCTTTGATGATCTTCATCAGATGACACACCTAGGACATTATGTTATACAATACATGCATGTTTTGTTCAATCAAGTTCATATTTATATCAAAAACCAGCTTTTTACATTAGCATGTGACGTTCAGAACAAGCATACCCCCCGCAAACTTCCGGTGAATTTACTAAAAATGTACTAAATTACTCACGATAAACGTTCACAAAAAGTATAACAATTATTTTAAGAATTATAGATACAGAACTCCTCTATGCACTCGATATGTCCGATTTTAAAATAGCTTTTCGGTGAAAGCACATTTTGCAATATTCTCAGTAGATAGCCCGGCATGACAGGGCTAGCTATTTAGACACCCAGCAAGTTTAGCACACACCAAAGTCAGATTTACTATAAGAAAAATGTTATTACCTTTGGTGTTCTTCGTCAGAATGCACTCCCAGGACTTCTACTTCAATAACAAATGTTGGTTTGGTCCCAAATAATCCATTGCTATATCCAAATAGCGGTGTTTTGTTCGTGCGTTCAAGACACTATCCGAATGGTAAATAAGGGTGACGAGCACGGCGCATTTCGTGACAAAAAAATTGTAAATATTCCATTACCGTACTTCGAAGCATGTCAACCGCTGTTTAAAATCAATTTTTATGCCATTTTTCTCATAAAAAAACGATAATATTCCGACCGGGAATCTGCGTTTAGGTAAAAAGACGAAAGAAAATAAAGCACGGGGTCGACTCGTGCACGCGCCTAAGCCCATTGTCCTCTGATCGGCCACTTGCCAAACGCGCAAATGTGTTTCAGCCTGGGGCTGCCTCGATATCATTCAGCTTTTTCCCGGGCTCTGAGAGCCTATGGGAGCCGTAGGAAGTGTCACGTTACAGCAAAGATCCTCAGTCTTCAATAAACAGAGACAAGAAGAACAAGATCTTGTCAGAGAGGGCACTTCCTGTAAGGAATCTTCTCAGGTTTTTGCCTGCCATATGAGTTCTGTTATACTCACAGATACCATTCAAACAGTTTTAGAAACTTTAGGGTGTTTTCTATCCAAAGCCAATAATTTTATGCATATTCTAGTTACTGGGCAGGAGTAGTAACCAGATTAAATCGGGTACGTTTTTTATCCGGCCGTGTCAATACTGCCCCCTACCCCCAACAGGTTAAACATTAAATGGTTGAGCATTTTGCCATGTCCTTTTGGTCTGTTTGCCCTGTAGTCGCTGCCACAAGCTAAACACCTTTTCGCCCACTTCGAAAATAACACAGAGCCACCGACGCAACCCCCTCCCATGGACTGTGGGCTCTCGTTCTTTGTGGTTGACGTGAGTAAGACATTTAACCTCTCTGGGGTATGTGGGATGCTAGGACGCCAAATTCAAAACAACAAAAATCTCATAATTCAAATTTCTCAAACATACAACTATTATATCCCATTTTAAAGATACACTTCTCGTTAATCCAACCACATTGTCCCGATTTCAAAAAGGCTTTACAGCGAAAGCATAACATTAGATTATGTTAGGACAGCGCCGAGACAAGAAAAACCCCACAGCCATTTTCCAAGCAAGGAGAGGCGTCACAAAAAACAGAAATACAGCTAAAATTAATCACTAACCTTTGATGATCTTCATCAGATGGCACTCATAGGACTTCATGTTACACAATACATGTATGTTTTGCTCGATAAAGTTCATATTTATATCCAAAAAAAACATTTTACATTGGCGTGTAATGTTCAGAAATGTTTTGCCTCCCAAAACTTCCGGTGAAGGAGCACATCAATTTACAGAAATACTCATCATAAACGTTGATCAAATATTCAACTCTTATTCAAAGAATTATAGATACACTTCTCCTTAATGCAACCGCTGTGTCAGATTTCAAAAAAGCTTTACAGCGAAAGCACACTTTGAAATAATCTGAGTACAGCACTCAGTCACAAAACCAAACCCGCCATTTTGTGGAGTCAACAAAACTCAGAAATAGCATAATAATTATTCACTTACCTTTGATGATCTTCATCGGAATGCACTCCCAGGAATCCTAGTTCCACAATAAATGTTCATTTGTTTTGATAAAGTCCATCCTTTATGTCCAAATACCTCCATTTTGTTCGCACGTTCAGTCGAGTAATCCAAATTCACTGTGCTCGCGCAGTAAGTTCAGACGAATAGTCAAAAAAGTTATATTACAGTTCGTAGAAACATGTCAAACGATGTATGGAATCAATCTTTAGGATGTTTTTATCATAAATCTTCCATAATATTCCAACCGGACGATTCCTTTGTCTTCAAAAAAGAAAAGGAACACAGCAAACTCTCACGGGAGTGCGCGCCACTGAGCTCATGTCATTTTCTCAGTCATCTGATTCCAATGGCTCTTATTCTCCCCCCATTCACAGTAGAGGCATGAAACAACGTTCTAAAGACTGTTGACATCTAGTGGAAGCCTTAGGAAGTGCAAAATGACCCCATTGACAATGTATACTGGATAGGGAATCACTTGAAAAACTACAAACCTCAGATTTCCACACTTCCTGGTTGGATTTCTTCTCCGGTTTTTGCCTGCCATATGAGTTCTGTTTTACTCACAGACATCATTCAAACAGTTTTAGAAACTTCAGAGTGTTTTCTATCCAAATCTACTAATAATATGCATATCTTAGCTTCTGGGACGGAGTAGTAGGCAGTTTACTCTGGGCACCTCCTTCATCCGAACGTCAAAATACTGCCCCCTACCTCGATGAAGTTAAGCGTGTTAACCCTCGCAAGGCTACCAGCCCAGACAGCATCCCTAGCTGTGTCCTCAGAGCATGCGCAGACCAGCTGGCTGGAGTGTTTACTTATATTCCCAGTCTGCTGTTCCCACTTGCTTTAAGAAGTCCACCATTGTTTTTGTACCCAAGAAAGCAAAGGTAACTGAACTAAATGACTTTCGCCCTGTAGCACTCACTTCTGTCATCAGGATCATATCGATCATTCTGTCATTAAGGATCATATCACCTCCACTTTACCTGACACCCTAGACCCACTTCAATTTGCTTACTGCCCCAATAGATCAGGGCCCTCACATCCTCCCGAGTGGCGCAGCGGTCTAAGACACTGCGTCTCAGTGCTAGAGGTGTCACTACAGACCCTGGTTTGATCCTGGGCTGTATCACAATTGGCCCAGTGCATCCGGGTTAGGGGAGGGTTTGGCCAGGGTAGGCCAACATTGTAAAATAAGAATTTGTTCTTAACTGACTTGCCTAGTTATATGAAGGTACACAAATAGATCCACAAACGATGCAATCGCCATTGCATTGCACACTGCCCTATCCCAGCTGGACACGAGGAATACCTATGTAAGAATGCTGTTCATTGACTAAAGCTCAGCCTTCAACACCATAGTACCCTCCAAGCTCATCATTAAGCTCAGGCCCTGGGTCTGAACCCTGTGCACCTGGGTCCTGGGCTGCCCCCACTACGCTAATCCTCAACACAGGGGCCCCACAAGGGTGCATGCTCAGCCCCCTCCTGTACTCCCTGTTCCTGTTCAACCATGACTGCGTGGCAATCACGCCTCCAACTCAATCCTCAAGTTAGCAGACGAACCAACAGTAGTAGACCTGATTACCAACAATGATGAGACAACCTACAGGGAGGAGGTGAGAGCACTGGCGGAGTGGTGCCAGGAAAATAACCTCAAAGACAACAAAACAAAGGAGATGATCGTGGACTTCAGGAGACAGCAGAGGGAGCACGCCCCTATCCACATCAACAGGGCCGCAGTGGAGAAGGTAAAAAGCTTCAAGTTCATTTGCGTACACATCACTGATAATCTGAAATGGTTCACTCACACAGCCAGTGTGGTGAAGAAGGCGCAACAGCGCATCTTCAACCTCGGGAGGTGCACAATCGAGAGCATCCTGTCGGGCTGTATCACCGCCTGGTACTGCAACTGCACCGCCCGCAACCGCAGGGCTCTCCAGAGGGTGGTGCGGTCTGCCCAACACATCACCGGGGGCACACTGCCTGCCCTCCAGGACACCTACAGCACCCGATGTCACAGGAAGACCAAAAAGATCACTAAGGATATCAACCACCCAACCCACGGCCTGTTCACCCTGTTATCAACCAGAAGGCGAGGTCAGTACAGGTGCATCAAAGCTTGGACCGAGAGACTGAAAAACAGATTCTATCTCAAGGCCATCAGACTGTTAAATAGCCATCACTAGCTGGCTACCATCCGGCTACTCAACCCTGAACCTTATAGACTGCTGCCCTATGTACATAGACATGTACATAGTGGAACACTAGTCACTTGAATAATGTTTACATACGGTTTGAATCATTTCATATGTATATTCTGTATTCTACTGTATTTTAGTCAATGCCACTCCGACATTACTCATCCTAATATATTTCTTAATTCCATTCTTTTACTTTTAGATTTGTGAATATTGTTGTGAATTGTTAGATACTACTGCAATGTTGGAGCTAGGAACAGAAGCATTTTGCTACCCCCACAAAAACATCTGCTAAATATATGTATGTGACCAATACAATTTTATTTTATTTGAAGTTTGGAAGCCTTTGTTAAAACCTCTCTGGGGTATGTGGGACGCTAGCATCCCACCTGCGGGACACACTCACCAACAGTCAGTGAAATAGCAGGGAGCCAAATTCAAAACAACAAAAATCTCATAATTCAAATTTCTCACACATACAACTATTATATCCCATTTTAAAGATACCCTTCTCATTAATCCAACCACACTGTCCGATTTCAAAAAGGCTTTACGGCGAAAGCATAACATTAGATTATGTTAGGACAGCGCATAGACAAGAAAAACCACATAGCCATTTTCCAAGCAAGGAGAGGCGTCACAAAAAACAGAAATACAGCTCAAATGAATCACTAACCTTTGATGATCTTCATCAGATGGCACTCATAGGACTTCATGTTAGACAATACATGTATGTTTTGCTCGATAAAGTTCATATTTATATCCAAAAACCCCATTTTACATTGGCGTGTAATGTTCAGAAATGTTTTGCCTCCCAAAACTTCCGGTGATAGAGCACATCAATTTACAGAAATACTCATCATAAACATTGATAAAAAATACAACTGTTATTCAAAGAATTATAGATACACTTCTCCTTAATGCAACCGCTGTGTCAGATTTCAAAAAAACTTTACAGCGAAAGCAAACTTTGCAATAATCTGAGTACAGCGCTCAGACACCAAAAGAAGCCATACAGATACCCGCCATTTTGGAGTCAACAGAAGTCACAAATAACATTATAAATATTCACTTACCTTTGATGATCTTCATCGGAATGCACTCCCAGGAATCCAAGTTCCACAATAAATTTTCATTTTGTTCGATAAAGTTCATCTTTATGTCCAAATACCTCCATTTTGTTCGCGCGTTCAGTGGATGCTTGCGCAGTAAGTTCAGACGAAAAGTGAAAAAAGTTATATTACAGTTCGTAGAAACATGTCAAACGATGTATAGAATCAATCTTTAGGATGTTTTTATCATAAATATTCCATAATATTCCAACCGGACAATTCCTTTGACTTCTGAAATGAAAAGGAACACACCTAACTCTCACGGGAGCGCACGAGATTGAGCTCATGTCATTTTGTCAGTCATCTGACTCCATATGCTCTTACTCTATCCCCATTCACAGTAGAAGCATGAAACAACGTTCTAAAGACTGTTGACATCTAGTGGAAGCCGTAGGAAGTGCAAAATGACCCCACAGACACTGTGTATTAGATAGGCAATCACTTGAAAAACTACAAACCTCAGATTTCCACACTTCCTGGTTGGATTTTTTCTCAGGTTTTTGTCTGCCATATGAGTTCTGTTATACTCACAGACATCATTCAAACAGTTTTATAAACTTCAGAGTGTTTTCTATCCAAATCTACTAATAATATGCATATTTTAGCATCTGGGCCTGAGTAGCAGGCAGTTTATTACAGGCACGCTTTTCATCCGGACGTCAAAATACTGCCCCCTACCCCGATGAAGTTTTAAGGTGATTTAAAACACCAAATATTCAATAATATGTTGTAATGTGTAAACACTTTACCGAGCAGCCAACCTGCTTGCACCAATCCCTTGTAATTACAGTAAAATACTGTGAAATACAAACCCCTCCCCTCAATGAATTTCATTCATCTGTTCATTCATTCATTCTGATTATGCTAGCATTTACCTTTTTACAGTATAATACAGTCAATTTTAAAGGTATTGTACTGTTTGTCATCACACAGTACTTGCTTTGATAATGTATTTCTATTACAGTAGGTGTGCTGTAATATGAAATACAGACTTTTACTCGTCACTGAGCTGCTTGTCAGATACTCTCAAATTGTGTAGCTGCAGCACTAAGTTAGGCCAGATTCCCACAGTGGTAGGAAGGCGAGACCAGGGGAGAGTGAGACAGCAACAAGCCCAGGCACCAGGCCCTATTACTAGCCCTCTTCATGAGGCTCGACACAGGCATCAGACCCAGTGAGCGAGAGGGATGGATGGAGAGGAGGAGGATAAGAGAGGATCAAGTGCTGTGGTCAGGGTGAGGGTTGGAGTGAAGGAGCGAAGGAAGGGTGGAGGGGGTTGAGTAGGAACAGAGCAGAACTGGATAGAACTGAGGACCAACTCAAGCAGTATTTATTTTCTTTCTTTTTTGTAGCAGGGACCAGTAGATCTCACAGATAACATAACTGGGGAGGTGTGTGTACTGTCATAGGCAATATTCACACCAAGTCTTCAACTGTATTTCCTGTGCTCTCTCAATCATTTAGATGTAGCTATTGTCATTCAGTATGAAGATAACAAATCCACATCATATTGATACATTTACACACATTGGACAATTGCTACCACTGCAATGACACAACTTTGCTAACACGTCCCATCTGGGGTTGCTATTTTGGATGCTTCATCCTGAATGTCCCATGCAGGTGAAAATAATTGCATTAACTTTGCAGACTGTGTTGCATGTACATGTGTTTAGCAGAGAGGCTTTTCAAACAGCCAGCCAGTCAGCTAGTAAACCGGGTAGGGTTGGCTTGCTGACTAGCTGACTGGCAATTTATAGATATGTGCCGTTTAATCACACCTCAAATTAAATGTGGAAACCCTACTTCAGCTGTCATGTGTTACAAGACTCGGATGGGTGGCGGAGAGAGAGAGAGAAAAATAGAGAAAGAAAGACACAAAGCTGTTAACATAACATTTGAAATGCCTTTATATTTTTCAAACCTTTGTGATTGCAATGTAAACTGTTCATTTCTTTTGTTGTTGTTTTTTGTTTCTTCTCATTTTTTATTGTTTTTTTCACTTGCTTTGGCAATGTAAACATATTTCCCATGTCATTAAAGCCCCTTTGAATTTAAATTGAATTAAGAGACAGAGAGAGGCAGGCTGTATAACCAAACTTCACCCAACTGACTTGTTTACTAAGCTGATGTCAGTGTTGACTAGCAAGGGAACTAGATGTTGAATGAGCATGTTGTGGGTATTTTATTTTTCCTTTATTTAACTAGGCAAGTCAGTTAAGAACAAACTCTTATTTTCAATGACAGCCTAGGAACAGTGGGTTAACTGCCTTGTTCAGGGGCAGAACAACAGATTAGTTAGTACCTTGTCAGCTCAGGGATTTCAACTTGCAACCTTTTGGTTACTAGCCCAATGCTCTAACCACTAGGCTACCCTGCCGCCCCACAAGGTAGGACCTTGCTCTGATCTAGACTGTATCAACAGAGAGAGCAACAGGTGGGCATTTGCTCAGGACGTTTGTCTTGATCACCCCAACAGTGCTGTAAACATCACACCTGCTAGGAGTGGACATGGATGTACCGGGCCAGATTAATGCAGGGGTTTACAGTGGGTGAAGCCCCTGGGGCCAGGCCCGTAGGTGCCCCAAGTGGCAAAACATTTATATATATATATATATTAACACAGTATATATTATATACAGTTGAAGTCGGAAGTTTACATACACCTTAGCCAAATACATTTAAATTCCGTTTTTCACAATTCCTGACATTTAATCCTAGTAAAAATTCCATGTCTTAGGTCAGTTAGGATCACCACTTTATTTTACGAATGTGAAATGTCAGAATAATAGTAGAGAGAATGATTTATTTCAGCTTCGATTTCTTTCATCACATTCCCAGTTGGTCAGAAGTTTTTTTGCCACAACTTTTTGCCTCAGTTTTCCCACAACTTTGGAAGTATGCTTGGGTCATTGTCCATTTGGAAGACCCATTTACGACCAAGCTTTAACTTCCTGACTGATGTCTTGAGATGTTGCTTCAATATATCCACATAATTTTCCTACCTCGTGATGCCATCTATTTTGTGAAGTGCACCAGTCCCTCCTGCAGTAAAGCACACCCACAACATGATGCTGCCACCCCCGTGCTTCACGGTTGGGATGGCGTTCTTCGGCTTGCAAGCCTCCCCCTTATTCCTTGAAACATAACGATGGTCACTATGGCCAAACAGTTCTATTTTTGTTTCATCAGACCAGAGGACATTTCTCCAAAAAGTACAGTCTTTGTCCCCATGTGCAGTTGTAAACCATAGTCTGTCTTTTTTATGGCGGTTTTGAAGCAGTGGCTTCTTCCTTGCTGAGCGGCCTTTCAGGTTATGTCGATATAGGACTCGTTTTACTGTGGATATAGATACTTTTGAACCTGTTTCCTACAGCATCTTCACAAGCTCCTTTGCTGTTGTTCTGGGATTGATATGCACTTTTCGTACCAAAGTACGTTCATCTCTAGGAGACAGAACGCATCTCCTTCCTGAGCGGTATGACGGCTGTGTGGTCCCATGGTGTTTATGTTTGTGTACTATTGTTTGTACAGATGAACATGGTACCTTCAGGCATTTGGAAATTGCTCCCAAGGATGAACCAGACTTGTGGGGGTCTACAATTTTTTTTCTGAGGTCTTGGCTGATTTCTTTTGATTTTCCCATAATGCCAAGCAAAGAGGCACTGAGTTTGAAGGTAGGCCTTGAAATACATCCACAGGTACACCTCCAATTGACTTAAATTATGTCAATTAGCCTATCAGAAGCTCCTAAAGCCATGACATAACTTTCTGGAATTTTCCATGCTGTTTAAACGCACAGTCAACTTAGTGTATGTAAACTTCTGACCCACTGGAATTATGATACCGTGAATTATAAGTGAAATAATCTGTCTGTAAACAATTGATGTCCAGGTTTTTGCCTGCCATATGAGTTCTGTTATACTCACAGACATCATTCAAACAGTTTTAGAAACTTCAGAGTGTTTCCCATCCACATCTACTAATATTATGCATATCCTACCTTCTGAGCCTGACTAGCAGGCAGTTTACTACGGGCACGCCTTTCATCCGGACGTCAAAATACTGCCCCCTACCCTAGAGAAGTTAATGACTCCAACCTAAGTGTATGTAAACTTCCGACTTCAATTGTATGTAGTATATATTTTTTCTTTTTTTACTGCAACTGCCAACCACAGGAAGACTTAAGAGTCCGCTCTCAATGAGTGTAGACAACCTGTTACTGCCTGATGCCGCTCTGCTAATCATCAGATGGGGGAGGAGAAGAGGTAGGGGATTAAGATTAAGTCAAAACTGTAACTCGGCCACTCAGGAACATTCACTGACTTCTTGGTAAGCACCTCCAGTGTAAATTTGACCTTGTGTTTTAGGTTATTGTCCTTAATTAATCTCCCAGTGTCTGGTGTAAAAAAGAGTGATTTAGGTTTTCCTCTAGGAAAACTCCATTCCATTTCTTTTTTATCCTGAAACACTCCCCAGTTCTTAACAATTACAAGCGTATCAATAACATGATGCAGCCACCACTGTGCTTGAAAATATGGAGAGCAGTACTTGGTAATGTGTTCCATTGGATTTGCCCCAAACATAGCACTTTGTATTCAGGACAAAAGTTAACTGCTTTGCCACATTTTTTGCAGTATTACTTTATTGCCTTGTTGCAAACAGGATGCATGCTTTGGAATATTTTTTATTCTGTACAAGCTTCCTTCTTTTCACTCTGTCAATTAGGTTAGTATTGTGGAGTAACCACAATGTCTGTTTATCCATCTTCAATTTTCTCCTATCACAGCCATTAAACTCTATAACTGTTTTAAAGTCACCTTTGGCCTCATGGCCCCTGAGTGGTTTTCTTCCTATCCGGCAACTGAGTTAGGGAGGACGCCTGTATTTTTGTAGTGCCTGGGTGTATTGGAGGTAACATCCAAAGCTTAATTAATAACTTCACCATGCTCAAAGGGAGTGGCGCAGTGGTCTAAGGCACAGCATCTTAGTGCCAGACACCCTAGTTTGAATCCAGGCTGTATCACGACTGGTTGTGATTGGGAGTCCCATAGGGCGGTGCACAATTGGCCCAGCGTTGTCCGGGTTTGGCCGGTGTAGGCCGCCATTGTGAATATGTTCTTAAAACTTCTTCAGCCTAGGGTCTATTTTTCTCAATTTCCACTAGACTGACATGCCCAAAGTAAACTGCCTGTTGCTCAAGCCCTGAAGCCAGGATATGCATATAATTGGTACCATTGGAAAGAAAACACTCTGAAGTTTGTAGAAATGTTAAAATAATGTAGGAGACTATAACACAATAGATATGGTAGGAGAAAATCCACAGAAAAACCAACCAGAATGTATTTTTTTGAGACCCCAATCTAGCTCCCAGTATGCAATTCCTATGGCTTCCACTGGGTGTCAGTAGTCTTTGTTCAAGGTTTCAGGCTTGTTTCTTCCAAAACGAGGAAGAATAATGACTTTTGCTACAGGGACACAGACTTGGAAATTCGTGTATGTGGGTGTGACGAAGAGGACACGCACCTGCTAATATCGTTTTCCTATTGAACATACTTCTTTCCGTATGAAACATTATATTTTATTTACATTTTAGTGTATCTGAGGATTAAATAGAAACGTATTTTGACTTTAACTTCTCTAGGGTAGGGGGCAGTATTTTCACGGACGGATGAAAAACGTACCCAAATTAAATGGCCTACTACTCGGGCCCAGGAACTAGAATATGCATATTATTAGTCGATTTGGATAGAAAACACTCTGAAGTTTCTAAAACTGTTTGAATGATGTCTGTGAGTATAACAGAACTCATATGGCAGGCAAAAACCTGAGAAAAATCTAACCAGGAAGTGGGAAATCTGGTGCTTGTAGTCCTTTCAAGTCATTGCCTATCGAACACACAGTGACTTAGGGGTCATTTTGCACTTCCTAAGGCTTCCACTTGATGTTGGTTTGAGGATTCTATGATGAACAGAGAGCGAACAGAGGAAGTTGGAAGTTGTTGACTCAGGAAAGCACATGACTTCAGACGCGCATTCACGTGAGGAGGTAGCTGTGTTCCAAAACGTTTTTCAAGACACTGGATTCGTCCGGTTGGAATATTATTGAAGTTCTAAGTTAACCTCTCTAGGGTAGGTGGCAGTATTTCCACGGCCGGATGAAAAACGTACCCAAAATAAACGGCCTACTACTCGGGCCCAGGTACTCGAATATCCATATTATTAGTATATTTGGATAGAAAACACTCAGGGTTCATTTTGCACTTCCTACGGCTTCCACTAGATGTCAACAGTCTTTAGAAAGTTGTTTGAGGCGTATATGATGAACGGAGAGCGAAAAAGAAGGTGGGGAAGTTGGTGATCCAGGGAAGGACATCAGTTCATTGGCGCGCATTCATGTGGAAGTTGGTTCATGTGGAAGTTGGGGAAGTTGGTGACCCAGGGAAGGACATCAGTTCATTGGCGCGCATTCATGTGAGAGGTAGCTGTGTTCCAAAATGTTTTTCAAGACAATGGAATCGTCCGGTTGGAATATTATTGAAGTTCTAAGTGATAAAGGCCCTAAAGATTGATGCTATACAACGTTTGACATGTTTGAACGAACGTTTTTTACTTTTCGTCGTGACATTTTCCGCGCGCTTCCTACACTTGGAGTAGCTTACTGAACACGCTAACAACAAGGAGCTATTTGGACATAAATTATGGACTTTATCGAACAAAGCAATATTTATTGTGGACCTGTGATTCCTGGAAGTGCCTTCTGATGAAGATCATCAATGGTAAGTGAATATTTCTAATGTATTTATGATTTTAGATGACTCCAAAATGGCGGGTATCTGTATTGCCTAGTGTATTTTTCTGAGCACAGTACTCAGATTATTGCAAAGAGTGCTTTCCTCGTGAAGCTTTTTTGAAATCTGTCACAGCGTTTGCATAAAGGAGATGTTCATCTATAATCTTTGAATAACAGTTTAATATTTTATCAACATTTATGACGAGTATTTTTGTAAATTGTTGTGCTGCTTCACCGGAGGGATTGGAGGCAAAATATTTTCTGAACATCACACACCAATGTAAAAGGCTGTTTTTGGATATAAATATCAACTTGATCGAACAAAAAATGCATGTATTGTGTAACATGATGTCCAAGGAGTGTCATCTGATGAAGATCGTCAAAGGTTAGTGCATAATTTTAGCTGAATTTCTGGTATTTGTGACCCCTGTCCTTGCTAGGAAAATGGCTATGTGGTTTTTCTTGTGTTGGAACTGTCCTAACATAATCTAACTTTATGCTTTCGCCGTAAAGCCTTTTTGAAATCGGACAACGTGGTTACATTAAGGAAATGTGTATCTTTAAAATGGTGTAAAATAGTCGTATGTTTGAGAACTTTGAATTATGACATTTTGTGGTTTTGAATTTGGCGCTCTGATTTTTCACTGGCTGTTGAATAGTGTGAACCGTGATTGGGATGGTAGCGTCCCACCTGTCCAAGAGAGTTTAACAAAGTTTAGCGGTAGCTTTTTGGATTCCTTTCTCTGCATGTTGAACGAGTGAATTACTCAAATCAATGGTGCCAACTTAACATACTTTTTGGGATATAAAGAAGGATTTTATCTAACAAAACGACACTACATGTTTAGCTGGGACACTTTGGATGACAAATCAGAGGAAAAGTTCAAAAAGTAAGTGAATATTTAATCATTATTTGTGAATTTATGAAACCTGTGCTGGTGGAAAAATATTTTGATGTGGGGCGCCGTCCTCAAACACTCGCATGGCATGCTTTCGCTTTAAAGCCTACTGTAAATCGGACGGTGTGTCACATCTGCTCCTGCTACACCCCCTAGTGGACATCCGGTGTCTCCTTGACCTCCAGCCATTCCTCCAGTTCTCTCCCTCTCCCTCTTCTTCTCTCTCTGTGTGTGTGATTGTGTGGTTGGAGACAGGTGTGCTGGAGTCAGAGCAGTTCCCCACCAGCTGCAACCCGTTCTATAATCAAGACCTCTACAAATACTAGTCCTGCCACTTCCACTCTGCCAGATCGTAATCTCCGTTCAGTCAGTCCTGTATCCTGCTGTGCCTATTTCCTTGCCTGACGCTGTTTCTCATCTCACTGCAGATTTGCCGCTCTGACTCTGGTTCCTGTCTCTTGTTCCACATCTCACCACCCTGCTACCCTGTTCTGGATTCAACTCATCATCACTCCTTTGGACTCCCCTCCGGACCTGTTTACCCTGTCCCAACCCAGCTCAGTCCAACCTCAGCCTCCACATCTGGTTTCCTACAACTCATTCAAGCTTCCCTGGACCTGCACTTCATCTCTCCCCATGTTACAATAAATATCTTGGTTCATTCATCCCTGTTTCCTGGTCTGAGTCTGCTCTTGGGTTCCCCTGTGCTGCTCCGCTTAACACAGTGCAGTTAGATTAACAAGAATTTAAGCTTTTAACCTCTCTTGGGTATGTGGGACGTGACTGTCCCACCTGCGGGACACACTATTCAACAGCCAGTGAAATAGCAGGGCGCCAAATTCAAAACAACAAAAATCTCATAATTCAAATTTCTCACACATACAAGTATTTTACACAATTTTGAAGATAACCTTCTCGTTAATCCAACCACATTGTCCGATTTCAAAAAGGCTTTACAGCGAAAGCATAGCATTAGATTATGTTAGGACATCACCATGACAAGAAAAACCCCACAGCCATTTTCCAAGCAAGGAGAGGCGTCACAAAAACCAGAAATACAGCTAAAATTAATCACTAACCTTTGATGATCTTCATCAGATGGCACTCATAGGACTTCATGTTACACAATACATGAATGTTTTGCTCAATAAAGTTCATATTTATATCCCAAAACACCATTTTACATTGGCGTGTAATGTTCAGAAGTGTTTTGCCTCCCAAAACTTCCGGTGTATGAGCACATAAATTTACAGAAATACTCATCATAAATGTTGATAAAATGTTAAACTGTAATTCAAAGAATTATAGATACACTTATCCTTAACCTCTTACATCTAGACGTTCCGCTAGCGGAACACCTGCTCCAATATCCAATGATGGGCGTGGCGCGAAATACAAACTCCTCTAAAATACAAAAACTTCAATTTTTCAAACATATGACTATTTCACAGCATTTTAAAGATAAGACTCTCCTTTATCTAACCACACTGTCCGATTTCAAAAAGGCTTTACAACGAAAGCAAAACATTAGATTATGTCAGAAGAGTACCAAGCCAGAAATAATCAGACACCCATTTTTCAAGCTAGCATATAATGTCACAAAAACCCAGAAGACAGCTAAATGCAACACTAACCTTTGATGATCTTCATCAGATGACAACCCTAGGACATTATGTTATACAATACATGGATGTTTTGTTCAATCAAGTTCATATTTATATCAAAAACCAGCTTTTTACATTAGCATGTGACGTTCAGAACTAGCATACCCCCCGCAAACTTCCGGGGAATTTACTAAATTACTCATGATAAACGTTGACAAAATACATAACAATTATTTTAAGAAGTATAGATACAGAACTCCTTTATGCAAATGCTATGTCAGATTTTAAAATAGCTTTTCGGCGAAAGCACATTTTGCAATATTCTGAGTACATAGCTCGGCCATCACAGGCTAGCTAATTTGACACCCACCAAGTTTGGGGCTCACTAAACTCAGAATTACTATTAGAAAAATTAGATTACCTTTGCTGTTCTTAGTCAGAATACACTCCCAGGACTTCTACAACAAATGTTGCTTTGGTTCCAAATAATCCATAGTTATATCCAAATACCTCCGTTTTGTTCGTGCATTCAGGTCACTATCCGAAGGGTAACGCGCGAGCGGATTTCGTGACAAAAAATTTCAAAATATTCCATTACCGTACTTAGAAGCATGTCAAACGCTGTTAAAATCAATTGTTATGCTATTTTTCTCGTAAAATAGCGATAATATTCCAACCGGGCAACGTTGTATTCATTCAAAGGCTGAAAGAAAAAAAATAGAGGTCTCGTGGATGCGCATCTCAGTCTCACTGTCCCCAGGCTGACCACTTACAAACTCTGCTGCTGTTCTTTGCCCAGAGACAGCAGACACCCCATTCCACTTTCTGGCTGCTTTAGAGAGCCAATGGAAGCCTTAGAAAGTGTCACGTTACAGCACAGATGCTGTATTTTCGATAGAGATGCAACAGAAGGACAACAAATTGTCAGACAGGGCACTTCCTGTATGGAATCTTCTCAGGTTTTGGCCTGCCATATGAGTTCTGTTATACTCACAGACACCATTCAAACAGTTTTAGAAACTTTAGAGTGTTTTCTATCGAGATCTACTAATTATATGCATATTCTCATTTCTGGGCAGGAGTAGTAACCAGTTTAAATCGGGTATGTTTTTTATCCGGCTGTGAAAATACTGCCCCCAGCCCCAACAGGTTAAGATCCTGTTGTGCCCGTTTTCCCTTGCCTGGCGCTGTTTTCCTCTCCGCTACAGTTCTGCCCACTCTGACTCTGGTCCCTATCTCCAGTCCCACGTCTCGTCATCCTGCTACTCTGTCCTGGATTCCCCACTCTACTACTCCCTTGGATTCCCCCCTGGACCTGCTTACCCTGGTCCAACCCCTCTCATTCCAGCCTCAACCTCCGCACCTGGTTTCCTGCAACCCACCCAAGCTTCCCCTGGCCTGCACTCCATCTTCTTCCTGTGTTTCAATAAATACCGGGGTTGCTTCATCCCAGTCTCCTCATCTCAGTCTGCTCTTGGGTTCCCCTGTTCCACTCCGCGTAACACCTTCTTTGCAAGGCATTGGAAAACCTCCCTGGTCTTTATGGTTGAATTTGTTTTTAAAATCCACTGCTTGACTGAGGGACCTTACAATTATCTGTATGTGTGGGGTCCAGAGATGAGGTAGTCATTCAAAAATCATGTTAACTATTATTGCACACAGTGAGTCCATGGAACGTACTATGTGACTTGTTAATAAGCACATTTTTACGTTTACTCTTGAACTTATTTAGGATTGCCATAATGGGATTGAATACTTATTGACTGAAGACATTTCAACTATCCATTTGTAATTCATTTGTAAAAATTTCGAAAAACATAATTCCACTGTAACATTATGGAGTGAGAGTGACTAACAAAAAATGAATGGGAGCCCCATGGAATTCAGGGCCCCTGGGCATATGCCCTGCATGCCCGGTCGGTATTCAGCCATTTTTACTACAAGTTTAGATAGATGGCTAGACTAATTTATAAATTTTAGCTGACATGCCTAATTGAGTGACATAAGAGAAACTGCTGGTGCATAACAACATTTAAAAATGCACCTTGGGTATTCTAACTGTCAACAGTAGGTTGAGAGCCTGATTGAGTTCCTCCCCCCCCAAAAAACAGGCGCCTATGATTTGTTAATCTGTCCCTGTGAATGTTTGCTGCTTGGTGTCTCCCTCTATGTCCCTGTCTGTCTCTCTCCCTCAATCCTTCTCTGTCATTGTTACCACTATCGCTTGTTCTCTCTCTCCTTCCTCTTCTCCCTCTTTACCTATTCATCAGTTTTCTTGTTATCTCTCGCACTCTCACTTACACATGCACATACAGACACACCAGTTTCTGAGGTTTTGCTACAGTGCAGTTCAGGTGAACTCAGAGCTGACAGTGAGAGAGCATGGCATTGGCATTGGCAGAGACTTGACTGTTGGGTGTACTTTACTCCTACCTCTCAGTACCTGTGATCAACAGGTACCACCTTGATATGCTCTGTACACTAGCTGCCCTGTAGACCAGCTGCTCTGCCGTGCCCTCACTCCCACCTACAGGGAGAGAACACATTCCATCAGCTGCCCTTCACCTGTGGTATTACTGATAAAGGAAGACTGTGTGCATCCCAAATGGCACTCTATTCAATATATAGTGTGTTACTTTTGGCCAGAGCCATGGTCAAATCTCTTGCACTTTATGGTGAATAGGGTGCAAGTGGAGACACTACCTAGCAGCTGGGCTTACCTGAACAACACATTTGTATTTATGTAGCGCAATTAGGCCGTCATTGTAAATAGGAATTTGTTCTTAACTGACTTGCCTTGTTAAATAAAGTTTTTTTGTTTGTTGCCAGATTCTAATGGAGTAGGTAGAAGTTGCTGTTCCCAACCACAATGTCACACATATTTCTTTATATAGTGAAAAACGCTTCAACTCTTGTGCTACGTTGTTACAATTTGCTTGATTCTAACTAAATAGGTCGAAGTTGCTGCTCATAATCACTGATACGGAGTCAGATAATCTGGTTAGGTATAATCTGACCCTAGATCTGTGGTTAAGGATATGTTTTAACCGAATAAGTTCTAACTGATAATCAGTAGCAGAGAGCAATAAACAGTAATGTTGTGAATGGAATGAACTGCAGCAGGTCTTTTTTCAGCGTTCTACAGAATTAAGATGAGACATTTTGATTAGATAATCATTGCTAATGACCAATGTAGTTCAGGTACAGGGTGCTCTGTAATTTCCTGGTTGCTAAAATTCAGGTAATGTCAGGTAATGTGAGAAAACAGGCACTGAATAGTGTAGGGAATCATTGTACCATCTAAATCAATGTGAAATATATTTTCAATAACAAAAAACATTATTTTTACACCTGTTTGAAGCTGGTGGACCAAAACCGAAAGTAAAAGGCTCAAGCGTGAGTCTCCACCATGTTAATGGAAAATGGGATGCGGGGGGAGGAGGGATTTTTTTTGGAACGCAGGCTAGTGCTGTTTCAATTCACCTAACTTCCACATAGGGGAGAAATTCTATGTGTAGCACATTTAAGGTCATTTGACAGTCAGTGACTACAGTTACAGTAGTGTTACCTGAAGGAGGGAAACAACACAAAATGTGTAGACCCTGATGTGCTTCTTTAGGGCACGCAGGCTTAAATAGGAGTCAAAGTCCCACCTCTTTTAGGAACGAGGAAATACTGGCTGTGCCAGCCTTCCTGGACCTCAGGATTGCCTGATTCTGGAGAAGGGAAGAAATCTCCTCCCTCAAAACAGGGGCTGAGGTCTTGGGAACAGTCGACGTGATGACTCAGTAAAAACCTGGGGGACGCAATGTCACTGTTTGCATAATACAGGGCTTCACTACACATACAGGGCTTCGACACAGACAGCGAGTGTCCCGTAAAGTGCCATCTGAAGGGACTGAACGTCAATTTGTGGATTAGGAGAATTTGGTAATTTTTCATGCATTTTTTTCCCCACCACTCTCAACCACTGAGTATGCATTTTTTTCCCACCACTCTCAACCACTGAGTGTCTGTCTGTGGGGAAGGGACTCTTTTTATTAAGCTCACATGAAGGACACAGTACTCTTGACACCAGTGAACACTTGGGGTAGAAATCATGTGTTTAAGGGCCGAGTTTGCCTGAAACTAGGTCCAGTCTGGGTTCGGGGGCTTCGGCTACCAGTGTCTTCCCCTGATTGGCCGTGCCACTTGGGGGTACTGTTGTCACAGCGAACATCTGGGGAGGGGGGCAAAGGGGAGCTCCAGCCCGTGCTACCTCCACTCTCATTGCGCTAGCTGAACAAGGGCTGCTGCCTTCCCAGCTCCACGCAGGGACCAGCTTTCACTTCACCCTTGGGAGTAACCTGCGACAAAGTCAATCAAAGGTGCCGCTGCCCCACCATGGTAGCCCCCATGCCTCTCCAGAGCGCAGTGACAGTGCAACAGGACATGCGCAACGGAACATCTAGGAGCTCAGCATGGGGCTCCCCAGTAGCCAGAACCATGGCCAGGTCAGCCAACAGCTCAGTCTGGTAAACATGCAGCATTGTCACCGTGTTCAGGGACTGGGCCACAACCCCCTGGGCCCAGTGCTGCTCCCCCGAAAAACGACTACGCTTATTCGGCAGCGACAGGTTATGGTTAGCCATCCCTTTATTAGCCAACGGAGCTAGGTAGCCAGCTAGCTTCCCTTCCACCGGAGGTGTGTGGACAAGCCCTGCCCCCTCCATCCCCTCCACATCCATGAAGTGAGAGACCCATGCAACATCAGGTTGGCTGAATGCTCATCGACAAAGTCTGGAAAAAGAGACAAGCGGAGCTAAGCGGTGCCCAAAAACTTGTCTAAGAATCCAGTTACCCAAGTCATAGACTGTTCTCTTTGCTACCGCACGGCAGGTGGTATGGGAGCTAGGTCCAAAAGGCTCCTTAACAGCTTCTACCTCCAAGCCATAAGACTGCTGAACAATTAATCAAATGGCCTCCCGGACTATTTATATTGACCCCCCCCCCACCCTTTGTTTTTACACTGCTGCTACTCACTGTTTATTATCTATGCATAGTCACTTTACCCCTACATACATGTACAAATTGCCTTGACTAACCTGTACCCCGCACATTGACTCGGTACCAGCACCCCCTGTATATAGCCTCATTATTATTTTATTTACTTTAGTTTATTTAGTAAATATTTTCTTAACTCTATTTCTTGAACTGCATTGTTGGTTAAGGGCTTGTTAGTAAGGATTTTACGGTAAGGTAATACCTGTTGTATTCGGCTCATGTGAAAAATACAATTTGATTTGATTTGACTACGGTATGCACCGGTGGCAGTTATTTCCCACCAAACCAAGACGCATTCTGCCTTAGGGGGCGGAAACAGCCGCTCGGTCGACACAGCTCAGTGAGCGACCCCGAAGCCTGTCTCAGAAAACAAACGTGTCGTCATCCGAACGTGAGTCCTGTGTAACACTGAAGGAGAATGAGATATCAGCCAGCTATATATCACCATGCTGGGAGGATAGCTCCGTGTGATCCGGCCACGAGCCCAGATCCACCCCAGTATCCTGAAACTCCACAGACGTACAGGCACTCAGGAGAGGAAAGTCAACTTCAGTCCCACCAAGCCTTCTAAGGAAGGCTACATGCTTATCGAGTGAGCTTGGACACAGCCAGCAACAGTTGGGCTGGTTCGATCCAGGGAAGCCTGAGCATGCACCCAGATGAGAAATACAAAACAACACCCGTTAGTATCATTCAAAGACACTGTGAAACCGGATGACTGTGGGCAAGGTCCTGAACTTAACGGCCTGCTAGTCATTTTACTTACAGTTAACGAGGCTAAACAGGCAGAAGAATAACTAACAAATTGACCCTCCGTAAAGATAGACTCAGCGATATGACGTAGATACAGAAAGTAAACAGCATAGTGTGTCCATTTCCACAACAACTAAGAGCGTTAAAAGCGCAAAGCTCAACTTCTCTGCTCTTTTGGTGTTGAGAGCCTGACTGAGAGCCTGAGAAGCGAGCCCGTGTACATGCACAAAAAATACTGTGTGTAACTGTGTGAGAGCGAAGTCTTGCATCTCATTCATCTCAATATCTGCGGCCTGATATGCCTCTGCGTTTCAATGTAATTTTTTTTAAAGAAATGCGTGAATCGTTCTGCCCAGCTCGAGGTGAAGAGCAGACGAATTGTAGGAATGAATCCATGTCTCGGGTGTATCAGCTGTGGAAGGCTTCAGGTGAGGCACGGTGTTCATTGGCATTGTCAGGCATGATTGTAATGTTTTTCAGTAGAGGGCGCTAGCTAGCAAACTCCTCATAGCGGTTGTACCGAGTTGACCGACTGACGGAAGGGAACCTCTGGTTATCACTGTGAAATAATAGGATTATCTGACTTCTGAGGAATTGAATTGCTTACGTAAAACAGTTATCTTTATTTTAATTTTTTTGGAGAAATCTAACAAATTCGAGAGAGGTCGCAGGGGTGTTCAGCATAAGCAAAATGTATAGTTGCAGTATAGCTAACATGAATATGAAACCCCAAATTACTTTTTTAATGCACTCGTCATGGTACCTAATAGCAGGATTTTCCGTCAGAGGTAGAGAGAACACATATTGAAACCTATAATGAATTTTCTTCAGGCTCTTGTCACGGTGGTCATGGAGCAGTGGTCACACACACACACACACACACACACACACACACACACACACACACACACACACACACACACACACACACTGGAGGGGAAGGGTTCTAACACGTATTGGACGTGTATCTGAGGATGGTTGCATCATCACAGAATGTGTGTGTGGATGATATCAGAGCTCTGACTGTGCCTGGTCCCAGACCCTGCATCTGAAAACCACCCAGCCGGCACCACTGTGGGCAGTGGCACGCACTCAGCCTTCTTCTTCTTCTTCTTCTTCTTCTTCTCTAGCACTCTTCCTCCTCCCTCCTTCTCTCTATCCCTTTTCTCTCACTCCCCTTCCCTCCTTCACTCTCTTTCCACCCTGGTTGAATCCCCCTCAGCCGGTGCTGTCGCCACCCTGGCTCCCCCTCGGAGCTACTCTGTCACACTCTCTCCTCCTCCTTCACTCTCTCCCTGCCCCATGGTTGGGTCTCCCCACACTCTACCTCCCATCCACCCCCCCCCCCGCTCCCCAGCCCCGTGCTGTCGCCACCCTGCCTCTCCCCTCCCTCCCCCCTCCCTAACTCTCCCATGTCTCCCACCTGCCTCTCCCTCCCCCTGCCTCCCGTCTGTCCCACTGACGCCACACGCTGCTCCCATCCCTCTGCTAACCACTTCAAACACCACAGCGCAGCCATCAAAGCCCCATGGCCAGGCACACAACTTCTGCTTTGACTTAACACAGCTCTAATCCCAGTCACAGGGCTTGTGATATACTTCAAAGATACTCTTAAACTCCCAGTTTGCTTTTTAAACCGAACCCTTTTTTTCTGGTTGAATTTGAGTTTTTATTCCATAGATTTTTTTGTATTTCTTTTTTTTTTATCCCTTGCCACACACACACATGCGTGCATGGACACATGCACACACACTCTCTCTCTCACTCTCTCTTTGTTCTGTTCTTTTTTTCCCGATCTGGGTCAGTGTCAGTAATGCAGGCAGTAATGACATGCACATACTCTCTGGTGCGGTGGTTCTGCACTTTTCACACAGTTTAATTAATAGATTTTTTAAGGTGTTGGCTCTGTTTCACACGCACATCACCACACACATACACATACACACACACACCCACTGTTGCTAGAACACACACATAACGACACACAGACACACGCCCCCACATACACACAGTTGCAAGCATGCTCACATATGCTCACATTTTTTCCTCCTTCAACCGTATTGAAGGAGAAGGTCCATGGTCCCGCCCCTCAGACTTTCTTCTCCAATGCGTTTTGAGATGGAGGAGAGGAGAGAGGATGCATCTAGGAAAGATGAATTGTGAAAAATCTCTTCATATATTCAACCTGGGCGGCATCACCAAGAAAAATTATAAACAGAGGCTGAGTTGTGTCATGACTGTGAAAGATGGTCTATTGAAACAATGTAATACCAGTATGTACCAGAGGGGGGTGCCCAGTATGTGTGTAAAAGGAGGGAAAGAGTGGAAGAGTCATGGGGCTCGTTTGAGTGGCAAGGCGAAAGCAACCGGCTGTAGAGGAGTGAAGTCGGGGGAGGTGCGTCTGCGACAGCCCAAAAATCGGACACTGATGTGGTTTTCCAACGGCAAGGCTCAGTGCAACATGGCAGTGTTGCCATTGTTTATGTCGGAATAAACATGTCTCCAACCCCCATATCACAGTCTCATAAACGGAAAATATCAATCAAATGGTGAGAGAGAAAGCCTCAAATATCATCCTTTGAGCATATCCACTGTATACATGAATTGCGGCAAAGTTGGTTCCTGTTTCAGTCACTTCTTTGGTCACATTCGCTTGAGTCAATCAAAATACCCTAATGACTGCTTCACAGTAGAGCCTCCCACAGGCACTATTGTGAAGTTGGTGAAGAGTAACTGCAGAAACTTGCAGTCAACTTGCAGTCGACCTTTGATCACATGATTTCTGTAAAGTTCATGTAGTCACATGTAGGTGCAAGTTAGACCATGCAACACACTTTGAACGGCGGTGACCAACAATGTCCAGTGTTTCCTTTTCTCCTTGCTGATGTGCTGAGTCACCCAAGAGTACCATGCAGCAAAGAACAACTCAGAGAAACAACCTTTATAGATCTTTACTTTATGTTTAAATCTGATCCTTCTGTTGTCTAGATTTAGTTTTGGTCGATAAAGCAAAATCTTTGATGATTTTAATGCAACATTTCATTCCTTTGTGTTTATTCCTTTGTGTCTGTATTTGTATTGCTGTGAAAACACCTCATTCCTAATCTCATAAAGATGTTTTAGATCATAAAGATGTTGTAGAGAGACAAACGTTTCTATACGGAATAGGGAGCCATTTGGGATTCACTCAGTGTTGTGGATACCAGGCATACCAGTCAAACCTCAGCCCCCTGATCTCTCGGACCGTAACAGAAAAGAAGTTGCAATTCAACTAGAAACTAAACCCATAACAGTCCCACATTATATAGCTGTTAAACTCAAAGAGGAGTTTTATTTAAGACTACCCTATTAAAACTTCAAACCTTTTGTCTTCCCCCAGGAGAATGTTTTAATATTCTAGACGCAGAACCACCATTGTGTGGTTTTGTTCAAATGTACAAAATAAAGAGCCCACATCAGAAAGAACTGGAAGATGCAGTGAAGCATTTTCATGTGCTGAAAAAAAGGGAAAACAAATTTTTTGGGGAAAGTAAGGTATTTATAGAGTGGTGTGAGAGACTTTGAGATGACAGAGCAGTTAATGAACTGAACTGGAGTTGGGTTTTTGATTCATATGCGGTGTGGTGTGTGTTTGTGTGTATGTGTGTGGTGAGTGTATGGGACTGGTCCCTCCATGTGTCCTTGCATTCCTACCCAACCCAACATCCCACCGCTCTACACGGAATAGAACAGAGCTCAGGCAAGGCACAGCTGCACAGGGATATAGCAAGACACCTCAAAACAATGTGCACAACTCCACTCACTGACATTTGAGGGGCGGCAGGTATTGGGCCAGTAAACGAAAGGGCGCTGGTTTGAATCCCAGAGCTGGCAAGGTGGAAAAATCTGCCATTCTACCCTTGAGCAAGGCAGTTAAAACCCAACAACAACTGCACCCCGGATGACGTGGGTGTTGATTAAAGCAGTCCCCCGCAACTCTCTGATTCAGAGTGGTTGGGTTGAATGCATTCAGTGGTGCAACTGACTAGGTATCCCCTTTCCCATTACACACACAGACACATGCAAGCACACACACACACACATACATACAGTACCAGTCAAAGGTTTGGACACACCTACTCTTTCAAGGGTCTTTCTTTCTTTTTATTATTTTCCACATTGTTGAAGACATCAAAACTATGAAATAACACATATGGAATCTTGTAGTAACCAAAAAAGTGTTAAACAAATCAAAATATATTTTAGATTTTAGAATATTCAAAGAAGCCACCCTTTGGCTTGATGACAGCTTTGTACACTCTTGGCATTCTCTCAACCAGATTCACCTGGAATGCTTTTCCAACAGTCTTGAAGGAGTTCCCACATATGCTGAGCACTCTGCGGTCCAACTCCTCCCAAACCATCTCAATTGGGTTGAGGTCGGGTGATTGTGGAGGCCAGGTCATCTGATGCAGCACTCCATCACTCTCCTTCTTGGTCAAATAGCCCTTACACAGCCTGGAGGTGTGTTTGGGGTCATTGTCATTTTGAAAAACAAATGATAGTCCCACTAAGCGCAAACCAGATGGGATGGCGTATCGCTACAGAATGTTGTGGTAGCCATGCTGGTTATTTATTTCACCTTTATTTAACCAGGTAAGCTAGTTGGGAACAAGTTCTCATTTACAACTGCGACCTGGCCAAGATAAAGCAAAGCAGTGCGACAGAAACAACAACACAGAGTTACACATGGAATAAACAAGCATACAGTCAATAACACAATAGAAAAAAAGAAAGTCTATATACAGTGTGTGCAAATGGCATGAGGAGGTATGGCAATAAATAGGCCATAGTAGCAAAGTAATTACAATTTAGCAGATTAACACTGGAGTGATAGATGAGCAGATGATGATGAGCAGATGATGGTGTGTAAATAGTGATACTGGTGTGCAAAAGAGCAGCAAAGTAAATAAAAACAATATGGGGATGAGGTAGGTAGATTGGGTGGGCTATTTACAGATGGACTATGTACAGCTGCAGCGATCGGTTAGCTGCTCAGATAGCTGATGTTTAAAGATAGTGAGGGAAATGTAAGTCTCCAGCTTCTGCAATTTTTGCAATTCATTCCAGGCACTGGCAGCAGAGAACTGGAAGGAAAGGTGGCCAAAGTGTGCCTTGAATTCTAAATAAATCACAGACAGTGTCACCAGCAAAGCACCCCCCAACATCACACCTCCTCCTCCATGCTTCACGGTGGAGCACACATGCAGATATCATCTGTTCACCAACTCAGTGTCTCACAAAGACACGGCGGTTGGAACCAAAAATCTCAAATTTGGACTCATCAGGCCAAAGGACAGATGTCCACCTGTCTAATGTCCATTGCTCGTGTTTCTTGGCCCAAGCAAGTCTCTTATTATTATTGGTCTCTTTTAGTAGTGGTTTCTGTGCAGCAATTCGACCATGAAGGCCTGATTCATGCTGTGTCCAATGAACAGTTGATGTTGAGATGTGTCTGTTACTTGAACTCTGTGAAGCATTTATTTGGGCTGCAATCTGAGGTGCAGTTAACTCTAAAGAATTTATCCTCTGCAGCAGAGGTAACTCTGGGTATTCATTTTTTTTTACGTTCAAACGGCTCTCCTGTGTAGTCGTGACTTGCGACATATTGTCACGCCCTGGCCATAGAGAGGTTTTTATTCTCTATTTTGGTTAGGACAGGGTGTGACTAGGGTGGGCATTCTATGTCCTTTTTTCTATGTTTTGTGTTTCTTTGTTTTGGCTGGGTATGGTTCTCAATCAGGGACAGCTGTATATCGTTGTCTCTGATTGGGAGCCATACTTAGGCAGCCTGTTTTCCTTTGGGTTTTGTGGGTGGTTACCTTCTGTTTAGTTGATGTTCCTGACAGAACTGTTTGGCTGTCGTGGGCGAAGGTGGAGCGGGGTCCACGGCCCGCACCAGAGCCCCCGCCGTAAGGAAGGCCCACCCGGACCCTCCCCTTTAGAGTCAGGTTTTGCGGCCGGAGTCCGCACCTTTAGGGGGGGTACTGTCACGCCCTGGCCATAGAGAGGTTTTTATTCTCTATTTTGGTTAGGCCACGGTGTGACTAGGGTGGGCATTCTATGTCCTTTTTTCTATGTTTTGTATTTCTTTGTTTTGGCCGGGTATGGTTCTCAATCAGGGACAGCTGTATATCGTTGTCTCTGATTGGGAGCCATACTTAGGCAGCCTGTTTTCCTTTGGGTTTTGTGGGTGGTTACTTTCTGTTTAGTTGATGTTCCTGACAGAACTGTTTGGCTGTTGTTCGTTTTCTTGTTTTGTTTAAAGTGTTCTATTTAAATTATCTGATGAGCACTCAACACGCTGCGCCTTGGTCTACTCCCTTCGATGGCCATTACACATATGCCTAGTTTCCTGAATTGGGTCACATATATTTTCATTTGTTTAACACTTTTTTGGTTACTACATGATTCCATATGTGTTACTTTTTACACATTTTTTTACGTTACAGCCTTATTGTAAAATTGATTAAAAAAAATATTCAGCAATCTACACACAATACCCCATAATGACCAAGCGAAAACAGGTTTTTAGACTTTTTTTTCAAATGTATTACAAATAAAAACAGCAAAACCTGTCAGACCCTTTGCTATGAGACTCGAAATTGAGCTCAGGTGCATCCTGTTTTCATTGATCATCCTTGAGATGTATCTACATCTTGACTGGAGTCCACCTGTGGTAAATTCAATCGATTGGACATGATTTAGAAAGGCACACACCTGTCTATATAACGTCCAACAGTTGACAGTGCATGTCAGAGCAAAAATCAAGCCATGAGGTCGAAGGAATTGTCCATAGAGCTCCGAGACAGGATTATGTCGAGGCACAGATCTGGGGAAGGGTACCAAAAAATGTCTGCAGCATTGAAGTTCCCCAAGAACACAGTGGCCTCCATCATTCTTAAATAGAAGAAGTTTAGAACCACCAAGACTCTTCCTAGAACTGGCCGCCAGGCCAAACTGAGCAATCGGGGGAGAAGGGCCTTGGACAGGGAGGTGACTAAGAACCCCATGGTCAATCTGACAGAGCTTTAGAGTTCCTCTGTGGAGATGGTAGAACCTTCCAGAAAGACAACCATCTCTGCAGCACTCCACCAACCAGGCCTTTATGGTACAGTGGCCAGACTGAAGCCACTCCTCAGTAAAAGGCACATGACAGCCCGCTTGGAGTTTGCCAAATGGCACCTAAAGACTCTCAGACCATGAGAAACAAGATTCTCTGGTCTGATGAAACCAGGATTGAACTCTTTGGCCTGAATGTTAAGCGTCACATCTGGAGGAAACCTGGCACCATCCCTTCGGAGAAGCATGGTGGTGGCAGCATCATGCTGTGGAGGTGTTTTTCAGCGGCAGGGACTGGGAGACTAGTCAGGATCAAGAAAAAGATGAATGGAGAAAAGTACAGAGAGATCCTTGATGAAAACCTGCTCCAGAGCGCTCAGGACCTTAGACTGGGGCGACGGTTCAAACTTCAACAGGACAATGACCCTAAGCACACAGCCAAGACAAAGCAGGAGTGGCTTTGGTACAAGTCTCTGAATGTCCTTGAGTGGCCCAACCAGAGCCTGTACTTGAACGCGATGGAACATCTCAGGAGAGGCCTGAATAAAGCTATTCAGCAATGCTCCCCATCCAACCTAACAGAGCTTGAGAGGATCTGCAGAGAAGAATGGGAGTGCCAAGCTTGTAGTGTCATACCCCTGAATACTTATGTAAATGTGATATTTGTTTTTATTTTAAATAAAGTAGCAAACATTTCTAAAAACCTGTTTTTGCTTCGTCATTATCGAGTATTGTGTGTAGATTTAGAATAAAGCTGTAACCTAACAAAATGTGGAAAAAGTCAAGGGGTCTGAATACTTTCCGACTGCACTGTATACACAAGTGCATGCATTCACACACACACACAAACACATACATATAGGCTAATCTCTCACACCATACCTCTCCCTTTCTCCAAATTTAGAAGATTAGGGGAAATGGTGAGAAAGGACAAGTGAGGTTTTCTTGGTTTGCTATCTAGATGATTTTGGATAATTGTTGTTTGTTTATGTTTCCATAAGATCAGGTGTTACACTGTAACATCCTAATGTGAAGTCCCTGTCGAAGACTTGGTAAGCCAAAGATGAAAAAAAGGTTTCAGTTTAAAATCAAACTGGGAGTTTAAGCCAAAACTCTACACTCTATTTGCCTATCTTCCCCTTCTCCTATTGTCCTTCTCATTCTGTTCTCAGCCACCCCTCGCTTCACAACACAGTGAGGGAAATGAGTCAAAATGAGACTGAACAACAGTACAGGTACATCCGTTGTTAACCCTTTCTGTGGTTTGGACTGTTGCTGTGCATTTCCTTCATGAGACCCCGATCCCCTATCACTGATGTAGCTAGATAGATACAGTAGATTGGTTCTCTGCACTTTCTACTCCTCTAGACCTCCTGCTCACGGTCATGTTGCATTACCTGAAGAAGATCTGGTTGAAATGTGTTGCATGCTGTCGATGCCAACCGACCTGGCTCTTAGATGGTGACAGACAAGGGAATCCACACATTGGCAATTAAGGAGAAACAAAAATATTTATTAAATAACTATCGAAGTATAAAACTACAAAGGAAAACCAACCTGTGAAGTGTGAAAGTAGGCATGTGAGAGGTGTAATGGAGGTGCATAGATGGAGATGCATAAGGTAAAATGTGTGTAAGTGTTGAAGGGTGCACCTAATCAAAAAACATAATCAACCAGATCACAAAACAAAATGGTGCTTCTGGAGAGAGAGAGAGCCATGCCTGGGCACCAGAAACTTTTATCTCCTATTTGATCCCAAATCCAGGTGCAACTTGTCACCTTAACGACCCAATCAGCTCCACCTGTCCCCAATCTGAAAATAAAAACACAAACACAGCGAAGGAGGCAGGGAGAGTTAGGGGGGCGTAACACCCCCTCCCATAAAAATCGGGGACTAACAAGGACCCAAAAACAAAACCCACAACCACACCACACAAATACAACTGATCAAAAGCCATAATCATATCATTAACTAGCATGTACTTAATCTCTGAGTCCAAGTTACGTAGCTTCTCCAATGAGACACGATAAAAACGTTCCATATGTAGGCTATGCATGTGGACTTTTTGACTTTTTGTTGTTGTTGTATGTTTAAAACCTTCCAGTGATACATGAGTAGGCTAACTTAACTATAGTCAATATGATTTTTTAAGAGCGAGTTTTCACACTTTTTTGGTTTTAACTTTGCATCCCTACAATTCTCATTGCAATAGTCGTACATGTAGCCGCTAACAAAAACGAATCCTTATGACATTCCCTTGCCTGCATACGCCAAAGCATACATACAGTCTCAACCGTATAACATTGAAATTATTTCTGTCTCACCAGAGCAAACCAGAGGAGTGCTCTGGTTTGTTCAGACAATTATTAAGGCCTCTTATGGGCGGGCCTTAGGAGGCCTGGCCCACCCAGCCGCACCTCCTTGCCTGTCCAAATAAAATATAGAAATATTAACAGTTCATTTGAGTGAGACACGCGCCTACAGAAAGACGCAACAGTGCACCTCTGTCTCAGTCTGTGTAGACCATGTACAGTTGAAGTCGGAAGTTTACATACACTTATGGTGGAGTCATTAAAACACGTTTTTCAAGCACTCCACAAATTTCTTGTTAACAAACTATAGTTTTGGCAAGTCGGTTAGGACATCTACTTTGTGCATGACACAAGTAATTTTTCCAACAATTGTTTACAGACGGATTATTTCACTTCAAGTGGGTCATAAGTTTACATACACTAAGTTGACTGTGCCTTTAAACAACTTGGAAAATTCCAGAAAATTATGTCATGGCTTTAGAAGCTTCTGATAGGCTAATTGACATCATTTGAGTCAATTGGAGGTGTACCTGTGGATGTATTTCAAGGCCTACCTTCAAACTCAGTGCTTAACATCATGGGAAAATCAAACTTATTGTGGGAAGCTTGTGGAAGGCTACCCGAAACATTTCACCCAAGTTAAACAATTTAAAGGCAATCCTACCAAATGCTAATTGAGTGTATGTAAACTTCTGGCCCACTAGGAATGTGATGAAAGAAATAAAAGCTGAAATAAGTCACTCTCTATTATTATTCTGACATTTCACATTCTTAAAATAAAATAAAGATCCTAACTGACCCAAGGATTAAATGTCAGGAATTATGAAAACTGAGTTTAAATGTATTTGGCTAATGTGTATGTCAACTTCCGACTTCCAACTGTATGTGATGCTGTCTGGACCAGAAGAGTATGGTATGTCATACTATTTCTGTCCAGACGGCATCACATACATTAAGATCATATAGAAGGGCTCTTTCGCTCGCTCAGATGCTTTCTCTAGTGACAGACACTACATGACCCAAAGTATGTGGACACCTGCTCGTCGAACATCTCATTCCAAAATCATGTGTATTAATATGGGAATATAACAGTCTCCATTGTTCCTCGGAAGGCTTTCCATTAGATGTTGGAACATTGCTGCAGAGACTTGCTTCCATTCAGCCACAAGAGCATTAGTGAGGTCGGGTGCTGATGTTGGCCGATGAGGCCTGGCTCGCAGTCGGCGTTCCAATTCATCCCAAAGGTGTTCGATGGGGTTGAGGTCAGGGCTCTGTGCAGGCCAGTCAAGTTCTTAACATCCATTGTGAATGATAGTTCTTAAGTATTTGAAATATCTTTTTAGCAACACTCCCGGCTTCGATAATCACCAAGCCTTGGTGTGAAAGAGCATAATGATCTGATGATTCCATATATCCAGTGGAAACGTCGTTAAAAAAAGAGCTGTCGGTCCCGACGGTCTGTCCCGACGGTCTGTCCCGACGGTCTGTCCCGACGGTCTGTCCCGACGGTCTGTCCTGAGCTCACTGGTGCGGGAAACCCTGAGGGCCCGGAACAGGCTAGTTGATGTAATGTTGCAAGTTCGCTAGCTACAGCTTTGGCTGACGCAGTTGATGATTCGATACAATGTTGCCCTCCACTATTAATAGCTCAAGTCAAGACAGATAGAGAGGAAGGCAGACAGGCGGAGTAGAGAGATGAATGTGAAATATTTTCGACTGTTTTTATTTGTCGACTTTAGGCCTATTTACATATTTTACTTAGTTGACGATGAAGTTATAGGCTTATTGCTGCATTGGCCTATGGGCTATCTTTGAGTTCTATGCACTAATTTCTTTAGCCGCCAATGGATTACAGTGTATCAATGTGTCCCTATGGCAGAGGCTGGTGCTCTCGCCTTAGTTGAATTTTAACTTTTAGATTTTTATGATTAACCATGTGACAATGATTTTAAGGAACGAAAACGTAACTGGTCGGGAGAAATGGTTGGATAAATTGTAAACTTCCCCAAACTTGAAACTCACGAGCTGCCTATGGTCTTTAATACAAAACCCATTTTAACAAGTTGTGAACGAGCAAGCACGTGCACACATAGGAGGTTCCGTGAAAAAACCTGCCAGCCTATGGAAATCAAAGGCCTGTCCAACTCATTCTTTCTGGCGCCGGCTCTGCTTCCTGTACTGGGTTTAGTGAGTAACAGGGTACCACATCGTCGACTATGTGGGCATGAACTCATACATAGACACTTCTCTGCAAAGGCTAAACCTATGGGCTGAACATGACTGGCAGGAAAGATACAAGGTACTCAATTCCTCCCTGCAGCTCCCTTTGTTCTATTTTTCTCTCTTTCTATGTTCATCTCTTCATCTCTGACACAGCAATCTGTGTGTGGATTACTTGATAGGGTGATGTCTTTTTAATTATTACATCATGCTTTCTGAGGACATCAAAAGAGAGAAGGAGTGACTGATCTGTGATGCTGCACTATGTCTTTTTGATGCAGTGGATCTGGTCTCTAGCTGACTTGAGAGAGCTCAGGGAATTTCCCCCGCTATCTTCTTTCGTTTCAATATCCAACAGAGGATCTGAGACAGGGGCAGCGTGACACACTATCTCTTGTTCTCTCTCCTGTTCTCTCTCTCTCATGCACATATTCACTCTTTCACACTCCCCCCTCTTAGACACATTTTGTCTCTCCCCCTCTTTATGTTTATCACTCTCTCTCTCTTTCTCTCTCTCTCTCTCCATTTGAAAGTAGTCAATTTTCTTATTCCCCATTGGCTGATTGCTCCTTACTCATAGGAATCCCCACCCAGTTTACTACTTTAAAATGGTGGAAGCCTTCAATGGCAATAGCCATGCTAAAATTGTTTATGTCCATGATGAATCTTCTATCTATATCTATGACAAAAGTCACAACACTGATATAAATTCATTTTTGGGGTAAGTTGGCAATGCATTTGTAACAACCTAAACATTATGAAACTTCTATTCGATCAAATAAGCCTCACATGGCAAATGAGCAATTACATTTTTTGTTGACCAAATTCGACACTCATTGACCTACATAAAAAATAAATTCATGGACAGATTTTGGGAGGAATAAAACCTTTCACTTCGCCTCTTTTCGCTCTCTCTCTCTCGCTGTCTCTGTCTCTGTCTCTCACTATATAGATATATATATCTCTGTCTCTCTATCTCATTATCTCTTTCTTCCACAAACGCATTCACACCTACGCACTTGCAGAGAGAAGCCACACACTCCACAAAGACATCACTGATCAACACCCACGTATTACTAATGGTAACTTATGCTCTCCACCCCATCATACATGAAACTGACATGATACATGTTGGCCATCCCAGTAGAAAAGAAAAGGAGAGCCGCGCACTCTAGGAGCACAGATTTTAGAACCAACGTTTCGACAGACAAGCTGTCTTCATCAGGGTATAATGATTATATCGTTTGAAAGGACACACAGGTGTCTGTAATCATGGCTGGCTGTGGCTTGATTTCATTGGTTGATTTAGTGATATAAATAGAACATATATAAAAAATAAGCATGAATGGATAACATTAGATTATAAATACAATTTGGCTACATAGGCCTGCAAACATGATTTACAATGGATAGCAAAGAAGACAATAATCACACGACTGACTTCACATGAAACTCTACACTGAGACCGAAGGGAGCAAAGGTCTTAGCTGTCGAAACGTTGGTTATAAAATGATTGCGTCTGAGCTCCCAGAGTGTGCAGCTCTTCTTATCGTTCTTTTTTCGATTGTTCTTCACTGCTAGCCAGCACCAGGCCTAAACAGGTGTGCGTTTCTTTCGCCTCCAGATTGGCCATCCCAGTAGCACAGTTTTATAGCATGAATGTTCACTCTTCTGCAGCAATACAACATTGTGGTTACTGCACAGTAGGTCAGGGCAAGTGTCTCTGCAAGTCTGACGGTAGTGTGCCTAAAATATACACACTTACGGTAGTGGGCATAAAATGTACACACTTACGGTAGTGGGCCTAAAATGTACACATAGTAGTGGGCCTAAAATGTACACATTTACGGTAGTGGGCCTAAAATGTACACACTTACGGTACAGTATCTGTACCGTTAATAAACTGTAGGTTATTTATTTTACCATCAGTAGACAGACACTTGTTCTATCCTTACTCTACTGTAAGAATGTTATAAAGCTGCGGCTAAATATAAGGCTGTTGTAAGGCTTTATCAACATGAGTTTGATGCAGAGTAATTATTAAGGATTTATTCAACCACCAATCATTTGAACAATAGAAATGGTTGTTCTGCATAATAGTTGAATATGTGTGGCCAATACTGTAGTTGATGTCTAATCTATTACCAGTTTATAATTTAGAGACAAATAGACATCTTTGATATACTGAATGCTTTGATATAATGTCCTGGTCCTCTCTCTGCAATGTGGCCTTGCTCTCTATGTGTGCTATCAGACCAGGCCAAACGAGGGCAGAGAGAGCAATGGACCTGCCTGCCTCCCTGACAGACTGACAGTGTTGATAGAAGAGCTGTAGTGGGAGGTGTTTGTTCTTAGATGTGGTGCCTCTGACTCATTGCAAGAATGTCAAATAGCTGCTTTGGTATTTGCTATAATTCAGACATTGCGTTGCGTTAGTGTTTTGGGCTAGTTGATCTCTAAAATGTCCTAAATAATCCTCTTTATCATCATCATCATCATTGTGGAACTTCTAGATTAATACAGTATGGATCTTCTGTCTGTGCTACTGTCATCATAGGTAGGCTACTGTAACTATTTCCTGCTTGCTCCTGCATGTGTGTCTCTGTCTAAATATGTGGCTTGTGTAACATAGCATTTCACATTTTGGTTATTGTGAGAGAAAATGGTATCTTGTCTAATAGGGAGTTTGTTTTTCAAAACATATTAAAAAAAGTAATTAGCCGCATTTCATCAAATACATTCCCTGTATCAATTAGATGTTTCTTTTTTTTATTGAACTTGCTCAAGAAAAGTAAATTAATGTAGATAACTTTTATGAGTTTTAGTTCTATACTGCACAAGCGTGTGTTTTGCTCGCCCACCATTACAATTTCCTCTGTGTCTTGAGAACTACTGCTGCCATTACTGTCAATATGGCCTCCTCTCCTATACCTTGCATGTGGTAACACAGCTGTAAAATTGTGAATTTAGTTTCTATTTCTTCAGAGAGTTGAGAAACATATTGATTTTCTGGATGTTATATTGAACAACCGTTGGCTGCGTGAAAGCGCTTGTTTACGACTGCCCCAATGGCATCTTTGCCATGTCTGATTGTTGCTAAGTAAAGGCATGCAGATATTTTGAATGTGTACATTTGACATTTTATCCAAATCGTTCACCCCTTTAGTATCACCCCTTTAATTAATCTGAAATACGGTTAAAAATACTTAGCCATTTTACTAATTTAACTGTCCCCCACGAGGAAATCGGGGAGGTGACTGTGGATCTGTCTCTGTCCATTAGGACGTTAGTTACATGTGATATCTCAGACACCACTGGCCGGATTTGGACGAAACTTGGGTGAATAATGTGTTTTGCCATAGAGATTCAGCATTTCCAAAATTACACTGAAAGGCCCAAGGTGGGATCTATAGTAATTAACAAAAATGTGGCAGTCACATGCAAATCTCAATTGACCCAAGGGGGGGCGCTGCATCATTTGTGGGGTACGACATGTTTACTGTTGCCTTCAAATCAAATCAAATCAAAATGTATTTCTCACATGCGCTGAATACAACAGGTGTGCCGAATACCTTACAGTGAAATGCTTACTTATAAGCCCTTAACCAACAATGCAGTTTTAAGAAAAACAAGTGTGAAGTAAAAAAAATAAAAATAACTAATAACAAATAATTAAAGAGCCGCAGTAAAAAACAGTAGCGAGATTATATACAGGGGGTACCGAGTCAATGTCAATGTCAGAGTCAATGTGCAGGGAGCACAGGTTAGTCGAGGTAATTGAGGTAATATGTACACGTAGGTAGAGGTAAAGTGACTATGCATAGATAATAAACAGAGGGTAGCAGCAGCGTAAAAGAGGGGGTGTGGGTAGCCAGGTAGCCATTTGATTAGCATTTCCTTGTGGTTTTATCATTGCATTGCATGTCAAATTCCTCAAGATCAATAATAGATCAATAAGATCACCCCTTTTCCCCTCCACCATTTAAAATCAACAAAATATGCATAATTTCCTATTTTTTCATTAATCTTTTTAGCTGTAGTGATGAATTAATTTACTGTCATATGAGGCCCATATGGTTTCTTCTCCTTTTCGTAGATTGGTATTTTATTTCCTTGGAAGTCATCAAGTCTGTGCAAATCTCCTAACCTCAAAAATATTGTCAGAGTATAATTTAAGTTTATAATAAAATCTAAATGTTTGAGTGAACCAATTTCACTTTTAGAATGTCATTTTAATAATAGAGTTTGAAATATATACAGTGAGTTCCAAAAGTATTTGGACAGTGACACGTGTTGGTGTTTTGGCTCTGTACTCCAGAATTTAGGATTTTAAATGATACAATGACTATGAGGTTAAAGTGCAGACTTTCAGCTTTAATTTTCATCGATATGGGTGACATTTACAAATTACATAACTTTTTGTACATAGTCCCCCATTTTAGGGAACTAAAAGTATTTTGAGAAATTCACATAATAATTGTCACCCTTGATAAAGATGAGCAAAAAAAACTGTAAAACATTTTGGGAAATTATATTATTTTGTACAAATACAATTGCTCAGAGAAAGAGATTTGTTTTAACAAGTTATAAAAAAAATGTTTTTAAATGTTGTGGTCAAAATGATTGGCACCCCTGTTTTCAGTACTCTAGCACCCTGCCCTTGCGAGGATAATGACACTGGCCTTTTGTATAAATGTTTTATTGAGATTGGAGCACAAGTTGGGAGGGATCTTAGACCATTCCTTCATACAGAATTTTTCCAGATCCTTTATATCCTTTATCTGCGCTTATGGACTGCCCTCTTCAATTCAAACCACAGGTTTTCAATAGGGTTCATGTCCGGAGACTTGAGATCGCCCTTGCAAAACGTTGATTTTGTGGTCAATTAACTATTTCTTTGTGGATGTTGATTAGTGCTTGTAGTTATTGTCTTGCTGGAAGATCCACTTGCGGCCAAGTTTCAGCCTCCAAGCAGAGTCAACCAGGTTTCAGGCTAAAATGTCCTGTTATTTGGTATAGTTCATGATGCCGTTGACCTTGAAAAGGGCCCCACGACAGTGGAAGCCAAATAGCCCCATAACATCAAACATCCACCACCATATTTTACCACCAATTATGATCAAATATATATCTTTTTTTCATAAATTATGGTAAAATATGGTGGTGCATATTTGATGTTATTGGGCTATTTTGTTCTCCAATCTCATAAAACATTTTCGAAAAAGTATTGTTGTCGTTATCCTCGCGAGGGTAGGGTGCTGGAGTACTGAAACAGGGGTGCCAATCATTGTTAGCCCTATCTTTATTAGATTTGTAAAAAATGACTTCTTAAACAAAATCTCTTTCTCTGAGCAGGTGTATTAGTATAAAATAATTTCAGGGGCCTTTATCTCATTTATGAACGGTACCAATTTAATTACGACTTTTACCAATATTAATGATTAATGGGATGATTGATTTATCAAAAGTTTTGCTAATAATGCATTTATATGGCTTTGTAATGGTGGACTGACAGAGAATGGAGTAGGCTGCAAAATTGTTTTATATTTAAACATTTTATATTTATATATCTTTTATATCTTTTCAAATACAAATTATTTTCATCTATTTTATGGTCAAATTTAACGTCAACTTTGTTGCCACACCACATGGTATAATATCTTGCTACAGGACAGTATATGGCTCCAGAGTTAGGCTTGGTAGCTCCTACTCTATCTCCCTTCACTGAGATCTAGCTGAACTGTGGAAAGACAGAGAGACTACATTATATTCCTTTTACAGGGGATGAAATTGTGATCCAATCTGTTTCCTGAAACGACGGGAGATTAGAGAGGTACAACTATATGGCCCATGTTGCAGCATGTCGTTGAGACGAGACTCTTATTCCTGCTGGGATTTCTCTGTAAGACATATAGTACACCCCAAATCACACCCTACTCGCTATATAGCACACTACTTTTGACCAGGACCCATAAAGCTCTGGTCAAAAGTAGTGCACTATGTAGGGAGTAGGGTGCCATTTGGACTCAGTCCCAACCTACCAGTAAGAGGGAGAACTTTGGTCTGGTCCACATTACCTCCCGAATTGGATTACATTATTTCTCTCCTATAACAGTGATTGACACTGTACGGCATGTGTTGTCATTAAAGCAGCATCGCACAACATGGCCTTGGGATTGCTTTCATTATCTGCACACTTGATTTATTTATTTGGATAGCGAGTGCATTCTTCACAAACTCTTTTATATTGGGTAAGAACCAATAAATCCAAGAGAGGCTGAACAGTGCATGGGGCTAGGAAGGAGAAGACAGGAGAGAAGGAGAAAAAGAGAGAAGGAGAGGAGAGGAATTGGAGAGTAGAACACAACTGAGAACACAGGACAACTGTCATTTTGCATGTTTCGTGGGACGGGATTGTAACCTGTTATCGCGCTACTCTGCTGCATCATGGTTGAGGCTGTCGATCAGTAAGTCCTCAGGGGACTGTTTGGATGACTGTCTGAGAACAATAACATTCACCATATTAATATCTACATCACTGTGCTGACACCAACTTCAGTGATTAGACAGACAGAGGAGATGCCTACCAACTCTGCCCAGCACATCCTCATATTGGCTCTTCAAAGTCTTTATAAGAGTTATCTCATACTCTCAGCTCATAGCAGAGCAGAAAAATAGCTCCCTCTGTGCTTCTAATATCTGGTACAGCAGTGAAGAGTAATCTTGTTTAATACGGAGTTCATGACTAGTGAATTTAGCGTGGGGCGTTGTGAACCATGCTCCACGCAAGTCAGCCGAAGCATGCATTTACTGTGAGAGAGCAGAGCGAAACTGAGGACGCTGGAAATGAAATAGCTGCATTTCTGGGCTGCCCCTCGAGCCCACCGGCTCACTTCTCCACGACAGTCAAAGCATCACAGTCATAATTTAGAAAGGTCACGTCTGAATTTAGTCACCTCAGCTCTTCTGTATGTGCAGTCAGTGAGAATGATACAAGTGTGTCCCATCTTGATTACTCATTTTGACCAATACTTTTTTTCTTCTAAAATGGCAGTGGGTTCCCCAAACATGAACTCATCTGCTTACTCACCGTGTGTGAAGACAATCACATAACGTAAGACAAAAACCTAGGGGGTGATTTCAATTTTATTTAAATGAGAAGAGAATAGAAATCCAGTCATACCCGGAGTCATTCCTTGGACATGTAAATATAAAACAACTTCATCAATAGCCATTTACAGTGTTCTTGTAGCAAAGCTGCAAGTAATTCATATGCATATGAACTGAATACAGGCCAGTGATTCATTCCATGACTTCATAACAGTAAATACATAATAAAACATCTCATTCAAAGTGTGTACACATGCTGTACTGTACAAATCCCTCTCTGAGTTCTCATTTGATAAGGTGTCAACTTTTGTCTTGATGTTGTACGTTTCTGTTTATTTAACGAAAAATATTTCGTTTGTGTGCTTGCCTTCATTCGACGTCACGTGAACAGTAGGAGTTTTAAACAGTAAATACACAAGGAAACAAACTGTAGGATGACATTTTTACGTTTGCCAACACTGCTCCTATCAGTGCCAATTCAGCACATACTGTATCCAGTGGAAAATATTGTCAAAAGTCACACACATCAGAGCTTCGTCTTTAGTGATGTATATAAACCCATCAAAGTGAATGGTTCTACGCAGTGCTAGACACATCAAAGTGAATGGTTCTACGCAGTGCTAGACACATCAAAGTAAATGGTTCTATGCAGTGCTAGACACATCAAAGTGAATGGTTCTACGCAGTGCTAGACACATCAAAGTGAATGGTTCTACGCAGTGCTAGACACATCAAAGTGAATGGTTCTATGCAGTGCTAGACACATCAAAGTGAATGGTTCTATGCAGTGCTAGACACATCAAAGTGAATGGTTCTACGCAGTGCTAGACACATCAAAGTGAATGGTTCTACGCAGTGCTAGACACATCAAAGTGAATGGTTCTATGCAGTGCTAGACACATCAAAGTGAATGGTTCTATGCAGTGCTAGACACATCAAAGTGAATGGTTCTATGTGGTAATGATTAGATATTGCCAATGCGGTCATAGCCCGAAGCTGAAAATGTTTCCCACTTTATATATCAATGCCATTTAGTAGACGCTTTCATCCAAAGCATCTGAAAGTCATGCCTGCATATATTTTACATATGGGTGGACCCAGGAATTGAACCCACTATCTTGGCATTACAAGTGCCACACTCCACCAACTGAGCTACAATTCATAATTCAGATGCGGTACTTTCGTTCAATGTCTGTACACATACATGCTCTACGAAACCATATGTGTGAGTTCTAATTTTATCAGGGACGCAAATTTGGTTTTAGAAGTTAGGGGGACGTAACTAAATAATGTTATATATATTTTTATCCAGACGGATAAACACTCCAAACAGCCTACCTGACCGCGTCGTTTTGTATCACATTCTAATGAGGGGGGGCAAAAATGCAATTTCAGAATGTGGAAATGTCCCAGACATACCCAGTGAAAGTTGCAGACCTAAATGTAATAGTTTAGGAACTGTTGTGTTTTTGTTTGGCTTTGTTTGAAGTGACTTACACCGTTTTTCATAGAGAAACAAAAACATATGTTTTCAGGTGCCAACCCTGTGCCTAAAAGAGCTCCCTGTTAAAAAGTACAGTTCTATGCAATGATGTGTATAAATCCATCAAAGTGAATGTATGGATCTATGTGGTAATGATTAGATATTGCCAATCAGAGGGAGGGGAAAGAGATAGAAAGAGAGAGACCTCAGAGAAGTTTGGGAAATAAGAGTCTACAGTTGAAATCCCCTGCATGTGTTTGTGATCCACATGAATTGTCTTCACGATGGGAAAAAGTGGCTTATACAGTCCCTCTCAGATTTGTGTGTGTGTCACGGTTGTCATATGATGAAGCAGCGGACCAAAGCGCAACGTGTGTATCGTTCCACATTTTCTTTATTAAACTGTGAAACTATGCAATACATACAAATAAACTGAATGGCCAAAAACAACAAACCGTGACAAAGCGTTACAACATACACTTACTCAAAATCAATCTCCCACAAACCCAGGTGGGAAAAACAACTACTTAAGTAGGATCTCCAGTTAGAGACAACGATGACCAGCTAGCTGCCTTTAATTGGAGATCATCCCAAAAAACAACAACATAGAAATACAAAACTAGAACATAACAACATAGAAAATCTAAACTAGAAAAAACCCCTGTCACGCCCTGACCTAGTCTACCATAGAAAATAACAGCTTTCTATGGTCAGGACGTGACAGTGTGTGTGTGTGTGTGCGTGTGTGTGTGTTTGATAATCACTTATTGTCTCCACGATGTGAGAAAGTGGCTTTTACGGTCCCTCTCAAATTTGTGTGTGCGTGTGTGTACTTGCATGTGTGTGCGTGTGTTTGATAATCATTCATTGTTTCCACGATGGGAAAAAGTGGCACTGGATACAATAGCACTCTCACACTTTGATGTGTTGTACTCTGCTGTTTTATACACTCTCCAGTTATTTCTGTGCATTTTGCCTTTTAAAATGTTCTCTCACTGTGTTAGATATGTCAGTAACGCAATGTCAAAAATTAGAGGAGAGTTCTATTATCCCTGTGAAAATAGTCACCACTTGAACTAATAATATAACTATTGAGGGTAATTACATGGTTGCAAGGTTTTAAATGTAAGGTTTCTTTTATAATGTCATTTTTTGTACTTTATTTAAGTAGACTCTTAATTCATTTAGATTCTAACGAGAGTGAAATAAAATTACCTTTAATATTTAACTGATAAACCTCCTTTCCACCCTCCCCTCTTTCTCTCTCTCTCTCTCTCTCTCTCTCTCTCTCTCTCTCTCTCTCTCTCTCTCTCTCTCGCTCTCTCTCACACACACTCTCGACAGTGGACATTGAGCAGGCCAGTTCGCTGGGCTCGGAGGGGAAGGATGATGATAAGGTGGGTTTGTGGAGCCTAGAGGTCCAGGACTATCAGGACAGTCTGGACAAGACCAGTCTGACCCCCAGCGAGGGAGAGGGTGACGGGGAGGGGACTGAGCCAGCAGGCAGCCCCAGCCCTAGGGGCCTCTCAACTCGGCCCCACAACCTAAGCCTCAGCCCCAGCCCCAGAGGGGGCCACTGGGCAGAGGGGGCCGAGGAGGAGGAGAGCCCTGGGAGTGAGCTAACCATGGAGGACAAGGATGGAGAGAGGGAGCATGGATCACTCAAGACCTATAGTAAGCTTATCAATAAAGGTCACACTTTTTCTTCTTCAGTCTTGGTTTGTCCCCAATCTCTTATGGACAGACCACGTAAACATAGATGGTACCATAGATCTGTCATGATACATTGGGATGCGTGAGATAACGAGCAGTATTAGGTCCGGTGCTTTGGACAAATCACGATTTCGCAGGTTTTTGTATCTTTCGAATTGTGGAAGGGTAGGTGACATTTGGCCCATAGACTTACCTGCAACTTAAAAAAAAAAAGGGTGGAGCTTTTCGTTCCGGTTCCGATACTCGTTCTATGCCTTCTCTTAACACATATGATCCCAAACTTAATTGAGCATCTGACCAATTATGCAAGACTTTAGTTCTGGGTTAACCGAGATTTGTTTTCCCAAATATCCCAAATGGCACCCTATAGTGCACTACTACCATAGAGCTTTGGTCAAAAGTAGTGTACTATACTGAACAAAAATATAAGCGCAACATGTAAAGTGTTCCATGAGCTGAAATAAAAGATCCCAGAAATGTCCCATACGCACAAAAAGCTTATTTCTCAAAACTGTTTTGCACAAATTTGTTTACATCCCTGTTAGTGCCAAGATATCCTTTGCCAAGATAAACCATCCACCTGACAGGTGTGGCATATCAAAAAGCTTATTCAACAGCATGATCATTACAAAGGTACACCTTGTGCAATAAAAGGCCACTCTAAAATGTGCAGTTTTGTCACACACACATGCTCACACACACGTTCCCTTTTATTTAGATAGGAGATCAAAGGCTCACCCAGCTCGCCTCCTAACAATCACTTGTTGCTCCCTCTTCTCTTTCTTTCTTTCTTTCTTTCTTTCTTTCTTTCTTTCTTTCTTTCTTTCTTTCTTTCTTTCTTTCTTTCTTTCTTTCTTTCTTCTCTCTTTCCTTCTTTCTTTCTTTCTTTCGTTCTTTCTCTCTATCTCACACACACACACTCTTTCTCTCTCACTTTTACACACACACACACACACACACACACACACACACACACACACACACACACACACACACACACACACACACACACACACACACACACACACACACCCTCTCTCTCTCTCATCTCTCCCCCTTTCTCTCCCTCTCTCCTCTCTCACCTCATGTGATTTGGCTGTGTCTGATGAATGCAAAGCCCAGTTTTTACAACACTCAACCACACAGGCTCTTCCCTCGCCACATGAAGAACGGATCAAAATATGCCAACATCTGCAAACATTTGAAAAAACGTCCTCAAAGTCTGTCACAGGCAGGCAGCTCAGTGCAGAGCAGAGCACTCTGATTGTGATAGAAACCAAAGCGCCCTCTCGTCTCTCGTCTTCTCTTCACATGACATTACATCTGTGGGTTTCTATGCCTGTTACTGCACTCAAGGTCAATGAGAAAAGCTTCCTTTCGGATGCCCAGAGCAGACAACTTCTCTCTTTCATAGTTGTTCATAAAATTCTAAACACAGTATAACTATGTATTTTATCTAAGAGTGTTAAACAATGACTAAAACATTGCAAGCACAAGGGTGAAATATTCTCTAGATAGTGAGTGCACTACATTCGACCAGAGTTGTGCGCTTCATAGAAAATAGAGTCATTGTGAATGTGCCCTCTCTCTCTATCTGTTCTATTTTGTTTACTATATGGAACCAGACCAGTTGACTATTAATGAAATTCACTACACATAAAATGCTGTCATTTGGGATTTGCTCACAGTCTCTGTTCATATCATATCATTACATCATATTTAAGCAATAGGGCATGAGAGCCTATGGTTTATTTGTTGGGTGTCCTTAGGCACAGCACACGTTTTTATCCCCTATCCCTCTTTTTCCCAGCAGGTCAGAGGTCAGACAGTCAGGCCCTGGAGGACATGGCCCACTATGACTTCCTGGTGCAGCTGAGAAAGGCATCCTCCCACCACCCTGCCTCCCAACACTACCACCAGCACCATCAGCCCCCTAACGGCAGCGCTACAGCCCCAGCCATGTATCACCCTGGCAGCCTGAACCTCCACGATGACCCCCTTCCCATCTGGTCTACTGGGACGCAGTGCTCACCTGAGGGACAAGGTACTATAGGCTACTCTCTGCCTGCTTTGACGCAAACACACTGCATGTCTCTATCTACTGCATGCTAATAAGGCTAGTTTTCCAGGTAGACTACTGTCTGCTTTCACTCAAACACCTTTCTCGTAATCTCTATTTATACGGCCGGTAAGGCTTTCTACAAGATTCATAGAGCTACTTTTTTTCAAAATTGCAGGGGAAAAAAATATGAAGCGTATCTTTAGAAGCCTATAGATATACGTGCAGTTGAAGTCAGAAGTTTACATACACCTTAGCCAAATGCATTTAAACTCAGTTTTTCACAATTCCTGACATTTAATCCCAGTAAAAATTCCCTGTTTTAGGTCAGTTAGGATCACCACTTTATTTTAAGAATGTGAAATGTCAGAATAATAGTAGAGAGAATGATTTAGTTCAGTTTTTATTTCTTTCATCATATTCCCAGTGGGTCAGAAGTTTACATACACTCAATTACTATTTGGTAGGATTGCCATTAAATTGTTTAACTTGGGTCAAACGTTTCACGTAGCCTTCCACAAGCTTCCCACAATAAGTTGGTTTGTAGGCCTCCTTGCTCGCACACACTTTTTCAGTTCTGCCGACACAGTTTCTATGGGATTGAGGTTTGTGATGGCCACTCCAATACCTTGACTTTGTTGTCCTTAAGCCATTTTGTAACAACTTTGGAAGTATGCTTAGGGTCATTGTCCATTTGGAAGACCCATTTGCAACAAAGCTTTAACTTCCTGACTGATGTCTTGAGATGTTGCTTCAATATATCCACATAATTTTCCCGCCTCATGATGCCATCTATTTTGTGAAGCGCACCAGTCCCTCCTGCAGCAATGCACCCACACAACATGATGCTGCCACCCCCGTGCTTCACGGTTGGGATGGTGTTCTTTGGCTTGCAAGCCTCCCCCTTTTCCTCCAAACACAACGATGGTCATTATAGCCAAACAGTTCCATTTTTGTTTCATCTGACGAGAGGACATTTCTCCAAAAAGTGCAATCTTTGTCCCCATGTGCAGTTGCAAACCGTAGTCTGGCTTTTTTTATGGCAGTTTTGGAGCAGTGGCTTCTTCCTTGCTGAGTGGCCTTTCAGGTTATGACGATATAGGACTTGTTTTACTGTGGATATAGATACTTTTGTACCTGTTTCCTCCAGCATCTTCACAAGGTCCTTTGCTGTTGTTCTGGGATTGATTTTCACTTTTCACACCAAAGTACGTTCATCTGTAGGAGACAGAACGTGTCTCCTTCCTGAGCGGTATGACGGCTGAGTGGTCCCATGGTGTTTATACTTGCGTACTATTGTTTGTACAGATGAACATGGTACCTTCAGGCATTTGGAAATTGCTCCCAAGGATGAACCAGACTTGTGGAGGTCTACAATTTTTTTTCTGAGGTCTTGGCTGATTTCTTTTGATTTTCCCGTGATGTCAAGCAAAGAGGCACTGAGTTTGAAGGTAGCCCTTGAAATACATCCACAGGTACACCTCCAATTGACTCAAATGATGTCAATTAGCCTATCACTAGCTTCTAAAGCAAGCAGTTTAAAGGCATAGTCAATTTAGTGTATGTAAGCTTCTGACCCACTAGAATTGTGATACAGTGAATTATAAGTGAAATAATCTGTCTGTAAACAATTGTTGGAAAAATTACTTGTTTCATGCACAAAATAGAAGTCCTAACCGATTTGCCAAAACTATAGTTTGTTAACAAGAAATTTGTGGAGTGGGTGAAAAACAAGTTTTAATGTCTCCAACGTAAGTGTATGTAAACTTCCGACTTAAACTGTTTGTAGATATAGTTTGAGGACTGGACATTGTATCTTCCTGAAGGTTTAGTTCACCCTCTCTCTCTCTGGTGTTTGTGCACCCTAGATGGCATCCCTCTGAGTCCTGATACTCTGAGGGACCTTCAGGCATGTCCTTTCTGCCAGCGCACCTACCACCTCGGTGCGTCTCTACGCGAGCACATCAAGTTCTGCCATGAGCGGGATGGGGGGCACATGGTGTGCCCGGTCTGTGGGTACACTGCCCGCTATAGGGCACAGATGGAACAACACATGGCACTGCACAGTCAGGTAGAGGATAAGGTGAGACACTGGAAGAAATATAAAATCATTCTTTTGGAGCCCATCTACTACAAGGTGGCACTCTTTTTGACTGTATGTATGGTTATGTCTGTGTGTGATTGGTGCAGCACCCTGTGTCCGATCACGGCATAGAGAGCAGGAAGTTCAAGTGTCTTCAGTGTGGGAAAGCCTTCAAGTACAAACACCATCTCAAGGAGCACCTCCGCATCCACAGCGGTAAGGAAAAGGAAAATCCAAATCAATCCTGTCAACTTTACGTCGTGTCAGATAAGGTACTGTAGGTTCAGTAGAATCTTATATAGGTAGCGCCTTATGTACAACAGGTTTATTATTAAGGATAGGTGGGTAAGAGGGTAGAATCAAGAGCAGAAGAGCATGATCTGCTCTATGAAGTCTATTCTGTTTTTTGACAATTAAATGTTTTCTGAACTGTAGTATCTTGGATTGATATTCCCTATCTGCGTTTCTTCCTTTAGGTGAGAAACCGTACGAGTGCTCCAATTGCAAGAAGCGTTTCTCTCACTCCGGCTCCTACAGCTCACACCTCAGCAGTAAGAAGTGCCTGACTGGAGGAGGAGGAGGCAGCGGAGGAAGAGGGGGCAGCGGAGGAGAAGGAGGCAGCGGAGGAGGAGAAGGGAGCTATAACAACGGACATGGCCACCATGGGGCCAACTACTCCTCCCTTGCGTCGCCCTCTGCAGGTAGTGGAAGGAACAGCAGTGGGATGGGCTCTCCCTACCCTCCCCACACCCAGGAGGAACATCCTCCAATGGGGTTAGAGAGGAACCTGTATCTCCCTAGAGACCATGGTACGCGTCTCCTCCGGGGCCAGGAGCTAGGCTGGGAGTTGGGCCGGCGGTGGGACCCCACGCCGGAGCGCTTGCTCCGGGCCAGTGTGTTCAAGGAGACCAACCTGCTGCCGTACCTCCATGCCGGCACCGGGGTAAAGTTTGAGCAGATGCTGCAGGAGATGCTGCACAGGGAGGAGGGAGGGTCTGGCTCAGCCAGGGAGGAGGGGAGACTGGGGGTTCACGATGGAGGGAGAGACGGGAAGGCATCACCGGAGGCTGCGTTGAAACTAAAATGCAACCGTGCCGGCTCGGGTGATGGCCAGGGGGTAGGTCGAGGGGTAACATGTCGTTGGTGCTCTCAGCTCTTTCCCAGCCCCGCCATCTTACTCCAGCACGAGCGCTACCTCTGTAAGATTTACCGAGAGGCCATGGAGGTGTCTGAGGATCCTCACAGCAAAAAACACCTCTCTCCCCTCTACTTCTCCACCCTACCCCCTCTCCACCCACCACCATCAGCAGATAACCACAAACCCCCAGCGATGACTAACGGTTTCCCGAAAGACAAGTCTCCTCTCCAGAGACCCAGCTGGAACTCTGTCCCTCAACAGCTGCTGGTTGCCATGCACTCCCCCCTCCCGCCCAGCCCAGACTCACTTGCCATGAGGTCCCATTGGTCCAGCCAGGAGAGTGACAGGAGTGGCGGCAACCCTGGCCAACCAGCACCAACCAGCCCTGCTACAGACATGTCATCCCCTCCCCCATTGGGGCGAAGACGGGTCCCCTCTTCAGGGTTCGGCTCGCACCTCTGCCTGGACCTGTCCTCTGCCGTCCTCACCACTCCTGCAAGCCGAGCTGCCCCTCAGGGAAGGACCCACCGGTCGTATAGCTCCGAGAATGACCAACCCCTGGATCTCTCCCTCCCCAAGCCCCAGGAGGGGAAAGCCCTAGAGGACAGCAAGCCCTATAATGGACACCCTCACTGGGAAGAGAAGAGACAGAAGACCCAGAGAAACCCAGCAGAGAACCAGCACTACCGGAGGCTGAGTGTCAGTCTCAGTCCACCTCCTCACCAGGTAGAGTAGCTGCTACATGTGCAGTAGCTAATGGGGATCCTAATAAAGTAAACCATGTGTGCGTGCAGATGTGGGGCAGGAAGAGAGGGTACTATTTATGTCTGACTATGGACTGTTGTTTGTTTCGTGCTGTGTTTCTATGCAGTTTATGTATTTAATATGTGAGCACTGGTAAGAATTCCCTCCTTAAACTTCAATCTACAGTAATCTACTCTAATCCCACCAGCATCATGCAGTCTACAGCGGCGCTCATATTGTCGGGGGTTCCATCTACAGTGGCTATCCTTTGTTTAACCCTATGATGCCTGCTGGGCTAGCTGGCTCAGGGCATGATGGGGTCCCCTCCCTGCCCCTCAGCCGTCCAGTTAGCAACCAGGGATTCCTCTCACCCATGACCTACATGATGGAGTCAGACACAGACGCTGTGCTGAAGAGGATCCACCGGGAGAGACGAGCATTAATGGTAAAATTGATGTTTTTTCTTAGATGGGCTGACAAATACTGTACATGTTACTTCCAACAGTGTAACTGTATTTCATGTCACCTCCATGCGTAGATATTCCAAGCAATGGATTTCACATTGATCTTGTCATGAAAAACAAGGCTTAACCTAGTTAAGTCAACCAGTTGGTTGATGTCTTCTCAGTCAGAACAAGTATACAGCTAGAAAATAACATCATCAAGATGTCATGTGCCAAAGGTTTGCCAAACATTTGCCCGTTGGGTTAGAGACCTCTCCGACTATAGATCTGTGTGTGTCCTGCAGGGTGAGGTGATGGGCCGCGGGGGTCTGGACTACCTCTCTCTGATACAGGAGGGAGGAGAGGGCGAGGGGGGACCAGGGAGGAAGAGACTAAAGAAGACAGACGAAGGCCTGTACGCTTGTGACATCTGTGACAAAACCTTCCAGAAGAGCAGCTCTCTGCTCCGACACAAGTACGAGCACACAGGTACATACAGAGTCTACGGTAACTATCTTACTCAATGTATTTTGAAGCATATGATTGATATTGATAGATCGTGTTTCTGTTGTATTGCTAAAGTGAGCAAAGTGTTCCACGATCAGGCAGATATTATCCAAAACAGAACAAGGAACTGAACTACATACACATAAAGGATCTTTAACAATTGCAAAAAAAGCAAATGTACTTGATCAAGAAATTGCCACAGTTACACATCTGCCTCTGTTTTGGTGTATTCCCACAGGTAAGCGTCCTCACGAGTGCAAGATCTGCAAGAAGGCCTTCAAGCACAAGCACCATCTAATTGAACACAGCCGCCTGCACTCTGGAGAGAAGCCCTACCAGTGTGACAAGTGTGGCAAGCGCTTCTCCCACTCGGGCTCCTACTCCCAACACATGAACCATCGGTATGCCTACTGTAGCCTGCACCAGGACCAGGAGGGGGGTGAGGAGCTTCCTCTAACCCCAGGAGGGTCCACCGATGTGGGCCACATGGCCTTGGACACCCCCCTTTCCATGGAGGACACCCCAACATTTCTTAGTGACTCCAGTCTAGACGGGGGGATAGAAGGGAGAGTAGATGAAGAGGAGGAAGAAGAGGAGCACGAGACAGAAGAGACTGAAGGTGGACGTATGAAGGAGGCATGTAGTTTGTCAGGGTTAAGGTCTGGTGGGGGGTTGGGGCCGAGCCCCAGTCTGGCACAGGGGTCCCCTGTGGGGAGGGACAGAGAGAGAGAACAGAGGGAGAGAGACAAAGAGCAGGTTGACAGACACAATGAAGAGAGAGAGAGTGCTGGTCTAGGGACTCACGGACTAGAGACCAAACATCACTGGGACAAAGACACATTGGAACGAAACGGAGACCAGAACACAGACACATACGAGCTGAGCCCGGAAGCTACAGTGTCACAACAGTGGACAAGTGTGCCAAAACAATGCATCTAGCTACATGTACAAATAAGGATTAATAGGTGTGAAAATACATTTTCAAAATGCACTGTTCAAAATATAGCAAAACGTATACTGTACAGGTACAGTAAGTGACTTCCAATGCAAAGCCATATGAACATAACCAAAATAAGGACCACATGAACTGATAGCATAACATAAAGTGCATAGTGAGAGCCATGGGTATGATATTCACGCTGGTCGGTATGTTAGCATGCACAATATTGACCACTACATATCTGTCATCACAGCTACCAGTTGACCACTTACGACTGGTTTAAGGTAAAGGTGAAGGAGTATGCACTGCAAGGTGATGTTGTTCATGTTGTTCTGTAGCAAGCAGTGTTGTTCAATGTGTTTCCAGTTGCCTTATCGGTATAATACAGTATTTTTTATTTGGCAATACAAGTTTTCACTTTTGAAGGTTTCTATATTAGATTTGACATCATATTCTCCAAAGACCAAGAGGTCTCTCTGTATCAAACAATTGACCTCTGTGTTTTAAAATGAATACGCAATAAATAATAACTATTGTTCAAATTAGAATAAAGGATTAAAGATGTATTATTTTTTGCCAAAGCTACAAATTGGTTTAGGATATATCCATTATGACTGTGGTCAGCTGCGCATTCATTATGGGCATTAGTATGCAGATAGATTAGTGCCACATTATGTAAATTGTTATATTGGCAGTAATATACTGTATCTCCATACAAACACAGATTTACCATTGGGTTTCCATGGTGACTAATGAATGGCTAATATAGTGTCTTAAAGATCAACAGGGAAGCCGGTCACTTCAAACGCTCACTGACTTTTACACTGAGCCATTAGGAAGTTGAATGTTGGGTAGCCACCCTAAGCCTGCTAAAGTAAATCGATTTCTCCATACCTTACAGTATTTCTACACACAAGGGAAAAACTAGAGAGTATATATATCCAAATTAAAATTGTTTTATTTTGTTTTCTTTGAAGAATAAGCAAATAAATTAAACTTGTACTGCCTCACAAAATGATCCATATCTCTTAACAGACATGTGGAGTTACTTTGTCTCTATTAGAAAAACGCAAATACATTGTCTCGCTCTATGAAATATAAGTGCAGTACTATGCTTGTACCACAGTGTAGGTCGTACTACAGTTGCACTCGAATATATTAGCCCCCTTGCACGATTCACTATTTCTTCTCAAATAAGTTGAAATTGAAAAACAGTTTCATGTTCACACGTTTATTTGTTTGGTTAATAACTGCACAGTTTGTTTGTTTGTTTGGTTTGTTTGTTTGGTTAATAACTGCACAGTTTTTAAAGGTCCAATGCAACCGTTTTTATCGCAATATCAAATAATTTCTGGGTAACAATTAAGTACCTTACAGTGATTGTTTTCAATTTAAATGGTTGAAAATAAACAAAATAAATTCTTAGCAAAGAGCAATTTATCAAGCAAGAATTTTGCTAGGACTGTCCTAGAGTGGGGAGGGGAAAAGTGAAAACTACCTGTTACTGGCAAAAAGGTTTGGAACTCTTTTTTCTTATTGGTCTATTAAATAATTTACTGCATGGTGATGTCACCAGGCAGGCCAAAACTCCATCCTACCAAAACAGACTGACATTTCAGGCAGTCTTTTCAAACAGCTCTTACACTAAAAGGGCATTATAATTTTCATAATTTCACAGTATTATTCCAACCTCATAGTGTGGAAATATATATAAAACACATGGAAATTATGTTTTTGACTGCACTGGGCCTTTAATCAAAACTGAATTGAGATTTTTCACTTCAAATGGCCTGGAATAAATTACTCACAATTCCAATTAATTTGGTTGGAGGCAGGTGATTCTCATTTACTGTGTAATTGATCTAACCTGTGGTAAGTAGCAGGTTGCAACAGGGTAAAAATAGCCATTCAACCAGTTTTGAAAAGATCCATTCTGATCCATTGCACTCTATTGTAAAGTTTAAGGGTGCCAATAGCACAACTATAATGCCACAACAATGAAAGCAGTGTCACTTATTTCAGTTCTGGTGTTACCATAAAAATAGAATTTCTAGAACTGGACATTCCTATTCTTTCAGTCTCTATTTCTATGGGTGCGTCCACAGCGACAGAGTCAAGCAAGGTCTCAGAACAGATTCTATAACATTTATCATCTTCATACTTCCTCTATCTGACTGTGGTGTAGTCCATGTGAAAACCGCCTCAGATATACAGTATTCAGCCACTTTGAGTCATCTGTAACTTCTCTGCTACAGTCGATAAGATTGAGTTACAGAGAGCTGAGATGTGACCAAGCCAGTGTCTTCAGTACATACTGTACTACTGTACCTGTGTGGTAGACTGCTAACATCTAATGTGAAGTCTTCCTGACTTCAGAGTCTGGAAAGGCTGTTTTGATGTTGTCAGCACGATGCGTCGATAATTAATGGGGCTGTGCTTTTACTGGTTGGCTCTCCTCCGTGTCTTTCTCCCTCAAACACCCACATACACAGCCCCCCGAGCGCTGCCCCACTTCCGTTACAACTGTTGGAATTTCAAATCCAAACAATGAGAGGTCACAACTCCCCAGGAAAAACAATCAAACATTTGAGAGAACCAATTAATGCGTCCACTCAATTTCTGAGCAAATATTGCATTTACAACAGCCTCCTGTCCAGACCAGTGTGTCACGCAGGGCCGTCATACCTTTGCTCAAGACCAAACATTTAAAGTAGGCTGAACAAATGTACCAAAATCATTAAAATCCCAATTAAAATGCATAGCATAGGCCAGAGACAGTGCCAGTTTGCTTTGTCAGTTAGTCAGTGCATCCGATTGCTTTGAAATTGATGTCGGCATTTGAACTCGGCCTTGTATACCTTGTTGTAATCTGATAGCCATGTGTTAATTTAATTGGGAATTGGGGGAGGGTCCCCCGGGACCGCCGCGCATGGCGGGCGCTCCCCTCTCCTCGTCGTCCCCGGATCCACAGTCTCTGATGGCAAAATGTCATTAAATATTGCTAAGTTATTTAGCTATAGTATGGATGTAGGGTTGTTTTTTAAAGTATAATAATCACCCATATAGTGCAACTAATATCAGATAGACAAGCTGGTCCGCTCCAGCCATTACCAGGAGCTCATCCTCCCAAATAAGGTGCCACCAACCTCCGTGGTTGCAATCAATATTATCAGCCGCCTGGTTGATAGAAAATGTTTCAATATTCTCTGAGCCGCTTCGTTCGTTGATACAACGCTTCAATATTCGCAGAATGTTTGCCTTCCCTGGCGAAAAATGCAAACGAGACAATGAGCTGGGCGCACACTTGAGGAACATCTCTGGATGCAGCACAACGAGCACACGAAACAATGCCACTGTCATGGTAGGCCTATGCGCCGTTCCACAAGTGTGGCTTCATATATAACCTTACATAAGACAGATGGTTACCTAAGGCAAAATCAAAAGGAGGGTGGATGGGTGGGCGTTGAGAGTTTGAATCTCATCACAGATAACGTGAATGTCTAGCAACCCGAAGGTTGCGAGTTTGAATCTCATCATGGACAATTTTAGCATTTTACCTAATTAGCAACTTTTCAACTACATGTTTTAGCTACTTTGCAACTCGGTACAGAAAGGCATAGTGGAGCTCCATGGCTTGGGATTGGTGCTGAATGGACAGCCCTCTGTCTAGAGCCAGCTATATAATTATTTCGTTTGTGGGCAGTTCTTTGGGCACCATGATGTTTTAATAAACATCTTTATTTTGCATTCAAGCCTCAGTTTTTGATTTATTCCTTTTTTCGACAGTGTACAGGTTTCCATCTCTTCCAGTTGGTGGGCAGTTAGACATTTTTGGGCACAGATAGCCAGGGGCACACTCCAACACTCAGACATAATTTACAAATGAAGCATTTGTGTTTAGTTAGTCCACCAGATCAGTGGCAGTAGGGACGACAAGGAATGTTATCTTGATAAGTGTGTGAATTGGACCATTTTCATGTCAAAATCTAATGAGTACTTTTGGGTGTCAGGGAAAATGTATGGAGTAATAAGTACATTATTTTTTTTAGGAATGTAGTGAAGTAAAAGTAAAAGTTGGCAAAAATATAAATAGTAAAATAAAGTGCAGATAACCCAAAAAACGACTTAAGTAGTGCTTTAAAGTATTTTTACTTATGTACTTTACACCACTGTGTTTTGTATGGTATGTATTCATATGTGGATGTCCACCGCCCATTTCGTATGATATTTTAGTAATTATAATTCGTATTATATGTTTCAAATTTGCAAAACGTTCAAAATATGTTACGAATTTGCAAACAAAGGATATGTTATGAATTTTAGCTAGGTGGCTAACATCAGCTAGCTCTCTAATGTTATGCATTTGTAGATTTTTCTTTTGTGTTTCGTTATTTTCATAATTCTTTGGTCAAGTTTGTTTGTCTTCATGCGTCGTTGTCGATTGTAGGCCTAAGTAGGTCCTTTGATGTAGCCTATGCCTTTTCTTTCAATGCAGGGTAGGATTTATCTGGCGTAGTTTGCATTCGCGGTCAGCTGTTTTATACACCGGTTACTTTCACGTTGATGTTGGCATTTTAAGTCGGCCTTGTTGTGACTTGATATCGTGTATTATGCCTCGATTTCACGTTCACTGTATTCGCCGTTCCACAAGGAAGTGTTTCAATTCATGATGAGGTTGAGTAGTGGTTGACATTGCAGCCTATTTTCTGTTGTTGTTGTTGTTGTTTTTGTTGTTGCTGTTCTCCAAATAGCATTTTAGAGTTTTTCAATTGTGTAGAAATGCAATAAATGAGCTTCAACCTCCTAAAGAAAATCATACTTTGCCATATCCTAGGTTTAGCTGAACTGATACCACTGGTGTCACAGCTCTTCCTGGACTGTGTCAAGTCAGTCATGTCAGCCAGGGTACCTGTGTGGAGCCATACTAGTGCCAACAGAAATTAGATTTAAATTCAATCATTTTGAATTTGTATTCAGAAAGTGAATTTGAATTCAATAGTTCTGAATTTGTGTTTCACAAATTGCCTATGCCTGACACTTACTCTATCACTATGAATTGAAAGCCCATCATGGGCTTGTCAATATTTAGTAACAGAGAGTGTAGTCATATATCCAATCAACCAACTTCAAGATGATCCAATTTTGTAGTATTGAACTGCAAGCTTACAACTGCCTCATGCCACCAGCTGTTGTTAATTTTATTATATGTATATCTGCACAAACATACTTTTATCAGGCTGTATTTTTTTAATCAACTCAGCTATGACTTTTTTATTGAATTACATTTAGCATTGTTTTTTTAACCTGTGGATATATTTGTAATAAAAATGTACATTTTGCTTTACCCTTTGATTAATTATTTCACAAACTGCATCACTGGATAGGACCACACATTAATTATCAGCTTCAGGGATAAACCAATCAAAATGCTCACAGTAGACCTATGAGGTTTTGGTAAAATACCTCAGTTCCCTCTTACGGTATATGGTAACCTCACCACCTCAATTCTCTGCTCAAGGGGACTAAATGTACAGAATGTGCATGATGATTCAGAGATAGTGGAGATGTTTTACCCTGAAACATGTGGTTTTGGCTGTGCCATGCAGACAAGACAGTGCTCAGTAACTGTTTTAACTCACAGATAGCTTAGTCATCAGTCCTTAGTCACTCCTCTAGTGTAACTAGAAAGACAGCAGGGACATTTTCATTTTTCATTTTTACCTTACGCAGGTGTGCAACAAGCTCTTTGGGAGCGGCTCTTTGAGAGTTGCTCCCCTGAACAAATCAAATCAAAGTTTATTTGTCACGTGCACCGAATACAACAGGTGTAGAACTTACAGTGAAATGCTTACTTACAGGCACTAACCAATAGTGGAAAAAAGGTATTACGTGAACAATAGGTAGGTAAAGAAATAAAAAGACAGGCTATATACAGTAGCGAGGCTATAAAAGTAGTGAGGCTACATACAGACACCGGTTAGTCAGGCTGATTGAGGTAGTATGTACACGTAGATATGGTTAAAGTGACTATGCATATATGATGAACAGAGAGTAGCAGTAGCGTAAAAGAGGGGTTGGCAGGTGGTGGGTGGGACACAATGCAGATAGCCCGGTTAGCCAATGTGCACTGGTTGGTCGGCCCAACTAAGGTAGTATGTACATGAATGTATAGTTAAAGTGACTATGCATATATGATAAACAGAGAGCAGCAGCAGCGTAAAAAGAGGGGTTGGGGTGGGGGGGGCGGGTTGGGGGGGGGCACACAGTGCAAATAGTCCGAGTAGCCATTTGATTACCTGTTCATGGCTTTGGGGTAAAAACTGTTGAGAAGCCTTTTTGTCCTAGACTTGGCACTCCGGTACCGCTTGCCATGCGGTAGCAGAGAGAAAAGTCTGTGACTGGGGTGGCTGGGGTGGCTTTGACAATTTTTAGGGCCTTCCTCTGACACCGCCTGGTGAAGAGGTCCTGGATGGCAGGCAGCTTAGCCCCAGTGATGACACCAAGAAACTTGAAGCTCTCAACCTGCTCCGCTACAGCCCCGTCGATGAGAATTGGGGCGTGCTCGGTCCTCCTTTTCCTGTAGTCCACAATCATCTCCTTATTCTTTGTTACGTTGAGGGATAGTTTGTTATTCTGGCACCACCTGGCCAGGTCTCTGACCTCCCCCCTATAGGCTGTCTCGTCGTTGTCGGTGATCAGGCCTACCACTGTTGTGTCATCTGCAAACTTAATTATGATTTTGGAGTTGTGCCTGGCCATGCAGTCGTGGGTGAACAGGGAGTAAAGGAGGGGACTGAGCACGCACCCCTGGGAAGCTCCAGTGTTGAGGATCAGCGTGGCAGATGTGTTGCTACCTACCCTCAACACCTGGGGGCGGCCTGTCAGGAAGTCCAGGATCCAGTTGCAGAGGGAGGTGTTTACTCCCAGGGTCCTTAGCTTAGTTATGAGCTTTGAGGGTACTATGATGTTGAACACTGAGCTGTAGTCAATGAATAGCATTCTCACATAAGTGTTCCTTTTATCCAGGTGGGAAAGGGCAGTGTGGAGTGCAATAGAGATTGCATCATCTGTGGATCTGTTTGGGCGGTATGCAAATTGAAGTGGGTCTAGGGTTTCTGGGATAATGGTGTTGATGTGAGCCATTACCAACCTTTCAAAGCACTTCATGGCTACGGACGTGAGTGCTACGGGTCTGTAGTCATTTAGGCAGGTTGCCTTTGTATTCTTGGGCACAGGGACTATGGTGGTCTGCTTGAAACATGTTGGTATTACAGACTCAATCAGGAACATGTTGAAAATGTCAGTGAAGACACCTGCCAGTTGGTCAGCACATGCCCGGAGCACACGTCCTGGTAATCCATTTGGCCCCACAGCCTTGTGTATGTTGACCTGTTTAAAGGTCTTACTCACACAGTCGTCCGGAACAGCTGATGCTCTCATGCATGCCTCAGTGTTGCTTGCCTCAAAGCGAGCATAGAAATGATTTAGCTCGTCTGGTAGGCTCGTGTCACTGGGCAGCTCGCGGCTGTGCTTCCCTTTGTATTCTGTAATAGTTTGCAAATGTAATTCAACCACTGAAAACCTTACCACTTTCTGGCCAACAGATTTCCTCATGGATTTTTAATTCAATGGGGTTTTCAGTACATTTATCTAAAGTTATCCCTGTAAGTACAGTGTATCTATCTTTCATTAGAATTTTATCAACAGACTCACTGTAATATGGAGAGAGAATGGGAATAGAATAATAAGGATCAATAAAAGAATGCCATCAAAACATAGGCCTATAATATAATTCATATCTCTGTTTCAGCACCAATTGGTAGATTTAAAAATGATCTGATCCTGTAGATTATTTAGGGTTAGGAATGTATTCAGTAATCTACCAATTCATAAAAAACAGGTTAGGATAGCCTTTACGCACAAAATATATTGGTAAATAAAAAATTCTGTGGTTTGATTAATCCTGAAAGTTGCCATTCAGTTGTTCAATCCATTAAATATTAGAAAGGGAGAAAACAATAAAAGTTGACCAATAGTCCTATTAATCTACCCTAATCCTCACTGATCATGTAACTGATATGACAATGGTCCAGTCGTCGTAAACCATGCGCCAGGCTCCAGGTTCAAACTGCCAGGCTTGGTCTGTATTCCATGATGATTCCATGAAGTGGGCTACATGTCCCAAATTATTGAACAACTTGTTATAAGTTAAATACTATCCACTGCTGCTAGCGACCCTCAGGATCAACCACACGGACGTGACAGAGTAAAGAAAGGGAAACTAACGGTGTCATGGAATGATGCCAAATATAGGCCTACAAATTGAAGGGAACAAACACTTAAGTGACAGTAAAAAATGTGTGTGGGTATTACTGATGGTGGCTACCAATAGTGGCTAATATGTAACATGACACAAATTGTAATTTATAATTTTTTTAAACTGAGATAAGTCTGGCCTGAAATTTAAACATTGTACAGCACAAAAAGTTTTGGCCAAAATTTGGCCCGACTATCATCATGCACAGATTTGGCTTATCATCTAATTTGGCTTGCTTCTCCAAGATTCATGCCTTCAAGTTATAAGGCCATACAACTTAAATTCTGCATTACGGCGCAGTATTTCATACACTTCACTGTGGGAAAGTGGCACACAATGATGAGTAAGAAAGTTACAGATGCACAAATATCATACCTCCCCCCCTCAAAACGCTAACCACCCTGTTATTGTAACAGTGAGAGGTTAGCATGTCTTGAGGATATAATATTTGTGAGTCTGTAACTTTCTCACTCATCATTATTCATGATTAAGTCAGGACTATCAGTAACCATGATAGCGTCCACATTAATGTAGAAGTGTTTAGAAACATATTCTATTTTTATTTACAATAAAAGTGACTCCAAAATGACACAATACGTTATTTACCATTCATTTCTATTGGGCAAAACAAACAGCATCCAACAAGTTTGTAGAGTCAGAAGGTTTATGTAATCATGGCATGCTAGGAATATTACTGGTCACCATAGCAACACCCACACGTAGCACGCGCTCCAGCAGGTATATTTCACTGGTCATCCCCAAAGCCAACACCTACTTTGGTCGCCTTTCCTTACAGTTCTCTGCTGCCAATGACTGGAACGAATTGCAATAATCACTGAAGTTGGAGACTTATATCTCCCTCACTAACTTTAAGCGTCAGCTGTCAGAGCAGCATACCGATCCCTGCAGCTGTACACAGCCCATCTGTAAATAGCCCATCCATCCAACCAACTACCCACCTCATCCCCATATTTGTTTTTGTTTTTCTGCTCTTTTGCACACCAGTATTTCTACTTGCACATCCTCATCTGCACATATATCACTCCAATGTAAATTGATCAATTGTAATTACTTCGCCACTATTGGCCTATTTATTGCCTTACCTCCTTACTTCATTTTCACACATTGTACACAGATTTTTCTATTGTGTTATTGACTGTATGTTTGTTTATCCCATGTGTAACTCTGTGTTGTTTGTGTTGCACTGCTTTGCTTTATCTTGGCCAGGTCGCAGTTGTAAATGAAAACTTGCTCTCAACTGGCCTACCTGGTTAAATAAAGGTGAAATAAAAAGATAATAAAATAATGGGACCAAATACTAAACTTTTGTCTACTTTTATTGGTCCCCTACAATGGCAGGACTATGTACAAAAAGTGCTGTAATTTCAAAACAGTTCACCCGATATGGGTACCCTAAAATTAAAGCTGACAGTCTGCACTTTAACCTCATAGTTATTGTATCAGTTAAAATCCAAAGTTCTGTAGTACTTAGATTAAAAAAAAAAAAAATGGGTCACTGTACCATTACTGTTGGAGTTCACTGTATAATATATGAACTCTCATTTTAGGAATAAAACACAATCTTCTAGAAATTGGTTTAAAAAAATATATGTAAATATTATACAACACTAACTTTGGGTTGAGTGTAGAAGTCAGATATTAGAGGCAGGCAGGCAAGTCAATAATCTAGGTAAAGTTATAAAGTAATCTATCGGCCTAAATAACCTACATAATCTATATGTTGCCAAACTCCAAAATGGTTGTGGTCCTCAATGCAATCAAAAAATAGGGTCACACTTCATTTGGATAGTCTGGATTGTCCACCTGTTGATGCTCTACAGATGGTCATACTACCAACAAACTATCTATCAACTGCTTACTAAGGTTGCGGTTAGGGTTAGGTTTAGAATAAGGGTTAGGGTAAGGGTTAAGGTTAGGGTTAAGTTTAGGGTTAGAATAAGGGTTAAGGGCTAGGCATGGGGTTAGTAGATAGTTGAAATGTTACTGTCTGTAGATAGTATGTGGAGCATCTTCAGATGGACTATCCAAAAAATAGAATCAGCACTGAAACGGAATGGGGAGTTTTCTTCCCATTTTCAAAAGTTATAACGACCCTACTTGAGTCAAATCTTCTCTGATGTCACAAAACTATTTCCCCCTTCCCCTCTCTCTCTCCCATGAGACTTGCAATAATAATAAAAATGAATAAATATTACATATAAAACATCAATTTAACGCACACTATTTTCCTCTACTTTTCTTCTTTTCCTTCTTGTTCGTTTTTGTCTTCTCCTGCCAAACCAGTCAATATAAAAGTATCAAACCTGCAGAGGGAGTTTGTTTGTGGAAAGTCCACATTTTTTTAACATATGCATTTCTAGTTCCTCTTTTGTCCTGTTTATTAAAAACAGTGTTTCCACCAATCACAGGGGAGCTGTTTCTCTAGCTGTCTCTACAGAGGCGTACATACCTCCACACTTCCTGTATCTCTCATGCTGACACAACCCATTGCTCCTCAACAGACCTAGGTCAGTACAAATACTATTTAAAATCATTTTAAATGCTTTAGCATTTGCATTAGCCTGCCTGGAGTGCCAGGTGGGCAGGGTTTGCTCTTTTTGAACTATCCTATTGGTCCATTAAACCATGAAATCTCAATCAAGCACAGATAAAGTATTTTTAATTATTTCAAATAGTATTTGAACGCAGGCCTGGTGTTCGACAACAGACAACCCAAAACCATGACTGACTGATTAATACGCTGAAGAAGTATCAAATAGCACTCAAGTCATTTACTCCACGTTCTTTATTGAAGGAACTACTACAATAAAGTTATGTTTTATGTTGTTTAACTGTCTACTTCACAACAGTTCTTACTTTAAGTTTGCTTTACCACAGGTTCATCTGGTAGGGACACTCCAAAGTGAAAGTTGATGGCAGAATATTACACTTATGTACAAACTTTCACAAAATAAATCTGTATGTTTTAATGAAAATTTAAACATACAAATCAAATACTATATATAACAACAGGGGGATTCAAAGGTCTACACAGACTATTCAGTAAAGGTAAGTACATAACATAAGTATTTCAGTTCTTTTGCTTTGCCATTATAACAAAACCAAAGTCCTTTGAAGTTTGAAGTCTGGATACATTCTCCAGCCACGACACAAGTTCGACACAAGTCTAGTACAACAAGGATAGAATTAGAAAACTTTGCATTAACTTTGTTGTAGACTGTTTATAGATAGTGGCACATAGAGTCAACAGCCTTGCTGCTGTTGCTTGTGTTTGGAAGAGTCAGCTGGTGCTCCTACTACACCACTAACGGAGCTGTGGAGACATATCATCCATACTGGCTTTTCCTCCTGTTCCCATCTCTACCCATGCTTTTCTCCTTGCCGTGGGGTGAGGTGAACTAGGCTGGTGTTGTTACTACAGGGGCTAAGGAGACATCATGAGGAGATGCTGGTGTGGTTTCACAGTGTACTGGTTCTGTTGGTTTTATTGGTTTTGGTCTTGGTGTTTGGTTCAGGCTGAGTTTGGGTGGGTTCAATGCAAGGTGTTACAGGGTACCATAGGGATTGGGTCCCAAGATGGTTCAGGTCACTGAGTTGGGTTTAGACTGGTTGGACTTAGGGCTGGTTGGGCCCAGGGCTCAGACTGGTTGGGATGGGGGCTGGATGGGCTAGGAGACTGGGTTGGCTCTCGACTGGGTCCTTGGGGCTGGGTGGGTTCGGTGTTCTGGGCTGACTGGGTGTCAGAGGGATGCTGAGTTGTTGGGTTCGAAGATGCGGTCGAACTCATTGAGTATGAGCTCCACGGCCTGGTTCTGATACACCATGTTGATGGCCATGTTAGCGTTGTCCCGTTCCGGACGCATCAGGGTGGGACCAAACACTATGCCGATGTTCTGGGTCGACATCCGGTTGGATTTAGCGTGCTCCATCACTCTGGGGGAGGAAGAGAGAGAGAGAGGATGGGGAGAGAGAGAAAGATATTTATATACACAAAAATATAAAACGCAAATGCAACAATTTCAAAGATTTTACAGTTCATATAAGTAAATCAGCCAATTTAAATAAATAAATTAGGCCCTAATCTATGTATTTCACATGACTGGGCAGGTATGCAGCCATGGGTGGGCCTGGGAGGGCATAATAGACCCACCAAATGGGGAGCCAGGCCAGTGCTTTATTACAGACTGAAGCACTCCTCAGCAAATGGCATTCTCTCAACCAGCATCATGAGGTAGTCACCTGGAATGCTTTTCAATTAACAGGTGTGCCTTGTTAAAAGTTAATTTGGGGAATTTCTTTCCTTCTTAATGCGTTTGAGCCAATCAGTTGTGTTGTGACAAGGTAGGGGTGGTATACAGAAGATAGCCCTATTTGGCAAAAGACCAAGTCCATATTATGGAAAGAACAGCTCAAATAAGCAAAGAAAAATGACAGTCCATCATTACTTTACGACATAACGGTCAGTCAATAAGGAAAATTTCAAGAACTCTGAAAGTTTCTTCAAGTGCAATCGCAAAAACCATCAAGCTCATGATGAAACTGGCTCTCATGAGGACCGCCACAGGAAAGGAAGACCCAGAGTTACCTCTGCTGCAGAGGATAAGTTCATTAGAGTTAACTGCACCTCAGATTGCAGCCCAAATAAATGCTTCACAGAGTTCAAGTAACAGACACATCTCAACATCAACTGTTCAGAGGATATTGTGTGAATCAGGCCTTCATGGTCGAATTGCTGCAAAGAAACCACTACTAAAGAACACCATTAATAAGATGAGACTTGCTTGGGCCAAGAAACACGAGCAATGGACACTAGACCGATAGAAATCTGTCCTTTGGTCTGATGAGTCCAAATTTGATATTTTTGGTTTCAGCCGTTGTGTCTTTGTGAGATGCAGAGTAGGTGAGCGGATGATCTCCGCATGTGTGGTTCCCACCGTGAAGCATGGAGGAGGAGGTGTGATGGTGTGGGGGTGCTTTGCTGGTGACACCGTCTGTGATTTATTTAGAATTCAAGGCACACTTAACAAGCATGACTACCACAGCATTCTGCAGCGATATGCCATCCCATCTGATTTGCGCTTAAGTGGGACTATAATTTGTTTTTCAAAAGAACAATGACCCAAAACACACCTCCAGGCTGTGTCAGGGCTATTTGACCAAGAAGGAGAGTGATGGAATGCTGCATCAGATGACCTGACCTCCACAATCACCCAACCTCTACGATGTAGAAAAAAGTTAAAAATAAATAAAAACCCTTGAATGAGTAGGTATGTCCAATCTTTTGACTGGTACTGTATATATAATGTACCAGTCAAACGTTTGGACAGACATACTCATTCCAGGCTTTTTATTCATTTTTTACTATTTTCTACATTGTAGAATAATAGTGACGACATCAAAACTATGAAATAACACATATAGAATCATGTAGTAACCAAAAAAGTGTTAAATAAATCAAATTATATTTTTTATTTTAGATTCTTCAAAGTAGCCACCCTTTTCGTTGATGACAGCTTTGCATACTCTTGGCATTCTCTCAACCAGCTTCATGAGGTAGTCACCTGGAATGCTTTTCCAACAGTCTTGAAGGAGTTCACATATATGCTGAGCACTTGCAGGCTGCTTTTCCTTCACTCTGCAGTCCAACTCATCCCAAACTATTCTACAATGTAGAACATAGTAAAAATAAAGAAAAATCCTTGAATGAGTAGGTGTGTCTAATCTTTTGACTGGTACTTGGGTATGATGCTACAAGCTTGGCACACCTGTATTTGTGGAGTTTCTCCCATTATTTTCTGCAGATCTCAAGCTCAGTCAGATTCGCAAACATTTTCTAAAAACATGTTTTCACTTTGTCATTATGGGGTATTGTGTGTAGATTGATGAGGGATTTTTAAAAACCATTTTAGAATAACATAACAAAATGTGGAAAATGTAAAGGGGTCTGAATACTTTCCGAACGCACTGTATATGGATTTTTGACACAAAAATCAACCGCCACTGGTAGTTCTTGTTGTGGTCTTGTCCCATCTTGATTGCTGTCCAGTAATATGCAGGAAAGAAAGACCAAGGAAAGTTGCAGCTGGCTAAAAACAGAGCAGCACGCCTTGCCCTTCACTGCACATGCAGAACTAACATTAACAACATGCATGCAAGTCTTTGCTGGTTGAGGGTTGATGACACATTAACTGCTTCTCTTCCAGTTTTTATGAGAAATATTACTGTGCCAAAAATTCCAGATTGTCTGCATAATCAAATAATATTCAGCTCACACCCATACCCCATACAAGACATGCCACCAGGGGTCTCTTCACAGTCCAGGTCCAAAATGACTTCACGGCAATACAAAGTTTTATACAGAGCCATGATCGCATGGAAGTCCCTTCCATCTCTAATTACCAAAGCAAAATAAGTTAAAAAAAAAAAAAAAAAGATTGAAAAACAATTGATGGAATGGCAGGGACAGACTCACAAATATCATACCCAACCAAAAATGCTAACCTGCCCTGTTATTGGAATCGTGTAACTTTCTCACTCATAATTTTTCACAATTCATTCAGGATTATCCATGATCATTGTAGTATCCACATTAATGTAGAAGTGTTAAGAAACATATTCTATTCTTATTTACAATAAAAGTGACTCCAAAATGACACAATGCATTATTTACCATTCATTTCTATTGGGCAAAAATGTATCTGAAACACAACCAAAACAAAGAGAAAATGCATCCAACAAATGTTTTGAGTCACAAGATTGATGTAGTCATTGTGTGCTATGAATATGGGACCAAATACTTAACTTTTGACTACTTTAACACACAAGTGTGTGTGTGTGTGTGTGTGTGTGTGTGTGTGTGCGTGGACATGTTTAACCATACCAGAAGTACCCACAAGAATAGTAAACAAACAAAAATTTGACCAACTAGGGACATTTTGCCAGTCCACAGTCCCAACAAGGATGAAGGCTATTTCTAGGGCGATTAGGGTTAGAATTAGTGTAAGGGGTTAAAGGTTAGGGTTGGTTTGGAGTTAGTGTAACGTTTAGGCTTAATGTTAGGTTTTGGGGTTAGGGTGTGTGTGTGTGTGTGTGTGTGTGTGTGTGTGTGTGTGTGTGTGTGTGTGTGTGTGTGTGTGTGTGTGTGTGTGTGTGTGTGTGTGTGTGCGTGTGTGGAGGAGACACCGACTCAGGAATGGGTTAAAGCCACAGCATGAGGCATTCTTCTAAAAATGCCATTCCCACCAAGCCACAGAGGCAGCCAGCAATTGCTCAAAACTTCCACATTAAAAAAGGATAGGAAAAAAGAGACAGAACGAGGGAAGAAAAAATAAAGGGAGAATGGAGGAGAGAGGTTCCAGTGGTGGCGGCAGTGGTGTTGCTGTTCCTTCCAGCAGACAAGCCACAGAGATCCCAGAGGAGGCGGGAAGGGATGAGAGGGGGAGGAGAGGTGACGAAGGGGGGGGGGGGAGACGAGAGGATGGGGGGAGGAGGAGATGAGAAAATGAGATCCAGAGAGAGAGGGAGAGCAAAAGAGAGAGAGAGAGGAATGACAGTGAAACAGAGACACGGTGACTGACTTACAGATCCATGGGAGCTACATGTTGGCACAAACATCAGGCTCACTAACACAACATAAACAGTCACTCTCAAGTTCTGTGGAAGTACCATAAAGTAACAGAAGAGTATCTATTTTACTTGTGTGACTGATTCCTTGATCCATCAGAGTTTAAACATCTCACTCCATGACCCACAGTATATGACCCACAGCACTCTCGAGTCCACACTGTTCATTCACAGAACACATATCGAAAGGCAACCGCTGAGAACAAGGCTGAGGACACTACGCCATCTAGTTGTCAGTCTTCTACACCGCAGTTAAGCAGATAAGGGACAAGGCCAGATTGAGGAGTGGTCTCATACCGTTTGAGATGGCTGAACATGAACTTCATGGTGTCGTGGTTGGGAGGAGGCATGCTCAGAACCAGCCACTTCAGACGGTCCACTTTGTCCAAGTAGTCTGACATCTCTGGACACACAGACATCCGGACAAATATATTAGACTCTGGATGGCTTACTGTCTCATTTGACACATTCATTTGTTGGTTTGTTCATTCATTCTTTAGTCAATCCATCAAACAATCCATCAATCCATTCAACTATGTCTGTGAAGAAGGATTTATTCATGAATTCAGGCGCTACTCACTGATGGTCTCTACGATGTCTGTGAAGAAGCCATAAGGGACCAGGGGTTCAGGAAGCTCCCTGAAGAAAAGCTTTAGGGCACCTGTTATGACATGGATATCCTCCCATTCACTCTGGTCCAGGTTCAGCTTCTCTATTAGTGGGAGGAGAGAATAATAGAGGAAGGGGTGAAGGGAGGAAGTGAAAGAGAGCATTGGAGGGGATTGGAGAGAGGAAGGAGTGGAATGTAGCGTGGGATGGGAGGGAAACAGAGATAATGCATGAATTTCACTGTTAAAACTGTGCTTTTGGTAGACAGGGTGGCTGGCAGGCTTGTAGCTGTAGCAGAGATACATTGTCTGTGAAACAAGGCAATAGTTAGAATGCAGAGAGACAGAGCTTGTGGGAACGCTACCCCAATACAACCAACCATCCAATCCTGAACAACGTTTCTCAAGCCATCCTCAGTTACACAAGATATTGGGTTTACAAATGTAACTACAAGAGTTTCCAATGTGAAATTAATGTTTAGACCCTAATACTGTAAACTACTGTCTAGACTCTAGAGGAGTATTGAGAAACATTGGTCATGATTCAAGGCAGTGCAATAATGGCTAGCTGGAGAAAAATGCAAGCTACAGTAGTCTATTTTAGCCACTTGATGGCACCAATAGACTGTGTAAAGAACACAGTACCTGATGCACCTTTAACTGATATTTTACTCAGCATGTCTGTGCAAAGGCAACACAATATACAAACTTCTAGCAGCTGGAAAGCTTAGAGGCAGAGAAACATGTGTTTTTACATAAATGCAGACATTGCAAACATATGCATAGATTTGGCTCAAAGCTATGTGCTGCCAGTTTGTCTGAGTTCTACCTTGTACCAACTCCGCAGGGAACATATAACGTCCATCAGTGGTCACTGCTCGCTCTGTAATCAACAAACAGTTATTTAAGCAACCTAGAGTAAGTTGCTATGATCCCAGCCCATTTCCCTCCCTCCCTCCCTCCCTCCCTCCCTCCCTCCCTCCCTCCCTCCCTCCCTCCCTCCCTCCCTCCCTTCTTTCTTTCTTTCTTTCTTTCTTTCTTTCTTTCTTTCTTTCTTTCTTTCTTTCTTTCTTTCTTTCTTTCTTTCTTTCTTTCTTTCTTTCTTTCTTTCTTTCCTTCCCTCCCTCCCTCCCTCTCCCCTCCTTCAGCCTGCCCCTCTCTCTCTCACCATGGTTAACTAGGTAGCGTAGTTTCTGTATTACGGCCAGGTTACCACTCACTCTGTAGATACCGTCCGTCTCCAGACCTGAAACACACAACAGAACATGTAATACTGGCAACAACACCCATACTACATTTAACCCTGGCAACAAAACCCATACTACATTTAACACCGGCAACAACACCCATACTACATTTAACCCTGGCAACAACAACCATACTACATTTAACACCGGCAACAACACCCATACTACATTTAACACCGGCAACAACACCCATACTACATTTAACACCGGCAACAACACCCATACTACATTTAACCCTGGCAACAACACCCATACTACATTTAACACCGGCAACAACACCCATACTACATTTAACCCTGGCAACAACACCCATACTACATTTAACACCGGCAACAACACCCATACTACATTTAACCCTGGCAACAACACCCGGGTACTACATGTTACACTAGCAACAAATAATAATAATGATAATATTAATACTAATTAGGTGGTTCATATTTCAATCGGAAATGTGTTTTTTTTGCATATTCCAACTCCCCCTTAGACACCTTCGGAGAGTGGGGTCACAGCCAGGGTCTGACATTATCAATGATGACTCTTGAGCAATTAGGGTTAAGTGCCTTGCTTGCACAAGGGCACATCAACAGATTTTTCCCCTTGTTGGCTTGGGAACTTGAACTAGCAACTGTTTTACTGGCCCAACGCTCTAACCTCTAGGTTACCCTGGCATCAATGATTTACATAAACCTAGCAAATCCTATAGGGCTGTGTTGTACGTCTCCTCTCCGCGGCCTCAGTGCAGAGCCTGACGAAGCGAGGCACCGTGTTGCTCTCTCTCTCACACAGCATTTCCCTCCCTCCTCCCTCGACCTCCATCCATCCCTCCCTCCTCCGTGCTATACCTCTCCTCTCCACGGTCTCAGTGCAGAGCCTGACGAAGCGAGGCACCGTGTTCTTCTCTCTCTCACACAGCATCTCCAGACAACAGCCAAACACCTGGTCTGTAAATAACAACAACACGGGCATTTAGAACACTGAAGATCATCTTCTCTGCAGTGACTTACATTCAATACAGAAATCGGAGGTCATGAGATACACAGAGGAACCCACATCAGGTGATCTCACCAGTCAGGCCAAAATTCCATCGTACCAAAACAGGCTGAAATTTCAGGCAGTCTTTTCAAACAGTTCTTACACTAAAAGGGTATTATCACAATTTTCACAAATTCACAGTATTATTCCAACCTCATAGTGTGGAAATATATATATATCCTACTACACCGGCTCTGACGCTCGTCTGATGTGGCAGGGCTTGAAAAGTATTACGGACTACAAAGGGAAACTTAGCCGCAAGCTGCCCAGTGACGCAAGCCTACCAGACAAGCTAAATGCCTTTTATGCTCGCTTCGCATGAGAGCACCAGCTGTTCCGGACGTCTGTGTGATCACTCTCCGTAGCTGATGTGAGCAAGACCTTTAAACAGGTCAACATTCACAAAGCCGCGAGGCCAGATTGATTACCAGGACGTGTACTCAAAGCATCCGTGCACCAACTGGCAAGTGTCTTCATTGACATTTTCAACCTCTCCCTGACCGAGTCTGTAAAACCTACATGTTTCAAACAGACCACCATAGTCCTGTGCCTTCGAAAGCGAAGGTAACCTGCCTAAATGATTACCGCCAGTAGCCATGAAGTGCTTTGAAAAGCTGGTCATGGCTCATATCAACACCAACATTCCGGAAACCCTAGACCCACTCCATTTCGAACACCGCCCAAACAGATCCACAGATGATGCAATCGCAATCGCACTCCACACTGTCCTTTTCCACCTGGACAAAAGGAACACCTATGTGAGAATGTTGTTCATTGACTACAGCTCAGCATTCAACACCATAGTACCCACAAAGCTCATCACTAAGCTAAGGACCCTGGGACTAAACACCTCCCTCTGCAACTGAATCCTGGATTTCCTGACGGGCCGCCCCCAGGTGGTAAGGCTAGGCAACAACACATCTGCCATGCTGATCCTCAACACTGGGGCCCCTCAGGGGTGCGTGTTTAGTCCCCTCCAGTACTCTCTGTTCACCCATGACTTCGTGGTCAAGCACGACTCCAACACCATCATTAAGTTTGCTGACGACACAACAGTGGTAGGCCTGATCACCGACAATGATGAGACAGCCTATATGGAGGAGGTCAGAGACCTGGCAGTGTGGTGCCAGGGCAACAACCTCTCTCTTCTCTCTCAATGTGAGCAAGACAAAGTAGCTGATTGTGGACTATAGGAAAAGGAGGGCTGAACAGGCCCTCATTAACATCGACGGGGCTGAAGTGGAGCGGGTCGAGCATTTCAAGTTCTTTGGCGTCCACATCACCAACAAACTATCATGGTCCAAACACACCAAGACAGTTGTGAAGAGGGCACGACAACACCTTTTACCCCTCAGGAGACTGAAAATATTTGGCATGGGTCCCCAGATCCTCAAAAAGTTTTACAGCTGCACCATCGAGAGCATCCTGACCGGTTGCATGGCAACTGGTATGGCAACTGCTCAGCATCTGCCCATAAGGCGCTACCGAGTGTAGTGCGTATGGCCCAGTACATCACAGGGACCATGGTTCCTGACATCCAGGACCTATATACAAGGTGGTGTCAGAGGAAAGGCCAAAAATTGTCAAAGACTACAGTCATCCAAGTCATAGACTTATCTCTGCTACCGCACGGCAAGCGGTACCGGAGCACCAGTCTCGGACCAAAAGACTCCTTAACAGCTTCTACCCCCAAGCCATAAGACTGCTGAACAATTAATCAAATGGCCACCCAGACTATTTACATTAACCCCCCTCCCCTTTGTTTTTACACTTCAGCAACTCGCTGTTTATTATCTATGCATAGTCACTTTACAAATGACCTCGACTAACCTGTACCCCAAAAATCGCAAATTTGGACTCATCAGACCAAAGGGCAAATTTCCACTGGTATAATGTACATTTCTTGTGTTTCTTGGCCCAAGCAAGTCTCTTCTTATTAATGGTGTCCTTTAGTAGTGGTTTCTTTGCAGCAATTCGACTATGAAGGCCTGATTCACGCAGTGTCCTCTGAACAGTTGATGTTGAGATGTGTCTGTTACTTGAACTCTGTGAAGCATTTATTTGGGCTGCAATCTGAGGTGCAGTTAATAAACTTATCCTCTGCAGCAGAGGTAACTTTGAGTCTTCCTTTCCTGTGGTGGTCCTCATGAGAGCCAGTTTGATCATAACACTTGATAGTTTTTGCGATTGCACTTGAAGAAACTTTAAAAGTTCTTGAAATGTTCCGTATTGACTGACCTTTATGTCTTGAAGTAATGATAGACTGTCATTTCTTTTTGCTTATTTGAGCTGTTCATGCCATAATATGGACTTGGTCTTTTACCAATTAGGGCTATCTTCTGTATACCACCCATACCTTGTCACAACACAACTGATTGGCGCTAATGCATTAACCTGTTAGGGCTAGGGGGCAGCATTTGCACGTCTGGATAAAAAAAATGTACCCGATTTAATCTGGTTACTAATCCTACCCAGTAACTAGAATATGCATATACTTATTATATATGGATAGAAAACACTCTAAAGTTTCTAAAACTGTTTGAATGGTGTCTGTGAGTATAACAGAACTCATTTGGCAGGCAAAACCCTGAGACATTTTCTGACAGGAAGTGGATACCTGATGTGTTGTATTGACTTTAAACCTATCCCATTGAAAAACACAGGGGCTTAGGAATATTTTGGCACTTCCTATTGCTTCCACTAGATGTCACCAGCCTTTACAAAGTGTTTTGAGTCTTCTGGAGGGAGATCTGACCGAACAAGAGCCATGGAACGATGATGTCCCATTAGACACCTGGCGCGCGAGTTCATGTTGGGTACCCTCGTTCCAATACGTTATAAAAGAGTATGCATTCGTCCACCTTGAATATTATTCATGTTCTGGTTAAAAAAGGCCCTAATGATTTATGCTATACAACGTTTGACATGTTTGAACGAACGGAAATATATTTTTTCCCCTCGTTCATGACGAGAAGTCCGGCTGGCTTACATCATGTGCTAACGAGACGGAGATTTTTGGACATAAATGATGAGCTTTTTTGAACAAAACTACATTCGTTATGGACCTGTGATACCTGGAAGTGACATCTGATGAAGAGAATCAAAGGTAATGGATTATTTACATAGTATTTTCGATTTTAGATCTCCCCAACATGACGTCTAGTCTGTATCGCAACGCGTATTTTTCTGGGCGCAGTGCTCAGATTATTGCAAAGTGTGATTTCCCAGTAAGGTTATTTTTAAATCTGGCAAGTTGATTGAGTTCAAGAGATGTAAATCTATAATTCTTTAAATGACAATATAATATTTTACCAATGTTTTCTAATTTTAATTATTTAATTTGTGACGCTGACTTGACTGCCGGTTATTGGAGGGAAACGATTTCCTCAACATCAATGCCATAGTAAAACGCTGTTTTTGGATATAAATATGAACTTGATAGAACTAAAAATGCATGCATTGTCTAACATAATGTCCTAGGAGTGTCATCTGATGGAGATTGTAAAAGGTTAGTGCATCATTTTAGCTGGTTTTATGGTTTTGGTGACCCTGTCTTTGACTTGACAAAACATTACACACAACTCTTGTAAATGTACTGTCCTAACATACTCTAAATTTATGCTTTCGCCGTAAAACCTTTTTGAAATCGTAAAACGTGGTTAGATTAAGGAGATGTTTATCTTTCAAATGGTGTAAAATAGTTTTATTTTTGAAAAATTTGAATTTTGACATTTATTTGGATTCAAATTTGCCGCTCTTGAAATGCACCTGCTGTTGATGGAGTGCACCACGGGTGGCACGCTAGCGTCCCACCTAGCCCCAAGAGGTTAAGGAATTCCACAAATTAAGTTTTAACAAGGCACACCTGTTAATTGAAATACATTCCACTACCTCATGAAGCTGGTTGAGAGAATGCCAAGAGTGTGCAAAGCTGTCATCAAGGCAAAGGGTGGCTGCTTTGAAGAATCTCAAACATAAAATATATTTTGATTTATTTAACACTTTTTTGGTTACTACATGATTCCATATGTGTTATTTCATAGTTTTGATGTCTTCACTATTATTCTACAATGTAGAAAATAGTAAAAATAAAGAAAAACCCTTGAATGAGTTGGTGTGTCTAAACTTTTGACTGGTACGATATACATTTAAAACCCAGGAAATCACATTTTTGACTGCACTATAGGTATTTTAGGCTCGGACGCCGCAATACCGTTTGCCAGCCGAGCGGACTTAGCACCTCTGAACAGAGTGATGGTTGTAATTTGCAAACCAAGCATGGTGAATGAACGGCAGATCAACATTCGGTGCGATGTGTGGTCGTTTAGGATTTACCCCTATGTGATCTCACTCTCTAAGTGATCTCAGTCAGAGAGAGAGCAAGACAGAGAGAGAGAGAGAGACAGTCAGTGATCTTACCCTTGATGAGTCCTTTCTCCTGTAGGATCTGTAGTGGAGGTCTCTTCAGGATGAGTTTCTTCAGTCTGCTCCGAGCACGCTTCCTCTCTGTGTTCTCCAGGTTGGAGGCAGAGCGAGGGACTGCAGCAGGAGGGAGGGAAAGAATGAGAGAAAGGGGAGAGAGGGAGAACAAGAGAAAGAGAGGAGGGAGTGCACCACCAGAGGAAGCACATGGTCAGCCACAGCACAAGAACAGCACCCTTGGAGCAGTGGATGGAGGAGAGACTCACGTGATGCTTTACATCCCCCTCGACTGTCCTCCTCGTCTCCACTCTGGTCCAACATCTCCACACTGCCCGCCTTCCTCAGAGAGTACATTAGGACATTCTCCAGAGGATTCTCACGGTTCTACACAGCAGAGAAGAGAATTTCAACTGGTGCCAGATGTCTTTGGTTTTTGATCGTAAAAAAGGACCCCCCCCGACACACACAAACGCACACAAAGTGAGACTCACCAGCCTGTCGATTACACTCTGGAGGGTGTTGAACCACTCTCTAATCAGTGAATCTGTCTCTGACTGCAGTAGGAACTCATTCCCTGTCACCGTCCTCAGCTACCACACAGACAGACAAATACCATGGGTTAGTCCCAAATCAAACACTACTTCCTAGGCAGTGTAGTACTTCTTGTGGTGTATGCTACTTCTCCCAAAAATTGTATTTCCATTCAGTCAATTCGGGAAATGAATTTAAATTGCAGTGAGAACGAATGGTGATTTTCAATTCTTAAAGTTGAATTTTTAAGGCATATTGAATTGACTGAGTTGAAATTGAATTGGCTCCAACTCTGGTGCACACAGCTACAACACATACACAACTTCCTCTCAAAATTTCAGTAGGACTAAAATATCCACATTTGACTTCCCCAAAATACAGGGTGAAATAAAGTGTCTTAAAAATGTAATTTAAATTATATCCAAACAAAAAAATGGTGGTTTGAGGGACATTGTGAAATGTAGAGGAATGGGGATATGCTAGGAAAGTGACTCCCTCCCTTCCTACTCCACTCCATCCCTCCCTCCTGGTGTGTATCTGACCTTGAAGACGTTCTTCTTGCTTGACAGATTGTTGGCCCACTGTAGCTGAGCTCCTCTTAGGTCTACACTGCTCTCTGGACAACTGTTCCCTGGTTTCTGGAGAAAAAAAAAACACACACACACACACACAATCATTATTATAAGTGATACACTTATAATCTGGGAACCCAGAAACACAGCTGGCCAGCTACAGATTTTCTGTCACTGTTGGATGATTATGAAACTTCAGAAGCTATTTTGAATACATTTTCTTGGTACTAGAGTCATTAAATACACATTGCGGGGAGTTACTGCTTTCAATGTTGGGCCAAAATGTTGTTACAAGGTTTTCATAAGACAGTGACGGTATATTAACAATCTGTCATGGGAGACTAATATATTGTTAACTGTAGTTATCATGTTATCAAACATTTGTGGGTTTATGTGTTTCAAGGTGCATAACACTGTCTTACCCAGCTGGAGGGGGTCTGAGATTTGGGATCCTTGAAGAAAACCAGACTATTCCCAACCAGAACCACCCAGGATGGATTCCAGTTTTTCCTAAAACATACACCAAGTCACATGGTCAAGAAAAACTCCTGGGACTGAGAAAAAACTCCATCTTACATGTAGTATTAACATCAATCCCTCCAAGATGAGCCTGTCTTACCTCAGCTTCCTGCCTCCCTCTGCTATCTTGGTCTTATTCAGCAGACCTGCCTTCTCCAACTCCTGGGGATGGGCGAGATGGGGAGAGTTGATGGTGTTATAGAGACATTAGAGTGATAGCTAACTAGTAGTGAGAACATTAGGGTCAGTGGAGACATGGAGACATTGGGTGGGGGAGGAGGGTAGAGTGGGGCATGAGATAGTGGGGGCAGTAGCAGTGGGTGAGGCAGATGGCCTTTGGAGACAGGGGACAACAGGGACAGTGGAGAAGAGACATGGAGGAGGAAGGTAGAAGGTGTGATTCTCACTGGTGTGGAGCTGTCATTGCTGTCTGGAGAGCTGGCTGGAGAGGGAGGCTCCACCACCACACTGGTCACAGGATAGGAGCAGTCTCTGCACTGCTGATCCAGCTAGGAACACCACATACAGACTGTTACATCTAGACAGATATAGTGTCTATGTGTGTGTGCGTGTTTCTGCTTGCTTGTGTGCATTAGTTTGAGTAGAGGTTGGTGGCACCTTAATTGGGAAGGACGGGCTCGTGGTAATGGAGTGGAATAAGTGGAAGGGTATCAAATACGTCAAACACATGATTTCCATATGTTTGATGCCATTCCATTTACTCCGTTCCAGCCATTATTATGAGGCCTCCTCCCCTGCTGTGCACCCAGAGGCATCATGTCCATAGAGGGCACATGCCCCCTCAGATTTGTCCTGTAAAAAATAAATAAATAATGTAATTTAAATGTGTTAATGTTGTTGTTTCTCTGTTATACTACTAGCCACCTAGCAATTTTATGAAGTTGGCTTTAGCTAGCCCAGATAGGTTTCTTATCTCCCAACCTCATAACTAGCTACCAAGACATTTCTGTGACAATCGTCGAAAGGAGTAGACCAAGGTGCAGTGTGGAAAGTGCTCATAATGATATTTATTGTAACTCAGAACACTAATCAAAATAACAACACAACGCAAAACGAACGTCACGTCTGCAGGCTTTACTGAGCAGTACAAAAACAAGATCCCACAACTGAAGGTGGACAAAAGGGCTGCCTAAGTATGATTCCCAATCAGAGACAACGATAGACAGCTGCCTCTGATTAGGAACCATACTCGGCTCAACACAAAGAAATAGAAAACATAGAATGGAACTTAGAAATTTACCACAGACTGCCCACCCCACACCCTGACCTAACAAAATAGAGAAATAAACCGTCTCTCTCAGGTCAGGGCGTGACAATTTCAGGCAATCAATCAAGTTCAAGTAGCTAGCTTGTCTAACTATCTTAACTTGCATGTCTGCTGGCAAGGTTGGTAGACTTTAAAAAACCAAGCAATAACTAAATGTACTGAATAAGACTCACATTATTTTCAATATTTTACCCAATTTTTTTTTTTACATAGAATTAAGCATAATGATAATGGGTCTAGATTGCAGGAAAAAAGCTGTTTCAGGTGTTTGAAGTGGAAAATTTCTCCTCCTTATGGATATGGGGCATATTCCCCCTCCGGGCCAACCCAAAACCATCCACACATACTTAGAGGCCCCTCAGATTTTTGAGGTGCATGATGCCCCTCTGTGAGCCTGTGTTTTTCTGTTTGTATGCTTATTCATGTGTGCATGTGTACGTGTGTGTGTGTGTGTGTGTGTGTGTGTGGTGTGTGTGTGTGTGTGTGTGTGTGTGTGTGTGTGTGTGTGTGTGTGTGTGGTGTGTGTGGGGGGGGGGGGCCTGCCTCTGTGCGTGCCTGTACAGTACCTTGCCGTTTTCAAGCAGTATCATGGATCGTGAGTGGCTGAGCTGCTCTGTCTCATGACGCAGTAGGGCCTCCTTGTTTTCCGTACTGAAGGCTGTTGTACTGATGGTGTCTGAGGATACTGCTCGCTGCATACTCTACAGGACACCAACACAGAGGGGAAGACAAGTTATTCACTCTGTGTGTGCGTATCAGACAAAAAAAATGGAGACCTACAGTACTGGGTTAGGCACGGCATCAGCAAGAAAAAAAGACTGCCAAAACTTTGATACACTCCCAAGTGTACTGTGTGTATATTTGTTGTATTTGATTTACAGACTATCTTTTGCTATCCAGAACCTGCTTAAAGCCATTTGATATGGACCCTTCTCATAGTGAGTTTGGCAGCAGGTAGTTTAGTGGTTAAGAGTGTTGGACCAGTGAAAGGTCACTGGTTCGAATTCCCGAACCGACTAGGTGAAAAATCTGCCAATGTGCCCTTGATCAAGGCACTTAGCCCTAATTGCTCCTGTACGTCGGTCTGGAGAAAAGCGTCTGCTAAATGACTAAAATGTCAAATGTTTGGCAGAGTCGCTCACACACACACACACACACACACACACACACACACACACACACACACACACACACACACACACCTGTGCCATACCCCGACACACACCCCAGGGGTCACTGGCCCAGAACAGTGAAGTCCCTTAATGCTCTGTTATTCTCTGTTGATACTGAGCCAGATGGTAAACTAACCCAGTTCTGTTTTGATCAGCTTTGTTTCACTCCACTTCACATGGGCTGAGAGACAGGAGGCTGCTGCCACTGCCTATGACACACAACTCACGACCCGACACACAAATCACAACCTTACGACACAAGCAGTGTCTGTCCCAAACGGCTCCCTATTTTCTATATAGTGCAATACTGTTGACCAGAACAACCGGATTGTGCCATAGAGATGAAAAATAAATACCCATCTTGATGTGTGCCATCTTTCCATGATGAGTGGTTGAGGATTTGTTTTGGAGCCAGATCTGCTAGATAAGGTTCAGGCAAACAAGGCACCTGCCTCTATTCTCACTGTGAGGCAACATGTTGCTGTAACACTGGAGTGCAACATACCACCTGACATCACAAGATGACATTGTGTAACTGGATTCTTGACTGGTGTTATAAAGAGGATCGGAACACATAAGAATGCCTCAGACATTCTAAAGCCTGTTTGGCACCATGGCCCCATCTTAGCTTCAATTCCTGAACATCTGATCATGAGAATTGGAGAGGTCTTGTCACTGCCTTATGTGCCAGAAGGTACGAAGAGGATAACTAAGCAAGACTGCTTGCTTCAGATAGCCCCAATAGGGGAATTAGTTTGTATACTGTAGGTATTGTTGTTTTACACATCAACTGTACTTTGACTTCCTTGTTTGATGCCAGGAAGTTATTTCCCCTGTAATCATCTGTAAATTCCATTTCAATCAAATCTCACCTGTTCCAGCTCCCAGCCACTGTCAGGCTTCTGGCCGGTGAAGAGGAAGTCTGGAGATAGCTGGATGATAAGAAGAAGAAGAAGAAAAATACTTTATTGATCTATTTCCTTACAGTCCATGTATCTTTTGCTTTCACTACACAGGCATATTAAAACCAACACTGGCCTATAATTGCCAACACAATAAGCAACACTTAAAAGCATGAATACACACTTTCCTTTCCAAACATTCCAGTTGACTTGCCAGCACATCATATTTCACCACTCATCCTGATTATGAAAAACAGGATGCAGATTGAACAGTAAGCAGAGCTTGCAAGCATACACACACACAACACTCACGCCAACGGCTGACAGTTGAAACTTTTCTAATGAACGGCATGACTGAGTGCTCTCCTTACCGCACCACAGTTAGATAGCATTGTCACCGTTTAAACCTAACGTTCTGCTGACGTGCATGCTGTCATAGAACTGGGACATACACACACACACATGCAGGTACAGTCATAATGATCAGTTATCTACCGATCGCGAAGATGACAGCACTAACATGAGCCTATATGCTAACTGATGACACATAACAGTAGTGCTGTCTTTCCGATCTCACACACAAATGTAGAGGGGGTTACGACTCTTAACTTACAGACACACTGTTATTCAGCTTGTAGACCTCGATCAGATGAAAGTCCAGATTAAAACAAAACTGATATGAAGTGTTCCCTTGTTAATCCATTTGAGAGTTAGTCCCCCCCACTGTCAGTCAGTTGAAGTAGCTTTCTGATACACACTTTTTTTTTTTATCTCGAACAAAGTAAATACAACCCCAAACCACTTCTGCCCGTATGTCCTTCTCTCTCTCACCAAACTTCCCCTTTCTATAAGGAAGCTAACACTATCAGCATCTACAATCGCCCTCACTCTGCACAACCAGGAAGCCATGTGCCAGACTAAGAGAGAGACATTATCATATCAACAATATAACAACACTAAGAGTTACAACAGCACAGAGACTTATTTTAGCTCCTGGAATTGAGTTCCTTGAATGCTCTTATCTTTATAGTTACCATGGTGACCAATAAGTCAGTTGGGGTTGAAGTTAAATGAGGCCCAGACACAACTTGACTTTACAGTACTCTGTGGTTATTCCTGTAAGTACAGTGTAACAACTATTGTAATTGCTCATTGTTACACTGTACAACCCCTACAGATGTCGGATCTTAACCTGATCACTCTTGTCACAGAGAATTTTCCTACTGCATCAGGAAATTCAAATGAGCCTCATGAGTCCCTGAAAAATATCAGTTATCTTTCTCTCCATTCGGGAGGAATCGAGTCACTGGCATCAAGGCATGCTATCAAAATAATTGTCTCTCTCGCTCGCTAAAATGCTAGGCCTAGGTCCTATTACTGCAACATTCAAATGTACAAACATGTACCTGAAATCCAGCCATACACATCAACAACCTTTGTTTAATATACAGTTGAAGTCGGAAGTTTACATACACCTTAGCCAAATACATTTAAACTCAGTTTTTCACAATTCCTGACATTTAATCCTAGTAAAAATGCCCTGTCTTAGGTCAGTTAGGATCACCACTTTATTTTAAGAATGTGAAATGTCAGAATAATAGTAGAGAGAATGATTTATTTCAGCTTTTATTTCTTTCATCAAATTCCCAGTGGGTCAGACGTTTACATACACTCAATTAGTATTTGGAAGCATTGCCTTTAAATTTTGACTTGGGTCAAACGTTTCGGGTAGCCTTCCACAAGCTTCCGACAATAAGATGGGTGGATTTTGGCCCATTCCTCCTGACAGAGCTGGTGTAACTGTCACGTCCTGACCATAGTAAGTTGTTATTTTCTATGGTAGAGTGGTCAGGGCGTGACAGGGGGTGTTTATCTGTTTTTGTATGTCTATGTTCAGTTCTAGTTTTTGTATTTCTATGTTGGTCGTTGTTTGGCATGACCTCCAATTAGAGGCAGCTGGTTGTCGTTGTCTCTAATTGGAGGCCATATTTAAGTTGATGTTTGTCCCACCTGTCCTTGTGGGTGATTATCTTTTGAGTAGTATGTATTCCTCTCTGCGTCACGGTTTGTTGTTTTTTTGTTAGTTATAGTATTTATGTATTGCATCACGTTTCACGGTTATAATAAATATGTGGATCAAAAACGCTGCATCTTGGTCTGCTCCTTATTACAGCTGTGACAGTAACTGAGTCAGGTTTGTAGGCCTCCTTGCACGGACATTCTTTTTCAGTTCTGCCGACACATTTGAGGTCAGGGCTTTGTGATGGCAACTACAATAGCTTGACTTTGTTGTCCATAAGCCATTTTGTCACAACTTTGGAAGTATGCTTGGGGTCATTGCCCATTTGGAAGACCCATTTGCGACAAAGCTTTAACATCCTGACAGATGTCTGAAGATGTTGCTTCAATATATCCACGTAATTTTCCTACCTCATGATGCCATCAATGTTGTGAAGTGCACCAGTCCCTCCTGCAGCAAAGCACCCCCACAATATGATGCTGCCAACCCCGTTCTTCACGGTTGGGATGGTGTTCTTCGGCTTGCAAGCCTCCCCCTTTTTACTCCAAACATAACGATGGTCATCATGGTCAAATAGTTATATTTTTGTTTCATCAGACCAGAGGACATTTCTCCAAAAAGCACGATCTTTGTCCCCATGTGCAGTTGCAAACCGTAGTCTGGCTTTTTTATGGCGGATTTGGAGTAGTGGCTTCTTCCTTGCTGTTCGGCCTTTCAGGTTATGTCAATATAGGACTCATTTTACTGTGGATATAGATACTTTTGTACCTGTTTCCTCCAGCATCTTCAAAAGGTCCTTTGCTGTTGTTCTGGGATTGATTTTCACTTTTCACACCAAAGTACGTTCATCTCTAGGAGACAGAATGCATCTCCTTCCTGAGCAGTATGACGGCTGCACGGTCCCATGGTGTTTATACTTGCGTACTGTTGTTTTTACAGATGAAAGTGGTACCTTCAGGCGTTTGGAAATTGCTCCCAAGGATGAACCAGACTTGTGGAGGTCTACAAGGTCTACAAGGTCTTGGCTGATTTATTTTCCTTTCCCGTGATGTCAAGCAAAGAGGCACTGAGTTTGAAGGTAGGCCTTGAAATACATCCACAGGTACACCTCCAATTGACACAAATGATGTCAATTAGCCTATCAGAAGCTTCTAAAGCCATTACATAATTTTCTGGAATTTTCCAAGCTGTTAAAAGGCACAGTCAACTTAGTGTATGTAAACTTCTGACCCACTGGAATTGTGATACAGTGAAATAATCTGTCTGTAAACAATCGTTTGTAAAATGACTTGTGTCATGCACAAAGTAGATGTCCTAACCGACTTGCCAAAACTATAGTTTGTTAACAATACATTTGTGGAGTGGTTGAAAAACGAGTGTTAATGACTCCAACCCAAGTGTATGTAAACTTCCGACTTCAACTGTAGCTTAATAACATAAGATAGATATTGGTCTCCACTAGGGCTCCGACAATGTCATGTGTATGCTTAGGTCAAAATTGAGTTCAATGGTGGCCTGGGGTGGTTAACAGTTCGGGCTGCTGCCTTCAGCGCACATAAAGGCCTACCTTGTCGGCATAAGTATGATTCCGGCCCACGCCGGCCCACGCTTTATTTCTATTGTAGACTATGGAATGCTTGTCAAATAGATAAATCACCCTTAGTCTGTTCAAAAAGTACTAAGTTGTTCCGGTTAGAGGTGACCAATAATGGTTGTTATTAAGATTAGCTGTGCTTGTACATTTTGCATGTATTGCGATAATCTAGTGTCACCGATGGTTGCAATAGGCCCCTTGTTATTTTATGATATTACAATACATTCTGTAGGCTACCCGTTAGCCTATCCTACTGTATCTAGGGAGTTTTTCCTAGCCACCATGCTTCTACATCTGCATTGCTTGCTGTTTGGAGTTTTAGGCTGGGTTTCTGTATAGCACTTTGTGACATCGGCTGATGTAAAAAGGACTTTATAAATACATTTTATTGATTGATCCATTGTCACATAATGCAAGGTGTGAAAACCGATAATAGCCTACTGTTTGTGTTTCCCTGGCTGAGTTGATGAGCTGATTTGTGCCATCAGTTGATTGACAGATGTAGGCCTACTGTAGAACGATACATTTTCCTCCAGTGTGGATGCTCGTCCACGTTTTATAGCTATGTATAATTTGTAAATATAGTTTTGGTCTTTGGTGTGGATTGAAAGCCTGTATTGTGCGGCTTTAATATTTCATTTCGTAAAGCTGACAGGATGTTTATGAATTTGAGCCTATCCAAAGACGATTTCGTTGGGCTGAGACACTTTTCTTTGATGTAAAAATTATAAGACTATTGCCTGCCGCCCTGTACCTTTTGGACTCTGACCTGGTTTATGAACTTCTGCCTGTCCTTGACCTGCCTCTTGCCAGCCCCTTGTTTTTCAATAAATATCAGAGACTCGAACCATCTGCCTCCAGTGTCTACATCTGGGTCTCGCCCTGTGTCGTTATAACTATTCATTTTACTTCTTGAAAACATTGAAATATAAATTAAATGAACTTGTGGGCCTAATGTAGACCCAGGCTGGTCATATTGCCCAGTAACTCAGGAGGCTCAGGAGCCAAAGAGCGCTGCTTAGACCACTGCCCTGCGGCAGCTCACAATGCTCTAGCAAGCACTAAAGAATACTATGAATACTGATGATACATAGGCATGTCATTTTTTATTTTACTTTAAGCCTTGCCCAAACCATAGCCCTAACCTTAACTATTCTGAATGAATGGGTAAAGTGTTCATTTTTGAGTTGTTTCTGTTTTAACCCTTTAAGCATGCAGAATTAATGCGTCAAAAATAGAAGATCATCCATGAGTCAAATTGCAGGGGGTCGGATTTGAACCCATGCCGACACTGGCATATGTGTGCCGGAGTCAGTGACTGTAACCGCTGGACCCACAAGCACTGAGGAAACCTATAGTTTATTCTACCTATTGTTTTTCTTCAACATACAATAAAACAATTGACCTGATTTTGCCTAACGAAAAATACATCTACCCCCTACAAATACGTCAATTTATTTTAATCCACATAAGAATTCACACAAGACGCTGCAGCCTGCACGTAGCCTCAGGCGCGGACTGGGACAAGAATTCCACCCTGGAATTTTAGCCACACCACCCCATTTCACTGTGCACGCCGCCAACTCACAGCCCCTGGCAGGCAACCAGCTATACACACACACCCAATCCCCACACACCCTACTTAGACACAGGTAGTAGTGCTGATACATAACATTGACAATAGAGTAAAGCGTTTCTAAACCATTTCTGTACCAATGACTGTTGAGACATGGTGGTTCTCCTCTTTTTTAACCAGCTCATGTTTAAAACAAATACAATATGTAAAAACCCCACTGAAGATACAACTCACCACTATAACTGTGCCTCTGCTCGTCCCTGTTGTGCTGTCTATCTATCTCAGCATCTTCTCTGCTGTCACTCTGTGCTTCTTCTTGTTCTCTGTCTGTCTGCCTGTCTGTCTGCTTAAGCCTTATACGTTATAAAAGCCAAACTAACGACTTAGGCTATATCGCAAATGAGTGTCTGTCATATGTGTTGCTCTGAATCAACACCTATCGGAAGTGTTAGTTACTACAGGGCTCCAGAGTCCAGACTAACATTTTTCCCTGGTGTCACTGGTGCCATTAACTTTTACAGTTGGTGGCATCAACCCATGAGTAATAGTTTTATGAAGTCATTCATGATGCTTTATTAAGAAATGTAATAAATAGGCTACTGAGGTCTTCAAGAAATACCTGGTTTCATCTAACACGTCCAAGCAGGAATCCATCACTCAAGATATTTTGATGTGCAACCTAATCCAGTAATTGTCATGAATTTTGGATTGACAATTATTGACTATTGTTGCTATATTTTACTGTTCAAATAGGACTCCAGAATATTTTTGTTTGTTTTGTTCAATGTCTGTAATGGTAATTTCTTATCTAGATTGGGATGAAAGTCGTCAGGAAGCCTTGCGGTTAGCCTTGCGCCAGTAACCGAAAGGCCTCTGGTTTGAATACCCAAGCTGACAAGGTGAACAATCTGTCTATGTGCCTTTGAGCAACGCACTTAAACCTAATTTGCTCCAGGGCAGCTGTACTACGATGGCTGACCTGTAAAACAACACATTTCACTGCAACTATCTGGGACTGCCCATTTTTTAAATGTACAACTAAATCAAGTCAATCGGGGGGATTTAGTTATTTTTGCCAGAAGGGCATGGGCCGGAATCAAACCCACACTGACACGGTAGGCCTATATGTGCATGTCGAAGGCAGATTTTCTAACTGCTAGACCACCCTAGGCCTCGATTGAACTAACCTTAGGATCGCTAGAAACCTTAAGATGTCCTCTGAAGGCCCTCATCAGCTCAGCCAGGGAAACACAAACTGTAGCCTATTATGGGGTTTGACACCTTTCATTATGTGACAATGGATAGAGTTAAATGGGTAGCCTAAAGAATATGGACAAATATGGCCCCACTGGTCCAAATGACTTGACTGCCCCCGCATGCAGAGAAAGAGAACTGCGGGTTTTTGATGAACGTATCTAAATCACAAGGCTCATTTGAACTTCCTGATGTGCAGGAACATATTCCGCAAAAAAAGACTAATCAAATTAAGATCGGACATCTGTAATATAAGTGCATTTTGGGTCAGAGCTTGTTTACGGATGGGGCCAAAGTGTTACCAAGACAACTTGTGGAGTCTTGGTGCCATGTCTATCCATACAGCTCTGCTTGAGTGTTTAAGGCCTGCGAGACTCTCACTGTCAACATTACATTATTAAGTAAATAAAGAAGTACATGGTGAAACTAGGAGGATGTACAGTAGACTAGTTAATAATCCCTTTTTTTTTATTTAGTCTAACACTAATCTGGAACATGAGGTGTTATTCTGGCTCTGAGCCCTAGATGGTGCTACATTCAAAAATGGTCAGAGTAGGAGTGCTGATCAAGGATGTTTTTCATTATGATGTAAAAAGGAAAAACTGATCCTAGATCAGCACCCCTATTCTGATACTCTGCTTCTGAGCAATGCTGTCTGAGACGAGACGGCCTACACTGGCGACCAGGAAGTATGGTAGAGTGACTTTCATAGAAATAGAATAACAAGTGACATCAATAAGAGATCATATCTTTCACCTACCTTGACTAACCGATGCCCCCGCACATTGACTCTGTACCGGTACCCCTTGTACATAGCCTCGCTATTGTAATTTTACTGCTGCTCTTTAATTATTTTTTACTTATCTATTTTTTACTCAACACTTATTTTGTCTTAACTGCATTGTTGGTTAAGGGCTTGTAAGTAAGCATTTCACTGTAAGATGAAATGTGACAAATATGACAAATACAATTTGATTTGATTCACCTGGTCAGTCAATGTCATGGAAAGAGCAGGTGTTCTTAATGTTCTGTATGTCTATGTAATGATACTGTAGTAGGGTTGAGTGACACTAACTTAGCCAGCTGTACATCTGTATATGGAGATATTTATCTGTGTAATGATTCTGTGATAACTAAATCTTGTTTGTGTAGCTAGAATACTCAAGCAGGAAATAGGGTAGAGTGGCGTTAAGCCAGTCAAAAGTACATCTCTATGTATTGATACTGTGATGCTCTGATTCTGTGATGATAACATAGCTATGTGACAAGATAACACATCCTCAGTGATACAGTACACCACTTCTCCTCTGAAGCCTCTCAGTGTCTTCAGGCATACTGCTATAGGCCACAAGAAATCAAATGAAGATCATTACCCTGTGCATGCCATACAGGCGGTTGAAATTGTAACCATTTGTATAGACATTAGGACAGATAACGTGTGACAGGAAACAGAGCCTGTAGGTGGGCCTACCCTGTGCATGTTGCCATTTCCTGTGCCTGGAATGGGTAATGACAGGTTGTTGGTGTCCTGTGGAAATGTCTGTGGCTGCATCGGACTAGCCTATAGCAGGGAAGAGAGTATAGGTGTTAGTTTCAATGTACATCTGTCCCACCATTTTTCATTGCTAGCAATACTAACATGTGTTGATAGACTCTATTGTCCCAATAAATAGTACTGTTTAACAATAAGTGGGCTGTTCTAATTAAACATAAGACCCTACGTTCTATTATGTCTGTTACCCGGCTGGGGGTGCGTTCGCGGGCTCTGCGGGGGGGTTTCCAAGACCTCTCCTTGGTAACGGTGTTTGCATAGAAACATCGCCCTGTGGTGGGGTCCGAGTACTGCTCCCATAGGTCCAGCACCTGCAGAGCCACAATGGAAATAAGTGTATTACTTTTTGGTGTCATCCTCTATGATATCATGTATGCACGTTGTGTTGGCTATGTGATTTAAAAAATATATATAATGGTTTGAAAGGAACTCTCACTCAAACCTAAAAACATATTAGTTAGCCTATTTTAGGTTAAAAAAAAAACAATACGTTTTTTTGCCTCCATCAGAATAAAATGGTGAAATAAACAAACAAAAATCACCTGTAGTGGTCGCTGACCGGGGGCAGGACTGGGGGGTTCTGCTTGGCTCCGCCTCTTTACCTGATGTAGGGCAGAGTAGAGAGGAGAACCCGTCCACATCAACATGAAAACGTGGCTTATAGAAAACCTTAAGGTCACCAATGTCTACTAACGCTAGTGAACGGGTACATAATGTAATGTAGGATATAAGGAAGCCATCTATTGCACTGAAATAGATTGAAAAGTAAGGAATATATTAATTCTACTAATGATGGCTGAGTGGCATGTGCAACCTACAGATTACACCAGTGTTTCCTTAACTAGTTGGATTTGACAATGGAGTTGTGAAAACTGGGGTTATGTCAGTAACGTCAGGTAGCCTCTAGATGCAGTTGTAATAAACAGACCAGTTTCAGTTATCTTCCTACAGATGTGGCTCTATCTTTTGAACCGTTTAAGCTACAAAATATTATGACCACATCACTTAAAGATAAGACTCTCAGGAACAAGTACATTATGTGTCTGTTTCCCTCTACAATGCCCACAAGCCGTACAGGACTCATTAGAACAGAATGGACAAGACCAGGCACCAGTGGCTACCCGTCATTCATGTTTTGAGCCCCACATTTTTTAGGGGGGAATGCTTGTCACATTTTTTAGGGGGGCTTTCCTGTTTTGTATGTTATTTTGGCATTACTACGTGTCACATGTCAGTTTGGAAACAATGTAAATAATATATATATGTATCATTGAGTTAATAAAGCCGCAGAAAGCACTGAGCTAGGCTGAAACACCTACATTTTGGATGTAGGTGTTTCAGCGTAGCTCAGTGCTTTCTGTTGTGGTGGGGCAAGCCAGCAGAAAATATGGAGTGTTGCGGCTTGATTGGCTCAGTGTTCTGTCCCTCATGGGGACACTATGTCACCATCCAAGTCTAACATGCTGACCAGACCGCACGCGCCATCACACGCATGTTGATTTGGTCCCCCCACACCAGACGCGATCAGGACACGCAGGTTGAAATATCAAAACAAACTCTGAAGCAACTATATTAATTTGGGGACAGGTCAAAAAGCATTAAACATTTATGGCAATTTAGCTAGTTAGCTTGCTGATGCTTGCTGATTTGTCTTGGGATATAAACATTGGGTTGTTATTTATAAATGCACAAGGTCCTCTACCCCAACAATTAATCCACAGAAAAAAACGGTAAACCGAGTTCGTTTCTAGTCATCTCTCACTCCTTCAGGATTCTTCTTCTTTGGACTTTATATGGCAGTTGGCAACCAACTTTAAGGTACATTACCACAACCAACTGGGCTGGAGTGTGGACCTCAGCTCATCTTTCAATCACCCACCTGGGTACATGCTCCTAAAAACCAATGTGGAGATGGGAGAGGCAGGACTTGCAACGCATCGAGCCTCACAAATACAACAAAGTTCTATTTTAGTGCTTGGCTAGGCAGACGCTCGCTGATGCGCGCGAGCAGTGTGGGTTCAATGATTGAATAAGATGTGTACATTTATTTTGCAACGCTCGCGCATGCAACGGTTGGCATGTAAGGGTAGAGCTAGAAGATTCAAGCCCCTTGGGTGCTGCCATAGAGTTACATTAGAAGTGCCCATCCAAGAAGGCTCAAGGTCACTGGCCACAGATAAAATTACGTCAAATTACATTATATCTACAGTAGCTTTGATTGGACATGTCAACATCATACTTTCAAAATCTTAGCTAGCAGTCATCATCATGAATCAAGTCGACAATCTACTGGCAAATCCTTTTTAATCCTTGTCATATGAAGAGAAATAATGAAGATAAATGATTGATAAAACATATCGGTGCTCATCGGCCATTGGACATAAACATTATACAACAAGTTGGAAATCGCAAATTCAACAATGAGGGGTTTGGAAGGAATCAGTGTGGCTAACTGCCAGCACTGTAAAGCAATCATTAGCCTGCTATTGTCACATCCTGACCATAGTAAGTTGTTATTTTCTGTGGTAGAGTAGGTCAGGGCGTGACAGGGGGGTGTTTGTCCGTTTTTGTATTTCTATGTTTAGTTTCTAGTTTTTGTATTTCTAGGTTGGGTTTTGTTTGTCATGACCTCCAATTAGAGGCAGCCTGTTGTCGTTGTCTCTAATTTGAGGCCATATTTAAGTTGATGTTTGTCCCACTTGTGTTTTGTGGGTGATTATCTTTTGAGTAGTGTGTTGTCCTCTCTGCGTCACAGTTTGTTGTGTTTGTCTTTTCAAGTATTTGGTGTTTTGCAACGTTTCACAATAAATATAAGTATGTGGAACCATGAACACGCTGCATTTTGGTCCGCTCCTTCAGACAGCCGTGACAGCTATTCAGTGGATGTGGCTGTGTGGTTTAAAATGATAAACATTCAACATTGGCCATGCTGTCAATGAAGCATGATTTGTGCCGCGCTCAAAACAACTGTTTACTCAGAACTGAAAAATCTGACTTTAGTGAGTTCAAGACAACTGGGAACTCGGGAAAAACGAGCTATGACTGGAAAAAAAAAACTATAAATTAAACTTTCAGAAATTGGGCCTCTTTCTAGAGCTACGACCTGAAGATCACTGACGTCATCATGATTCAACCTTTATTTTTTCGAATTCCCAGCACCATAAATCCAGAGAATTTCAGACTTTGATGACAAAGTTTGATGACAAAATTTGCCCACGAAGGACTGCCGCGCCACCTTCCTGTTCAAGAGAGCACAGCACAACAAGGTGAGTCCAAAAATGTCTTGTATGCTGCTGTATAAATGATGTAATATGCCAGGGAGATATGCATAAAGTACACTGCTTTGCAAAAGTATTCACACCCCTTGGCGTTTTTCCTATTTTGTTGCATTATAACCTGTAATTTAAATGGATTTGTATTTGTATTTCATGTAATGGACATACACAAAATAAGATCTGGTGCAACCAATTACCTTCAGAAGTCGCATAATTAATTAAATAAAGTCCACCTGTGTGCAATCTAAGTGTCACATGATCTCAGTATATATACACCTGTTCTGAAAGGCCCAGAGTCTGCAACACCACTAAGCAAGGGGCACCACCAAGCAAACGGCACCATGAAGACAAAGGAGCTCTCCAAACAGGTCAGGGACAAAGTTGTGGAGAAGTACAGATCAGGGTTGGGTTATAAAAAAATATCAGAAACTTTGAACATCCCACGGAGCACTATTAAATCCATTATTAAAAAAATGGAAAGAATATGGCACAACAAACCTGCCAAGAGAGGACCGCCCACCAAAACTCACGGACCAGGCAAGGAGGGCATTAATCAGAGAGGCAACAAAGCGACCAAAGATAACCCTGAAGGAGCTGCAAAGCTCCACAGCGGAGATTGGAGTATCTGTCTATAGGACCAGTTTTAGCCGTTCACTACGCAGAGCTGAGCTTTATGGAAGTGTGGCCAGAAAAAAGCCATTGCTTAAAGACAAAAATAAGCAAACACGTTTGGTGTTCGCCAAAAGGCATGTGGGAGACTCACCAAACATATGGAAGAAGGAACTCTGGTCGGATGAGACTAAAATTGAGCTTTTTGGCCATCAAGGAAAATGCTATGTCTGGCACAAACCCAACACCTCTCATCACCCCGAGAACACCATCCCCACAGTGAAGCATGGTGGTGGATGGTGTTTCATCGGCAGGTACTGGGAAACTGGCCAGAATTGAAGGAATGATGGATGGCGCTAAATACAGGTAAATTCTTGAAGGAAACCGGTTTCAGTCTTCCAGAGATTTGAGACTGAGACGGAGGTTCACCTTCCAGCAGGAAAATGACCCTAAGCATACTGCTAAAGCAACACTCAAGTGGTTTAACAGGAAACATTTAAATGTCTTGGAATGGCCTAGTCAAAGCCCAGAACTCAATCCAATTGAGAATCTGTGGTATGACTTAAAGATTGCTGTACACCAGCAGGAACCCATCCAACTTGAAGGAGCTGGAGCAGTTTTGCCTTTAAGAATGGGCAAAAATCCCAGTGGGTAGATGTGCCAAGCTTATGGAGACATATCACAAGAGACTTGCAGCTGTACTTGTGGCAAAAGGTGGCTCTTTCAAAGTATTGACTTTGGAGGGTGAATAGTCATGCATGCTCAAGTTTGTATTTTTTTGTCTTATTTCTTGTTTGTTTCACGATAAATAAAAAAATTGCATCTTCAAAGTGGTAGGCATGTTGTGTAAATCAAATGATACAAACCCCCCCAAAATGTATTTTAATTACAGGTTGTAAAGGCAAGAAAATAGGAAAAATGCCAAGGGGAGTGAATACTTTCGCACTGTAGCTTAAAAAGTAAAGTATGTTGTATCGTAAGCTGTTAGTAGGCCATGTGCCTAGAAACCACATTTGTTTAAGCAAGTCAGCCATATCAGCTATGTTTTTTACAAGGCAGTAAATGAGGCTGAATGAACTGTTTCGCTGACAAACAAGGCTCCGGTGATAGCCAGCAGTAGCAGTGGTAAGGTGTTGGGACTGCTTTTGGGACTCTGCTGTTGGGACAGCTTTATGTAGGCCCTAACAGTTTGTGGGCACCGTTTGTCACCGTTATAGTGCAACTAATGTATTGTTTTGTGTTGTGTTGTGTAGTGGCTTTGCTGGCATGCATCCCATTTTTTTATGCCTCAAAGATTTTCTAATTTAAAATTGTCACTGCTCCGCACTAATTCAGACTAGGGCTAAAATAACATATTCAATGATAATGTACTTTTCTACACAGAAAATCATACACCATTATTGCCTGATGATCCTCTGAACTTCTCAATACATTGCTGATGCATTTCAGTCAGTTCAAACCATTCTTCCTTCAGATTGAAATACTGTCAAAAAAGCTCTCAGACTGATTTGTAATCAGTAGTGGCGCGTGGGTAAAATCACTGAGGAAGCCAAGCCAAGCCAGTAAAAAAGCCATATTACAACCTATGTTGTGATAATTGCGTTGTTTGCTCTATAACCCATTGGTTCATACGCCATCGTGATATACAATAAGGCCGTGACAACAAAATACAACAGTCACACAGTGGAGGAATAAATTCAACTACACATACAGTTGAAGGCGGAAGTTTACATACACCTTAGCCAAATACATTTAAACTCAGTTTTGTATCACAACTGGCCGTGATTGTGCGCTGCCCTATGGGGCTCCCAATTGGCCCAGCGTCGTCCGGGTTAGGGTTTAGCCGGGGTAGGCTGTCTTTGTAAATAAGAGTTTGTTCTTAACTGACTTGCATAGTTAAACAAAGGTTAAATTTAAAAAAGAAGTGAAATACCAGAGATTTTCTGTCTTTTAGTTTAGTGCCATAACAAGTGGTCCGTCGAGCCAGATATACATGGATGGGGATCTCAATTCCTCCACCCTCAATGGCAACCCTCAGCCTGACTCCTCCAGAGCTGGGCCCGGCATATGTGAGGTGGAAGCAAGTGGAACCTTCCCTGTCTCACAGCAAAGTGCAGCAAGCGCACATCCAGCAGTCCAGCAGGAGCTAGGCCTAAAGAGGAGCCTGTTTTGGTTGGAAAGAGCATGAGGGGGAAACAGCCTCCAGCCCATTTGAGAGACAATGAGGTTTACCCCTACAAAACCCAATCTCAGAAAATAATAGTTTTAAGTGCCAAGAGCACAGAAACAGGCAAATGTATACATGTACAACACCAGGCCATACACCTCAGCTCTCAATGCCCTGAATGGACAGCCCCATCAGCTTATTTTTTCTAACTTCACCTTTATTTAACTAGTCAAGTCAGTTAAGAACAAATTCTTATTTTCAATGACAGCCTACTGGGGAACAGTGGATTAACTGCCTTGTTCAGGGGCAGAACAACATATTTGTACCTTGTCAGCTGAGGGATTTGAACTTGCAACATTTCAGTTACTAGTCCAATGCTCTAACTACTAGGCTACGCTGCCACCCCATTGGAAGGTTACCAGGATGCTGAGCTCAAGTGTGGCTCACATGTAGACTGGTTGCTGGGTAAACTGCCACCTGGACCATGATGGGTTGATTGAAAACTGCTTGACTCGTGGTATTATAGGACATGGAGTAGCCTAAACCTATACCCTCCAGAACCTGTCTGACTGGTTGCAGGGACCAGAAGACTCTCCCAGACAACTTCTGTTCTCTACCAGGACAAGAGGGAGGTTAACTGGAAAGAACCACTGCACCTGGGTACGACTAACAAGTTCCTGACCAGTGAACGTGACCACAAACAAGCCAGTTACAGCTCTCCTCGTGGTAAGCAGCAAATTAAACCAGAACAAACAAGTTTAAATTCTATTGTCCTTACTGTGAAGGGGAAGAACACTTTCTAGGCTCATGTCTTGAATTCAAGCAGCTTTCCAGGGAGAAGATCAGGGATTGGATCCCAGTTCAAGGCCTCTGCTGGAGGTGTGGGTGAAAACACTCTCCAAAGTAATGCACCCTAAAAAAGCCATGCAACATCTGCAAGGAGTTGCACCTCACAGTACTACATGACTACATATAGCAAGAGCACAGGATAGTCCTTATGGTCAGCACCGACAAAGCCGAGATGGGGGTCCTTTACCTTGACTGTCCAAACAGTCACCATGAGTAATGTTAAAAGTGGTCAGAGTCATCCTACATCATGGTGAGGAGGCGATGGAGACATATGCCATTCTTAATGACGGCTCTGAACGTTCCATCATTCTCCCTGCTACTACCTTGGGTTAGAGGGTGAACCAGGGTGCTTCTGCCTGACCAGACCCAGTTACTCCCAACGTGCTCCTCATGGGGAGGTGCAACAGCTCTCTGCCCCAAGCCATCTATGCTGACAGTGGTCTTGTTGGTCGACGGCGCTGGTGCCATAGAAATCCTGGCTGACCACTTATGGGCTAACATCGACTCTTCCCAGACCAGTGGCCGGTCTGAGGTAGGGTCAAGATGAGGTCTGTGTGAGATCAAGATCAAACCAGGTGGATCAAAAGCAAAACCAGAAGAGACTGCTTTTGGGTGCAGCTGTAGAATAGGCTTTAATATTTCTCAAACTTTTTTGTTAACTGTCCCTTTAATTGCACGAACCCCCAAGTCTCTCTCCTTATCCTTGTCCTCTAACTGGGATACCGGCACCTGTATCAACTCCTACCTCATTCAGTGCATTTAAAATAGGCAACCTGCCATAACGCCTGCAATTAATAAGTGGACTTCTGTCTGGTGAAGTCCACAAAGCAAAGACTGGATGTAACAAACCATTATATGACTTGCAACATGGTCAAGCAAGTTTATGTTTAAGACAGTTTACTAAAGAACAACTGATTTAGAACCACGGAGTTAACTTAAGTCAGCACAAAGACAACAGGAGCACTCCCTCTGCTATTTCAGTATCATTTCAACTTAAGCATTTAAATATCATCAAATCAACAAGGCTATATATGCTTAGTTTAATACACTGAAACAAACTTAAAAGAACCCCCCAAAAAAGATACAGTGTTGCTAATGTGGTGTGTGTGCGTGCAAGTAAAAGCCAATGCCATCCTCTCTTCCACGTTGGCAAAACGGTTTATAGCTCTGTTATACAGTACACTTTTCGTTTTTGTTGTCATAGGCTACCTAGCTAAAATACTTTCTAGCCTAACTTTCTCACATTGGCAACAATTAACCAGCTAAGTTAGCTAGCTAGTTAACATGAGCCTAAAAGGTCTAGGCTACATCTAGGCTACATATCGAACTTCAATCGTCTCAGGCCAGTGGCACAACATAATAATTTATGGTTAGATCAGAATCGCCGTCATAATCATTAGCCTGTACAGAGAATTAAGTCAAAACCACAAGTCCAAATCCCCATTTGCAGAACTAGGACAACCCACAGTTGAGCTCAGCTCAACGCTGATTGGCTAATTCTTTAATACTTTTCTTATCAAGAAAGGCCAAATGCTTACTGACATCTATCAATCAAACGCTACGACTGCAACATGTCATACTCTTTTGGTTCAGACTGCATCAGATACATGGGCTACATATACTGAGACTTAGGGGTGCTGTTTCCTTCGCTCTGATGATTTTTCCGGTGAGATTCAGTCAATTGCGAATTGACGGGAAATTATGAAAACACAGAGAGACGAAATATGAATTATTTTCTATATTATAATTTTTTTATTGGTCAAATATTTGGGGAAGCCTGGCTTCCCTTGGCATCCATGAATACACACCACTGTTTGTAATAGACTGTCATTGCCCCAATTAAAAAGTAAACATTGGCCATTGATTACATCACTTTTTTTACATGGTGGGATCACAATTTCTTTTAAATACCAAAATAGGGTCACAGGCCAAAACATTTTGGAAACCCCTGGATTATACTGTATAAGACACGCACGTGCACGGACACGCACACACACGGACACATACGACTGCTGTGTCGGTAGTGTACTCCAGGGGAATGCACTGAGGTCTAACATTCTGAGTACTGAGGACAAACTCGTTTTTAATAAATAAACTAGTTTTGTAATAGCACGTAATACTGCATCTCTATAAATACTCAAAATATCAAGAGAGAGGCTGGATTCATGTTCAATTTACAAAACAATGGAAAACAGAATGGAAAACATCGCACACTGCTGCTCATGATCCCAGGTGATATTTATTAAGAACGTTTCGACCCTTAGGTCTTCATCAGGCATCCATATCCCAGGTGGGGGTGGAAGGTCCTATATATAGGGGCAGTACTCACTGACATCACTTCCTGAAACAGGAGGTAACATTTTTTAATTTCTAACATAGTTTCACAATGTTAACATTCAATGTATCAAAATATATGATCATACACAGGGAATGTGATCAATATTTACAGTAAAATACATATAATATTCAATTAGGATGAACATTTATTTCTTTTACATATTGAAACTATAAAAACGGTTTCAAGTCAAACTCCTCATTAAGGCCAAGAGGAGACAGTGTGTTGAGCCTGTGGATCCAGAAAAAATCCGATTTGAGGAAGTTTCCTCTCAATGTCCCCTCTCCTGCGTGACATCTTGACCAGTTCTATTCCAAGGTATCTCAGTGAGCTAATAGGATGTCCAGCGTGTACAAAATGAGCAGCAAACAGATTTTTTTCAAGTACAAAACAATGTCATTGTTCACTGAACTGTGCATGTTTAAATGCATATTTGCGCAACAATCCTTTTGTGTGTGTGCGTGTGTTTCCTGTATCTTAATCTGCCGTGCACTGGGGGTAAAGGAAATTACTGTGGTTTCATGGCAATGACGTGTGTCACTGCTGTTTTACCTTCAATTGACAGGAAACACCTAAATCTGACTCCAACCTAGGATTGCAGAGGATGGGTATATTACTGGAATCTTTCTAAGTTTACTAGTATACTACCAGTATTTTGGTAACTTTCTGGTTTTTGTGGGAATTTTATGAGAGGACATCTGGTGGCCTTTTGGGGTGCTTCAGATTATCGCAGGTGTCTTATCTCTGAAACTCTGTGTGGCCTTATCACATGTAAAATATTTTAAATAATCAAATTAGAGTTTTTTTTATTTATTAAAGAAATGACAAAGCTATAAAACATTTTCCTAAATATAAACCATCAACTTGAATACAATGATGGGTTTTAGCATGAAATATCCTTTACACACTTTCATTTATTTTACTATGTCAATATGTCTTTGTTGTAAATGTTTTGATGACTGCCCCTGCCCCTGACCCTAAGCCTGCCTGCCATCCTGTACCTTTGCCCCACCTCTGGATTACCGACCTCTGCCTGACCCGACCCTGAGCCTGCCTGCCATCCTGTACCTTTCCCCCACTACTCTGGTTATCAACCCCTGCCTGCCTTGACCTGTCGTTTGCATCCCCTGTTGCTGTAATGAACATTGTTACTCTGACACAGTCTGCATCTGGGTCTTACCTTCAAACTCAAACCTGATAGTACGAACTGGCCATGGTGACCCAGCAGACCCGGGCCAGCTGCGCGATGCCATCTCCTCCCAAGGAGCCACTATCGGGAGGCACGAGGAACTGCTTCGTGGCCTTATGGAGGGGGACCAAACGTTGGCTGAACGACATGACCGGGCATTGGGCAGTTTGCTGGAGCAGTTACGCGGGTTGTCTGGGAGGCAGTCTACCACGCTGCTAACCCCACAGCCCCTCAGTAACCCAGCTGCTAGCAGCTCCGTCTCATCGGCCACTCCGCCTTCTCGGGAGCCCCGTTTACCCAACCCGGAACGCTTCAATGGAGAGTTTAGCAACTGACGGGCGTTTCTAATTCAGTGTGCCCTCATTTTCGAGCTCCAAGATAGCTCTCATGACACTGATATACGGGAGGGCCCTCACCTGGGCTACTGCTGTATGGGAACAACAGTAGACCATATGCGTTAGTCTGGAGGGGTTCGTGGGAGAGGTGAAGAATGTTTTTACGCCCACTTCTCCGGGAGAGAAGCTGCCCGGAAGCTGATCCAGCTTCGGCAGGACTCCTGCAGTGTGGCCGACTATGCGGTGGATTTCCGCACATTGGCAACGGAGAGTGCTTGGAACAAGGAAGCACTGTTCGATATGTTCCTGCATGGCGTCTCGGAGGAGGTCAAGGACGAGCTTTCTGCTTGGGAGTTACCTACGGATCTCGATTCCCTCATCACTTTGACCATCCGAATCGATGGGCAACTACAGGAACGACGGAGGGAGAGGAAATTCGACTTCCTCTCATGTCCAGGGATTCAACCTTGCCTCAGAGTTATCCTGGAAGTCCCCGACAATCCCGTTGCCGAGAGAACCCGAGGCTTCCCGACCTTTCCCGAGAGTCGCGAAGATGGCTGAGTCACCGCTTCCCGAACCTATGCAACTAGCTAGAGCTGGGCTATCGCCAGCGGCATGGCAATACAGGATCAACATGAAGAGTTGTCTGTATTGCGGGACTCTTGGTCATTTTGTGTCCTCTTGTCCTTTAAAAAGGTCAGGCTCACTGGTAGAAGCGAGTCCATAGGGAGAACTTTCCTGCTTCCCTTGCTCACACCCCTTTTCATGCCATTCTGCTGTGGGGAATCCAGTCTCAATCTCGCCGGGTCCTCATTGACTCTGGGGCAGATAAGAGCTTTTTGGACGCTACCCTGGCTTCCAAGCTGAACATCCTCACTCAGCCTCTGTCCACTCCCATGGATGTTAGAGCGCAGGACAGGCGCTCTATAGAGCGGGTCACTGACATTACCACTCCCATCAACCTATGGGTGTCAGGGAATCACAGCGAGATTATTCAATTCCTGCTCATCAAGTCTCCTCAGATTCCCGTGGTATTGGGATACTCCTGGCTCCAGTGACACAATCCCCTAATCAACTGGTCTATGGTGCCATCATGGGCTGGAGTCCGTTCTGCCACGCCCAGTGTCTAAAGTCAGTGCAACCTGCCCCAGGACGTCTTCCTGGGGGCTCGGAAGATGCCCCGGACCTCTCCGCCATGTGTTCAACAAGGCCACTTCGCTTCCGCCGCACCGACCATATGACTGCAGGATTGACCTTCTCCCTAGCACCAGTCCGTCCCGGGGACACCTGTACTCGCTGTCGGGACCGGAGACCAAGGCTATGGACACCTACATTGGGGACTCCAGAGCTGCAGGATTTATACATAGTTCATCTTCTCCCACCGGCACAGGGTCTTTCTTTGTGGAGAAAAAGGACAAGACCCTTCGCCCATGCATCGACTACCTGGGACTCAATGACATGACGGTGAACAACCGTTACCAGCTACCACTCATCTCCTCAGCCTTCGAGCCACTCCAGGTGGCCACCGTGTTTTCCAAGCTGGCTCTACGGAACACCTGGTATGGAAATGGGAGGGGGATTAGTGGAAGATTGTATTTGGTCATGCCATTCTGCCTCACCTACGACACTGCTGTGTTCCAGGCTCTGGTAAATGATGTACTCCACAACATGTTGAACCGGTTTGTCTTTTCTACATTGATGACATCCTCATCTTCCCCCGCACCCCCAGGAACATGTGCTCCACGTCCGACAGGTTCTTCAATACCTCCCGGAGAACCAGCTGTTTGTTAAGGCAGAGAAGTGCGAGTTCCATCGCTCCACCATCCCCTTTCTTGGGTACATCATCTCCGCTTTGAGTGTCCAGATGGATTCTGGGAAGGTGAGTGCGGTGGTGGATTGGCTCCAGCCTTCGTCCAGGGTGCAGCTGCAACGTTTACTGGGGTTCGCCAACTTCTATCACCGCTTCATCCGGGGTTACAGCACCCTGGCTTCCCCCCTGTCAGCACTCACCTCTCCCAAGGTTCCGTTCACATGGTCCCCTGCTGCTGACCGGGCGTTCCCGGGACCTCAAACATCGGTTCACCACTGCACCCATCCATGGTTCATCCTGACCCTTCCCGTCAGTTCGTGGTGGAGGCCAACGCGTCGGATGTAGGAGTGGGTGCGGTCCTGTCCCAGCGTTCTGCCCTGGACCTGAAGCTACATCCCTGTACCTTCTCTCATTGCCTCAACGCCACAGAGAAAAAATACAATGTGGGAAATAGTGAGCTTCTTGCAGTGAAGATGGCGTTGGAGGAATGGAGGCACAGGCTGCAAGGGGCGGAACACCGTTCATCATATGGTCCGACCACAAACATCTGGAGTATCCCTGCACCGCCAAATGCCTCAACTCCAGGCAAGCAAGTTGGGCCCTGCTGTTCACACGGTTCAACTTCTTCCTCTCATATCGTCCGGGTTTCAAGAATGTTAACCTGTTATGGCTAGGGGGCAGTATTTTCACGGCTGGATAAAAAACATACCCGATTTAATCTGGTTACCACTCCTACCCAGTAACTACAATATGCATATACTTATTACATATGGACAGAAAACACTCCAAAGTTTCTAAAACTGTTTGAATGGTGTCTGTGAGTATAACAGAACTCATTTGGCAGGCAAAAACCTGACAAGGTTTCAGGCAGGAAGTGGGCTGTCTGACAAGGTGTCGTTCTTCTTGTCTCTGTTTATTGAAGAGTGAGGATCTTAGCTGTCCCGTGACACTTCCTACGGCTGCCATAGGGTCTCAGAAGGCGGTAAAAAGCTGAATCGTGGCTTTGCAGGCTCTGGCTGAAAAAAAGTAGCGCGTTTGGGTAGTGGCTGGTTACAGTACTGTGAGACTCAGGCTCGTGCCCGCGTCGACCGAAAGCTTTGTTTACTTTCCTCAGTTTAGCTAAAAGGAGATTCCCGGTCGGAATATTATCGCTTTTTTACGAGAAAAATGGCATAAAAATGGATTTTAAACAGCGGTTGACATGCTTCGAAGTACGGTAATGGAATATTTAGATTTTTTTGGTCACGAATTGCGCCATGCGCACGACCCTGATTTACCATTTCAGATAGTGTCTGGGACGCACGAACAAAACGCCGCTATTCGGATATAACGATGGATTATTTTGGACCAAACCAACATTTGTTATTGAAGTAGCAGTCCTGGGAGTGCATTCTGACGAAGACAACAAAAGGTAATGAAACTTTTATAATAGTAAAGCTGATATTGGTGAGTGCTAAACTTGCCGGGTGTCTAAATAGCTAGCCCGTGATGCCTGGGCTATGTACTTAGAATATTGCTAAATGTGCTTTCACCAAAAAGCTATTTTAAAATCGGACATATCGAGTGCATAGAGGAGGTCTGTATCTATAATTCTTAAAATAATTGTTATGCTTTTTGTGAACGTTTATCGTGAGTAATTTAGTAAAATGTTAGCGAATTCCCCGGAAGTTTGCGGGGGGTATGCTAGTTCTGAACGTCACATGCTAATGTAAAAAAAGCTGGTTTTTGATATAAATATGAACTTGATTGAACAAAACATGCATGTATTGTATAACATAATGTCCTAGGGTTGTCATCTGATGAAGATCATCAAAGGTTAGTGTTGCATTTAGCTGTCTTCTGGGTTTTTGTGACATTATATGCTAGCTTGAAAAATGGGTGTCTGATTATTTCTGGCTTGGTACTCTGCTGACATAATCTAATGTTTTGCTTTCGTTGTAAAGCCTTTTTGAAATTGGACAGTGTGGTTAGATAAAGGAGAGTGTTATCTTTAAAATGCTGTGAAATAGTCATTTGTTTGAAAAATTGAAGTTTTTGTATTTTAGAGGAGTTTGTATTTCGCGCCACGCCCATCATTGGATATTGGAGCAGGTGTTCCGCTAGCGGAATGTCTAGATGTAAGAGGTTAAGCCAGATGCACTGTCTCGCCATTATAGCCCCACGGCTATTACCTCGGCACCCGAGACCATCCTTCCCACCTCGTGCCTGGCGACGGCACTCAGCCAGGGTATAGGGAAACAGGACCGGGAGGCACAGCGTTCCCAGCCGCACCCCGGGGGGGTCCAGAGAACCGGATGTTTGTGCCTGACGCGGTCCGCTTCATGGTCCTGGAGTGGGCCCAGTCCTCCAGACTGGCCTGCCACCCGGGCTCCCGCCAGACCATGGCTTTTGTGCGACAACGCTTTGGTGGCACACCATGGACTCTGACGTCTCCACATTCGTCGCCGCTTGCACAGTGTGTGCACAAAACAAGACTCCTCGCCAAGCTCCGGCTGGTCTCCTCCAACCTCTGCCTTTCCCTCACCGTCCCTGGTCCCACATCTCCCTGGACTTTGTCACGGGTCTTCCCCCATCTGATGGCAACACCGCCATCCTGACTGTGGTGGATCGGTTTTCCAAAGCCGCCTACTTAATTCCTCTCCCCAAACTACCCTCTGCCAAGGAGACGGCCCAGCTCATGGTGCAGCACGTCTTCCGGATCCATCGACTGCCGGTCAACATGGTTTCTGACCAGGGCCCTCAGTTCTCATCTTGGTTCTGGAAGGCGTTCTGCGTCGGCCAGCCTGTCCTCCGGATTCCATCCCCAGTCCAACGGCCAGTCAGAGCGAGCCAACCAGGATCTGGAGACTACTCTGCGCTGCCTGATCTCCACCAACACCACCTCCTGGAGCCAGCAGCTGGTGTGGGTCAAATACGCCTGCAACACCCTTCCCTGCTCTGCCATGGGCCTATCGCCATTAGAGCGTTCCCTGGGGTATCAGCCCCCGCTCTTCCCGAGCAGGAGAAAGAGGTCGGCATTCCTTCTGTCCAGATGTTTGTCAGCCGCTGTCGTCGTACCTGGAGGAGAGCCCGGACGGTGCTCCTCAAGACCACCTCCAGGCATCGATGACAAGCAGATCGCCATCAGACCCGGCTCCCCGGTATCGTCTCGGGCAGAAGGTATGGCTATCCACCCGGGATCTGCCCCGCTGGGTGGAATCCTGCAAACTCTCCCCCCGGTTTATCGGCATATTTCGCATCAGCAAAATTATTAGCCCCTCTGCTGTTCGTCTTCTGTTGCCCCGTACCCTTCGTATACATCCCACCTTTCATGTGTCCAGAGTTAAACCCATGTCTCACAGCCCTTTGTCTCCACCCCTCTCCCCCGTCCCATCGACAGCCAACCCGGCTTACACGGTGAGACGTCTCCTGAATGTTTGACCTCGGGGCAGGGGGTTCCAGTATCTGGTTGACTGGGAAGGTTATGGCCCAGAGGAGAGGTGCTGGATCCTCGCCAGGGACATCCTGGATCCAGTCCTCATCACAGATTTTCAACGCTGACACCCCAGTCAACCAGGTATATGCCCAGGCAGGATGCCAGGTGGCGCCCCTGGGGGGGGGGGGGGGGGGGGTACTGTCACACCCTGATCTGTTTCACCTGTTTCAACTGTCTTTGTGATTGTCTCCACCCTACTCAAGGTGTCATCCATCTGCCCCATTATCCCCTGTTGCTAGTTAGTTTTATTGGTCAAGTCAACCAGCGGTTTTGTCTCAGCTCCTGCTTTTCCCCAGTCTCTCTTTTTCTCACCCTCCAGGTTTTGACCCTTGCCAGTCCTGTCTCTGAGCCCGTCTGCCTGACCACTTTGCCTGATCCTGAGCCTTGCCGTCCTGTACCTTTCCCCCACTACTCTGGTAATCGACCCCTGCCTGCCTTGACCTGTCGTTTTCCCGTTGCTGTAATAAACATTGTTACTCCGACACAGTCTGCATCATGGTCTTACCTTCAAACCTGATAATTAGGAAATTGTTTCTTTAACCAAATGGTCTATCCACTAGAAACTCATGGAAAAAATGGACACAGATATAAAAAATAAAAACACTTTTTTTAAAGTTATTCAAGTATAAATGGCCAAAGTTACCATAGAATGCCACAGATTACTATTGGTAACTTTGGTAAATTAATGGTAGCTTTGCAACCCTACGACTTAACCCCTCACTATAGGCCTGACCTGTTTATCAAATCAAACATTATTTACCACATGTGCTGAATACAACAGTTGTAGACCTTACCGTGAATTGCTTAACCAACAATGTAGAAAGAGTTAAGAAAATATTTACCAAATAAACTAAAGTAAAAACGAATAAGTAACACAATAAAATAACAATAACGAGGCTAGAGTTGAAGTCGGAAGTTTACATGCACCTTAGCCAAATACATTTAAATTCAGCATTTCTTTCTTTCATCACATTCCCAGTGGGTCAGAAGTTTACATACACTCAATTAGTATTTGGTAGCATTGCCTTTAAATTGTTTAACTTGGGTCAAATGTTTTGGGTAGCCTTCCACAAGCTTCCCACAATAAATTGGGTGAATTTTGGCCCGTTCCTCCTGACAGAGCCGGTGTAACTGAGTCAGGTTTATAGGCCTCCTTGCTCGCACACGCTTTTTCAGTTCTGCCTACAAATTTTCTATGGGATTGAGGTCAGGGCTTTGTGATGGCCACTCCAATACCTTGACTTTGTTGTCCTTAAGCCATTTTGCCACAACTTTGGAAGTATCCTTGGGGTCATTGTCCATTTGGAAGACCCATTTGCGACCAAGCTTTAACTTCCTGACTGATGTCTTGAGATGTTGCTTCAATATATCCACATCATTTTCGGGTTCTTTGGCTTGCAAGCCTCCCCCTTTTTCCTCCAAACATAACAATGGTCATTATGGCCAAACTGTTCCATTTTTGTTTCATCAGACCAGAGGACATTTCTCCAAAAAGTACGATCTTTGTGCCCATGTGCAGTTGCAAACCGTAGTCTGGCTTTTTTATGGTCGTTTTGGAGCAGTGGTTTCTTCCATGCTGAGCGGCCTTTCAGGTTATGTCGATATAGGACTCGTTTTACTGTGGATATAGATACCTTTGTATCAGTTTCCTCCAGCATCTCACAAGGTCCTTTGCTGTTGTTCTGGGATTAATTTGCACTTCTCACACCAAAGTACGTTAACCTCTAGGAGACAGAACACGTCTCCTTCTTGAGCGGTATGATGGCTGCGTGGTCTCATTGTGTTTATACTTGTGTACTATTGTTTGTACAGATGAACGTGGTACCTTCAGGCGTTTGGAAATTGCACCCAAGGATGGACCAGACTTGTGGAGGTTCATAATTTTTTTCTGAGGTCTTGGCTGATTTCTTTTGATTTTCCCATGATGTCAGGCAAAGAGGCACTGAGTCTGAACGTAGGCCTTAAAATACATCCACAGGTGCACCTCCAATTGACTCAAATCATGTCAATTAGCCTATCAGAAGCTTCTAAAGCCATGACATCATTTTCTGGAATTTTCCAAGCTGTTTAAAGGCACAGTCAATTTAGTGTATGTAAACTTCTGACCCACTGGAATTGTGATACACTGAATTATAAGTGAAATAATCTGTCTGTAAACAATTGTCTGGAAAAATGTCTTGTGTCATGCACAAAGTAGATGTCCTAACTGACTTGCCAAAACTCTAGTTTGTTAACAAGAAATTTGTGGAGTTGTTGAAAAACTAGTTTTGATGACTACAATCTAAGTGTATGTAAACTTCCGACTTCAACTGTACATACAGGGGGTACCAGTAACGAGTCAGTTAGTTGAGGTCATTTGTACATTTGTACCTCTGTAAGGGTGTGTGTGTGTGTGTGTGTGTGTGTGTGTGTGTGTGTGTGTGTGTGTGTGTGTGTGTGTGTGTGTGTGTGTGTGTGTGTGTGTGTGTGTGTGTGTGTGTGTTCGTGCATGTGGTGCATGTACAGTATGACATGCATGGCCAGTAGCAGGTGTTCAGTTAGGGGCAGGAGGGCTCATTTGAACCATAGCAGATTTACATTTTTGTGGAGCCACAGAACTAGTAGACAGCTATTGCAAAAAGCTTACAGCCTCTTCTGGGCCATTCTGGGAGATGGCAGGACTTTTATTGTGGCTTATATTAAGACAACATTAACATTCCCACGTGTGTGTGTGTTTTGAGGGAAAATAGGAGCATGTGACATGGATGTTGCTCTAATCCTGCTTACTGAGCTTAGAGACGAGAGAGAGAGAGAGAGAAAGAGAGAGAGGGAGAGCGAGCGAGAGAGAGCGAAAGAGAGTGAAGAAAAGCCCTTGGGAGAGAGAGAGAGAGAGGGGGAGAGAAGAGAGAGGGAGGAAGGAGGCGCAGAGATGGATCGAGGGATAATAAGTAAGAGAGGAAAGAAAGAGAGATGGCCCATCCAGAGACAAGAAAAATACAGGGCTAGATGTCAACTCTCATAAAATCACAACAATCATGTTCACTCATGGAGTGGCTTTTTGAACGCCATCCAAAAACCATCCCGTCTGGACTCTAACTTGGCAGTGGCTGATTCTTGTTTTCATATGAATGGATGTTGGCTCTAACAAAAAAGCTAAATTGTTGATTTATTATCACAAATCAACATGTTTGTTTTACCACAACCATCATCAGTACCTGTTGAAGGATTATTTCGGTCGGCACCCAGAACCTAATCTCACGTGTGCGATAGCCAGCTACTCGACGCAATGGTATAAACAGTCTATCACGAGAGACTAGAATAGGGATAGCTGTTATTATATAGCCTCATCATTAAGCCATACATGGAATGACAACGATAGCAGAGTTGGCAATAGCACATAGGTGTATGGAATGAGACTAGTTATAACTTCACTTCCCAAATGATGTACATTGTATCTGAAGTAGCATAGCTCTAGTCTCTCTGTCCGGGTGTCTTTCTGAAATAGCATACAGTAGCTGTTGTCTAGTCCTTGTCCTGTCTGTGTGTCTTGGTGTGTTGACCAAGGCTATCTGAAGTATCATAGCTTAAACCTATGCCTCTTGTCTGCGTGTTTCCTCTCTCTGTGTGTGTCTGTGTGTGTCGTGTCCGTGTGTGTCTGTATCTTGGCCCACTTGGCCCAGTCTTACCTGCAGATGGCTGTGTCTGCGGGCGGCCTCTGCCATTTCCCACTGGCTGAGGGACTTGGCAGCACCACCGATGGGCGTGCTCCATCCACTGAGCCCCATCTCGAGACCCATTTCCCTCACCTCGATCTCCTCATAAGGGTTCGGCAGGTTGCAGGAACTCTTACCTAAAGGACCAAAGTGGGAAAAAGGTGTTCAGGCTCTATGTATTATCCTTAATCATTTTAATGTCATGCACGGTGCATTTGAAAAGAATTAAAACCCCTTGACTTCCACATTTTGTTACGTTACAGCCTTATTCTAAAATGGATTAAATTAATTTATTTCTTTATCAATCTACATACAATACCCCATAATGACAAAGCGAAAACAGGTTTTTAGACATTTTTGCAAATGTATTAAAAATAAAAAACAGAAATACCTTATTTACATACGTTTTCAGACGCTTTGCTATGAGACTCGAAATTTAGCTCAGGTGGATCCTGTTTCCATTGATCATCCTTGAGATGTTTCTAAAACTTGATTGGAGTCCATCTGTGGTAAATTCAATTTATTTGACGTGATTGGAAAGGCACACACTTGTCTATATAAGGTCTCACAGTTGACAGAGCATGTCAGAGCAAAAACCAAGTCATGAGGTCGAAGGAATTGTCTGTAGAGCTCCAAGATAGGATTGCTTTCGAGGCACAGATTCCAGAAGGACAACCATCTCTGCAGCACTCCACCAATCAGGCCTCTCCTCAGTAAAAGGCACAAGACAGCCCACTTGGAGTTTGCCAAAAGGTACCTAAAGACTCTCAGACCATGAGAAACACATTTCTCTGGTCTGATGAAATTAAGATTGAATGCCTGAATGCCAAGCGCCATGCTGTGGGGATGTTTGTTAGCGGCAGTGACTGGGTGTTTAGTCAGGATCGAGGGAAGATGAACAGAGCAAAGTACAGAGAGATCCTTCCAAGATTCACCTTCCAACAGGACAGCAAGCCTAAGCACAAAGCCAAGACAACGCAGGGGTGGCTTCGGGAGAAGTCTCTGAATGTCCTTGAGTAGCCCAGCCAGAGCCCGGACTTGAACCCGATCTCTAGAGAGACCTGAAAATAGCTGTGCAGTGACACTCCCCATCCAACCTGACAGAGCTTGAGAGGATCTGCAGAGAAGAATAGGAGAAACTTCCCAAATATAGGTATGCCAAGCTTGTAGCGTCATACCCAAGAAGACTCAAGGCTGTAATCGCTGCCAAAGGTGCTTCAACAAAGTACTAAGTAAAGGGTCTGAATACTTATTGTGGTGTACCGTGAACAAGCCACCAGGGGGAGACCCGTCGGAGGGGACAGAAGGACGACCCCACCACCGTGGAGTCACCTCGCATGGAATTTCCCAGGTCAAGAGGAGTCGATGCCAACAGCGGGCCCCTGAGACAAGATGGGCTACGCAATAAACTACGTCACCTCCTGTTGGGCCCACAGGATGTACCGAGGACACTGGTACATCCTGGTAATAGTGATTATGCCACCCGATATCCCAAGGCCATTCCCCTATCGGCGGCAGTCTCCAAGGGAATCGCCTGGGAGCTGTTCCACCTCTTCAGCCGGGTGCACATCCCGAACGAGATCCTGACCGACCAAGGTACCAAGTTCATGTCCCGACTAATGAAAGCGTTGTGTGCTCTCCTACAGATAAAGCAGATCCAGACTTCCGTCTTTCACCTGTAGACGGATGGGCTCGTCGAACGGTTCAGTAAGACGCTCAAACAAATGCTGCGGAAGGTCATTGAGTGGGACGGGAAAAACTGGGACCAGGTACTACCCCACCTAATGTTCTCAATCCGAGAAGTGCCCCAAGCCTCCACTGGGTTTTCTCCTTTTGAACTCCTCTACGGGAGGAGACCACGCGACCTACTGGATCTCACCAAGGAGGTGTGGAAAGCCCAGCCGACCCCGTTACGCAGCATAGTGTAACATGTAAAAAGGATGAGGGAGCGGATGACAGCCATGTGGCCAGTGGTAAGGGAACATATGGAGAAGGCCCAGCGTGCCCAAGCCAAGATCTACAGGTGCTAGTTTTAATCCCCAACTTTGCGGCTATAGCCTCCCCCCTTACCGATCTGACCAGGGCTCACCTCCCAAAAACAGTGAAGTGTCCGGATGAGGCCAAAGCGGCATTCAGGCACCTGAAGGAAGCCCTGTGCTCCCATCTGATTCTCGTGACATATCACATTATGGAAATGTGATATTTCAGTTTTGTATTTTTAATATATTTGCCAAAATCTCGAAAAATCTGTTTTTGCTTTGTCATTATGGGTTATTGTGTATAGATTGATGAGGGGGAAAACAATTGAACCATTTTAGAATAAAGCTGTAACATAACAAAACGTGGAAAAAGTCAAGGGGTCTGAATACTTTCCGAATGCAATGTATGTGTTGTTGTCTCCGGCTGGAGCAGCCTTCTATGTAGTCCAAAAAAGAAAAGGCGATAGCGCCACCCATAAAAGGCCACAACAATTTATTCCAATTAATTGTGCTATTATTTATTAAAAAGCTGAAGCATTTTGACCATGAAGTCAAAGCCAGCCTTGTATGTACTTTAATTATCAAGAAAAATCTTACTTCGGGGGATGGGGGCCGAGTGGCCCATGGGGGTCTGGGGGCCCCCAGGGACCATCAGTTGTCCGGTGGAATAGGTAGCGGTGTTGGAGGGGAGCGCAGCGAGGGGCATGGTTGGGAAGTGGCCCCCTCCTCCTCCCAGACCTGGGGTAGGGCTGTGACGGTTGACTCCTCTGAAGGCACTGTGAGAGTTGATGTCCTCCATGGAACGACAGAAGGTTTTGGGCACTGTTGTGGAAGGAGAGGAGAGGGAGAAGAGTGAACGAAATAAGATCGATGTGTGTGTTTATTACATGTTTGTATTAGCTAAGGGACCATGGAGATTAATTGACCGTATGACACACAAAACACACACACACAACCCCACCCCATTCCACCCCCTCCCCGCACTCACCCCACACCCCCATACCTGAGTACTGGTTGTTAGAGCAGGGAGAGAGAGATGACCGGGTCAGGAGTCTCATGTTGCCGTGGTTTGACATATTGTTGTTGACATGTTGTCGTACTGACGACAGAGGAGTGATGGGCACCTCCACCACATACGTAGCCGGGACATACAGGGGTTTGGCTTTACTGGCTGCCCCAATCCTCCGAACCTGGTAGTAAAAATATATACACTGAACAAAAATATAAATGCAAAATGCAACAATTTCAAAGATTTTACTGAGTTACAGTTCATATAAGGAAATCAGTCAATTGAAATAAATAAATTATGCCCTAATCTATGGATTTCACAGATATGCATCTATTAGTCACAGACACCTTTAAAAAGGTAGTGGCGTGGATCAGAAAACCAGTCAGTGTCTGGTGTGACCGCCATTTGCCTCAAGCAGTATGACACATCTCCTTCGCATAGTGTTGATCAGGCTGTTGATTGTGGCCTGTGGAATGTTGTCCCACTCCTTTTCAATGACTGTGTGAAGTTACTCGATATTGGCGGGAACTGGAACACGCTGTCGTACACATAGATCCAGAGCCTCCCAAACATGCTCAATGGGTGACATGTCTGGTGAGTATGCAGGCCATGGAAGAACTGAGACATTTTCCGCTTCGTAAAATTGTGTACAGATCCTTGCGACATGGGGCAGTGCATTATCATGCTGAAACATGAGGTGATGGCGGTGGATGAATGGCACGACAATGGGCCTCGGGATCTCGTCACGATATCTCTGTGCATTCAAATTGCCATCGATAAAATGCAATTGTGTTCATTGTCCGTAACCCCCCCAACCCCTCTTTTACGCTACTGCTACTCTTTGTTCATCATATATGCATAGTCACTTTAACCATATCTACATGTTCACTCCTACCTCAATCAGCCTGACTAACCGGTGTCTGTATGTAGCCTCGCTACTTTTATAGCCTCACTACTGTGTATAGCCTCTTTTTACTGTTGTTTTATTTCTTTACTTACCTACTGTTCACCTAATACCTTTTTTGCACTATTGGTTAGAGCCTGTAAGTAAGCATTTCACTGTAAGTTCTACACCTGTTGTATTCGGCGCACGTGACAAATAAACTTTGATTTGCTTTATGCCTGCCCATACCATAACCCCACCGCCACTTCGGGGCACTCTGTTCATAACGTTGACATCAGCAAACCGCTTGCCCATACGACGCCATCTGCCCGGTTCAGTTGAAACCGGGATTCATCCATGAAGAGCACACTTCTCCAGCGTGCCAGTGGCCATCGAAGGTGAGCATTTGTCCATTGAAGTTGGTTACGACGTCAAACTGCTGTCAGGTCAAGACCCTGGTGAGGACAACGAGCTTGCAGATGAGCTTCCCTGAGATGGTTTCTGACAGTTTGTGCAGAAATTCTTTGGTTGTGCAAACCCACAGTTTCATCAGATATCCGGGTGGCTGGTCTCAGACGATCCCACAGGTGAAGAAGCCGAAGGTGGAGGTCCTGGGCTGGCGTGGTTACACATGGTCTGCAGTTGTGAGGCCAGTTGGGCGTATTGCAAAATTCTCTAAAATTACATTGGAGGCGGCTTATGGTAGAGAAATTAACATTAAATTCTCTGGCAACAGCTCTGGTGGACATTCCTTCAGTCAGCATGCCAATTGCAAGCACATTCAAAACTAGAGGCATCTGTGGTATTGTGTTGTGTGACAAAACTGCACATTTTAGAGTGGCCTTTTATTGTTCCCAGCACAAGGTGCACCTGTGTAAAGATCATGCTGTTTAATCTGCTTCTTGATATGCCACACCTGTCAGGTGTATGGGTTATCTTGGCAAAGGAGAAATGCTCACTGACAGAGATGCAAACAAATTTGTGCACAAAATTTGAGAGAAACAAGCTTCTTGTGCGTATGGAAAATTTCTGGGATCTTTTATTGCAGCTCATGAAACATGGGACCAACACTTTACATGTTGTGTTTATATTTTTGTTCAGAATATATGCCATTTAGCAGATGCTCTTATCTAGAACGATTTAGGGGCATATCCTAACATTCATTTCAGTCAAATTTTCACGTAGCTTCCATTGACATCAATACATGACTAAGTTTAAATTTGACTTAAGTGGAAGTAAGGATTTTCCCAATACATTTTATAGTATGCGATCCCAGCTGGATTCCTAGCACCATGCTCGTACCAACCGAGCCACACAGGACGTCCTTACCTGCCACCAGTCAGTGTTTGTCTTCCTGAGCAGAATAAACCGCTCCCCTTCTCGGATGCAGACCTGTCGTCCATCTGTCCCGCGGTACTGGTAGTCATACTGAGCCTCCAACACCACCGTGCCACTGGGAACGCCACACACAGTAGGCACACTCACACTGCTAACACTGCTGCTCACACTGGCACGGCTCCCCCTGCTGGACACACTGCTCACACTGGTAATACTCCCTCTGGTGGAGGCTGAGGGCTTGGTGGGTGAGGCTATTGGGGAACGGCGCCAGCTGCCTGACAGCATGGTGGATGGATGTTCCTGGCTGGTTAGACTGGGGTTCAGTGGGGGGTGTTGGGGACAAGGGGAAGGGTGGCGAGGGTGGGGTCACAGGTGACACTGGCACGGGGTAACGGCGATGACTGTTGCCAGGCCAGCGCCATGCTCTGAAACACAAACAGAACAGAACTGGGTTAAATGTAAATATGGACAAAATATGGCAAGCATCACATCAACACCATTTAATATTTACATTTACATTTTAGTCATTTAGCAGATGCTCTTATCCAGAGCGACTTACAGTAGTGAATGCATACATCTCATACATTTCATTTTCATTTCATGCATTTAAAAAAAAAAATTGTACTGGCCCACCGTGGGAATCGAACCCACAACCCTGGTGTTGCACACACCAGGCTGGCGTTGCAAACACCATGCTCTACCAACAGAGCCACAGGGAAGGAGTATCACAATCTCAGACCCCTATATTAAGCTTAGATCTCAATACATTTATATGTTAGTCATTTAGCAGACGCTCTTCCCCAGAGCGACTTACATGAGAAATTAGGGTTAAGTGTGTTGATCAAAGGCATATCGAAAGATTTTTCACCTAGTCTGCTCTGGGATTCAAACCAGCGATCGTTCGGTTATTGGCCAATGCTTTTAACCGCTAGGCTACCTACCACCCCCATACAAGGCCTTAATACACAACAAAGCTCTGAACTAACTGGCAAACAAACGTTACGGATCCACACCATTTCCTCGCATAATATAAACAGCAAGTAGTAATTATGTTACAAAGCAATTGTATTCTAAAAAGAGGGCATTGCCATTGATTTGCAATCCTTCATTTGTTTAATGGGGCTCATGCAATTAGAGAGAGAGAGAAAGAAACCAGAGTGTGCTGATCAACCAACCAGTATCTAAATCCTTTTTATCCATGGCATCATCAGAGAGCTAAAACTGTCCACCGACCAACCATAACAACACATACACACATTTACAACTCTGCCCTTACCAGACCCACTTACATAACATACCTAACAGAACACCCATTTGAGACTGAGATCCTGAGAGCAGCCCACAGCAGGTCTTAGTACCAGACTGGCAGAGAGGCTGAGGTCTTTTCTCTCTCTCACCCTCCCTCTCTCCCTCCTCTCTCCCTCCTCTCTCTATCTTCTCTCTCCCTCTCGCACAGTAAATATTGCACTCAAGGAGGTTTCAAAAAGATCTCTATCTCTCATAATCCACAGCACAGCAGCACTTTAATAAAAAAAAAAAGCTCTGTGTGAGGCCTGTGTGTTTGTGCATGCTTGCGTATGTTTGTGTGTGTGTGTGATTGCGTGCGTGCGTACATTTGTGTGTGTGTGTGTGTGTGTGTGTTTGCTTACGTACGTTTGTGTGTGTGTGTGTGTGTTTGCTTACGTACGTTTGTGTGTGCGTTTGTGTACTGTTTTAGTGTGCGCCAGCTGACAAGAGTCAACACAGCAGGTAAAGCATCAAAGCTGATGGGATTCCCAATTCCCTCACATATGTGTTCCGAGCCTGGATCTTAGCGTTCTATCCATCTATCTATCCATCCATCGACTATGTCTAGACTTCTATCAGAAGCTCTAGCAGTGGATTTTGAAACAACAAGTGTTTTTTATATTTTCTTTAATATTTTCTTATTTTTTGGGGGGGGGGCTTTAATATTGCGGATAGATTGTCACTTCCATCAATGTAATTGTCGGCATCATTTCCAATCCCCCATATATTTTGGGGGTAAATACATATATTTATTTATATACACATATATACATAAACATGCATACACATACATACATACATAAGTGTTAGATACAAAACAGAACAGAAGCAGGGCAAGCACAAAAACAGGAAACCACTTTCAGAGCATCAACATCCAAAGTGTATGGTGAGGTCCTATTTCTCCTCTTTTTCTTTTCCCTCTGCATCTTTCGACACTGGTGGCCATCGCTATGTCTGTTCCACTCAATACCAGAATGAGTCAAAATAGGAAACAAATGAGATTACTAACCCTGTTATGACCATGTTGGCCAACATGAAGAGAGAGACAGGTTGGCCAATGATACGAGCATGGAGAGAGAGAGCCAGGTTGAGACTACTATCTTGTGACAAACTATTTATATAAATATAGTTGGCCAACCCACGAGAGATTTGGTTCTGGGTTCTGAGAACTGAGACTAAAGCCCCACACCCGAACAGAAAGACAGACAGTGAGAGGGAGAGAGACACATATGCTGGCAGACGGACTCTCAGAACTGGGGTAGCTACCCCCCATGCCAGGCTGTGCCAGTTAGAGAGGGCCCCACATGACTCAGGCCTGGCAACAACAACAACAACAGTGGAGAGAGAGGTGGGGGGGGGGGGGGGTTCAGAGAAAAAGGAGAGAGAGAGGGAACGAGAGCAAGAGAGGGAGAGAGAGAGAATGAGAAAGATAGATAGAGAAATAACAAAGTCCAGCTCAGACAGACATCAACATCCAGTTACACTGTAGACTGCGTGCACTCTTGTGTGTGTATTATATTGTGAATGCATGCCTGCACAAATGCATGTATATGAGAGACACGTAGATCTAATCACCATGTCTGTGTTGTGGTCAGTCTTGAGGTTGGCTGGTCAGCAGTAAAGATGGAGGGGCTGGGGGTTCTATGATGCAATCTGTCACAGTACTAACATCCCAGCTGGCCAGTCAACAGTCAACCTTCCAAAACAATGAAGACACACTGGACTAGTCAGTCACACGTTAGCCCAGCAGAGAGTCTCATCATCTGCTCTGCTTTAGGGAGGATTAGGGGACTACCCAATAGAGAGTTAACGAGGCTAGTGGCACTGCCAACTGACACACACACTAAGGCACACACAAATGCACGCATGAAGGCATGCACACACACACACACAGTCTCACTCCTAATCCCAGTTGAGGGATCTTGGATGAGCTCAGTGAACCCTAGTAACTAATGCTACCCTCCCATTCAGGACCAATTTGCCAGAAGAGTATATGTGTGTGGGCCTCTGCCTCCGTGCATGCCTTCCTGAGTGTGTGTGTGTGTGTGGCCCCTGTCACGTGTCGCAAACAGCCTAGGCCATTCGCCTCACTGATCATCCAGCCATTGATTATTGTTCCGTGCTTATAGCTCAGAGCTGTCTGAATAGTCAATAGACCCAACTGCCAAATCAACAGAGCTAGGCCTTAAAACTCCTCAACTCTAACTCCAACTCCAACTCGAACAAAGAACACGCAACAATGAACACTTGGGAAAGAAGTGTTATTTGTCACTGCCACTACTTGGAAGTCACATCAGATTTGCGTGATGTGCTGGTTGTGCTATGAGCATAGAAATAGAAAGGGAAACCCCATTAGAGTCATTGGGTCCGAGAAGGAATTCTGTTTCTATGGGTATGAGTTATATGTCCTTGGGTATCATGCCTGACCCATAGATCCACAGAGACACAATGCATTCTCTTATTCTATTTTTATGTTCTAGCCTTTCAGAGGAGTCAGGAAGAAGCGGAATCGAGAAAATTGGGAATTTCACATTTTCCACAAACTACAGGGCATAGTCCAAATTGCTAGTCTGTCTCTCTAGCTGCTGTTGATGTGCCAGGTATCATGGATTAGCCTAGATTAAATGGTCCTTGTTTTTGTTAATCCACACTAAATTTAAACACAAATATTAAATTGATAATTGTCAAAGGATCAAAAGTTGTCCCTCCCTGCCATTCCACCCTGCAATGACCCTCACTACTATTTGAAGACAAGCGTGACTGACACACGACATCAGGGATCCGGCTTGGACTGTACTGTTTACTGACCGAACACGTGTTTGTTTACTGCAAATCACATTGGATGAACATCCAATTACCATTATTGATATAAATATGAATGACATTTGCATCACTTCAAATGATCAACAGTGATCAACACTCCCTTCAACCCTGCAATACCACTCCTATTTGAAGATAAGCTGTGAAGATTGTCCTAACTGACTGAGCTGGTATATCCCTGCATGGGGCTGTTACATCCAGGGCCAAAACAGCTTTTCATACTCTCAGCTCTCACTGCTGTGTGAATCATTGATGAGCAGACCAGAGAGAGACACTGAATCACTGAAACACTCTCTGGAGGTGATGCGTCCAAAATGTCACTTTAATCCCTAAATAGTGTACTATTGTTGACCAGGGCATAGGATTCCATTTCGGGTCAATATGGGTCCCTGTCGGAGACTAGCCTTTCAGAATTAGAGAGAGATTGAGGTGCAGGAAGAGGAGCATAATTATTGTAATTTTATTTATTTTACCAGGCAATTAAGATAAGAACAAATTCTTATTTACAATGACGCCTGGCAAGTGGCAAAAAGCATCCTGTGGGGCAGGGGGCGGGGATTAAAAGTGTTGGGTAGGATGGTCATCTGAATCAAGGTTAGTTTGGCAGATGGGGTGAAGGAGTGATTACGATACAGAAAACCAAGCCTAGATTTAACCTTGGCATGCAGCTTGGTTAAAGCTGGAATCCGCATTAGGGGAAACAGCGCCAGTGTTCGCCCCAGCACATTTGTTATTGTTTTGTTCATGAAATGAAGGAGGGCAGAGAAAGCCTGCTGGATGCTCAGAAATAATAAAATTCAGTGTGTGTGTGTGTGTGAGAGAGAGAGAGAGAGAGCGAGAGACAGGGTGATCTACTTAATACATTTTGTGTGTGCGTGCAGGCGTGCATGCATGACACAGTGTGGTTTGCTCAATACATTTTGTTAACACGTAGCACTCAGCATTATTGCAAATCTATGTAGCAACCATTCACAACCTGTGGCTGTTACTCAATAAGGACTAAATGACCTGTCTGATTTACTAAAAACCTTTGTGAGTATTATAGCATGTAACTTTAAGACAATATTATCCAAAACCTCACCAAACCTTTCAGAAATAGCTTGATTGAGTTTAAAAGTGCATGTATGTATATTGGAATTCATAGTGAAACTTGTGTTTTAAAACAGATGAATATTATTACTAAGCCAATACTGCATTCTTATGTTGGTTTATGCAATGTGTTATAATTTCAAATCCTAACTAATGCTTACTAAAATTCGCCAGCAGGGCGAAGGCCATATCAGGTTCAGGCTTTTCTTTTTAGGACCATTAGGGACATGCAGCTTAGCATTATAGTAAGGTTTTGTTCCAAATGGCATTCTCTCCCCTATATGGGTCATTCTACAGAAGAGGTACAAATTGGGGGTTGGGAAAAAAAATTCACATTTGTTCACATTCCAACATAGGTAGACATACTCACACACTTTGTTTTATTACATATTTAAAATATTTACCTGAATTTCTTACAACCCCACTAAATTTGTCACTACTAAAACATAGTGTATAAGTTACAGTAAAGGGAGAACCATGCATAGTAGTGATCAGATTCATTTTTGAAATTGTATTTGCATACCAAATTAAAAAAAATAGTAAAAACATGATTTTTAACCATATTTTTGAAACCTTTACATTGAATTTAGATAGATATACTCTGTATTGTTCTCTGTAAAATGTTCAGTGTGGATTGTATGAATCTGAAACTTGTTGATGGACTGAATTACTTATGCCTCTAACTAATTATTTTGGAAAAATAACAGGGTTATCTGCGTCAAGTGTCCATCATAGAGATAAATGGAGATCTCTAGATCGAGATAACTCATTTTAGTATAAACATTGCAGGTCAGTTAGGATCACCACTTTATTTTATGAATGTGAAATGTCAGAATAATAATTTCTTTCGTCACATTCCCATTGGGTCAGAAGTTTACATACACTCAATTAGTATTTGGTAGCATTGCCTTTAAATTGTTTAACTTGGGTCAAACATTTCGGGTAGCCTTCCACAAGCTTCCCACAATAAGTTGGATGAATTGTGGCCCATTCCTCCTGACAGAGCCAGTGTAACTGAGTCAGGTTTGTAGGCCTCCTTGCTCGCACACGCTTTTTCAGTTCTGCCCACAAATTTTCTATGGGATTGAGGTCAGGGCTTTGTGATGGCCACTCCAATACCTTGACTTTGTTGTCCTTAAGCCATTTTGCCACAACTTTGTCCATTTGGAAGACCCATTTGCGATCAAGCTTTAACTTCCTGACTGATGTCTTGAGATGTTGCTTCAATATATCCACATAATTTTCCTACCTCATGATGCCATCTATTTTGTGAAGTGCACCAGTCCCTCCTGCAGCAAAGCACCCCCACAACATGATGTTCGCACCCCCATTCTTCACGGTTGGGATGGTGTTCTTCAGCTTGCAAGCGTCCCCCTTTTTCCTCCAAAGATAACGATGGTCATTATGGCCAAACAGTTATATTTTTGTTACATCAGACCAGAGGACATTTCTCCAAAAAGTACGATCTTTGTCCCTATGTGCAGTTGCAAACCGTAGTCTGGCTTTTTTTATGGCGGATTTGGAGCAGTGGCTTCTTCCTTGCTGAGCGACCTTTCAGGTTATGTCGATATAGAACTCGTTTTACTGTGGATATAGATACTTTTGTACCTGTTTCCTCCAGCATCTTCACAAGGTCCTTTGCTGTTGTTCTGGGATTGTTTTGCACTTTTCACACCAAAGTACGTACATCTCCAGGAGACAGAACGCGTCTCCTTCCTGAGCGGTATGACGGCTGCGTGGTCCTTGCGTACTATTGTTTGTACAGATGAACGTGGTACCTTCAGGCGTTTGGAAATTGCTGCTAAGGATGAACCAGAACCAGAGTTCTTGGCTGATTTCTTTTGATTTCCCTATGATGTCAAGCAAAGAGGCACTGAGTTTGAAGGTAGGCCTTGAAATGCATCCACAGGTACACCTCCAATTGACTCAAATGATTTCAATTAGCCTATCAGAAGCTTCTAAAGCCATGACATCATTTTCTGGAATTTTCCAAGCTGTTTAAATGCACAGTCAACTTAGTGTATGTAAACTTCTGACCCACTGGAATTGTGATACAGTGAATTATAAGTGAAATAATCTGTCTGTAAACAATTGATGGAAAAATTACTTGTGTCATGCACAAAGTAGATGTCCTTACCGACTCCAATCTAAGTCTCCAAACCAAGGCCACTAGATCAAGATTCCATTGGCCCTTTCTTCAATTGTAAGAAAGTCATATAGAGTAAACTTGAGTACAGTACAATACAGTAGACTAGAGCACAGTAGCGTACAGTACAGTATAGTAGAACACAGTAAAGTACAGCACAGTAGAGTCGGATACAGTACGCTACAGTAAAGTAGAGAGCAGTAGAGTACAGTAGAGCACTGTAGGTAGAGTACAGTACATTGCAGTATAGTGCAATACAGTATAGCACATTAAAGACATCTATGTTTTGGTCAAATAGATGTCAATGTTTGGGCTCTTGGAGGGTTGGAGCCACCCTGCTGGCTATGTGTCTTAATACTCTACACTTTTTGTGGTTCTCTGTAGCTCAGTTGGTAGAGCATAGTGCATGCAACTTAAAAATGGAGATAGCCTCAATGGCGCTGCCCGTGCTGTTACATTATTGAATAATCCCCACAGCTAATATATGGCTTGCTATCTTTAATTTGGACAGATGTACATCTCAGCAAGATATGTGCACCACGTCATTGCTCTCCCTCGCTCTGCTGTGGGCGCATGATATGCAATTTGATAGCTATCATTCATATGGCGAGGGGCTAAAGCTCATTAGTTGAACTGGAATTTCTAGGGGGCTGCCCCATGTGGGGGAAAATGGACCAGCACAGCCTCCAGAAAAACAGTTGCTTTCAAACTAGGGATTTCATGGCTAATTGAGGTAAGACACTAATTATGCAACGATGATCTACACATCCAGCCCAAAGCAGGAGTTGCCAAAGTTCTGGAGCATGTCTTTAAGGAACATTCATTCTACAGCCTTTTAATGTGTATGTTTGGTTGTGACATCAAAAGGTGGGAAAGCATTTAAAAAATATATTTTCTAAAAATAAAAAAAGAGTCATTAGATCCGTATCTTTCAATGCAACAATAGAACAACTCTCAGCACAAATCCAGTCCGGCTGCAACTCATACTGTTATTTCCTGCATTTCAAATGGATTTCTTTGTTTAAATCTAACTTTTCAAATCATCAGGGGTGAAAAAACATAGCAGTTTTCAAGAAATGGGAAGAATTAGAACCAACCTTTAATTTCCAGAAGGTTCTGAACTCTAACAGCTCTCCAACCATAGACATAAAATCTTCCTATGACTCCAGCAATCTGGGTGCAGACTAGAGAGGCTGAGCCCATAGATACACACATCATTGGCTGAGCCTCAGTCTGACTCCCACAGGCCTCCCTGCCCCTCCCAGAAGCCTGCAGCTCATTCATTGATGTTTCTGGTGAAAAGCACAGAGACCATTGATCCACCAGGGATGGGAGGGAGGCACAGAGCTGTCACAAGCTATCAGCAAAGTCAAAGACCCACTTTCTGCAATAGTAACATCACAGAGAGTGAATTACTCACAGAGTGTGCGATACCGCCAGGGACCATTGCAGTGCATTAAACCTCTCTGGGTAATGCAGATTCAAACACAGTGGCTACACAGATAAGCACAATCATTTATAGTGTTTAGTACAGGTTCCTAGAAAAGTGTATATGGTATAAACACTTCAAACATGGATGTCTGTACAACATTATCTCACTCTACCTCTACCTCTCTCTCTCCCCGTCCCTCTCACTCTCTGTCTGTCTGTAGGACTGCAGTAAGACCTGTAAAAGGGTCTAACCTTCTGTTAGATGAAAGAGTCAGTGTGAGGGATTTGGACAGCATGTGAGGGATGGACGACATACAACTACACTAAGAAATTGTGTTTTGGCTGTGAGCTTTAAAAGAAGATCAGTGGAGTGACATTTCGGGGATTTCTGATTTCTGATTTCTCTCTCCCCAGAGAAGGTCACTGCTGCAGACAATCACACTGATAGCACTGAGCTTAAAAACACATGCACACACCTATGCATGCAGACATATGCATGCAGACATACGCACACGCACGCACACACACACACGCACACTGACAGTGACCATAGTAATTCTCCAGATTACCCAAATATCCCAATCCCAAAACAATAATCCTGTACTCAATACAATCTGAAAACCACTGGCTGCCACACAACAATTATCTCCACAGGACACTCCCTCAATCCAGCACAATCTCTTCTCAATAGGCTAAAGACTGAGATTCACCAATGAACCCAAAACAGCATGTTATCAACAGAGTAATCTCGGCACCCAGAATCATATCACTTACTTGATTTTAATATGAAAAGCAAAGAGACCATTGATCCACCAGGGATGGGAGGGAGGCACACTGTTTTGGGACACTGTAAAGTCCATAGAGAATAAGAGTACCTCCTCCCAGCTGCCCACTGCACTGAGACTAGGAAACAGTCACCACTGACAAATCCACGATAATCAAGAATTTCAATAAGTATTTCTCTACGGCTGGCCATGCTTTCCACCTGGCTAACCCAACCCCGGCCAACAGCTCTGCACACCCCGCAGAAACTGGCCCAAGCCCCCCGCCACCGCTTCTCCTTCACCCAAATCCAGACATCTGATGTTCTGAAAGAGCTGCAAAATCTGGATCCCTACAGATCAACTGGGCTAGACAATCTGGACCCTCTCTTTCTAAAATTATCCGCCGCCATTGTTGCAACCCCTATTACTAGTCTGTTCAACCTCTCTTTCATATCGCCTGAGATTCCTAAAGATTGAAAAGCGGCCGTGGTCATCCCCCTCTTCAAAGGGGGAGACACTAGACCCAAACTGTTACAGACCTATATCCATCCTGCCCTGCCCTTCTAAAGTCTTCGAAAGCCAAGTGAACAAGCAGATCACCGACCATTTCGAATCCCACCGTACCTTCTCCGCTATGCAGGTTTCCGAGCTGGTCACAGGTGCACCTCAGCCATGCTCAAGGTCCTAAACAATATCATAACCACCATCGATAAAAGATAGTACTGTGCAGCCGTCTTTATCGACCTGGCCAAGGCTTTCGACTCTGTCAATCACCGTATTCTTATCGGCAGACTCAACAGCCTTGGTTTCTCTAATGACTGCCTCGCCTGGTTCACCAACTACTTCTCTGATAGAGTTCAGTGTGTCAAATCGGAGGGCCTGTTGTCTGGACCTCTGGAAGTCTCTATGGGGGTGACACAGGGTTCAATTCTCGGGCCGACTCTTTTCTCTGTATATATCAATGATGTCACTCTTGCTGCGGGTGATTCTTTGATCCACCTCTACGCAGACGACACCATTCTGTATACTTCTGGCCCTTCTCTGGACACTGTGTTAACAAACCTCTAAACGAGCTTCAACGCCATACAACACTCCTTCCGTGGCCTCCAACTGCTCTTAAATGCTAGTAAAATGAAATGCATACTCTTCAATCGATTGTTGCCCGTGCCCGCCCGTCCGACTAGCATCACTACTCTGGACGGTTCTGACTTAGAATATGTGGACAACTATAAATACCTAGCTGTCTGGCTAGACTGTGAACTCTCCAATCCAAAGTTAAATCTAGAATCGGCTTCCTATTTCGCAACAAAGCCTCCTTCACTCATGCTGCCAAACATACCCTCGTAAAACTGACTATCCTACCGATCCTTGACTTCGGCGATGTCATTTACAAAATAGCCTCCAACACTCTACTCAGCAAATTGGATGCAGTCTATCACAGTGCCATCCGTTTTGTCACCAAAGCCCCATATACTACCCACCACTGCGACCTGTATGCTCTCGTTGGCTGGTCCTCGCTACATATTCGTCGCCAAACCCACTGGCGCCAGGTCATCTATAAGTCTTTGCTAGGTAAATCTCTGCCTTATCTCATCTCATTGGTCACCATAGCAACACCCACCCGTAGCACGCGCTCCAGCAGGTATATTTCACTGGTCATCCCGAAAACCAACACCTCGTTTTGCCGCCTTTCCTTCCAGTTCTCTGCTGCCAATGACTGGAATAAATTGCAATAATCACTGAAGTTGGAGACTTATATCTCCCTCACTAACTTCAAGTATCAGCTGTCAGAGCAGCTTACCGATCCCTGCAGCTGTACACAGCCCATCTGTAAATAGCCCATCCATCCAACCAACTACCTACCTCAACCCCATATTTGTTTTTGTTTTTCTGCTCTTTTGCACACCAGTATTTCTACTTGCACATCCTCATCTGCACATATATCACTCCAGTGTAAATTGCTAAATTGTAATTACTTTGCCACTATTGGCCTATTTATTGCCTTGCCTTACTTCATTTTCACACATTGTATACAGATTTTTCTATTGTGTTATTGACAGTATGTTTGTTTATCCCATGTGTAACTCTTTGTTGTTGTTTTTGTCGCACTGCTTTGCTTTATCTTGGCCAGGTCGCAGTTGTAAATGAAAACTTCTTCTCAACTGGCCTATCTGGTTAAATAAAGGTGAAATAAATAAAATAAAAAATGTTAAGGCTGTCACGAGAGAGAGACTACCAACAGAGAGGGGAGATCATGCAATCAAAGCCATGAACTCTCACTAGTCTCTCACTAATACACAGGGCAAGGCAAGCAGCTTTTAATCAGCAGAAGTTGCAACCCTACTTGGTGGAGTATAATCTTTCAAGGCTGTATGTGTGTGCAGTTAGCTATGAGCAGTGTATGTGTGTGTGTGTCTGAAACGGTGCAGTAACTGTGCAGTAACAGTTAGCTATGAGCAGGCTACAAAATAGCCAGGGAGAAAGTAAATCCTAGGTCTACTGAGACAGATTACCAAACGAAATGAAAACACAATGCGTCTAACTGTTCCCAGTCAATTTGATCCTGTACATGCTTTTTTATTGGCTGTACCTTAGTCAAAGTAGTGTAAGTGAAACATGCAAATGTGCAATAGACTAGGCTACAGACAAAGAGGCTTCTCACTTCTCAGACTGCTTCAAAGCCTTTATAGATTATTTGCGTAATCATTTTTTGCCATTTGAGCTAAGAAAAACTGAGTGGACGATTTGAAGAATAATACAATAGGCTATTCTACTGCAGTGGTGAAATATAGAAGAGTACAACTGAAATTTGACGATCATCTCAGTGCATCTAAAACCACAAAGCTGAGCTCACACTCCCAACCTCAAAGGACACCACAGTGAAGCTATGCTTGATATCCTGTCTTAAAAGAGACTTTTGTTAGAGACTGAAACTAACTAAACCATACGCTACAGGATGTGAAAAATAAGAAGAGAACTTGGTGAAACATTTTACATTCTTGTATGGTAATATGTTTGCGAGGCGGGGGGATTATGAACACTCAAATCTGACAGCACTAACATCTTCTGCTGTATATGTGTAACATGTCAACAACTGAGCAACTTTGAGTTGAGCCTCTATGTAAGGGCCAAAGATGAGGTTTCACCCACAAGCCTACACTGGCTCCAGACACCCCATCAGCTTGAGATCATACATATTGCACCATTATACATAATGCATATAACTGGCTATACTTCACCTGATTTCACATTAAGTATACATAACCCCAGTTTATTTGCTAATGTAAGCCTCTTCATTGTCACTGCATTTAAGTGCATGCAAGCAGCCAAGAAGTTTATTAATATGATTGTTTAGATCTATTTATAACACTACAATAACATATATCTGTAAAGTAAGAATAAAGTACAGCAACATTACTTAGAAAAACGAAGATAACAGACATAATTTAAAAGTATTATTTTCTAAATTACTTTATACATTTATTTTCATTTTTTTACTTGCCATATATGGGTCTCCAAATACTAGAACATTTACAAGAAAACCGTTTCTCACCTTTAGGAGGTCGGTGCGGCGAGTGTCATCAATTATTATTGCAATAAAAAAAAATGATCCGGACCATTCAGTAGCGAGCGAACGATGTCCAGAAATTATCGCACTCGCAGCCTCCAGTGATGTGTGCGATTTGTGCCTTGATCAAGTTATCCTCTATCATGTGATGCAGTTTAAAAAACAGAAATCCATTGGAGCTTCACAAATTGATGTCTTATTTCAATGTGTATAAAATGTGCACACTGTATGCACTGTTATAGATTTGTAATATTTATACCTGTAATTAAACCTGTTGGTTATCATATTAATTCTCGTTCAGATAAAACGATAGGTCTAGGTACAGTACATCAACGTAGTTGATCATCGATTGGCTGAAATGTCCCATGTGATTTCTAATTAACCAATCAGATTTTGGGGAAGTTAGCGTGTCAGTTTGTTGTCGCTAAATGTATTTCCATACTGATGGAATTTGTAGTTTTATGTAGAGTCTGATTGCATCACTTTTATGGATGTGGTGTGCTTAAGAATACTACAATATGCGCCATTTGCAAAAGGGAAATTGAACGGTGGTTGCATGACGTCACCGGCAGTTTCATTTCTTGATTTTTCAGTCCTTTAACGACTCAAATATAGCTACGTATTTCAACACAAAATCATTTGAATACAGGCGGCCAAATGGAACTGTTCGTGAGTGACGAAATCAGCACTGTGTGAAGGTTTTAGCAGCGCTAGAACGGAGTCAACTGTGACGTTCAACATGTCAACCACGAAGGTATGGTAATAAACTAATTGGGGGTGCTAGCCAGCTAGCTAGGTTTGCTTACCAACACATGGTAAATTGAGTTATTACTAGTCAGACGAATTGATTGATGGCTCGAGCTAACGTTATACGTTATGTCTTTGCTTGATAATGTAAACCAGGGTTTCCCAAACTCGGTCCTGCCCCCCCCACCACCACAGTTGATTCAAATAATCCACGTTTGATAATGTGTAAGGGCACCAGCTCTAGCTGTTCGCACTGCAGGCCTTAATGCTCAAATCAGTTGTATTTTTCAAATCCGTTTTGGAACTGACTGCCCAAACAGCAAGTGACTAAATCTCACAGTCATTTGCTGACATGGCTACACTAGTTGCCATAGTAACGACGGGTGTGTGCACAGTGGTGTAGGCTTGGTGGTGATGCTCGTGCTTCCTATCGCTCAGAAGTTATGTAGCAAGCTAATGTGACAACAATGCCTGCCATGGACGTTTCCCAGTTAAATGTCTTTATTTAACTTTTATTTAGGGTGGGGGGGGGGGTCACCATTGAGACCAGGGTCTTATTCAAGGGTGCCCTGTGAACATGAACACACAATTAAGTACAACATAAAGCAAAACAACAACACAATAAATACAACAAGATGAATACAAAACTATTACATATTAACGTTATCTCCCTCAAAAATGTATCTAAACTGTCCAATGGGGACCAGCGAGACCAGATTCAAGATGGCCTGAAGGCTATTCCATGAGATAGTGGCATAAAAACTAAACACATTTTCCCCAGCTCAGTGGAGACCCACGGGACCTCCAGAACTAGCCAGTCCAGAGAGCGGGTCTGAAAATTGCTGGATCTCCAATTAATACGTGAGCTGAGGTAGTGGGGGAGTTTCTGAAGAACCACTTTATTTTTGTAACCGATGTGAAATGGCTAGTTAGTTAGCGCTGGTGCGCGCTAATTGCGTTTCAATCGGGTGACGTCACTCGCTCTGAGACCTGAAGTAGATGTGTGCAGAGGGTCCCTGGTTCAAGCCCAGGTTGGGGCGAGGAGAAGCTATACTTTTACAAAAACAAAACGTAGCCAATGCTGAGCCCTTCTGGTATTCAGAGACTACCAGCTAACAGAACTATACAAAATGCAGTGATGTGTACGAAAATTGTCCCCAGTGATAAAACTCAGTGCTAGACTGAGTTTAAAGGTTTTAAAACAGAGGCTGCCGTATGCATGTATAAACTAGATGTGGGGTTGCTAGCTAGCTATGTTATTCATCAGTTAGCCTTGTTTGCTTACCAACACATGGTATTGAGTTATTACTAGTCAGATAAATTGATTGATTGCTCGAGCTAATGTTATATGTCCTATACTGAACAAAAATATAAATGCAACATTTCAACGATTTTACTGAGTTACAGTTCATATAAGGAAATCAGTCAATTGAAATAAATTCATTAGGCCCTAATCAATGGATTTCACAGGACTGGACAGGGGCACAGCCATGGGTGGGTCTTGGAGGGCATAGGCCCACCCTCTTGGGAGACTGGCCCACCCATTGGGGAGCAAGGCACAGCCAATCAGAATTTGTTTTTCCCTACAAAAGGACTTCATTACTGACAGAAATACTCCTCAGTTTCATCAGCTGTCCGGGTGGCTGGTCTCAGATGATCCCGCAGCTGAAGAAGCTGGATGTGGAGGTCCTGGGCTGGCGTGGATACATGTGAACTGCGGTTGTGAGGCCAATTGGACGTACTGACACATTCTCTAAAATGACGTTGGAGGCAGCTTATGGTAGAGAACGTATGTCTCGGGTCACTACTTCACAGGAGAGCCATTTGAGCGTACATTTTTATTTTTAATCAAAATGCGGTTTTTGGCAGAAATGCCTTATGGAACATGTGAACTTTCATGTGCCTTAATAACAAGCTTGTATCTGTAAATATGAATAAAATGGTTAAATTACGAGCCTAGTTGGTTTAGCCACAGAAAAAGCGATCAACCTTCCTGCTAGCCATGATTGGCTGATATAATGAGTGGGCTGGACATGCGAGAGATGAGTTTGGATTAGTCTGCCATATAGCACGCTTACGTCTATTTGAGCTGGTCAGTGTAGGTAATCCTGTCTAACGCTGCTTTAAAAAAATATATATTGCGAAGTAGAACTGAATGTGCTGCTCTCCACTTTCTGGAAGACCGAGTATTGAAATCAGTGGAATTAGAGTATGATAGCTAAGGAGATGGATAAAACACCTGTCTCCGGATTGTGTCTTCAAACTAAGGGCAACCATGGCATCCGTGTCTTAACAAAAGACTCCACTATGCAAGTAACCATTTCAATAGAATGCCACTGTGACAATTGTTGATAGACGTAGCTGGTAAATTCACTCTGCCTATCTACTCTGTTTTCAGAGAACTCTTGTCTGAGTGTGCCAGAGCGCAGAATAACTGACGAATTTAGGAATGCATAACACTCGTTGAATATGGCCGGTGTCAGTAAATGTTGGCAAAATAAACGTAAATTGTTGCCAGCAGCACAGTTGCAGTCACCAACGCTCTGGATAACATAAAAACAGCCTAACCAGCTCTGCTAGGGTGAGTAAAATAGTCAGTGAGCTGTTCTCTCATTTGTGTCTGGAAGTAGCTAGCAAGCTAGCCAACATTAGCCAGTTAGCTTCGGTGCTTGACTTGTTGTTGTTAGGACAGAATGCTCAGATCAACCCTTAAAGAGATGGTGGGGCTAAAGCTTAAGAGGGTGTGAACGATGCTGAATGGGTGTAGACAAAGAAGAGCTCTCAAGTAGGTACCAAAATATTCAAAGGCCATTTTCTCAAAAGTGAGTTTACACGTTTATCAACTTTCAAAGCAGAATTACTTTCCCATTGTTCCTCAGATGCAGTGTATGATATACCATTTTGTTACTCTGTGTCTTTGCTTTTATCTAATGTAAAAAACACTATTTCAAATGTTGCTACATAAGACCCAATCAAGGCAGTCGGTTACAAATTAACATTCAATTCTCTGGTAACAGCTCTGGTGGACATTTCTGCAATTGGCATGCCAATATCATGCTCCCTCAAAACATCTGTGGCCTTTTATTGTCTCCAGCACAAGGTGCACCTATGTTTTTATTTTATTTTACTAGGCATAAGAACAACTTCTTATTTTCAATGACAGCCTAGGAACAGTGGGTTAACTGCCTTGTTCAGGGGCAGAACAACAGATTCTTACCTTGTCAGCTAGGGGATTCAAACTTGCAACCTTTCGGTTACTACCCCAACTCACTAGGCTACCCTGCTGCCCCAATGTGTAACGATCATGCTGTTTTATCAGCTTCTTGATATGCCACACATGTCAGGTGGATGGATTATCTTGGCAAAAGAGAAATTATCACTAACAGAGATGTAAACAAATTTGTGCACACAATTTGAGAGAAATCAGCATTTTGTGCGTATGGAAAATATCGGGTCTTTTATCACCTCGTGAAACATGGGACCAACACATTACATGTTGCATTTATATTTTTGTTCAGTATAGGTTATATCACCATAATCAAATACTGGAAGAAGCGTTGCTTGAACAATCTTCCTTCTACTTTCCAAAGTGAGGCAGGATTTATTTCTATGAAAGAAACCATTCCTAATTCTCCATTTTTTTTTTCTTTGTCCGTTTTTCAATGTGTGTTTTAAAAGAGAGCTTATCGTCAATCCAAATACCCAAGTACTTATTGAGCAAATTCTCCAATATTTGGGCTCCCTTTTAAAATAAATCAGATTTGACCATTCAGACACAAGTCGCGTGGCCAGCAATCAGATTTGATTATGATTTCAAACCACCTACTTAGGTGGTTTGAAATGTGGCTTAAAATATCATATTCCTTGTGCTTTTTGGCTGTTCAGACTACAGGACAAAGAACAGATTTGAATCTGATGTGCAGAAAAAAATTGATTCGAGTCACTTCAAACTGCCAATGTGAACAAGGCTTACCGGTACTGTTGTAAAGAGCCAATCATTCATTTCGTGGAGCCTGCCTGTCAGATCTGACAGATGTTAGCTAGCTAACTAGATCAACAATGTAAGGCCCTATTTCATGAGTGTGGAATATCAAGATTGAACCAATCTCAGATAAGAAGATCCATAGTCAGACTGAAGGGCATGTAATGGCAAATTGACCCAAATATTATCTATCAGTCACAGAGCTGCAGTGGTGGAAAACGTACCCAATATTCATACTTGAGTAAAAGATACCGAGGCTATATGCTGCTGCATGTTCATGTGTGGAGAGCATGGAATAGCAGTTATTCTTGGAAAAAGTTATATTTTTAAATAGAGCTCATAGCCTCAAAAAAACATTTTGTGATTTTACAAATATACTTTAGGCAGTGGTGGAAAAATAACCCAATTTTCATACTTGAGTAGAAGTAAAAATACTTTCATATAAAATCAGTAAAAGTTAGTCACTCAGTAAAATACTACTTGAGTAAAAGTATCAAAAGTTAAAGTATAAATAATTTCAAATTGCTTATATTAAGCAAACCAGACGGCACAGTTCTTGTTTTTGTTAATTTACAGATAGCCAGGGGCACACTCCAACACTCAGACATAATTTACAAACAAAGCATTTGTGTTTAGTGAGTCCGCCAGAGCAGAAGCAGTAGGGATCACCAGGGATGTTCTCTTGATATGTGCGTGAATTTGACCAATGTCCTGTCCTGCTAAGCATTCAAAATGTAATGAGTACTTTTGGGTGTCAGGAACAATGTATGGAGTAAAAAGTACATTATTTTCTTTAGGTATGTAGTGAAGTAAAAGTTGTCAAATATCAATAGTAAAGTACAGATAACCCAAAAACTACTTTTAAGTAGTACTTTAAAGTGTTTTTACTTAAGTACTTTACACGACTGCAGAACACAAGATCACACATCTCATTCAAAAGAAAAGGAGTCCTGCTCTCGGATCAGCTTCCTCCAGTAAAATCTTACCTTAACATTAGAATTATTTCACAATACTGATGATGGATCAGTTCCTAGAGAGATATTACCACCTACGGCTGCAAATATTGAGGGGGCTTATTCTGTTTACCCAATAATAATTCACAAAATCACTGATTTGGTACCTCATTGCACATATGTTAGCCTACACATCATTAAATATATTGAGAGAAATTACAGACTGTAGCCTACAAGTAGCAAAATCGAACTCAATTGATTGAACATGAAATATCGTTCAGTATGATTGAAATAGGTCTGTAGCCTTCTGCATAAAAATATAAACAGTTATCTGTCATTTGAATCATATGTTTATACGTCGCTAGTTTGTATCAATTTCAAAGACATTGGCAACTTTGTTCTGACGTTATCACCGGTCACAGAGAGACGGATTAACCATGTGATTATATGTTTAGTGGAGATCTTCTGTGTATAAAATTACCCGGGAGGGCAAAAATGCATTACACGACCCACTTAGCTGTTCTACGTGTGGTCTAAGTGCAACGTCAGTAACAATGGTTTTGGGAAAGAGCACAGAGATTTAACGATGCTCCTACGAAGGTTCTAACAATGAACGTAGATTGAAGATACTTTTGGGAAACTGGGCCCAGGTCAATGGCAAAGCCTTTTCCAAAACTGGCACCAGAATGACACACAGATTAACAAACATAAACTAAATTATCTCAAGACAGGAATGTCCTCTCGACATGATATTTTCAGGAGTTATACAATAATATGCTAAAATGAAATATAATTAAAGTACTACACTGAACAAAAATATAAATGCAACATGTAAACGTGCTGAAATGAAAGATCCCAGAAGTTTTCCATACGCACAAAAAGCTTATTTCTCAAAAAAAAAATTGCACAAATTTGTTTAGATAGTCCATCCACCTGACAGGTGTGGCATATCAAGAAGATGATTAAACAGCATGATCATTACACAGGTGCACCTTGTGCTGGGTACAATAAAAGGTCACTAAATGTCACTAAAATGTGCAGTTGTGTCACAACACAATGCTACAGATGTCTCAAGTTTTGAGGGAGCATGCAGTTGGTGTGCTGACTGGAGGAATGTCCACCAGAGAATTCAATGTAAATGTTTCTACCATAAGCCGCCTCCAACTTTGTTTTAGAGAAGTTGGCAGTACATCCAACCGGCCTCAACCGCAGACCACGTGTATGGCGTCGTGGGGTGAGCGGTTTGGTGATGTCAACATTGTGAGCAGAACGCCCCATGGTGGCTTTGGGGTTATGGTATGGGCAGGCATAAGCTGCGGACAGCAAACACAACTGCATTTTATCATGGCAATCTGAATGCACAGAGATACAGTGATGAGATCCTGAGGTCCATTGTTAGGCCCATTTTTTTTAAGGTATCTGTGACCAACAGATGTGTATCTGTATTCCCAGTCATGTGATATCCATTCTCATTTACAGCATTTAGCCTAATAACATTTACCATAATCTTTACCACTATACTGACCTGTTGTCCTCCAAACCGCTTCTTCAGAGCCTCAATCTGATCTTCCTCTAGTTTCTGGAACAATGGGCTGAGCTGAGGAGGACAGAGACATGAGTGTGAATTGAGGCACCTTTACAGAACAAAATCATACATTGTGTGGCTCAGTTGGTAGAGCATGGTGTTTGCAACGCCAGGGTTCTGGGTTTGATTCCCATGGGGGACCAGTACGGAGACATCTACATAGGTGTACAGAGGCCCATTATCAGCAACCATCACTCTTGTGTTCCAATGGCACGTTGTGTTGAGAAACAGACGCTTCACAAGTCCTCAACTGGCAGCTTCATTAAATTGTACCTGCAAAACACCAGTTTAAACGTCAACAGTGAAGAGGCGACTCTGGGATGCTGGCCTTCTAGGCAGAGTTCCTGTGTCTGTGTTCTTTTTGCCCATCTTAATCTTTTATTTTTATTGGCCAGTCTGAGATATGTCTTTTTCCTTACAACTCTGCCCAGAAGGCCAGCATCCCGAAGTCGCCTCTTCACTGTTGGCGTTGAGACTGGTGTTTTGCGGGTACTATTTAATAAGCTGCCAGTTGAGGACTTGTGAGGCGTCTGTTTCTCAACACAACGTGCCATTGGAACACAAGAGTGATGGTTGCTGATAATGGGCCTCTGTACGCCTATGTAGATGTTCCATTTAAAAATCTGCCGTTTCCAGCTACAATAGTCATTTGCAACATTAACAATGTCTACAGTGTATTTCTGATCAATTTGATGTTATTTTAATGGATTAAAAAATTGCTTTTCTTTCAAAAACAAGAACATTTCTAAGTGACCCCAAACTTTTGAACAGTAGTGTGTATTTTTTTTATTAATCTATTATTACAGTGCCAGTCAAAAGTTTGGACACACCTACTCATTGCAGGGTTTTTATTTATTTTTATTATTTTCCGACAAGGTAGAAGAATAGTGAAGACATCAAAACTGTGAAATAACACATGGAATCATGTAGTAACCAAAAAAGTGTTCAACTCAAAATATATTTTTATATTGAGATTCTTCAAAGTAGCCACCCTTTGCCTTGATGACAGCTTTGCACACGCTTGGCATTCTTTCAACCAGCTTCACCTGGAATGCTTTTCCAAAATATGAGTTCCCACATATGCAGAGCACTTGTTGGCTGCTTTTACTTTACTCTGCAGTGCAACTCATCCCAAACTATCTCAATTGGGTTGAGGTCAGGTGATTGGAGGTCGGGTGTTTGGAGGCCAGGTCATCCGATGCAGCACTCCATCACTCTCCTTCTTGGTCAAATAGCCCTTACACAGCCTGGAGGTGTGTTTTGGGTCATTGTCCTGTTGAAAAACAAGTGATAGTCCCACTAAGCGCAAACCAGATGGGATGGCGTATTGCTGCAGAATGCTGTGGTAGCCATGCTGGTTAAGTGTGCCTTGAATTCTAAATTAATCACTGTCAGTGTCAACAGAAAAGCACCCCCACACCATCACAACTCCTCCTCCATGCTTCACGGTGGGAACCATACATGCAGAGATCATCCGTTCACCTACTCTGCATCTCACAAATATTTGGACTCATCAGACCAAAGGACAGATTTCCATCGGTCTAATGTACATTGCTCGTGTTTCTTGGCCCAAGCAGGTCTCTTCTTCTTATTTGTGTCATTTAGTAGTGGTGCTTTGCAGCAATTTGGCCATGAAGACCTGATTGACGCAGTCTCCTCTGAACAGTTGATGTTGAGATGTGTCTGTTACTTGAACTCTGTGAAGCATTTATTTGGGCTGCAATTTCTGTAACTCAAATGAATTTATCCTCTGCAGCAGAGGTAACTCTGGGTCTTCCTTTCCTGTGGCGGTCCTCATGAGAGCCAGTTTCATCATAGTGCTTGATGGTTTTTGTGACTGCACTTGAAGAAACGTTGAAAGTTCTTGACATTATCCGCATTAACTGACCTTCATGTCTTAAAGTAATGATGGCCTCTCATTTCTCTTTGCTTATTTACGCATTGACCACCCATTAATAATCTGTAGATTGGATGTCTGATGTCAGCTTAAATATGTATATTGAACATATACATACATCATAACTTTTATCATGTTGCAAGATAGCAACGTATGTGTCTATCACTGGTTCTGTATTTTATTTGAATTAAATACAATTATATTGTTAAATATTAAATTATTATTGTCTCTCCAGCCTGCACCGGTGCAAGCCCTCCACATGGTGGTGCTGCAGGGGAAAGGAGCCTAAGCTACCAGTGTTCTACAGGGACCTCTTAGCTACCTGGACCAGAGCAAGAGGTCCACACCATTTCTCACTGCTGTATGTACACTCAGCACACACCTTCACATCTTTGTGAAAAATGTATGTATAATTCTCAATGGATCTACAGTAGTTTAGTTTAAGTGTAATAAATGAAGAGTTATATTATAACACTTCATATATGGTAGGTGAGCAGACGAAGGTGCAGCACTGGTTTGACAGTGTGGGCGTGCAGGCAGCCTGCGAGTCAACAGCCCAGACGGGGAAGGGACTGATGGCTGAGGCTTTGAAGACGTACATGCAGAGACAGCCAGCTCCTTACCACGGCCAGTGTCAGGGTAGAGGCACACAGCCATGCAATGGCCCTGAGGTAAGAGAAGACATCTGGGCCTGTATTCATAAAGTGTCTCAGAGTATGAGTGCTGATCAAGGATCATGTACCCATGGCTATAATCATATTCATTATGCTCTCAAAGGCAATTAACTGATCCTAGATCAGTATTCAGATGCTTAATAAAGGCCCTGATTTTATTTTATTTATTTGACCATTTAGAAACACAATTCACACTACATTTAAAATCATTGAGGATAACACAAAGCCTTTTTCCCATTGTGGTCCTCTTTGGTTGGCTAAACAGAGAGAAGGGGGAGAGGAGGTGAGAGAATTGCCAAACTCCAAATCCACCCCTAGCCCTACTCTTCGGACAAGTAGGACTGATTCTGATGGTTTGGAAAATACTCTTCATAATTTGTTATAATGCTTTTGTGATAATTCAGTTAGTAGGATTAGGCGTTTGGTCATTTGGTTCACAACGGCAAGGAGGGATTTCTTTTCTTGTCTTGCATGCCTCATTTCTGTCTTAGAATGCTTTGCTCAACTGTAAGGTTTGTTCACATTTCTCATTCGATTTTAATACACTAGTATGTGGACAAATTAGTGGATTCGGCTATTTCAGCCACACCCGTTGCTGATAGGTATATAAAATCCAGCACACAGCCATGCAATCTCCATAGAGAAGCATTGGCAGTAGAATGGCATTACTGAAGAGCTCAGTGACTTTCAACGTGGCACCGTCATTGGATGCCACCTGTTATTGTGAAGTGGAAACGTCTCGGAGCAACAAAGGCTCAGCCGCGAAGTGGCAGGCCACACAAGCTCACAGAACTGGACAGCCGAGTGCCGAAGAGCGTAGCGCATAAAAATCATCTGTCCTCGGTTGCAACGCTCACCACCGATGTTCCAAACTGCATCTGGAAGCAACGTCAGCACAAGAACTGTTCGTTGGGAGCTTCATAAAGTGGGTTTCTATGACCAAGCAGCCGCACACAAGCCTAAGATCACCATGTGCAATTCCAAGCGTCAGCTGGACGGGTGTAAAGCTCGCCGCCATTGGACTGGAGCAGTAGAAATGTGTTTTCTTGAGTGATGAATCACGCGTCACCATCTGGCAGTCCGACGGACGAATCTGGGTTTGGCGGATACCAGAAGAACGCTATCTGCCCCAATGCATAGTACCAACTGTAAAGTTTGGTGGAAGAGGTTCGGGCTAGGCCCCTTAGTTCCAGTGAAGGGAAATATTAATGCTACAGCATACAATGACATTCTAGAAGATTCTGTGCTTCCAAATTTGTGGCAATAGTTTGGGGAAGGCCCTTTCCTGTTTTAGCATGACAATGCCCCTATGCACAAAGCGAGGTCCATACAGAAATGGTTTGTTGATCGGTGTGGAAGAACTTAACTGGCCTACACAGAGCCCTGACTTCAACCCCATCGAACACCTTTGGGATGAATTAGAACGCCGACTGCGAGCTAGACCTAATCGCCCAAACAGTGCCCGACCTCACTAATGCTCTTGTGGCTGAATGGAAGCAAGTCCCTGCAGCGACATTCCAACATCTAGTAGAAGCCTTCCCAGAAGAGTGGAGGCTGTTATAGCAGCAAAGGGGGGACCAACTCTGTATTAATGGCCAGCATTTTAGAATGAGATGTTCAACGTGCAGGTGTCCACATACTTTTGTAGTGTATCTTGCTATTGTTTCTTATATCTCATTATTACCTTAGGCCTCCAATGTTTTGGGGTTATTCAAAAACAACTTAAAACTTTATAGAGTTAGCCTAGAACTCTGTTAGATTCATTCAATGTTTCATCATGAAGTAGCACGGCAGAAGAAATCTAGCATGCATTAAACTGAACTAGTTGCTTAATAGGGACGTCACATTCATATCAAATGGAGATAAAATAGAACATTTGGGCTTCTTCAACAATAAGAGTGTCCGCTATAAAAATAGACGTTGGCTAGTAGCCCAGAAATGACTGGAAATGTTGCACTGCTTTGGTGAGACTCTTGGTCTACATTATTCTCTTGCTTTGTGTTAAAAAACCATATTTATTGAAATAGACTATAGCAAATAGGAATATAGGCCATTTACTCAGAATGTCAACCATGAACTGCCCTGCTGTGCGCTGCCTGATCCAATTCTGATTGGAGTTATTGTTTGATAGTGATTTCTTTACTTGTCCATTCAGACAACTGAAATCTATATTCTGGTTGTCCGAAATATTTTTTTGTTGTTGCCCTGGACAAGCGGACTAGCCTTAATGTCGAACCCTGTATACAACCTAACGTTGTATTCCTCCATTATTCTTATCTCTAGTGTGCTAGACAAACAACAATCATTTTTGCATGGCAATAACATTTTATTGAATCTAAGTGGAAAAGCAGAAGAACCATAGCTTGCCGGTCTCTCTGCAGATCATTTGGCACTACTGTGTACAGGCATGGCAGTGTCAATATTAATGTGGGTATCTCACTGTCTCTCTGTCTGTTTTCTGTCAGGCTACCTGAGGAGGGCAAGAGAAACACTATTTTGACCAGTGCTTTGCCTTATGTCAACAACGTACCTCATCTGGGTAACATCATCGGCTGTGTGCTCAGCGCTGATGTCTACGCAAGCTAACACAAACACTACTCCACTCTGTTCTGCTCAACTCTACTCTGCTCTACTGTACTCATCTAATCTATTCTACTCTATGCTATTCTAATCTACTCATCTCCCAGAGCTGGTCTTACCTCCACTCCCCTTACCCCATACCAGTACCTGTTGATCTGCTCTCCTTTAGCCATAGTCCTTTTGCTTGCTATTCCTCACCTCTTATGTCTCTCTTTTCATATCCCTCTCCCTGTTTCTCATTTAGCATTCATTACAGCTCTCCCCACTCCCCCAGGTATCGTCGCCTTCGCGGATGGAATGTGTTGTTTGTGTGTGGGACAGATGACTATGGTACAGCTACAGAGAACAAGGCCCGTGAGGAGGGTTTGACCCCACAGTAGATCTGTGATAAGTACCGTGCCGGAAGTTTACATACACTTAGGTCATTAAAACTCATTTTTCAAGCACTCCACAAATTTCTTGTTAACAAACTATAGTTTTGGCAAGTCGGTTAGGACATCTACTTTGTGCATGACACAATGAATTTTTCAAACAATTGTTTACAGACAGATTATTTCACTCATAATTCACTGTATCACAATTCCAGTGGGTCAGAAGTGTACATACACTAAGTTGACTGTGCCTTTAAACAGCTTGGAAAATTCCAGAAAATGATGTCATGGCTTTAGAAGCTTCTGATAGGCGAATTGACATAATTTGAGTCAGTTGGAGGTGTACTTGTGGATGTATTTCAAGGCCTACCTTCAAACTTAGTGCCTCTTTGCTTGACATCATGGGAAAATCAAAAGAAATCAGCCAAGACTTCAGAAAACAAATTGTAGACCTCCACAAGTCTGGATCATCCTTGGGAGTAATTTACAAACGCCTGAAGGTACCACGTTCATCTGTACAAACAATAGTACACAAGTATAAAAACCATGAGACCACGCAGCCATCATACCGCTCAAGAAGGAGACGTGTTCTGTCTCCTAGAGATGAAGGTACTTTGGTGTGAAAAGTGCAAATCAAAAGTATCGATATCCACAGTAAAACGAGTCCTATATCGACATAACCTGAAAGGCCGCTCAGCAAGGAAGAAGCCACTGCTCCAAAACAGCCATAAAAAAGCCAGACTACGGTTTGCAACTGCACATGGGGACAAAGATCATACTTTTTGGAGAAATGTCCTCTGGTCTGATGTAACAAACATAGAACTGTTTGGCCATAATGACCATCATTATGTTTGGAGGAAAAAGGGGGAGGCTTGCAAGCTGAAGAACACCATCCCAACCGTGAACCACGGGGTGGCAGCATCATGTTGTGGGTGTGCTTTGCTGCAGGAGGGACTGGTGCACTTCACAAAATAGATGGCATCACGAGAAAGGACAATTATGTGGATATATTGAAGCAACATCTCCAGACATTAGTCAGGATGTTAAAGCTTGGTCGCAAATGGGTCTTCCAAATGGACAATGACCCCAAGCATACTTCCAAAGTTGTTGCAAAATGGCTTATGTTTAACAAAGTCAAGGTATTGGAGTGGCCATCACAAAGCCCTGACCTCAATCCTATCAAAAATTCGTGGGCAGAACTGAAAAAGTGTGTGCGATCAAGGAGGCCTACGAACCTGACTCTGTTACACCAGCTCTGTCAGGAGGAATGGGCCAAAGTTCACCCAACTTATTGTGGGATGCTTGTGGAAGGCTACCCGAAACGTTTAACCCAAGTTAAACAATTTAAAGGCAATGCTACCAAATACTAATTGAGTGTATGTAAACTTCTGACCCACTGGGAATGTGACGAAAGAAATAAAAGCTGAAATAAATCATTCTCTCTACTATTATTCTGACATTTCACATTCTTAAAATAATGTGGTGATCCTAACTGACCTAAGACAGGGAAGTTTTACTAGGATTCAAAGTCAGGAATTGTGAAAAACTGAGTTTAAATATATTTGGCTAAGGTTTATGTAAACTTCCGACTTCAACTGTATGTACTGCATTTTCTTTACCTTGCTGCTCAGCGCTCCCCACCTATGCTTCGTCAACAAAAACACTAACAACGGCCGTGTGGTGGACAGTTTGGTGCTGTTTCCCCCTACTACGGATTCCATCTTTAAACGCAGTTGTTTGATTCGGCTTCTGCCCAACATTTCAACATTTCATCTCCTGTTGAATGCGAATGAACTTTTTTCTCTTCTCTCTCTCTCTCAGGATAGCCCATAACATCGTCTGGTGTCTCCACGAGCGAGGCTTCCTATTGGAGGACACAGTGGAGCAGCTGCGGTTTCCTAGCCGACCGTTTCGTGGAGGGCAGCTGTCCGTTCTGCTCCTACCCAGAGGCACAAGCGGACCAGTGTGACAAGTGTGGCAGGCTCATCAACGCTGTGGAGCTACGGGTGAGGGGACTGAAGGGATACTACTTTTTAGTACTTATCATACTATGAATCACTACTTCTATGCAATCTAGGCAATCAATACATTAATCAATCATTAAATTACATTTTATTTACTTAAAAAAAAATTACATTCGGGTGAAGGGTAAGACTACGTTCATACGAGTTAACCAGATCCAGAGTCATTATGAGCCAAATTCTAACTATCCTCTCCTTTTTCCTCTCCAGGAGTCTAAATGTAAGGTGTGCAGTCAAACTCCCATGGTCCGCTCCTCCAAACACCTCTTCCTGGACCTGCCCAAAGTGCGCACACACAGACACACACCGGTTGCTCAGCCAAACTGTGCAATCGGGGGAGAAGGGCCTTGGACAGGGAGGTGACAGAGCTCTAGAGTTCCTCTGTGGAGATGGGAGAACCTTCCAGAAAGACAACCATCTCGGTAGCACTCCACCAATCAGGCCTTTATGTTAGTGGCCAGATGGAAGCCACTCCTCAGTAAAAGGCACATGACAGCTCGCTTGGAGTTTGCAAAAAAGGCGCATAAGGGACTCTCAGACCATGAGAAACAAGATTCTCTGGTCTGATGAAACCAAGATTGAACTCTTGGCCTGAATGCCAAGCATCACGTCTGGAGGAAATCTGGCACCCTCCCTACAGTGAAGCATGGGGGTGGCAGCATCATGCTGTGGGAATGTTTTTCACCAGGAGGGACTGGGAGACTAGTCAGGATTCAGGGAAAGATGAACGGAGCAAAATACACAGAAAACCTGCTTCAGAGTGCTCAGGACCTCAGACTGGGGCAAAGGTTCACCTTCTAACAGGACAATGACCCTAAGCACATAGCCAAGACAACGCAGGAGTGGCTTCGGGACAAGTCTCTGAATGTGCTTGATGTGGTCCAGCCAGAGCCCGGACTTAGCTGTGCAGCGACACTCCCTATCCAACCTGAAAGAGCTTGAGAGGATCTGCAAAGAACAATGGGAGAAACTCCCTAAATACAGGTGTGCCAAGCTTGTAGTGTCACCCAAGAAGTCTCAAGGCTGTAATCGCTGCCAAAGGTACTTCAACAAAGTACTGAGTAAAGGGTCTGAATAGTTATGTAAATGTGATATTTCACTTTTATATTTTTTATTAATTTGGTAACATTTCTAAAAAAAACAATTTTGGCTTTGTCATTCCTCATCAATCTATTGTGTGTAGATTGATAAGGATGTTTTTTTATTTTCTTCTCTAATCGTTGCAACTCCCCATTGGGCTCGGGAGAGGCGCCTTCCCTGTGGCTCAGTTGGTAGAGCATGGTGTTTGCAACGCCAACATGGTGTGTGCAACGCCAGGGTTGTGGGTTCGATTCCCACGGGGGGCCAGTACAAAAAAAAAATGCATGAAATGAAATGTATGTATTCACTACTGTAAGTCGCTCTGGATAAGAGCGTCTGCAAATTTTGTTTACATTTACGTCATTTAGCAGAATGTAAAATGTTATGTTTCCTCCGAAAATGACCTGCCAAATCGTGCTCCTTAATACCTGCTTGCTTAACCCAGAAGCCAGCCGTACCAATGCGTTTGAGGACACACCGTTCAACTGACGACCGAGGTCAGCCTGTAGGCGCCTGGCCTGCCGCTAGAGCGCAATGAGCCAATTAAAGCCCCCCGGGCCAAACCCTCCCCTAACCCGAAGCCGCTGGTCCAATTGTGCTCTGCCCTATGGGACTGCCGGTCACGACAGAGCCTGGGATTGAACCTGGTCTGCTGCGCCACTCAGGAGGCCTGAAAAAAAACATAACTATTTAATCAATTTTAGAATAAGGCTGTAACGTATTTTATTTTAAGTCAAGAGGTCTGAATACTTTCTGAATGCACTGTATAAGCAAAGATTTTATAGCTGTTCTAACTAACTCTCACTCTCTGCCTCTATTTCTCTCTATCTTTCACTCTCCCTATCACACCACTTTTTCTCTCTGGTCAGTTGGAGGCTGAGTTGGACAAGTAGCTGGAGAAGTCTACTGGGTCAGGAGACTGGATGGCCAACGCCAAACAGATCACATGGTCCTGGCTGAGGGACGCACTCAAATCCCGCTGTATCACCAGGGACCTGAAGTGGGGAACCCCCGTACCTCACCTCAACTTCTCTGACAAGGTACCAGACACAGTCAACCTCAGTGCTTTTCTCTCTGTCGGTCTCTTTCTCTCTTTCTCTCATCCTTCTCTCTCTCTCTTCCTCTCTCTGGCTCTCTTTCTTTCTGTTCCTCTTTCTCAATTCAATTTCAAAAAGCTTTATTGGCATGGAAGGTGTTACCACATACATTCCCAAAGCAAACATAGACACATATCAAATCTTTGATGACACAGATAGATATTAAAAGGAAAAATAAATAATAATAATGAGTGATAACAATTTACAGGGCAATACAGTAAGCAATGAATGAGGACAATAATGAAATAGTGAGAAAGACACAGGTAGCAATGTTATTGCTTTGGTTGGTTGTTCCACTGGCTAAACCCTACAGGTGTGGCAGGAAGCTACATATTTTGCAGCTAATATGGCACAAAAGGGGTTTTCTCCCAAAAGATATAGGATTTTCTCCTTTTCTGTTTTTGATTAAAACTATTTGGATTTTGTTTTCATAAGTCTGCATGTTCTCGCAGTGTAGGAGAAAATGCAGCTCTGTCTCGACCTTTCTCTGAGGGAAGAGTGAGCACAACCTTTCCTCTCTGGGTAGCCAGATCTGTCTATGATGGACAGTGCTATCCTGAGTCTTTGTTGGTAGTGATTAGTAAACTTAGCTTCAGGACCAGCTGGCTGAGGGGACTCTTCCCTATGGTCACTTCTTGGCATTTGAGGGCTTTGTAATGGTAAGAGTGGTGGTCACTTGTTTTTACATTATTCTAACATTTTGGTGGCTATTTTTGGGGGTATTCGAGGGAACTGGCCTAATTCTGCTCTGAATGCGTTGTTTGGAGTTTTTCTCTCTTTCTTCGCTTACTGTCTAGCTTTCCACACAAACACACACTAACAATGTCATTTGTCTTCCTCTTCTTTCTTCTGCAGGTGTTCTAAGTGTGGTTTGATACTCCTATTGGTTACCTGTCCATCACAGCCAACTACACTGACCAATGGGAGAAGTGGTGGAAGAAGGTATGTAGCAGGTATGTTCAACAATTCACGTCATACTATATATCAGCATAACTATTGGCTTCAGTTCTATTCTACTACTGAGTCAACTCCTAAGATAGTGGTCACCATTTTCGATCCTGAAGAGCTTCTTTTTTCCCCCAGCGCAGCACTAGCTAACATGCCAGATTCACAAATTATTTAATTCATTAATTAAATAATTACCAAGACCTTTATTAATTGAACCAGGTGCGTTGGTGCTGGCCTAATCTCGGTTAACCCAGAACTAAAGTCTTGCGGAATTGGTCAGATGCTCGATTAAAGATGCACAAATCGCTCTGCCATTTCCTGGTTGCTAAATCTTAATTTTACATTTAAGTCATTTAGCAGACGCTCTTATCCAGAGCGACTTACAGTAGTGAATGCATACATTTCATTTCGTGCATTTTATTTAAAAAAAAATTGTACTGGCCCCACATGGGAATCGAACCCACAACCATTGGCGTTGCACACACCATGCTGGCCATGCTGGCGGAAGACCAATAGTTTGCCTAATTTCAGTTCGTGACAAAACAAGCAACTATAGTGAAGAGAATCTTTGTACCATCTTAACCGCTGTGAAATATATTTTGCATAACCAAAAATATTGTATTTTCAGCTGTTTGAAGCTGGTGTACAAAACCTAAAGTAAAAGACGCAAAAACAAAACTTAAGAACGGAAGCATAGACTTGCTTTCAATGAAAATAACCGATCTATAACTCACATTCTATGTGAATATGGTAGGGTCGCCCAAAAAAGTACATATTGCAGATTTTTTTTTCGTCTATACGTCTTAAGAGAGAAGAGATCGGAACCAGAACAGAGAGCTCCACCCTCTCTCTCTGCAAGGTTTGGGCAAGTCTATGTCCCCAACCTTCAGAAATGTGACAGATGCTAAGATCTGCGAAATTGTGATTTGTCCAAAGTACCGGAACTAATGCTGCTCTATCTCACACACCCCAATGTATCATGACAGATCTACGGTACCATTTTACAGTGCTTTCAGAAAGTATTCAGACCCCTTGACTTTTTTCACATTTTGTTACGTTACAGCCTTATTCTAAAATGGATTAAATAGAAAAAACTATCCTCAGCAATCTACAAACAATACCCCATAATGACAAAGCGAAAACAGGTTTTTTGAATTTTTTGCACATTTATAAAAAAAATATAAAACAGATACCTTATGTAAATACGTGTTCAGACCCTTTGCTGAGACTTGAAATTGAGCTCAAGTGCATCCTGTTTTCATTGGTAATCCTTGAGATGTTTCTACAACTTGATTGAGTCCACCTGTGGTAAATTCAATAGATTGGACATTATTTGGAAAGGCAAACACCTGTCCATATAAGGTCTCACAGATTACAGTGCATGACAGAGCAAAAACCAAGCCATGAGGTCGAAGGACTTGTCCGTAGAGCTCTGAGACGACAGGATTGTGTCAAGGCACAGATCTGGGGAAGGGTACCAAAACATTTCTGCAGCATTGAAGGTCCCCAAGAACACAGTGACCTCCATCATTCTTAAATGGAAGAAGTTTCTAAAAACCTGTTTTTGCTTTGTCATTATGGGGTATTGTGTGTAGATTGATGAAGAAAAAAAAACAATTTAATACATTTTAGAATAAGGCTGTAAGGTAACAAAATGTGGAAAAAGTCAAGGGGTCTGAATACTTTCCCAATGCACTGTGTGTTTACATAGTCTGTCCACAATTTCCGTTCCTTCTTAGGCTCACTGTCTGGCTCCTGACCTATTTAGAGTGTTTATATTCTGTTAATATGACATGTAGCCTATTTGAAATGATGTTCGCATCTTACGTTCACCTTTTCATGTTTATTGAAATACTTTTCATTCAAATCCATATGCTTTGGTTTCAATACTTAAAAACCAATTGGTAGGTCCAGGTAGTCACAAAAATAGATGGGTGTTAGTTAAATTGTGATTTTAATGAATGGAGTGAATTTGGAGCAGCAGCTTTTTTTCCTGTGAGTGCAGAGCATTTTTAGCGGAGTGGTAGGAAATCACATGAAGTGGTGCGCGGGATTTCCAACCGCTCAACTCATCTGCTTTGATCCAGACATGTTCACACCTGTCATTCCTCTGTCTGCCGCTAGATGGAATTGTATTATAACATGTCATTCCTGTATTTGACCACCAGGTAGAGCTGTATAACCGTTACACTGTGTTGTGTCCCCCTGCTCTGGTCAACCACCTGGACAGGTAACACACACATACACCAGAGACAGTCCAGTACATTTATGAAGCACAATTCTTATTTTATTATTCTAGCTATGTGATTGTTGCTAAATTCTCTATTTTCGAAGACTTGCAAATGCTAGTTATGTGGTTCTTACACCTTCTTTAGTTGAATGCACTTGAATTGTTAATTGCTCTGGATAAAAGCGTATAAACCGCTGCTCAAGGAGTTTAATTTAAATCAATCTATATGAATTTAGCTCAGAGTACCTGAACTACGAGGACACAAGTTCTCTAAGATTCGTGGTGTGTTTGGTGACATGGCCAAGGATACAGGCATCCCATCTGACATGTGGCGTTTCTACCTGCTCTACCTCTGCCCCAAGGGACAGGACTCTGCCTTCTCCTGGGCCGACATGGCCATCCAGAACAACTCTGAACTGCTCAATAACCTGGGCAACATCATCAACAGGTAGGGAGAAAGCTAGAACTCAGATACTGACGGGTCAGGAGTTTGTCCAGGTCAGGAGAATGCAGAGTACCAAGAACTGAAAATCTAAACCTGGAAATTACTAATCTATTATTCAAGTAGTTCAAGTAGGTAGCTAGTAGCTGATTAATTTATATTAAGTCATTAATAAATTATAAGTATTGGAATGATTCATTTAGGCCTATGTAAGTGCTGAAGTCAACACATTGGGAATGGTAAGGAGGTGATGAACTCTTATTTGCTTTCTTTCTCTCTCTCACTCGTCCCTCTCTCAGAGCTGGTGTTTGTCAGTAAGTTCTTTGAGAACTGTGTCCCTGCTATGTAGCTTCAGCAGGAGGATAAGAGACTGTTGTCCCAGGTGGGATGGGAGCTGAAGCAGGACATCAACCTCATGGACAAAGTCAAGTAAAGAACAGGCTACACACACACACTGTAAACAGGCTACACACAACCAAGTTACACACCAACAGACTATCAACGTGTTGTTATGCATTTATAAGCTAAGTAGTATTTCTCCTTAAAAGTTGAGTTGATAGCATTACCGCTCCATATAGACTGACAAATGGATGATGCTATCCCATCTCTTTTCTTTTCTGGAAGAAAAACTATTTAGTACACACCAGTGTTTCCTCTGGAAAATGTGTTAGCTGTGGAGGAAAAGTTAGTGGAATAAATAAATAATAAATAAATAAAGAATAATAGGAGAAGGGTGAGGGACAAAGAGGATCTACTTTCAAATTCAAATGTTCTTACTTGTTTCATTGCAGCGAAGTCCCTCTCACAATTAACGTAAGACACTGGTAAAGTCAGTGCGATTGCTGCCAGCTGGCTAAGGCAGGGGTGGACTGCCCCCACTCATCAAACTGCGAGGTCAGCTTTGTCATTGTCGTCCGCTGGTCCAACCCCTGAAATACATGAAAAACTAAAAGATGTACAACATTAAAGAAGAGCCAACAGAGTGGTAGTTCAACAGGAAAAAGGGTTGGGCAACACTGGCCTAAAATGTCCTCTTCAAAAGATTGTCACACTCATGCCATACCTTGAATGATCCAACAAGCACATGTTGCTTGTAAGAGGGCCACTCTTGCAGCACAGCAGCCTCTAGCACTTGCAATAACTGCCTGGAGAGGAGGGTCAGGTTAAAGGTGTTTATCCTCTCACTATAGAACGCAGCCTGAGGTCCCAACATACTGAAGGCCCCCAGAATCTCCAGGTGTTGGAATCTCCAGCCTAGGCTGTCCTGGAGGCCAACAAGATATGGATCCATGACCTAATTTCAGCACAAAGCAGAAAATAAGTGATTAATAGCTGTTTGTTTTAGTTTATCCAACACACATGATGTAACGTTGGTTTCATCACAGCATTTGAAAACAAATGTTTTTACCTCCTCTCTGAACCAAACCCAGAACTGCTCCCTGTTCTTGGTCTTCTCCACCTGGCCTCTCCCTCTCCTCCTTGATGTTGAATGCAACCAGACCCATTGGGTCATCGAGGTCCTGGTGGAGTTGGCTCAGAAATAAACACATAATGCTGTAGACTAGTACAGATTAAATATGCATATTTATTTTTAGCCCTTAGCCTAATTAAAGGAATTTTGACTAACCATGTGGCCTATTATATAGCCACGGCTTCAGTCTGTCAATTTTAAGCCACTTTGGGTCCCATCCGGATTGCCGGTGGTGCGCACTTGGCCTTACTCCTCCCTCCTATCCTCTCCTTTTTTATCTACTCCTCTTTTCTCATTCTCTCTGCTCCCCTCTCTCCTTTTCTCCTTCCATCTCCCTTCCTGGCTCACTCCTTTCCTCTGTTCTCCTCTCTCCTTTTCTCCTTCAATCTCCCCTCCTGGCTCTCTTCTCTCCTCCATTCTATCCCTCATGCATCCATCCCTACCTCACTCCTGGGATTCTGCCTCTTCTCTGTCTAGTAAAGTAAGCCATACTCTTGTTATAAAAACTGAAGCTTAAGCTTTTAAAGAGTTAGTTAACTAAAGAAAGTTTCAGTTAATTCAGGCTGATTTGACGTTAGCTAGCTAAGTTAACGTTACCTGACACTCTTGTCCCTGCTCTCCTCTTGTCCCTGCGCCCTTTCCCTTTCGCTACTGTGGCTGGAAAAATTTCAATAAACTCATCTGAGAAAAATCTTGCTTGCACTTGGTACAGTTCCAAACGAACTAGCTAGCTAACTTGCTAGACTAGTAACGTTAGTTAACCATGTTTCTATCATCAACATACTTGTGAATATTGGATAGCTAATTGCTGTTACAATTGTCGCAGCAATATTATAAATCTAAATGTTAGAGTTTTTAGGTTTAGCTAGCTTATGTAGTTAACTAGTTGGCTAGCTATCGTTAATCAAACAAACAAGCTAACATACCTTTCTTGCAGTTTCTCACGCAGGTGCACTCTGAGGTGATTCAAGGGAATTGTGTTTCGCGCACTGGTCCCTGGCATGTTGTTTCTCTCGCAGATGTATGCCCCCATACAGGTGCATTCTGAAGGGATTCAAGTGAATTGTGTTTTGTGCTGCAGAGTGTCTGTATCGAGCACTGGTCACTGGCGCGCTGTGTTTCTTAAGACCGAGGCTGCGTGCCACAGCTCACAGAGCTAAATAACCTTCAGAACTGTGTTGAACCCAGACAGATTATCTGTTTACCAAGACAAGCTAATGTGCTTTACAGAACTTTATTGAAACTATGTTTGGTATAAATATTATGTTTCTTTTGTATGGAATACTTCTGGTGTGGTGGCAATGACAGGGCCCACAGACAGAAAAACAGACATTTTGTCACGTCAAAGGTTTCTCAGTGGATTGTGCTTGTCTGTCCCCTACTCTTGCAATTTAAATGGAAATGTAAAAAAATATATATACAGTTGAAGTCGGAAGTTTACATACACTTAGGTTGGAGTCATTAAAACTCATTTTTCAAGCACTCCACAAATGTCTTGTTAACAAACTATAGTTTTGGCAAGTCGATTAGGACATCTACTTTGTGCATGACACAATTAAGTTTTCCAACAATTGTTTACAGACAGATTATTTAACTTATAATTCAGTGTATCACAATTCCAGTGGGTCAGAAGTTTACATACACTAAGTGGACTGTGCCTTTTAAACAGCTTGGAAAATTCCAGAAAACTCAGTGCCTCTTTGCTTGACATCATGGGAAAATCAAAAGAAATCAGCCAAGACCTCAGAAAAAAATTGTAGACATCCACAAGTCTGGTTCATCCTTGAGCAATTTCCAAACACCTGAAGGTACCACGTTCATCTGTACAAACAATAGTAAGCAAGTATAAACACCATGGGACCACGCAGCCATCATACCGCTCCTAGAGATGAACGTACTTTGGTGCGAAAAGTGCAAATCAATCCCAGAACAACAGCAAAGGACCTTGTGAAGATGCTGGAGGAAACAGGTACAAAAGTATCTATATCCACAGTAAAACGATTCCTATATCGACATAACCTGAAAGGCCACTCAGCAAGGAAGAAGCCACTGCTCCAAAACCGCCATAAAAAAAAGCCAGACTACTTTTTGCAACTGCACATGGGGACAAAGATTGTAGTTTTTGGAGAAATGTCCTCTGGTCTGATGTAACAAAAAGAGAACTGTTTGGCCATAATGACCATCGTTATTTTTGGAGGAAAAAGGGGGAGGCTTGCAAGCCGAAGAACACCATCCCAACCGTGAAGCACTGGGGTGGCAGCATGATGTTGTGGGGGTGCTTTGCTGCAGGAGGGACTGGTGCACTTCACAAAATAGATGGCATCATGAGGCAACATCTCATATTGAAGCAACATCTCCAGACATCAGTCAGGAAGTTAAAGCTTGGCCACAAATGGGTCTTCCAAATGGACAATGACCCCAAGCATACTTCCAAAGTTGTGGCAAAATGTCTTAAGGACAACAAAGTCAAGGTATTGGAGTGGCCATCACAAAGCCCTGACCTCAATCCTATAGAAAATATGTGGGCAGAACTGAAAAGGCGTGTGCGAGCAAGGAGGCCTACAAACCTGACTCAGTTACACCAGGAGGAATTGGCCAAAATTCACCCAACTTATTGTGGGAATCTTGTGGAAGGCTACCCGAAACGTTTGACCCAAGTTAAACAATTTAAAGGCAATGCTACCAAATACTAATTGAGTGTATGTAAACTTCTGACCCGCTGGGAATGTGATGAAAGATATAAAAGCTGAAATAAATCATTCTCTCTACTATTATTCTGACATTTCACAGTCTTAAAATAAAGTGGTGATCCTAACTGACCTAAGACAGGGAATTTTTTCAAGGATTAATTGTCAGGAATTGTGAAAAACTGAGTTTAAATGTATTTGGCTAAGGTGTATGTAAACTTCTGACTTCAACTGTATATACAACTTTTATAGCACTTTTCATTATAGACATCTCAAAGCGCTTGTTAAGTGAAATAAACAACAGGAAGTCATTTAAAAATAATAGCCTCCTCTTGGGTCACTGTTTGTGGAAAAACAACCCAAAGTCAGTAGTAATGTAATTAACATGAAAACAGACACTGGCTAGTTAGCACTAGCTAGCTTGTTGACCATTGTTTTTCATAGATCTACAGCCAGGAATCCAATTCATGATATTATGATTTGATCTGTACCCATTTAGCTATTGAAAACTAAAGTTTACATGAGCTCTCTGGCCTAGGCTGCCACTAGGCGCCATGGCAGCAATAGAAACTGTAAAATAGAAGACCATTTTCAGAGTTGTGTTATATATCTGACCGTCAGATCTGCTCCACTACTCTAGCAGCACTTGGATAAGCCCATAGGCCTAATGCCCATAGGATACAGGGATAATTCCTCACACATTTTTTACATTTTAGTCGCATTTAGCAGACGCTCTTATCCAGAGCGACTTACAGTAGTGAATGCATACATTTCATAAATTTTTTTGCTGGCCCCCCGTGGGAATCGAACCCACAACCCTGGCGTTGCAAACACCATGCTCTACCAACTGAGCTACAGGGAAGGCACACAACATTCAAAAGAAAAAACAAGATTTTCTAGAAATTGTATCCAAAGAAGGGTTCTTCGGAGGAAGGGTTGTTGACATACAGTATATTTGACATTTGTATCTTAAAGCATAATTGAGAAATAATGAATTGATGTTGGAACATTTTGGACCTTTAAGCCTCCATAATGTTTCATGTGTATGAAGCTTTACCACTTTCTCTGTAATATGAGTAGCATTTTGTGGTGTGTCCAATCAAAAATGCATCTTTTGACCAATGGGTAAAATAACCTCATTATTTCAACTCAGGATATGACCCAGATGCAGACCCAGGAGGCGTATAGTACAGTTCTCTGATGATTAATTGTAAACACAGGGCAGGCAAAGGGAAGGTTGAGCACAGGCAGGGGTTCGTGATCAGGTCAAAGTCAGGCAGGTACAGGACTGCAGGCAGGCTCGGAATCAGGGCAGGAAGAGGTTTGTAATTAGGTTAGAATCGGGCAGGTAAAGGACGGCAGGCAGGCTCGGGGTCAGAACCGGGAAAACTAGGAAACCGAATTTGAGAAAAAGGAAGACGGGAAAGCACGCTGGTAAGACCTGAAAAGACAAGACGAACTGGCAACAGACAAATAAAGAACACAGGTATAAATGCCCCGGGGAAGATGGGCGACACCTGGAGGGAGGTGGAGACGAGCACAAAGACCTGGTTGACCGGGGTGCCGGCGGTGGAACTCAGCGATGAGGGCTGGGTTCAGGAGATAAAGGGCTGTGAGACAGGTTTAATTCTGGACACATGAAAAGTGGGATGTATACAGAGGGTACGGGGCAACAGAAGACGCACAGCAGAGGGGCTAAGGACTTTAGAGATGGGGGAAGGACCGATAAAACGGAGGGAAAGTTTGTAGGACTCCACCCGAAGGGTCAGATCCCAGGTGGACAACCATACCCTCTGACCAAGACGGGAGCAGGGGTCCAGTGGTGATCCGCCTGTCATCGGTACCTGGAGGTGGTCTTGAGAAGAGCGGCCCGGGCTCTCTTCCAAGTACGGTGACCACGACGGACGAACATCTGGGCAGAAGGTGTGCCTCTTGCTCCAGGAAGAGCGGGGACTGATAACCTAGGGAACACTCAAAAGGCGAGAGGCCCGTAGCAGAACAGGGAAGGGTGTTGTGAGCATATTCCACCCACACGAGTTGCTGGCTCCAGGTGGTGGGATTAGTGGAGACGAGGCAGCGAAGAGACGTCTCCAGGTCCTGATTAGCTCGCTCCGACTGGCCGTTGGACTGGGGATGAAAACCAGAGGACAGGCTGGCCTGACAACCCAATAAGGGTGCAGAACGCCTTCCAGAACCAGGACAAGAACTGGTAACCGCGATCGGCGACCATGTCGACTGGCAGTCCGTGGATCCGGAAGACGTGCTGGGCCGTCTCCTTAGCTAAGGGCAACTTAGGAAGGGGAATAAAATGGGCGGCTTTAGAAAACCGGTCCACCACCGTAAAGATGGTGGTGTTGCGATCAGACGGAGGGAGGCCCTTGACGAAGTCCAAGGATATATTGTACCATGGGCGGTGAGAGACAGGAAGTGGTTGAAGGAGGCCAGCCGGAGCTTGCCACGGAGTCTTGTTCTGCGCACACACAGTACATGCCGCAACGAATGCAGAGAAACAGGAACCATGGTGGGCCAGCAAAAATGTTGTTGGACGAAATCCAACACTGTAGAGTGGACAGATGGCAGCCACTCCTCAGTAAAAGGCACATGACAGCCTGCTTGGAGTTTGCCAAAAGGCACCTGAAGGACTCAGACAATGGGTAACAAAATTATCTGGTCTGATGAAACAAAGTTGAACTTTTTGGCCTGAATGCCAAGCGTCATGTCTGGAGAAAACCTGGCACAATCCCTACAGTGAAGCATGGTGGTGGCAGCATCATGCTGTGGGGATGTTTTTCAGCGGCAGGGACTGGGAGACTATTCAGGATTGAGGGAAAGATGAACGGATCAAATTACAGAGAGATCCTTGATGAAAACCTGCTCCAGATCACTCAGGACCTCAGACTGGAGTGAGGGTTCACCTTTGTCGTGGACGAATCAGAATTAGTTGGGTAACATAGATAATTAAGATGTTTTATTAGTATAATATGCTAATGTGAGATACTTGTCATTAGAAAGTGTCCATTGGACTCTGGTGTCTTTTCAGTTGCATGTCTACCTTAGCTGGGGCTCAGGCACTTGGGGCCCAGAGAGGGGAGAGGTCAGACTTGTCATCATGGGAATGTGTCTTTACCTAATTCTTAAACCATGTGAAGGGATGGCGTGATTAATGGGGAACCAATGACTTGTCTCCACAATGTCTGTGAGCAAGTCACACCCTCCTTTTCTTTATTGTGGGGAGGATTATGGCAATGTCTGGACCATTGTATGTCCTCTCTTAGATCTCACACTTATCCTGTGATAATATATGGCCCAGAGGCTCACTCCCTCCAGTGAGCCTGTCCAGGAGTGGGGTCAAGAGGGGGTTTGCTTGAGATGGGAGTATCTGGAGTTGACAATTGATATATGCAATTGGGTGAAATGGTGTTTGTGTTCAATACCGTACCAGGGAGGGACAGTTCTAAGGGGACCAGATACTGGGCTATACAATTAATCCTGTTGACATAGCAGTTACTGTCTGATGTGTTTTATTGATATCTGTCATACAAAACTTAACCTTTGTGAACTGTTACTAAGTATCTGTGGTTTGTCAATGTACGTTGAAGGGGGTATCGTTGCTATAAAAGATCCCTGTAGCAATTCAGTAATCACCTTCCTGGTTCATTCGAGAGAATGCATTAGTGGGGTCAAGAACATTTGCAAAAGTATCTTAAGTATTAAAGATGTAGTTTAACTCGAACTGGTGTGTTTGTAACTCCTCATTTGGTAATGCGGAAATTAGCCACCACACCATCCAACAGGACAACGACCCTAAGCACACAGCCAAGACAACGCAGGAGTGGCTTCGGGACAAGTCTCTGAATGTCCTTGAGTGGCCCAGCCAGAGACTGGACTTGAACTCGATCAAACATCTCAGGAGAGACCTGAAAATATCTGTGCAACGACGCTCCCTGTCCAACCTGACAGAGCTTGAGAGGATCTGCAGAGAAGAATGGGAGAAACTCCTCAAATACAGGTGTGCCAAGCTTGTAGCGTCATACCCAAGCAGACTCAAGGCTGTAATCGCTGACAAAGGTGCTTCATCAAAGTATTGAGTAAAGGGTCTGAATACTTATGTACTGTAAATGTGATATTTACATTTTTTATGTTTAATAAATTTGCAAAAATGTAAAAAAAAAAAAAATAACTTTATGGGGTATTGTGTGTAGATTGATAAAGAAAAAAACCGATTTAATCCATTTTAGAATGAGGCTGTAATGTAACAGAATGTGGAAAAAGTCAAGGGGTCTGAATACTTTACAAATGCACTATATTTGAGGCTATTTATACCGAAAATTGGATATAAAACCTGTAGAAAACTGTGTTTTTATAATTATATTTATATTACACAATTTCTGATACATTTACTTCTAATTCCATATACTTATAATTTAGAATTAACCTAATTTGAGCGATGCTATGCATAGCAGGTACATCTCGCTTAAAGACTAGCGTTTAAGGGTATGGGTTCTTTAACTCCCTCAGTTGGGGAGGGGGTTGGGTGGGTTTGTGGTAGGGTCAGGGTATTAGCTCACGAGATGTTAACTACTTTATACTTTCATAATTACATTTTGTACAAGTTGTATACACAACGCAATTTTGTTTCTTTTTCCCTATTTCTTATTTTCTTTAAAGATGTCGGCACCTAATAACTATACATTTATGACACTTAACATTAGGGGTACTAAATGCCCAGTCAAGCGCAAACGCATTCTGAATTATCTAAAAGCAGCATAATGTTGATATAGCTCTTCTTCAGGAGACACACCTGACTGACTCTGAGCATGATAAACTGAAGAGAGAGTGGGTGGGCCAAGTGTACTATTCATCTTTCACCTCTCGGGCAAGAGGGGTGGCCATATTCGTTAATAAGCATTGCCCCTTTCAGATACAATCTCAGATTAAATTCAAAGGGGGTAGGTTTGTGATCATTCAAGGTTTCATTAACACTGAGCCCATTACCATTGTGAATGTGTATGGGCCTAACCATGATGATCCTACATTTTACCAAGATGTATTTTTGAAGTTAACGTGCCCATCATCAGAGATAATAATGGCAGGGGATTTTAACTTGGTACTGGACCCTTCCAGTGATTGATCTTCCTCTAATAGTATCAACCTCACACAGGCAGCTAAAATTTTAAAAGCAGAAATGAAACATTTTGGACTTGTATTTCACAACCAAAAGGTTAAAGAATACTCATTTTACTCCCCAGTCCATAACAGTTATTTCTTATTCCTGCAGCCAAGGGAAGTTTAACTACTGGGTGTAAGTACTTACCAAGATGTATATCAGATCATTCTGCCCTGCTGGCTTCAGTACCAGTCAGTAGAACACAACCACCCTCAAGAAGATGGAGGTTTGGCACATACTTACTAAATCATCCCATATTTGTAACATTTCTGAACACTCATAGACATATTTTTTAGCACCAATAACAACTCTGCCTCCCTCCTAATTTTATGGGAAGCTCTCCTTGCATATCTGAGGGGGCAAATCATATCCTTTAGTTCAGGTGCTCGTAAGATGTATAAGGCTCAAGTAGATTCGTTGGAGAATGAAATTAGAGATCTGGAAAATGAACATAGTGTAACATTTGACGACTCAACTCTACAAAAATTAGACTCAAAGCGATTGGAATATAACACCCTGACGACCCATAAAGCGGAAAATGCTCTTAGGAGAACAAAACAAAACCACTACGAACATGGAGATAAAGCAGGAAAGTTGCTTGCTTGGCAGATAAGACAAGAGGACGCTAGCAGAGTTATTAGCTCTATTAAGCTGCCCAATAACACAGTTGTTCACAGTCCTGAGGAAATTAATCTAGTCTTCAGGGAGTTTTATGAAACATTGTACAAGTCTGAAGGGGATGCCCCTGCCACAATGAATGAGTTTTTGAACAAACTCAATTTACAAATTTTAACTGATGAGGATAGAGAGCACTTGGAGAAAGAGATTACATCAGAGGAAATTAGGGAATCCATTTTCAACACTGCTGGTGGAAAATCACCAGGGTTAGACGGATTCCCTATTGAATTCTATTAATCCTTTTTACCCAAACTAATTGAGCCTCTTTGCAGTATGTTTAATTATGCCATAGAGACATGAAAGCTCCCAGACACACTTGAACAGGCACTGATCACAGTTTTGTTAAAACCTGGGAAAGATCCTCTGCTTTGTGGGTCGTATAGAGCAATATCTCTATTGAACACTATCGATTCTTGCGAAACTCATAGCTCCTGGATAAGGTTCTTCCGGACTTGGTTGATATGGACCAAACAGGCTTTGTAAGAAACCGCTTATCTCCTGATAATGTCAGAAGATGATTTAATATTATGCATTATGTAGAGAATGACCAAGAACCTGTAGTGGCGGCTTCATTAGATGCGGAAAATCTTTTGACCGCATAGAATGGAACTACCTGTTTTGAAGTTTTACAGAGGATGAATGAATATTGGACCTAAGTATGTAGGTCTGATTAGATTACTGTATAAATGTCCGGTAGTTCAGATCCTGACTAATGGAAACATTTCCTCACAGTTCTCCCTATCACGTGGCACAAGACAGGGTTGTCCTGCTAGTCTGCTCCTTTTGTCTTTGTCTATAGAGCCACTGGCAGAAGCTTTTAGATCTCATCCATCCATCCATGGTGTTCGTATAGGTGGGCGTGAACATCTGGTCTCGCTATATGCCGATGACATTTTGCTTTGCCTCACTTAACCCGAAATTTCACTCCGAACATTAGTTCACATCCTGAAAGAATATGGGACCTTTTCAGGATATAAAATAAACCTATCTAAGAGTATAATTATGCCTTTTAACAGGGCAGCTATACAGAACCCAATCTTAGACCAGCTGTTTTCTTGGAAACCACAGAAAATGACATATCTTGGATTGCAAATTCCTTCTGAAATCTTTAAGACATATCAACTGGGGATTTACCAATTTCTCTTATTGGGCGGGTCAATTGTGTAAAGATGAATATATTACCACAATTCTTGTACCTTTTTCAAACCTTTCCTTTTCCTATTCCCAAAGGTTTTTTTCAAACAACTTAATAGGAAGGTTTCTTCATTTCTGTGGAAAGGGAAACCCTCCAGAGTGAAACTCACAACTTTTATGCAAACCATACTCAGAAGGAGGACTTACTCTACCTGACTTCCAGTTGTATTACTGGGCATCTCCGTTAAAGGCTGCATGGGTATGGCAAAATACCAAAACAAGTTCACCATCTTGGAGACAGAGTGTTATTAGCCCACGTAAAGCTTTGCTAGGTCTCAATAACAACCCTTTCATTACCCTTTCATTAAAAACAAACAAGGGCTTAGATCTATATATGAACAAACACCTTTCTATAATAACCCCATCTTATCCAAAGCCCTGAGAGATGGTATTACATTTTCTTGGTTCAACAAAGGAATTAAAACACTTGGCAATCTCTATAGAGAAGGTGAACTACTATCCTTTCATCAACTGGCATCTCATTTTCAGTTACCTCAAACTCATTTCTTCAAGTACCTACAGGTTAGGCATTATATTGCCACTCAGCAGGGAGGTAGGACTCAGCCCATGAGTAAACCTATAACTGATAAACTGTGGCTGGAAAGGAAAGGAAAGGGGTAAAAGGTTTCATTTCTTACATGTACTCTAGGCTTCAAGCTCTGTTGGGGAACGATGAACCTGTGAAAGCTTGCATGAAGTGGCATGATGAGCTTGGTCTCATTGTTGAGGATGAGAAATGGGGAAAGCTCTTTTTAGATGCTCAGCGTCTTTCATTTAACACAAGGCACAAGTTGATGCAATTCAATATTTTACAAAGGGTCTATTTTATACCAGAGAGACTGTATAAGATCAATTCTAAATATTCAAAATGTTGCCCAAGGTGTAAAACGGGAGTGGGCACACTTATGCATATGTTTTTGTCCTGCCCTGAACTAAGCAACTATTGGAAAAACATTTATTCAGATCTTATCACAGGTCACTAATATGACGGTACCACTACATCCTTCCCTTATTCTTCTTGGAGATGATTCTGTTCTACCAGTTAATATTTGTAGCAAAACCAGATTCATTATATTGGCAGTCATTGCAGCCAATAAATGCACAGCTATTATATGGAAGAGTGACACTCCGCCAAGCAAGCAGATGTGGCTAAAAGATCTTCCTATATTCCATCTGAAAAAATAACATACAATTTACGTAATAAACCTTTTGAATTTACTGATGTCTGGGGGGACTTTCAGTAGTCTCTAGAGATGTCACCTTAGCTGCCTCATTACTACTTTCTTCATTAATATATTATTATTATTTGTTTTTGTGTTGAATAATTTATCTTCTAGCATGGAATGTGAAGGTCATTCTGTTCTTTTTTTGTTGTTAATACCGGTAGAGGGGAGGGAGGGGGGTATTCCTGTGTCGGGGAGGGAAGGGTTTTGCATGATGATGCCCCCATGTAGCATGGTGTTTTGTGTAGGTGGAAGGAATAACGGGGCATTATCTGTGTCATATTTTGATGATTGCTTTTATATATATTTTTTTTACAATTTAACAATGGCAATAAATATATTGTACAAAAAAAAAAATCTCATGCATCACATGGCTTATATTTTCCTACTTACTGTAAGTAAAAGCAGGAAATGCATCTCTGCCGTTCGTTCCAATTAGACTGGTTTGGATTTCTCCCTGACCAAAAAAACATTGGGGGTTCGTGACAGGTGTGGGCAAACTTTTTGGCTAGAGGTCCACATCGGTATTTCGAAATTCAACGGCGGGACACACAGATTTTGTGCAGACCGATTTGTTTGTCGAAATACTTTTGCCGGCCAGATAAAGGGCAGTTTCTTGAAAATCTATAGGTCTGTAATTCAAAATACTTTATACTTTCTATCTTTGTGTTTAAATTTTAACCCAGAATAATAATAATAATTTCCTGTCACTGTTACAGGTTAGTGTACTCATCCTACTGTAGCCTACCATAATGGGGCTCAAAATAGCGGTCCCAACAGGAACATTGTAACGAATTTGGAGGGCAGCTCAGCATGGGACTCATGCATGTACAGTTGAATTCGGAAGTTTACATACACCTTAGCCAAATACATTTGAACTCAGTTTTTTTTACAATTACGGACATTTAATCCTAGTAAAAATGCCCTGTCTTACGTCAGTTAGGATCTCCACTTTATTTTAGGAATGTGAAATGTCAGAATAATAGTAGAGAGAATGATTGATTTATTTCAGCTTTTATTTCTTTCATCACATTCCCAGTGGGTCAGAAGTTTACATGCACTCAATTAGTATTTGGTAGCATTGCCTTTAAATTGTTTAACTTGGGTCAAACGTTTCGGGTAGCCTTCCACAAGTTTCCCAAAATAAGTTGGGTGAATTTTAGCCCATTCCTCCTGACAGAGCTGGTGTAACTGAGTCAGGTTTATAGGCCTCCTTGCTCGCATGCGATTTTTCAGTTCTGCCCACATATTTTCTATAGGATTGAGGTCAGGGCTTTGTGAAGGCCTCTCCAATACCCCCTCCTTAAGCCATTTTGCCACAACTTTGGAAGTATGCTTGGGGTCATTGTCCATTTGGAAGACCCATTTGCGACCAAGCTTTAACTTCCTGACTTCCTGTCTTGAGATGTTGCTTCAATATATCCACATCATTTTCCTCCCTCATGAAGCCATCTATTTTGTGAAGTGCACCAGTCCCTCCTGCAGCAAAGCACCCCCACAACATGATGGTGCCACGCCCATGCTTCACGGTTGGGATGGTGTTCTTCGGCTTGCAAGCCTCCCCCTTTTTCCTCCAAACATAACGATGGTCATTATAACCAAACAGCTCTATTTTTGTTACATCAGACCAGAGGACATTTCTCCGAAAAGTACGATCTTTGTCCCCATGTGCAGTTGCAAACCGTAGTCTGGCTTTTTTATGGCGGTTTTGGGGCAGTGGCTTCTTTCTTGCTGAGTGGCCTTTCAGGTATGTCGATATAGGACTAATTTTACTGTGGATTTAGATACATTTGTACCCGTTTCCTCCAGCATCTTCACACGGTCTTTCGCTGTTGTTCTGGGATTGATTTGCACTTTTGCACCAGAGTACGTTCATCTCTAGGAGACAGAAAGTGTCTCCTTCCTGAGCGGTATGATGGCTGCGTGTTAACATGGTGTTTATACTTGTGTACTATTGTTTGTACAGATGAACGTGGTATCTTCAGGTGTTTGGAAATTGCTCCCAAGGATGAACCAGACTTGTGGAGGTCTACAATTCTTTTTCTGAGGTCTTGGCTGATATCTTTAGGATTTTCCCATGATGTCAAGCAAAGAGGCACTGAGTTTGAAGGTAGGCCTGAAATACATCCACAGGAAAACCTCCAATTGACTCAAATGATGTCAATTAGCCTATCAGAAGCTTCTAAAGCCATGACATAATTTTCTGGAATTTTCCAAACCATTTAAAGGCACCGTTAACTTAGTGTATGTAAACTTCTGACCCACTGGAATTGTGATAACCCACTGGTTATTAAACAACTACTTGTCTGACGTGGGTTCTTGAATCCATTTAGTTCAGTTTTTTTGGTGAGCTCAAATTTGCCCATTGTTCTTTTCAAAGTTCTTCAAGCTTTGTTAAATTGGCTGTTGATCATTGCTAGACAACCATTTTCAGGTCTTGCCATAGATTTTCAAGCAGATTTAAGTCAAAACTTTAACTCTGACACTCAGGAACATTCACAGTCTTCTTGGTAAGCATCTCCAGTGTAGATTTGTGCTTGTGTTTTAGGTTTTTATTCTTCTGAAGGTCAAATAATCTCCCAGTGTGGTGGAAAGCAGACTGAACCAGGTTTTTCTCTAGGATTTTGCCTGTGCTTAGCTCCATTTCGTAATTTGTTTTTAATCCTGAAAAACTCCCAGTCCTTAACGATTTCAAGCATACCCATAACATGATGCATCCACCACTATGCTTGAAAATATGGAGTGTAGAACTCAGTAATGTGTTGTATTGGATTTGCCCCAAACATAACATTTTGTATTCAGGACAAAAAGTGAATTGCTTTGCCACATTTTTTGCAGTATTACTTAATTAAGTGCCTTGTTGTGTAATCGGCCTGTGTGTAGCTGGTGTAGAGAGTGAGGCGCAGGACAGCAGATATGAGTAATCAACGTATTTACTCAAGTAATCACAAATACAACACAATATACCGAGCCCACAATAACAGACCGTATACAAGACAAACAATTACTCACAAACTAACATGGGGGAACAGAGGGTTAAATAATGAACAAGTAATTGGGGGATTGAAACCAGGTGTGTAAGACAAAGACAAAACAAATGGAAAATGAAAAGGGGATCGGAGATGGCTAGAAGGCCGGTGACGTCGACCGCCGAACGCCGCCCGAACAAGGAGAGGGACCGACTTCGGCGGCAGTCGTGAAATGATGCAAACAGGATGCATGTTTTGGAATATTTTTATTCTGTACAGGCTTTTGTCATGACTCTCCTGTGAGTATCCAAAGATCAGGTTACAATGGATCAGCGTCTACAGAGCCCTCTCACCCGCAGAGGGGAGGAGGGATTGGTGTGGGGGTTTTATAACAACTCACGTTGATGGTAAATTGTAGGCAGCAGACAACTTTTGGTCTCTGGTATTGGTGAATGGAATCTCTTTGTTACAGAAGATTTTGCAGCCCAAAAACTCTATCGTCCAACAGTGAACACTGGGACAATATATTTCAACATCTGAATGTGGGGAATGATGAGAGATGGAATATGGGAAATTAATGTCTATTTTGTGATGTCATTAAAAATTGTATAAAAGTGATATAATGAAAATATTGTAAATTGAAGAGTTTTCACACTGTATATCAGGTTTACATCCTTTACGCTGTGTAGGAAATATCAAGGATGAAGATATTTTTGTTAGGATAGGAATGTGATTTTAGTTTTATAACCAGATCATAGTTTTTGGTGATGTTTTGCGCCGTAACTAGCTATGCCCGAGGGAGCTCAGAGAGCATGTCAGTATGATGGAAACGCCTCTTTTTTCCCCCAAATGTATACTCGATTGAGTTAAGAATTAACATACCAGACTAGAAGGACCACAAGTTGCAGCTAGGTCTCCATTGGTCACGACCCTGAAAAGCAACACGAGTTGAAGACGACAAAGTAGCCACTAACAATCAATGTTACAGTAGATTAGCAGTATCTAAGAAAGTAAATTTAAGTAGGACCATCCGGTTATTCCCTTCAAATCATCATCAACTACACTGCTCTCATCACAACTCTGGGGATCATCGACACTGATTAGCTGTCCTCAGAAGACCACTCTTCCAGATCGAGTGAAAGTAAACACAGACAACTAAGGAGAAGGACATTGTGATCTCTTGTGGACAATCAGAGCCTTACACTTAAGAACTAAGGAGAAGGCCCAATCAAACCCTTTTCACAAAGTGGAACCCTTTTCACAAAGGCCTGGGTCCAACAGAGATACACGACGAAGACCCTCAACACATTAATTTATGCATTTACTTCTTACCCAAACAGGTGGCAGTTCGGGGCAGGGTATTAGGATTACTGTGAGCACAGCTCCCAAATGTATCCAAGTGTTGTCTCTCTCTCTCTCTCTCTCTCTCTCTCTCTCTCTCTCTCTCTCTCTCTCTCTCTCGCTCACTCGTAACAAGTGTCATATTGTGTTAGTCCGCTAGGGACTTGTTTTCATCATATTAAGTTTCAAATCAATAACGTATATGGTGTGTGTGTATCCTGTGTTATCATTTAGTTTGTTAGTAAATAAATAATCAAATCAATTTGTTTGGTACGGAATGATCAGTAAGACTCAGGTTTGTGCAGATTCAAGAAGTCTGCGACATTCAGAATGAGACTGATATGAGGTAATGATTATTAAGTGACTTATCAATATATAACATATATATTCTTGTGTTTAATTCGGGAGATGGTAACTCGTTAAACAACTTCTTCCGTGGTGTCTCAAATTCCTAATGAGTTAATTGTTACATGAGTAATTTAATCTGGAAACAATTAAACATAGTAGGTAATTATTTGATAAATAAGTATTCACATTAATGAAAGTCACGACACTTCCTTCTTTTCTGTCAATTAGGTTAGTACTGTGGAGTAACTATAATGTTGTTGATCCATCCTCAGTTTTCTCCTATCACAGCCATTATACTCTTTAATTGTTTTAAAGTCACCATTGGCCTCATGGTGAAAACCCTGAGCAGTTTCCTTCCTCTCCGGCAACTGAGTTAGGAAGAACGCCTGTATCTTTGTAGTGACTGGGTGTGTTGATATACCATCCAAAGATAATTAATAACTTCACCATGCTCAAATGTGTTTATTTTTTTTATTTTTACCCATCTACCAATAGGTACCAATCTTTGCGAGACGACATTGGAAAACCTCCCTAGTATTTGTGGTTGAATCTGTGTTTAAAATTCACTGCTCAACTGAGAGACCTTACAAGTAATTGTATATGTGGGGTACAGAGATGAGGTAGTCATTCAAAAATCATGTTACACACTATTATTGCACTCACAGTGTGTCCATGCAACTTATTATGTGACTTGTTAAGCACATTTTTACTCCTGGAGTTATTTAGGCTTGACATAACAATGGGGTTGAATACTTATTGTCTCAAAACATATCAGGTTTATTTTCTTATTGAAAAACTTTGACATTATGGTGTATTGTGTGTAGGCCAGTGACAAAACATCTATATTTTAAAATGTAAAATTCAGGCTGTAACGCAACAAAATGTGGAAAAAGTAAATTGGGATGTGAATACTTTCTGAGGGCACCGTAGCTCTACCTGATTGATAGTTGTAGTAGTTAGTAATAAGCAGTCTTGAAAGTATGCCTTATTTACTTTGAAGGACTAGTAAAATTAATCGAAAGCGAAAAACCACAAAAAAATTTATAACTGAACTGACCTCAAAAAGTACTAATCACTCAGCACAAACACACAGCCCCCGGCTCTAGGATCCTATGAACATGTTGTTAATTGGTGTGCTAGAGTCCTTAGAAGGATAATTACTATAAAGGAGAAATACTACTGTTAGTAAAGCACTATGGATAGGGTAGTTTAATAGTTGCCGCTACGCACAGATCTGTTCCCCTCTATTCTAACCTTCTAACCTTTTGTCACAGTTCTAGCTGTTAAACTATCTAAGGATGCATTTAGACAGGCAGACCAATTCCTATCTTTATTTCACTAATTGGTCTTTTGACCAATCAAATCAACTCTGAAAAATATCTGATGTGAAAAGATCAGATGTGATTGGTCAAAAGAATTGGGCTGCCTGTCAAACTGGTGCTGGGCTGCCTGTTTGCAAGGTGCTGGCTTAAGCAAGGTGCTGGCCTGTGTGTGTGTGAACTCGTGGATACCATTTTTATGTCTTTGTGTGCTGTATGAGGGAAATTAGAGGTAATGCTAACTAGCGTGAGCGCAGTGAAGGGTAGTCTACAGGTACAGTAGCATATGCTATGGATCGCAAAACTACCATCAACTTCCTTCATACTGTACGCAGAGACATAAAATTGGTATCCATGAGTTCATCTGTCTCTGGGTAAGTCGAAGAATTTGAATCTCTGAGTATCCCTTTTAAGGTACCTCATGGGCGTCCTTAACTTTTTCACTTAACTTTTTTTAGGTTGCAGAAATAATTGTATGTACATTTTAAGGAGTAAATGTACTTAAGATATTTCATGCAACTGGTCCCTGGCCTTAAAGCTCATTATGGTGGCCATTTTGGATTCACAGTAAACTTACACCAAAGTACCTGCTCCTTCGATAGCATACACTGACCAGGTGAATCCAGGTGAAAGCTATGATTCCTTATTGATGTCACTTGTTAAATGCATTTTAATCAGTGTAGAAGGGGAGGAGACAATTAAACATGGATGGTGTATTTGTGCCATTCGGAGGGTGAATGGGCAAGACAAAAGATGTAAGTGCCTTTGAACGAGGTATGGTAGTAGGTGCTGGGTTTTTCCACACTCAACAGTTTCTCGTGTGTATCAAGAATGGTCCACCATCCAAAGAATATCCAGCCAACTTGACACAACTGTGGGGAAGCATTGGAGTCAACATGGGCCAGCATCCCTGATGAACGCTTTCAACACCTTGTAGATTCCATGCCCCAGCAAATTGAGGCTGTTCTGAGGGCAAAAGTGGGTGCAACTCAATTTTAGGAAGGTGTTACTAATGTTTGGTACACTCAGTGTAGGTGCCTTAACCTTCATTCAATGCCATTATGGCTGCCATATTTGATTTGGGACAATATCCAGGGTGGCCCAAAATCTTAATTGCACGGGCAGGGGATAGACAAGCATAATCCACCTGAGAATCCTTGAAAAGGACAAAATATGCATTTTTCTGTCTCTAGGCCCTGTCTATAATGTCCTCCATACACACACAAAGGATATTACAAGCTGCTGAATTTAATGGAAAGTGAAACTTGTTGATATTGTGGGCTGTGGTTGGGACAGTTCATAAATCAGGGAGTTGTGGTAAAACCATCAGTGTCACTACTATCTTTCTCCCTCTTTCTCGGTCTCTCTCTTGTTTCTTTCCTGTCTCTCTCTTTTTCCTGTCTCTGTGTCCCTGCGTCTCTCTTTATTTCTCTTTCTCTCCTGTCTCTCTTCTCTCCGGCCTGTCTCTCGCTCTATCTTGTTCTCTCTCTCTCTCGTTGTGTTCCCCTCTCTCTTTCTCTGATTACTGATGCCCTTCTCTCCTCCACGTCCTCCTCCAGGCAGCGAGCGGGCACGGTGACAGGTGTATCTGTGAACATGCTGTGCCTTCTGTCTGTCATGCTCTTGCCCAGACCATCCGTCTGCAGCTCAACGCCCACCCATCGTCACCGCCACCATGCTGCAGGGATCCGGGAACCTTGTCTGCTCTCTGCCCGCCTGGCATCACAATGGCATGGTGAGGAAAGGGAGAGCGAGCTCTGACTATTGGACATGGGCAAAGGGAAACCGCATTGTCATATATTCGATGATATTTGATATGATAATGATATTTAGCTCCTCTTAGCAGTTTAATCTTCTTGCCTAGGAGCCATTCAGGCATTTTAAATGTGCATGCTTGAAATGTGAGTTTTTTTTTTCTATTACAATGTACACTGAGTATACAAACCATTAAGAACACCTGCTCTTTCCATGACATAGACTGACCAGGTGAATCCAGGTGAACGCTATGATCCCTTATTGGTGTCACTTGTTAAATCCACTTCAATCAGTGTAGATGAAGGGGAGGAGACAGGTTTGATTTCATTTTATTAAGATCTCATTTGGACTAATCTTTCAAGAGTCCTTAAACATTAAAATACAATTTATAATACAATCACATTTTCACATATAACACACTGTTACAAACAGACATAATACACTGACATATTGACCAGATAAATACTCTTAACAGTCTGAAAATATAGATTGATTCCTTCATCTACCATAGTCCCGCACAACCTTTCAATTTTTTATATTTAAATGGTTCTAAAGTATTGTTTGAATTTATATATTGAAAGGTTTCTGGTTTGCTCAGATAAATTATGACATTTCTTTATTGCTCTAAATATAAATGTTATTTTGCATATTTCTCTTTTCTGTCTGGATAACACAGATGGTGGACAATCTATTCCTAGTATTTACTGAATGTTTGTCTCTTACCAATTAAATTGTTGTGAATGGAGTTTTGCCGTTTTAAATGGTGTACATTGTGAAATAAAATAAGCATCTTGTTGATTGATGACCAACCAAGAGCATTGAGCATGACTACAACAGACGAACCACATCTCCACCTTAAAACAATCCTTGCTGCTTTGTTCTGTGTGATCTGCAGCCTCCTAATTTCACTTGCTGTTGCATATCCCCAGACCACAGAATAGTAGTTCACCTGACTCACAATTAATGCTTCGGTTGTTTGCTAAAGAATCTTTACCGGTACATTTTTAGCTATCCTTCTGATCATTCATGCAGTTTAAAAAAAATATGTTATACATAGATTAGTTATTTGAGACGACCATGATAAGCAGTTGTCTAGCTGCACCCCTAGTAGTTTGGTTTCTGCCACTTCCTCAATTTGTACTCCCCCATACTTAATTGTATCCCATGCTGTGTTGAACTATTCCTAGTGGAACAGATCAACATAACCTTGGTTTTCTTGGTGTTCAAAACAAGTTTGTTCTGGCAAACCCACTCCCTGATATTTCTCAGATCTATTTGTAGAGCTTGCTGTACCTGTTGAACCGATTGTCTTGCTGTATAAATTGTAGTATCATCTGCAAATATAGTAGCTTGAGTTTCAGATAAGGCATAAGTAAAGAAGTGGACCAAGGCAGCTGCCCTGCGGTATTCCCCAGTTTCAAGCATGAGGTGAAGAAAACGACCCATTGATATAGGTGGACTGTTTCCTGTCAGTTAGATATGACCAATTCAATGCTGCCTCCTCCTCCCATAATGCAATCATTTTGTCCAAATTATTTCATGATCCACTAAATCAAATTCTGCACTAAAATAAAATAAATAGTACACCCACAAACCTGCCATTATTCATAGCATTAGACACAGTTTATCATGCTTCCATACATTTGCATGAATATCCCCTTTTCCAGTGACCAATTAAATATGTATTTCAGTGGAGCTGCAATCTGGGGAACAGTATAGCGAAGTAAAGAATTGTCTATAATATCATAGCCTGTAGATTTACCATCGGGTAATAACTTCAAAAGGTTTAACACCTCTACTGACACCATTTGTAGACTTTGGACAATCGCTTGTTTGGAAGAATGGGTGTTTACATTACCGTTCAGTAAATACATTTTCTTTGTAAAAAAAATCTGCAAAATGATTGGCAATATCAGCAAGTTTTGTTATTGTTCTCAACCTCCACACTAGATGGGCCTGATGAAATAGATGTAACAAGTAAGCCCTTAACTGTATTCCATACCTTTTTGGAATCCTTTTTACAATCAATAAAAGCATTTTTGTAAAATAAAGTTTTTTTTCTTAGGATTTAATTTAACTGCATAATTATGTAGTGTTCTAAAATTCTGTTAATCAATTTCTAGTTTTGATTTGGCTGCTAAGACTTTAGCCATATTTCTTTTAAGAAAATGCGTCAACCAGTTCATCATCAAGCCATGGAGATAGACGAGCCCCAACTGTACTCTTTCTTACTGGGGCATGATGGTCCATTACCTCAGTGAGCAAATCAATAAAACATTCTGTATCGTGATTTAAATCGTTCCTCTTGATCAGTGGTTCGCAAACTTTTTATAGTCCCGTACCCCTTCAAACATTCAACCTCCAGCTGCGTACCCCCTGTTTTTTGCCATCATTGTAAGCCTGCCACTAAACAATACATTTATTAAACACAAGAATGAGTGTAAGTTTTTGTCACATCCCGACTCGTGGGAAGTGACAAAGAGCTCTTATAAGACCAGGGCACAAATAATAATAATCAATAATTTTGCTCTTTATTTAACCATCTTACATATAAAGCCTTATTTGTTCATCGAAAAATTGTGAATAACTCACCACAGGTTAATGAGAAGGGTGTGCTTGAAAGGATGCACATAACTCTGCAATGTTGGGTTGTATTGGAGAGAGTCTCAGTCCTAAGTCATTTTCCACACACTGTCTGTGCCTGTATTTATTTTTCATGCAGGTGAGGGCCGAGAATCCACTCTCACATAGGTACGTGGTTGCAAAGGGCATCAGTGTCTTAACAGCGCGATTTACCAAGGCAGGATATGCTGAGCGCAGCCCAATCCAGAAATCTGGCATTGGCTTCTGATTAAAATCAATTTTCACAGAACTGCTTGTTGCAATTTCGATGAGGCTCTCTTGTTCAGATATCAGTAAGTGGACTGGAGGCAGGGCATGAAAGGGATAACGAATCCAGTTGTTTGTGTCATCCGTTATGGGAAAGTACCTGTGTAATTTCTCACCCAACTCACTCAGGTGCTTCGCTATATCACATTTGACATTGTCCGTAAGCTTGAGTTCATTTGCACACAAAAAAATCATACAATGATGGAAAGATCTGTGTGTTGTCTTTTTTAATGCAGACAGAGACGAGCTCCAACTTCTTAATCATAGCCTTAATTTTGTCCCGCACATTGAATATAGTTGCGGAGAGTCCCTGTAATCCTAGATTCAGATCATTCAGGCGGGAAAAAACATCAGTCGTGAGAAACTTGTCATCATGCAAGCGGTCAGACAAGTGAAAATGATGGTCAGTAAAGAAAACTTTAAGCTCATCTCTCAATTAAAAAAAACGAGTCAATACTTTGCCCCTTGATAACCAGCGCACTTCTTTCTGTATGTTGTAAAAGTGTTACATGGTCGCTGCCCATATCATTGCATAGTGCAGAAACTACATGAGAGTTCAGGGGTCTTGCTTTAACAAAGTTAACCATTTTCACTGTAGTGTACAAAACGTCTTTCAAGCAGTCAGGCATTCCCTTGGCAGCAAGAGCCTTTCGGTGGATGCTGCAGTGTACCTAAGTGGCATCGGGAGCAACTGCTTGCACGCGCGATACCACTCCACTATGTCTCCCTGTCATGGCTTTTGCGCCATCAGTGCAGAAACCAACATGAGCAGCAGCTACGTTTGGCTACATTATGGACCGTTAGTGGAATTCCCGCCAGAGAGTAATGGTTAATGTGATTGGATGTTAATTATTTGACATTGTGTTGTTATTTCACTGAATGCTAGATAGTTTAATTTTATTTTTGGCAGTGAAACGAGGCTGCTCAGGTGAGAAAAAAATCTCACCCAAATGTATAGCCCCGTTGGAAAATATAAATGGACTGTTTGAAAATGTGAAGGAAAAAAATGTGAATCACATTTTTATTTGGCGTACCCCCAACGGCATTGCACCCCTGGTTATGGTAACAATATTATGGTCTGTCCAGCCCACGCATTGATCTGGCTTTTAAGCATTGCAATGGTATATTACAGAAGATCAGATCAATGCACGTGTCCGAACAGTGACCTAACTTAGTTGATGATCTAGTACGGTAGTATCATTAACCATTTGTTCCAAACCACAGCTCTCGGAACATCGCATTAATTTAGTTATATTTGAATTATTATGATACTTCCAATTTATATTAAAATAACCCAAGATAAATACATCTCTGTTACTATCTTTGGCCTGGTCAAATGCAGTACATAAGTCATCCAGATAGGCCACCTTAGAGCTAAGAGGTCTATACACACATCCCACCAATATGGCTGCCTGGTGAGGCAGATGTACTTGAGCCCATAGTGCCTCTACTTGACATACATTAAGGTCCTCCCTCGTCTTAAAAGGTATATGATTCTGAATATACAGTGCTACACCCCCACCATTCCTATTCCTGTCCCTTCTAAGTAGACTATATCCATGAATGTTAATTTGCCCATCATTTACAGATGCATCCAAATGCATTTCGGTCAAAGCTAAAATATGAATATTATTTATGTTGACCAAGTTAAAAACCTTGTGTATTTTGTTAGGAAGGCTATAGTACATTAACCTCAGCTATATGCAGCCCTTTCCTTGTCAAGTGGAGATCAATAGAGCATGTATTCATTATAGTTGAAGTTGTCATGATACACTACAACACACAAACTCAGATTTGAACATTGAATTAAAATAGCCGGGGAGTTACTCTAGAGTCCTGATACAGTTGCCCGTAAACGTAAAGTTTATCCATCACCAAAGAGACTCATCGATTCAGGCAATGCTTTTCCTTCATGATGGGATATAGTTTTTTTTTCTCCTTTCATTGATCTCCGTGGGGAAGTGATCATTCATTCAAAAGTCAGTGTTTCTGAGTTCCTACCCCTACTCTTCGCCATTTCCTTTTGCTTAAACTGTTCAAAACATGCAATAATAGCCCGTGGCCTATTCCTATGGACTCTGAAGAAAGTGACATTACGCACAACATCTGTGGGCAGTTTCAGTTGAGTTGACATAAAGTCTCGGACAGTGTCCTCACAGCCTCTGCTGTTGTCATTCTCCGGTATCCCTGAAAATATTAGATTATCCCGCATTGATAGGACACTGTACATCAAGCAAGGTTTCTTTAAGTTGTTTGACATTTGACATTGGCTGAATTCTAGACTGGCTCATAATGCATTGGTGTCCTCTCTTAGTATATCGAAGTTTGGCAAGCCTTTCATTGATAGATTTCAACAAGTCAACATCCCTATCCGTAAACCTCTCCCCACTCTCCACACGCGGCCTCTTGCATGAGGATGGTTTGATGCCGTCGTTGATACCGCTTGGCCAACTTGGCTTTGGTTTGTTTTGTTGATTGGGTTTGTTGTCCTGAACAGTGCTTGAATCCTCCGAATCCAGTGACATGTTTCTTTGAGCTCGTAAGTATCTCTCGTCAAGTGACTCGTTCAAGCTCTTCAATGGATTCTGAATCATCCAGCGTGTTTGCAGGCAGAGTAAAACAAAAATAAAACAACGGATATATCTTTCCGGACCTGTACAGGCCGTCGGTAGATACACCCCAATTTAAACGATTGTGTACTCTCTCGTGCCTGTTATATTTAAATATTTCCTGCAAACAATTAACCGAGGGAGAGAAGAGCGTGAGAGATGGAGAGAGAGGTTAAAGAAGGATTTCTATCCATGAGATAATTGAGACATGGATTATGTTTGTGTGCCATTCAGAGGGTGAATGGGCAAGACAAATACTGGAAGTGCCTTTGAACGGGGTATGATAGTAGGTGCCAGGTGCACCGGTTTGTGTCAAGAACTGCAACACTGCCTCCCGAGTGGTGCAGTGGTCCAAGGTTCTGCATCGCAGTGCTAAAGGCGTCACTACAGAGAGTGAAATGTAATAGTGTAATCCTGAGATTGTTGGAGAAAAATTGCTTATAAAATCTGAAACCTGTCTTTACATTCCAGCCCAAATCAACCGCCCGGACTAATACCAACGCCCAGCCCGCACCAGTCTCAGCTACAGCCCCTGCTGCTGTGAATGGAGCCGACACTGAGAGAGCCAGGGAGCGAACACTGGCCGTGGGATGGTGGAGAGATAGGTGTAGTGAATTATGGGTGACACAATGACCTTAAAGGAGCAATCAACAATTGAAACAATTAAAAAGTGTTCCCGCCACTGTTTCAGTAAAAAGGATGAGGCTCGAGAAATGTACCACTCTCAAATTCATAGATTGAGCTATGGATGCAAGGACTGACCATCCATGATATGGAATTATAGTTTTAAAAATGGATGTAACAGCTGCAGATTGCCTCTTTTTAAGCAATAAAACAATCTAAGACAGTTACATGGTACATGATTTTCTTCCAAAAATGTTATGTTCGTATGACGTCCTAATATTGGGATATGTTAGGAATATCGGAAGCACAATGTGTCTGGAATGGTTCCCGATGTTTGAAACATGTTTGATATTTCTTTGTCCCTGGTGACTGTTTAATAAAACCTCTTTCTCTTCTACTTTTTTTGCTCCAGGGGAAGAAGGTACGGACGCTGAAGGGCCAGAAGGCAGAGAAGGCTGTGATCAGAGTGGAGGTCACCAAACTACTGGAACTGAAGAAACGGCTATTCCTGGCTGAAGGAAAGAACCTAGAACTAGCCCCCACGAAAGGCACGAAGAACACCCTGCCCGCCCCAACCCCAGCTAATACTGCTCAGGCTGTAAGGAACGGAGTAGACGTTGAGAGAGCCAGGGAGCTAACACTCGCTGTTGCAGAACAGGTAAGATGGTGTAGCAAATTAGGGGTGAAACAATTCAATTCTGAAATAATTGTCCCCTAAGCCAGTTACATACTACATGATTTTCTCCAGAAATGTCTTGTTAGTATGACATCTGGGACATCTTCAGAATATACATGTGAAAGGACATGCTCCCAATGTTAAACCTCCTGATCAAATATCAAAACATTATATTTATTTTGGCACAGATGCGCCATTACATAAATCCCAGACATTTTATGATGACATCTTTAAATGGTAAAGTCTCATCTTATCTTGATACCTTAATATTAGAACTCTCTTGAGTGTCTAGTAATGTGAAAGGTCATGCAACCATAGGATTTCAAAGCATGTCAGTGTGTCCATGGATTGGCTTGAGTCAATAATGTACTAGTTTGGCAATGACTACTGTCTAGCTGGTATTGATGACCCGGCTTCACATGATATACATTTACATTTAAGTCATTTAGCAGACGCTCTTATCCAGAGCGACTTACAAATTGGTGCATTAACCTTGTAATATCCAGTGGAAACAGAACGTCAAACAGCTACACCCAGCTAACTTTCACCCGCATCTACACCTGACCACGCAGCGAGCTTGGCACCTTGTGCGGACTAAGGGGCCTTTTTAGTTACTAATTTACTATTTTGTAATCACGACAGTCTGGCTGGTTATGATGAAAGTGTCTTGCTAGTCAATGATTTACTAGTTGATAATGCTGATTCTCTGTGTCCAACCTCTTCTTTAATCTGTTTATGTGCCAGTTATGTAATGGTTTAATAGCTGGTAATGACGACCGAGTCGGTATAGTATTATATTGTATCTCTATAATGATGTCTGTGTGTAAGCTCTTCTATGCTTTTCTCTGTTCTGGTTCAGGGGGAAAAGGTGGTCGTTAATGATTTAGCCTGCTAGTTGGTAATGACAGCTGAGTCTAGCACAACCTCTTTTCTAATCAGTACTGTGCCATGCTAGGGGGAATAGATTTTCTATATTTCATTTTTTTGTTTACCTTTATTTAACTAGGCAAGCCAGTTAAGAACAAATTCTTATTTACAATGAAGGCCTACCCCGGCCAAACCCGGACGACGCTGGGCCAATTGTGCGCTGCCCTATGGGACTCCCAATCACGGCCGGATGTGATACAGCCTGGGTGTTAGGTAATGATTCACTAGTTGTCAATGACGACTAGGTCTAACACAACCTTTTCTCCGGTCTGTCTCTAAATCAGGGGGAGAAGGTGAGGACCCTAAAAGGCCAGAAGGCAGAGAAGGCTGTGATCGGAGCAGAGATCACCAAACTACTGGAACTGAAGAAACAGTTAGCCCTGGCTGAGAGAAAGAACCCCGAACCTGCCCTTACGAAAGGCAAGAAGTGAGAGAAGGAAGACAGACAGAAGCAGGAAAATAAGAGTAGAGGGAAGTAAGATTTCAATAATTACCATAATGGAGAATGGGATCAAGATATACACTAAGAAAGAAATATGAGAATAACTTCTGTAAGACAAGTCTATGACTGGATGAAAGACAATGTGATGTGGGCTATGAGGCAAATGGGGGAATTGAAAAGGTGTTGGCTTTAAGGACAGATCAGTAAGCAAAGACAGGGATATTGAAAACTGTTACAGCATATTCTGACATACTGTATATCAGAATAGTTCAGTTCTACATATCTGTTCTCAAAGTAGAAGGTTCTAGTAGCCTGGTAGAAACCAGCCTGATAGCTGCTGGCATTCACCTTTCTGTTTTACTGCACCACATCCATCGTGAAGTGAAATAAAATGGTGAAGGCAACGATCGTGCTGATTCCTCCAGGCTAAAGTTCTAGAATCTAGTGTCACTATGCAGAAATCAGAACAGGTCAGTGTGTGATCAATGTCAGGTTTGGGTAGATGTTTAATAATATAATACTATTGTTATATTATAAAAAAAAACATTTTTTAATATCCCCCTTACCCATTTATTCAATCAAATAAATAGCATTGCTTCAAGTAACTTTTTGCAAATACTGTGGAAAATGAATTCAGAAAAAAATGGTTTTCTAAGCATTCGTTTGGACCTTAATATATACGCATCTCACTTTTCTCTCTCGTCAACTGACCGGTGTACGTTCAAATAAGCATTTCAAGACACTGAAATTGTTTTAAGGATTTATTAGAAAATGTGAGCATATTATAAAGTAAATACAATATAATGTTTCATGTAACAACAGAAATGAAATACATGGATGTTAGTTTCCTCTAATTCAACCACTAATCGATACATATTTTTTATAATAAAATAGCAACTTAATATGGGTACAGTAAAGTGTATATATTACAATATAACATGGTTATATCAAATATATAGGTGAATCAGGGTAGCTCTACATTGTAAATATTACTACCTCCAAATTCAGTCAATTTGATAGAAAAAAGTCAGCATAGAATGAAGAATAACTGGGTCCTAGGTGTAGAACTATCTATACACACTAAAGCTGCAGCGGGTTATACAAAAGTAGAAATTGAAAAACTACCAATCATCATTCTCACATACTCACACTGCACTGAGTACTGACAAACTTTCCTGAGCTCCATATTTCCTCATAAACTATGCAAGAAATATTATCTCTGCTGGCCTCTGTTCAGCCTCTAGGGTTAATCTTAGATTTTAGAGGTTGGCAGATAAGGGATAGCCTGGGATCCAAACTGATTTAACTATGTTTCATTGTTGTTTCATTGGGGAACAATGGTACGCACAGCATTCAGTCTGATTTAACCCGGCTAGATAAAGGATAGGGTGACAATGAAATGCACTCTCTGCGTTTCCGTTCCACACTCTACCGTCATACTAGGGATGAGCCCAACTATGTTTTTCAGAATCAATTCATTGATGGTTGCGAGGGCAGATTAGTCAATAAAACTCCTAGCAATGGTAAATATCACCTTTATGTGATTAGTCAATATCATATAATGTTGGAGTCAATGCCAATGCCCTTGATCAATCAATCCAATAATCAAACTCATCCCTATTTCATACAAATCCCTTCACTAGGCTGAATGATCTAAACCACGCCCAATCAGTCTCATTCATTATGGCATGCAACGGAAAAAGTAATTGAGTGTTTGTTGATGAACAAGCCCAAGTTGGTCTTCCGTTTGGTGCCTGAATGAGCACGACCCATGGAATGGTTCTGATGGGTGTTGGTTAACAACTTTCATACAATTCCTTCATTTTGGAAACGATGCTGGTGCCCTCAATCACTCAATTGAATCTAACTCATCATCCCTACTTCATACTGAACACTTCACTAGGTTGGATAAGCAAAAAAACCCCGCCATAATCAGGATCGAGCTCATCATGGCACGCATCAACAAAAACGGTTTCAAGCGTTTTGCAACAGAAAACCTCTATCAGCGTTTCTTATTGGATGAGTCCAGGTAGACCCACCTTCTCTTTCCATTTGATTCCTAATGAACAAGTCCCATGCAATGCTTGCAATGGGCGTTAACCGTTAACGACCTTCATAGATGCTTCCGATCAATTTCTTAATTTTGGAATCGATGCCCTCAATCAATTCATCGACTCTAACTAATCCCTACATACAGTACTTCAAACTGAGCACTTCAGTAGACTGAATGAGCTACACAATTGTACAATGCTTGTGATGGGCGCTAATTGCTACCTATCTAGTTAAAATGTGCTTCCTAAAATCCAGCCCTACATCCATACAGTACACTGTAACGTCTCAACAGAGGCATTGCATGATCCACCTGCCATTTAAACCGTTTCCTCCATTTCCTTTACATGCTGTCTATCTCCCTCTCTACGTTTGCCGCAATGCTGCAGTTCCTTCTCTCCGTGGTTTTCCTTTGACTTGCTCTTTCATCTTTCTTTCTAACTTTCCTTCTTTCTCTCTCATACAGTTTTGAAGAAAATTAACATTTAAGTTTCTTCTCGAAACACGCACGTATCTTTTGGTTTCTTTCTAACTCTCATCTAGAAATGCATTTCATGGTCACCCCAAAGTTCACCCTTCACCGCGAACCTGCTATTACAAATGTTTATGTTCTGCCTTGTGTTACTTCTGTCATCCCGCTACCTCTCATCCCTCTCTCCTCTTTGCTTTTCTTCCTTCACTTCTTGGTGTTAACTAGTCTCTCTATCAGGGCTCTGCGTGTCCTCTGCACCTCCTCTCCCAGTCTGTCTATCTCCGCTTTTAACCTCTCGTTCTGATCCGTCAGCTCCTGCACCTTCCTCTCGTTCTCCTGCTCCCTCTCTCTCCTGCTCTTCTTTGCAGAAGAGGAAGAGGAGGATGAGCGCGAACCGGCGGAAGGGAAGGACAGAGAGTTGGCTCTCTTGCGTTTGCCCAGCCGAGACAATGAGAAAGCGGTGCTAGTAAGAGACGAGACGGGAGAGGAAGGAGGAGAGCAGTTGAGAGAGGGGGAAGGAGAGGTGGCGGAGGAGGAGCAGGAGGGTGAGTCGGGGACACATGGGTGTTCATCCTCCTCGCTAGTGGAGGGAGACTCAGGCTGTTGGACGTTGTTGGAGTGATGATGATGGTAGCTCCCGTCCACCATGCCCAACCCTCCCTCACTCAGCAGCTCAAAGAACTCTGGGGGTAACAGATCCCCTCCTCCCGAACCTCCCTCTCCATCTCTCCCTCCCTCTCTGTCCCCAGGCCTCTCCGTCCTCTCCTCAGCTGTATTCAGACACAAGGCGGTGGAAGCGGGGGGTGGATGGGTAGGAGGCTCCTCCGGAATCGTGACCCTCTGGACACCCTCTCCTCCGCCCCACGCCTGCCCTCCAACCCCCACCCCCACCCCGTCCGTCAGCCATGTCAGGGAACAGCTCTCCAGGACATCCAGGAACTCTGTCTCTTTCTATGAGATATAGAGAGAGGAGAAAGAAGAAATGACAGAAGAGAGAGTGAAGGAAGAGCGAAAGAAAGAATAGAAGAAAAAATAGAGGAGCGGTTATGTCAAAGACCCTTCTTACATCAGCGCTCTTGAAAGAGTTGCATCATGAAGAAGAGAAGATGAAGAAGAGAAGATGAAACTAAATGTTTGGATAACGAACAACCGATAAAAAAAATAAAAAAACACAATCAGTCATCGATCACTTTGTTCATAAATCAATCAATATTTAAAAAAAAAATACTAATTATAATCCCAACTGACCTCTGGGCAGGGAGGGGCGCGAGTCAGCTTGGCCCCACCCGTGTCTGATCCCAGTATATCTTGCAGGTCCTCATACCACGCCTCCAACTCTGCACCACACAGCGGCCCCACACCAGGGGGGTACGGAGGGGGCAGGTGAAGCCACTCGGTAGTCATCTCTGTCACTCAGTCGCACAGATAGTCTTTCACAGCCACACGCTGGTACACACTGGACCTGGACTGGTGGTGGCGAAAGGAGGAGCCGGTTTTAAAATAATGTCGAGACAGGAGGGTTTGGTTTTAGAATGATGAAATAATTATTTAATATAGCATCTTTAGTATGAACCGTTATGGGGTTTCTATACAGTAGGCTAGACATCGAGATCGACATATTACCAAGAAAGCTATGTGAGAGAGCTCTGCAATAGAACTGGTTACGTTAGCATGTTGTTTCTAATTATCAATTGTTGAAGAAAAATTTGCAATTGAACAAAGTATCGGTATTATAATTTCTATATTTAGTGAAAAAAATCCACTTTTCATGAAATTGTAAAATAGTGACACTCTGTGGACCAATGGCTGTACTGCATGAATCAATTGATGATAGGATTCTATAGCCAAAAGCATGAGATGTAGTGATGACTAAACTTCAAACATTATCAAGTTATAATCTAGAAAATAAATGCATTGATATAATATAAATATGATGAGGTTAACTTGACATCCATAGACAAAACATCCAACACTCCGTAAAAACAACACAGAAATCAAAAGAATTAATGAGGAAATGCAAATCACCTTTCGAAAGTCTCTTATAATCAAGTCTGGCAATTGGTTGTTGGTGATAATTTGTCCCAACAAGTCTAGAAAGAAAGAATTCATGACATTAATTATTTGCAATTATTGTAACAAATACGTAATACAGTGTGATGGGATGTTAGAATTTGCTTAAAGGAACATATTGTATAACAGCAGCCATAGAGATGTCTAGTCAAATTAAAGCTGATGCAGTCAACTTGAAAAAACAACCTTCTGACAATACATTCAGAAAAATGTTGAATAGGCCTATACAAATGATTTTCTATAAAGAAAACGAATACAATAATTTGACAAACTACCGTACTGGCTTCACGTTCTGAATATATTTTTTAGGGAAAATCACAACAAAATAAGGTCATTGATTTGCCTCATGTAAACAAAGACTCCGTAGGTGCTCTAGGGCGCCCTCTGTCTGTCAAGGTCCACAATTAATTCTATTTCTATCAAACATCCTTCCTTTAGTTCGATTTACACTAGCTCATGAAAAAGAAAAAATATAATTGACATCCAATTTTCCGAGGAGAAAATATTTGGTCTAAAAATACAGTTTTATCCTTAATATTGAATAGTTAACGGTACTTTGAAACCACTTGCTCAAGACAGGAAATAAATACATGGCTGTCTGACCACAACAGACATCGAGCAAAGTCGTTATTGTGGTCAGAGCAACTGGTTTTAAAGTACCTTTAACTCTGCCGCAATCAATAAATGCAGCCCAATTCTTGACGAATACTTGTATGATCGGTATCTATTTATTCTTGAATGTATTGTCTGACGAATACATTTCAGAAAAAGTGACATTTATGCAACTGTAGGCTATGTTTTTTTCCCCTCGGATGTGGTCTCAGCCTGCTCTCCGTCCATCCAGCCAAGCCAAGGCATTACGTCATGGAATCGAAGTACGGGACGAGTGAAACAAAAGCAAGGGTGAAAACGGACACCTCCAATGGGTACAGAATACTGGGATGGGAACACAAAAGCTGTTCTATTCTATTCTACAGGAAAATCAATGAACTCAAAATAGCAAGACGTGCGAGCTTATTCTTCTTTGTCAATGCAGATAAGTGGTTGTTTTATTTAATTGGCTACTAACATAACACATAGCCTATATACTATCTGGATACATGACATCCTATACATTTATCAAACAAATACTTTTGTCTTCGATAACAGTAGTCTACATAAGTTAATAAAACCGAAACAAAAGTTTGCAAATCGTTATGTACGCGTTTGACAGCTCAGCTGTCACGGATATCACACTTCTGATAGAGAGATAAAGCTCATGGTAGAGAGAACGCAACTTGGCGTCAAAGTCAAATAAGCTGATAAATGCCTCCCTGAATCTTGAATAAAAATATAACAACTGTCAATTATAATTGAACTAGAGCAACTGCTCTCCTATAACAGACATGGGAAAGTTGCCAAAACATGCACATTCTTATTTCTAAAGAAAAGCCAGAGACGATCAACTGCCAAATTAAAATTAGAACTCTTGTAGAAAACATTCAACAACTCTTAAAAACTGTAGACAATAAAATAAAATCCACTTACCCTTTTTCTTTTATTATTTCGCTTTCTTGACTGTCTTGGATTCGGAGTATGTATATATTTTAGTTGAGATTGGTGATAGCTCATGTTAACCATTGTTCGGCTTAGTATAGTGAATGTGAATTTTGGAAACTCCCGGTGGTGTTTATATACGGTGAGCCAACCGAACTTAACGTGGAGATTTTTTTTTTACACAACCTAACTAACCATTAGCTGACGATGAAATTACTGACATCCAGATGGTCCAATCATAATCTACGCGCTAAAATATTTTGCTTGGTGACATCCAATGCGTAATTATCTTCTACAGTAAAGGCGGGCTTTAAAATGCCATTGCTAGTTGTCTCCGTCGTAGTTTATGTGACCTGAAGATGTGATGCAGTCATAAGACGGCCAGGACGAATTTGGGGCGTATGGGAGTCACATGAAAGGAATGATGCAATGCTTGGCAACAAATTTCTAGTCAGTGATAAGACCGGGAGAACCAGAACATGTTTTATTTAAGTCTCTCTCTGGCTCTAACAATTTTTTTTTTTTTTAAATACACTTATGCAAGAATATTTTAGAATGTCTAAGCAAAGTTTTTCTTACACATATTACACTACAGGCTATTTGTAATTTATGTTCAGTTATATAGGCTAGTGAAAAGAATAAAGAAAGCAAGTCCGCTTGGAATAATGGCTTATTTTCTATGTAAATCCAATAATTGTGTGGTTTTTATTTTCAATTTTTGATATAGGCTTGATCCCACAATTCTCTGGGAGCTTCTATTATGTCTCTATTTTGCGGGACCGATTGTTTTCTTTACGCGCGTGAGGGCCACATTGTACAGTAGGCCTTTAATCAAGTCTGTGTGTGTGTCATGTTATGTGAAATGCTTTGAAGTTCGACTGCTATCCCCCAACTGTAGCTCTGTCTGTATAAATAGTGTTGTTTCTCAAGAGTAGGCTAGTATAGCCTGCTGCAACAATTAAACTTCAACATGTTTTTTTTCCTCAAAGGAAACAACGCAATATAGCCTATTTATTGCAATAAGTGACAGCCTATAATAATTAATTGTTTGTTTGTTTTTCTTTTATTGCACGTTTATTCTCAAGGAATATCATGTCATTCGGATATTCATTTCAGAAATGTCATTTATTGGAGTGCCTGTGCGCGCTATCAAAACAACATCACCACGCTCAGATTCAACATGTCGAGAGCCAGTTTCTAAATTGGGCGTTCCCAAAAACTCCTCTACCGCATCGCTTCGAGGATGATCGTGAACAGGCTACAACTGTACACGATAAAAGATAATACACATTTAAGGTTAACCGTTTAAAGCCAACATCCTCATTCTCATTCTAATAAATAATCGCTCACTTCTTATTCTATTTCGTGTGTCATTTCGTCTTTTGACACTTCACGTCAAAATAGTCAAACTCCGAAGGACAGATAAGTGTTTAAATCCATGTTTATCAGCCTAGCAACAGCAAGCCTGGCAACAGCGCCAAGTGGGATGAGACGCGTCGCGTGCGTGAGTAGCGAATAGAAAGCTCAACGTGCTGTCTCCAGGAGCAGGGTTAAAGCGCGCGAGGAGCCTTGGTTACCACGTCACGACTTGAGGGGCTGTTGCTGAGTAGTTGAGCGGAATACTTTTTTCTGTCTAATGTTTATTGAGTCCCGTCGTGTCGTGTGTATTGTATTCATTAGTGGGATAAAGGACACAGGGTTGTTGGCACAGGCTGGGTTTTTGTTACGACCGTCTGGGGTGGAATGGGCAGGGAGGCAACAGTGTTTATAAAAGCAAAACACAAGTTTAGACTATAACACAATGTCATTCCCTTAATTTATCTAATTTGTTTGTTTGATAATTATAATAATATAAATACTATATGTAATTCTCATAATCATAGGCCTAATAACAATTCAAAAAATAATGTAGTAATACTAACATTGCTGCTAAGGTGCTTTACAAACAAAGGCAAAATTAAACAAAACTGGGAAATGTTATTCACAAGAGAATCAAAAGGTGGGATGGATTAGAGAAATCAGTAAACTACAAAATTGTACTAATAAACATTATGAGCTTTTTCGTTCGAAAATCTGGTATTTTGTTGCCTAGTGTGTTTATTTTATAAGAGGATTTCTTTAGCTACATGAATATGTCATTAGCCTTTGGCAAGTCCTTTCTTATTATACCTCAGTGGCCGAAAGGTTTTCAGGGGAAAGGGAGATACCTAGTCAGTTGTCCAACTGAATGTTTTCAACTGAAATGTGTTTTTTGCATTTAACCCAATCCCTCTGAATCAGAGAGGTGTGGGGACTGCCTTAATCGACATCTACGTCTTCGGAGCCCGGGGAACAGTGGGTTAACTGCCTTGCTCAGAGGCAGAATGACATATTTTTACCTTGTCAGCTCGGGGATTCGATCCAGCAACCTTCCGGTTACTGGCCCAATGCTCTAACCATTAACAAGGTGACACCACTGAGGTGTAATAATGCCACGTTCAAGTGCTCGTTGGAACTAGGAAACTCTGAAATTTCCGACTTGCTAACTGGTTGAACGCGGCACGTGTATAACTACAACCATTTAGCAAGTCAGACATTTCAGAGTTTCCTAGTTCCGACTAGTACACGAACATAGCATAAGAATGGGGAGACACCTATAGAGCCCCATAGTGGAGATGTCATAATACCCATAAAACCTAGCGGTCAAACAGAAATGGTGCCAATAGTTTTTCCACCGTACATTTTACCCATAGGGTATTTTAGAAACACTTAAAATAAGGGCTGTGTATCGTGTAGGCTTACCCCGGCGTGAAGTTTTAACCATGTAAATCTCCCTTGGACAAGGTGACTTTTATCAATATATTCGGCTGTATATACTCTGATTCGAAAATGCTGATTAGCATCAAAGTCGAAATCATGCAAGACTACAAATCCCTGCAAGCTCCTGCACGTCATCTCTAGCTGACACTTTTGCTAACAAGTATTGAGTCAATTTAAAACTTGCACAAGACAGTTAACAGAATTGTCAATTGAAAGAAATGTAGCCATTTTATGAATTACTAAATTTAGCTAACATTAGTTACTTAATTCAGAGATTCTAACCTTTGCCTCGATTCGGCAGTCTCATCCAAATCCCCATGACATTTGTAATTCTTTATGACAACCAAATTAGCAGCTAATTAGCATTTAATTTTGGGGGTTTAACAGAGGCGAATATATTGATGAAAGTCCCCTTGTCCTAAAGAGATTTACATGGTTATCAAAACGTCACGCCTTGGTAAGCCTACGCGAAACACAGACCTTATTTTAAGGAAAAATGGATGGTGGAAAAACGATTGGAACCATTTTCTTTCTTGACCACTAGGTTTTATGGGTATTACGACTCTGTGGTACGCAATACTGTGGTACGCGACACTCCATCTTAACTCCTCCACCACATTTATTGCATTGGTTGAACAGTGCAGAAGAGAACCTCCCGCAACTGTTTTTTTCATCTTGTCAAGACCAGTATGTAAGGGTCTAGTTTCAGGCATTTCTTTTACACCTGCTACATTAGGTTAATGTGTCATAAATGTAATACCAAGAGGAGTTGCGTCAAACAAAGTAAAGAAAGGATCACATGTTTACCACTGTGTTAATAAATTATCCATAAAGAAAATACATTGATATGACAGGTGATATTAATAGTTTAAAAAAAATGTAAAATGTATTTTTTGTGACCAACTTTTTATTGTCTTGTGACTTTGACTAGACCTTGCACTGACTCTCTGACTGTTGTTATTTTGTATGAGGTAGGTCTAAGTACAGTCGTGGAAAAAGTACCCAATTATCATACTTGAGTAAAAGTTAAGTTATGTTTAATAGAAAATGACTAAAGTAAAAATGAAAGTCACCCAATAAAAATACTACTTGAGTAAAAGTCTAAAAGAATTTGGTTTTAAATATACCTAAGTATCAAAAGTAAATGTAATTGCTAAAATATACTTAAGTAACAAAAGTAAAAGTACAAGTTCTTTCAAATTCCTTATAATAAGAAAACCAGACAGCACAATTTATTTTCATTATTTTTATTTATGTCATATCAGATGCAGTAGGGATGACCAGGGATTTTCTCTTGATAAGTGTGTGAATTGGACCAGTTTCCTGACCTGCTAAGCATTCAAAATTTAGCGAGTACTTTTGGGTGTCAGGGAAAATGTAGAAAGTACATTATTTTCTTTAGGAATGTAGTGGAGTAAAAGTACAAGTTGTCCAAAATATAAATAGTAAAGTTCAGATACTCCAAAAAACGACTTAAGTAGTACTTTAAAGTATTTTTACTTATGTACTTTACACCACTGTCTAAGTATAATGACACTGTTGTATGGATGCCATCTGACTTTTGCAAAAGCACTTACTATCTCAACTTGTAGCAGTATTGTTCGAGAGGGGTAAAGATTTTAAAAAATTGTTCGGGTGCCAGGCAGGTATTAACCCTGCCGAAAATAAAATAGTAGGATAGATAGGGTACCGCTACCAGACACACACACACACCAGCAGAAGAGACTGCCTAGAGTGTAACCTGTTTGCCAGATAGCCAGTGGAGAGAAAGGATAAGACACACCATATAAAACACACGTCACAGCACAGAGGCAACCCATCCAATAATACCTCATACAAGAATAATGGCAGAGCAATTTAAAGGCGACTTCATTGAAAAAATTGACAAGAAAGAACACAGTCATAAACCTTAGAGAATTTGCAATATTGTGTATTACCTCCCAGTGGAGGAGTGAGTGGGGTATGAATGGGTGTGTATGAGTGTGTTTATAGACAAAACAAAGAAGGCCTTAAAATGTAAAAAAAATCTTCTTGGCCAAATGTCAATAGTCCCACACAAAATCAATACAGTTAAAACAATAATAAACAAACTCTCACACAATCTCCCTTTAACTAAAATGTCTAACGGACCTACAGTGCATTATTAGTATACCAAAGCCACTGAAAATAAAAGGGAGCGTAGCACAAAGAGAGAAATTATTTCAGTGTAAAGCACTGAAGAAAGGGATAAAGACAGATGGTCTTAGCTGTTGCATCCAGGCTTCAACGATTATCTTCCCCGTGTCCTCCAAACAGACCAAGTGGTTTGTCCTTTAAAAGTTGCAGCATACTGCGGCGCAGCTTGCATGGTGCCACATAATTCTATGGCACATTATTTAAGTGTGAACCACTGGTACCATTAATCCTAGTTTGACCACCAGTGGGCATCTTTGAGAAGCATTTGATAGGCTTACAGTACTGGGCTATTTAGCTAAAGAATCCCCGTGTCGTGCGGGCACGCGGGAGACCGGTGTTCAATTCCCCACCAGGAGGAAGGAGTAGACTGTCCTTGTAAATAAGAATTTGTTCTTAACTGACTTGCCTTGTTATATAAAGGTTACACTAAGAGCATAACATTTCTACACCCTAATTGTAGTCTAACCAATACCCAAACCGAGATTCAGTCAAAATAAAAATCTCATTAATTTATCAAGATCAGTCCCCATGCTTGTCTCAGAGCAGTGCGAAACATTATAGGCTATTGCTTCAAATCCTATTGCTTCTAACTTCAATATGCTCTTTAAATAAATAAGACCTACACCACTTTTAACTGCACATTACTCAACACTAGTGAGACACATGCTGCCTACGGTAGGCCTACAGTATATCTAAAAATATGATGTGACTCTCCGCCAATAATTACATATAGAGGATTGGAGGATATTTCTGTAATTCAGTGATATTTATTGCCATAGTAATTCGTTATGGATCCATAACTAAATAAACATCGACATTTTGAAAGAGTATTTTTAACATCATTTTATTAACGAAAGCATGAAGATGCCATTATTAGTTACATTGTTTTAGTTTGAACGTGCAGACTGGCACTAAAAACAGTGGGAACGTTTCCCTAGTCAGCGCCATTATTAGTGCAATGCCCCTTAAAGTGTTGCTCTGTGCTACCCAGTGTGGCGGGGTGGGTGTCCACCCCCCTCCTCCCTTCCCCATGGGTTAGGTCGGTCTTCCGTGAGTGGCTCTGCGGCCCATCCCGTGCCCCCTGCCCTCGTGCCTTGAACCTTGCACACTTTGTTGATACAGCTGGAGAATTGCAAGGTAATCCCATTGTGCGCCGCTCGGGAGCCATGACCAATATGACCAATATATATTGTCCTGCTAATAACAGGGTTAATAATATATCTGTGAGAATATCCAATGGGCTTTTATATAATCCTAAAATAATAATAATAATTGCTTTGTTTAAAAAATATTTTGGAAATGATTTCATTTTCAAATAACGTAAAATGAGCGAGAAAAAGGCCGTACTTGAACATGGGGTGAGACATTGTTACTAATTTGTAAATAAAGCAAGTTTGTTATTTAGGATTATTTATTTCTGTTTTTAGAGGGCGAGAAACCAAACACCTACAGTCATCTCATGCTTCTCTCAGTCCAGGCCGGCACATGTATTGAACCAGCATCTGTAGCAACACAGCTTGCAATGCTATGCAGTGTCTTAGACCGTTGCACCACTCAGGTGTTGTACAACGTGACTGGTCTACAGTACTACAGTAAGAGCAAAATAATCCTAACAAAATAAAATAATAAATACCTTAGTGTAACAACAGTTCTCGTAAGTAATACTGAAGTCGTGCACATTTATCAGTTTCTATTTAGGTTTATGTCACCCATTCATTGTCAGTTAGAGACACAGTTGGACCCAAAAGCATAATCAGTGCTCTAACTCCCCCTTGTGGTGTTCTGGAGCAATGAAGTGGTGATGCAGGGTACTGTACTAAACCACAAATTACCTCTAAGTCCCATAGCATAATCGCACAACTTTTAGTGGAGCAACCACTGTAGTTCGCCAGCCCCAACTGCTACACCACATGGTAAGGACCTTTCCATCTCGAAGCTAGCTTGGCAGTGAACTGCTTGGACGCCTTTGACAGATGATGAGAATGGACACAGACACGAGACTGGGGTGGGAAACACACGTCTCGTCTATGTTTGTTTTAGTTTCTGAGCTGACGTTGTTTGGCTTTGATTCTGCTGGCCTCCACTCTGGCTAGCAAGATGTTGGACTGCATAAAATGCTGGGTAGTCAGGTGAAACGTTGTAACTTTGCAAGACTCTGTCCATTGGACATTTTAGTGGTCTTCCCAGGTGGAGTTCGGCGGGAGTGACCCCAGAAGTCTCCTGGACCGCAGAGTTCAGTGCAAAGCAAAACTCAGGAAGATGCTGGTCCCACCTTGTGTGCTGACCCCCCCCCCACGAATGAAGCAATCATCCCCTTCTGGGTGCAATTTACCCTCTCGGTCAGGTTGGTCTGAGGATGATAGGCCGTGGTCAGCTTGGCAACTACACCCCTGTAGGTACAGAGCACTTTGTAGATTCCTGAGATGAACTGCGGACCTCGGTCAGAGAGAGTCTGGTTTGGAATCTTGAATCTGGTAAAGACCTCCATTTGCAGAATTAGAGCAATGGCGGATGCCGTGGCTTTGCGGAGTGGAAACAACTCCACCCAGTGTGTAGTAGGCCACTAGCACCAATAACAATTCATTCCGGGTCCCCTGGCTGGGAGGAAAAGGCCCCATGGTCAATTCCCAGCATTTCATTGGGATGGTTCACCATGGTCTGCTGCAGTTTCCCGGCAGGTCTACCCATGTCTGGTTTGTATTCATGGCAGACTTCACACTGCTGTACAAACCTCTTGGTATCGATCCACATGCCTGGTCAGTACACCACCTCCTGTAATCTTCGGTAGGTCTTGAAGACTCCAAGATGGCCACTCATGGGGTTGGTATGATAAGCTTGGATCATCTAGTCAGTCAATGTAGAGGGGATGAAGACACGGTAATGGGTGCTGTGTGTTCCATCTCCTCTTGGAGGTTTTCGATACACTTTATCCTGAATTATGCTGAACTTCTCCTTAAAGCGGCTGTTCGAGTCTTCTTCAGACTGACTTTTTGTGGATTGCCATGATGGCGGCATCATTCTGCTGTGCTCTCCCCACACACTCATAACCTTATACACACACACACACACACACACACACACACACACACACACACACACACACACACACACACACACACACACACCACACACACACACACACACACACACACACACACACACACACACACCAATTGTTTGGCTTACTATAGCCTATAATAAAGCAAAAAGAAGAGGGAGCTCAGGTTCTTGAAACCACACAGAAAACAGAATTGCAGAGTGCCTGTTCAGGAGCATTGTCAGTGGAAAGGATTTTCCAAAGTTCACTTCTCAGCGACCGCGCACACCTGAAGGAAAACTCCCAAGGAAAAATAGGAACTTGAAACTTTGAATTTGGTAACAAGTCCCCAAGCGAACTCAAAGGCAGATGAGAGGGTGTTGCACAGGAACCAGAAGAGGTGGGAGGAGGAACAAAGCATTGACGAGTGCCGAGGATGCCATGGACAATATGGTAGGATCTCATCACGGTATCTCTGCATTCAAATTGCCATTGATAAATTCTAATTGTGTTCATTGTCCGTAGCTTATGCTTGCCCATATCATAACCCCCCCGCCACCATTGGGCACTCTGTTCACAACAGCAAACCGCTCACCCTCACGATGCCATACACAGTCTACCATCTGCCCGGTACAGTTGAAACCGGGATTCATCCTTGAAGAGCACACTTCTACAGCGTGCCAGTGGCCATCGAAGGTGAGCATTTGCCCACTGAAGTCAGTTACGACATCGAACTGCAGTCAGGTCAAAACCCTGGTGAGGACAACAAGCACGCAGATGAGCTTCACTGAGACGGTTTTTGACCGTTTGTGTTGAAATTCTTTGGTTGTGCAAACCTACAGTTTCATCAGCTGTCCGGTCTCAGACGATCCTGCAGGTGAAGAAGCCATATGTTAATGTCCTGGACTGGCGTGATTCAATGTGGTCTGCAGTTGTGAGGCCGGTTGGATGTACTGCCAAATTCTCTACAATGACGTTAAAGAAATTAACATAAAATGATCTGGAAACAGCTCTGGTGGATATTCCTGCAATCAGGGAAAGGGGGATACCTAGTCAGTTGTACAACTGAATGCATTCAACTGAAATGTCCACATTTAACCTAACCTCTCTGAAGCATGCCAATTGCACGCTCCCTCAAAACTTGAGACATTTGTGGCATTGTGTTGTGACAAAACTGCACATTGTAGTGGCCTTTTATTGTCCCCAGCACAAGGTGCACCTGTGTAATGATTATGCTGTTTAATCTGCTTGATATGCCACACCTGTCAGGTGGATGGATTATCTTTGCAAAGGAGAAACACTAACTAACAAGGATGTAAACAAATTTGTGCACACAATAAGAGAAATAAGCTTTTTGTGCATTTGGAAGATTTCTGGGATCTTTTATTTCAGCTCATGATACATGGGACCAACACATGTTTATATTTTTGTTCAGTGTACATCAGGGTTTTAGTAAATACACTTGAAAGGTTGCTAAAAGATCCAAAGTTCGATTGCACTGTATTTGAGCTGCACTGTAGCCTAGTTGGCAATAATGGCGTGAGAGGTGGAAACCTTACCAAAGGCAAACTCTGTGCCCTACTGTATGAACTCAAGTGATGCTTTTTATAAGGGTCTATGCTGCCCTCTGCTGGACACTTTACACCATTACAAACAGATTGTAACTAGAATAGAGCGCTCCAGTAAAAAGTTGCGGGTAACCACAGATCTAGGATCAGATTACCCTAGTCTGGCAGATGCAGTCTGTGCACAGTAGCAATGTTCGGTATTTTTACACAACATCAAGTCAGAGGACTTAATTGTCATGGGTCTTTCAGGGTATAAGTAATTATTTAAACAATGCAAGTAATAATGAAGTAGAATATGCGAGTTGCTCTCCCTCTCAAAAAGTGAGTGTAGTTAAAGCATGTTTTATTCAGATATCCCATCACCAGACTGGATCAGGTACAAAACAGTCCATCGTAAGCAATGACAGTCAACACAGTAGATTCGTTTGTCTGTGGTATTTTAGTCTGTCATAATACAATAGTTACAAGCAACTGAGCATGAAACATTAAGTACATAAGTATATTTACAAGTATTCCTTCATGACTTCAGGCCCCCAACACACACAGGTACTGTAGGTGCTCCTGCTGCTACACCAGTAGGAAGATGGATGACAATGCAGATCCCGATTCTCCACCCTTCTGCCAGTGTGCACTTGCACACTTCCCATCATTGGATTGGTGTAAGCATTGGCTGGAGGAAGTTTCCACCATTGCTATATCCGTGACGGGAAGTGTGCAAGTGCACATTTGGCAGAAGAGTGGACAATTGGGATGCAGCCGATGGTTCGTTTTTGTGCAGTTGTAGACATGTCCTTTCTTAAGCATGCCATTTCACCTTTTTTTGTTGTTGTTGTGCTGAACACTTCTCAAACCAGAGCCATGTCTTTACATAGGGCTCTGCCACAAACAGGAAAATAAATTGACTTAGCTGAATGAATGTTGTTGAAAATACCTAAACAGTGTGGCTGAAGAGGTTGAAAGGTTATGGATCCATTTTCATTGAGAATCATTTCAGTCTAAAAGCAATCAAGCTTTGAAGGGAACGTGAATATTAATTGATGTGTGTGTATATAGTGGGCGTAATAAGGCTGTGGAGCGATCTTTAGTCAGAAAATAAAATTGCTGAAGCTTCTGGGCATATGGCCCAGCGCCGTTAGGGTTTGGCCGTCATTGTAAATAACCGACTTGCCTAGTTAAAGGTTAAATAAAAAAATATAACGATCTACGCATGTATTCTCTACTTTACTCGTAGAGAACAGGCTACTCAGGTCGAATGGTGCTTGTTTAGTAAAGTTTAGACCAATGTCTGCAAGATCACATAATATTCACAGTAATCTACATAACAGAATCAAACATAGTAAAACGTTACTGTAATACAAAAACACCATCGCATTTCTCTCACGGCCAAAACTCAACCGCGCGCGCCACTAGACAAAATACCGTTAACACCATCTGATCTAAAATTCATTCACCGTGCATCATTCAAAACAACAGGCTACTTCAAAACACTGTATAACTCAAGAATACCTAAATGCATATAACCATGAAACTGATGGAGATCAAATGGTTACTATGCAGAATTATGCCGCATGGATGTTTCACCTGTAAAACTTGAATGATCCTTCACTATTGAATAGTGTTTCTGTTTTACAGTAATGTTATACTATGCTATTATATTAGGTTCTGTTATGTAGAATACTGTGATCATTACGTGATCTTGCAGACATTGAGCTTTAATCTGTCTATTAAAAGTAGCATCATCTGCCTGAGTAGCCTGTTCTGTGCGTAAAGTGGAGAATATACACCTGCGCAGAACGTGATCTTTTCTGGACTAAAGATCCCCAAAAGGTCAGACCCGCAACCACTCCATAATAATAATGCATTTCAGCCAAAGTAAACATTTCAATGGGATTCTGTATAGTGGGTGGCGTATTGCATTGCATACCAAATATAACATGTTTCAATTGGAAAGAAAGAGGGCGGGAAGGGAGAATAGACAAGAACATTTGGTCTCCATTTTCTATTATAATCCACTTGATCAAACATTCCGGCTTCCAGAAAAAAAGGCAGAGGAAGAGATGAAGACAGACAGGGAGAGAAGTGGAAAAGACTCCAATCTCTCCCTCTCCTACATTTTCCAAACTTGACCAAGAGCAGTTTTTCAAATTAAGCAGATTTATTTGTTGAACTTCTTCATCCTCTGGTCCAGGGCAGCAAAGTTTTCTTCTACCGACAGGAGATTCTCCTTCATGGTCGTCTGCACCTGGGGGGGGGGGGGGGGGGAATATGTTAAGAGTCAATGCCTGTACAGTAGGGGAGACCGGCAGCAATAGCGACAATTGAAACACCTTAAATTTCCCCAAACAGAAACATGCTAGAGTGATGAAATTCACTCAGCACATTTCCTTTTAGATTCTCTCCCTGCTTTCACCCAAATCTCACTATTTGCATGTTTTATGGGTGAAAGTAATTTGTTCCACTGGCTGCATTGTTCTTACTGTCCTGAGCATAAACGTCAAAGAATTCAAACAAGCATAATTTAATCACTATTTTAGCTAAACATTTACATTTATCCCTTGTTTATTGCTAGGCATATGGTTTTGTCATGGCTGCAAGGGTTTGGGGCAATTGTAACAGTGTTAATGACCCTGAGCCAAGCAGCCTAATTATGAAAACAAGTGATTTTAACTTTAAGATTGTATGAATTATACAAATACTAACTTAAGTCTTTGGGGCTGGTAGAGAGTGTTAAAGTTGTTAACAGATATAATCTGGGCACCATCAAACTAAAGATGTTTTAAGGAACTGAATGGCCATGCACAAACAGGGGTGTCATTGTAAATATTGGTCAAGTATAGTGCTTTCAGAAAATATTCAAACATTGTTGTTACAAAGCTCTATCAAGTTGGTTGTTGATCATTTATAAATTGTCAAAGTCTTGCCATAGATTTTCAAGTCAATTTAAGTCAAAACTGTAACTAGGCCACTCAAGAACATTCAATGTCTTGGTAAGCAACTCCTGTTTATATTTGGCCTTGTGTTTATGGTAATTTTACTCTAGGATTTTGCCTGTACTTAGCTATATTCTGTTTATCCCCAAAACTCCCTAGTACTTGCCAATGACAAGCATATCCATAACATGATGCAGCCACCACCATGCTTGAAAATATGAAGTGTGGTACTCAGTGATGTTTTGGATTTGCCCCAAACATAACGCTTTGTATTCAGGACAAAACGTTTACTTCGTTGCCACATTTTTTTGCAGTATTACTTCAGTGGCTTATTTCAAACAGGATGCATGTTATGGAATATTTCCTTCTTTTCACTTCATTTCCTTCCACTCTGGCAGCTGAGTTAGGAAAGGCACCTGTATCTTTGTAATGACTGGGTATATTGATACACCATCCAAAGTGTAATTAATACATGCACCATACACTTCCCAAGGCTTCCACTAGATGTCAACAGTCTTTAGAACGTTGTTTCAGGCTTCTAATGTGAAGGGGGAGAGAATAAGAGCTGTTTGAATCAGGGGTCTGACAGCTTTGCACTCTTGGCATTCTCTCAACCAGCTTCATGAGGTAGTAACCTGGGATGCTTCTTAATGTGTTTGAGCCAGTCACTTGTGACAAGGTAGGGTTGGTATACAGAAGATAGCCCTAAAAGACCAAGTCCATATTATGGGAAGACCAGCTCAAACAAGCAAAGAGAAACAACAGTGCATCATTACTTTAAGACATGAAGGTCAGTCAATCTGGAAAATGTCAAGAACTTTGAAAAGTTTCTTCAAGTGCAGTCGCAAAAACTATCAAGCCCTATGATGAAACTGGCTCTCGTGAGGACTGCCACAGGAAAGGAAGACCCAGAGTTAACTCTAATGAACTTATCCTCTGCAGCAGAGGTAAGTGCACCTCAGATTGCAGCCCAAATAACTGCCTCACAGAGTTCAAGTAACAGACACCTCTCAACATTAACTGTTCAGAGGAGACCGCGTGAATCAGACCTTCATGGTCAAATTGCTGCAAAGAAACCACTACTAAAAAGACACCAATAAGAAGAAGAGACTTGCTTGGGCCAAGAAACACGAGCAATGGACATTCGACCGGTGGAAATCTGTCCTTCTGTCTGAGGAGTCCAAATTTGAGATTTTTTGGTTCCAACCGCTGTGTCTTTGTGAGATGCAGAGTAGGTGAACGGATGATCTCTGCATGTGTGGTTCCCACTGTGAAGCATGGAGGTGGTGTGATGGTGCTTTGCTGTTGACACAGATTTATTTAGAATTCAAGGTACACTTAACCAGCGTGGCTACCACAGCATTCTGCAGCGATATGCCATCCCATCTGGTTTGTGTTTACAGGGAATATAGTTTATTTTTCAACAGGACAATGACCCAACACACACCTCCAGGCTGTGGAAGGGCTATTTGACCAAGAAGGATCACGATTACCTGGCTTCCACAATCACCCTACCTCAACCCAATTGAGATGGTTTGGGATGAGTTGGACCGCAGAGTGAAGGAAAAGCAGCCAACAAGTGCTCAGCATATGTGGGAACTCCTTCAAGACTGTTGGAAAAGCATTCCAGATGACTACCTCATGAAACTGGTTGAGAAAATGAAAAGCTGTCATCATCAAGGCAAACGGTGGCTACTTTGAAGAATCTAAAATATATAACATTATTTTGGTTACTACATTATTCCATGTGTTATTTCATAGTTTTGATGTCTTCACTAGTATTCTACAATGTAGAAAATAGTAAAAAAGAAAAACCTGGAGTAGGTGTCCAAACTTTTGACAGGTACTATATTTATCCATCCATCCATCCACCCACATTTTAAATAGTGTGCTATATTGTAGCATTGTAATGATGTTGATTGTTTTCTCTCCAGGGACTACAGATTAAAATTCGCTGTCTAGCTAAATCTGGTGCAATGTACATGGTCCCTTACATACAGTGCATTCAGAAAGTATTCAGACCCTTTCTCTTTATCCACATTGTGATGTTATAGCCTTATTCTAAAATGAATTTAAAAAACTCAAATCTACACACAATAACCCATTATTTTTTTTGCAAATGTATTTTAAATAAAACAGAAATACCTTATTTATATACTTATTCAGACCCTTTGCTATGAGACTTCAAATTGAGTTCAGGTGCATCCTGTTTCAATTGGTCATCCTTGAGATGTTTCTACAACTTGGAGTCCACCTGTGGTGGATTGTTTGGACATGATTTGGAAAGGCACACACCTGTCTATATAAGGTCCCACAGTTGACAGTGTATGTCAGGGGCAAAATCCAACCCAAGAGGTCGAACGAATTGTCAGCAGAGCTCCGAGACAGCATTGAGTTGAGGCACAGATCTGGGGAAGGGTACCAAAAAATGTCTGCAGCATTGAAGGTCCCCAAAAACACAGTGGCCTACATCATTTTTAAATGAAATAAGTTTGGAACCACCAAGACTCTTCCTAGAGTTGGCCGCCCAGCCAAATTGAGCAATCGGGGGAGAAGGGCCTTGGTCAGGGAGGTGACCAAGAACCCGATGGTCACTGACAGAGAGCCAGAGTTACTCTGTGCAGATGGAAGAACTTTCCAGAAAGACAACCATCTCTGCAGCACTCCATCAATCAGGCCTTTATGGTTGAGTGGCCAGACGGAAGCCACTCCTCAGTAAAAGGCACATGACAGCCTGCTGAACTCTTTGGCCTGAATGCCAAGAATCATGTTGAGGAAACCTGGAACCATCCCTACAGTGAAGTATGGTGGTGGCAGCATCATGCTGTGGGGATGTTTTTCAGCAGCAGGGACTGGGAGACTAGTCAGGATCAAGGGAAAGATGAACGGAGCAAAGTACTGAAAGATCCTTGAAAACCTGTTCCAGAGCGCTCAGGACCTCATACTGGATCAAAGGTTCACCTTCCAAAAGGACAACGACCCTAAGCACACAGCCAAGACAACACAGCAGTGGCTTCGGGAAAAGTCTCTGAATGTCCTTCAGTGGCCCAGCCAGAGCCCGGACATGAACCCGATCGAACATCTCTAGAGAGACCTGAAAAAGCTGTGCAGCGATGCTCTCCAGCTGACCTCACAGAGGTTGAGAGGATCTGCAGAGAAGAATGGGAGAAACTCCCCAAATACAGGTGTGCCAAGCTTGTAGCGTCATACCCAAGAAGACTCGAGGCTGTAATCACTGCCAAAGGTGCTTCAACAAAGTAGTTAGTAAAAGGTCTGAATACTTATGTACTGTAAATGTGACATCTCCATTTATACATTTGCAAAAATGTATTAAACCCTGTTTTTGCTTTGTGAATATGGGGTATGGAGTATGTAGATTGAGCGGGGGAAAAAACATTTAATCTATTTCAGAATAAGGCTGTAACTTAACAAAATGGTCTGAATACTTTCCGAATGCACTGTAAACAAATCAATAACAACAGGTTCCCTTCTTTGCGAACCATTGAAAAATCTCCCTGGTGTTTGTTGTCGAATCTGTGCGTGAAATTCACTGCTCGACTGAGGGACCTTAGAGATAATTGTATGTGTGGGGTACAGAGATGGGGTAGTCATTTAATTATCCTGATAAATACTATTATTGCACACTGTGAGTCCATGCAACTTATGTGACTTGTTAAGCAAATTTTGTCCTGAACTTACTTAGGCCTGCCACAATAAAGAGGTTGAATACCTAGATGAGACATTTCAGCTTTTCACTACATTTGTAAAAATGTGTGTAGGCCAGTGACACAAAAGCTCAATTTAAATCAATTTGAAATTTAGGCTGTAACACCACAAGATGTGGAAAAAGTCAAGGGATGTGAAGGCACTGTACATAAAAATACTTATATTTCTTGCAAAATCATTACATATGTCTATGATAATTCATAAACAATGATTTTAAGTTAAGTGCATTTATTTGGTTGAATGTATTGAATGGACAGGCTGTTTAGCTACACAAGAGTAAGACCTTTGTCAAAAACAGACAATGCACAATGTACAGAAGGTGACACCATGGGGATCCTGTACATGGACATGTTTGTCCCAGATAGACGAGAGAACTTTATTACCCTTTCCACACCATCATTTCACATTCTCCTTTTCAGCACAGTTCCAGCAACTATGATGGATGGGTAATCAGACAAGTGCAGTACAGTTCAGCTCGATACAGTGTGAAAGGTACAAGAGCTCAGTAGTATAAAGGTCACATGTCAGTCCCAGCAGCAGTCCTACCAACCTGTGAGAGCAGTGTGAAATGTGTCCTACAGCAGTGTGAAAGCAGTGAGTGATGAAGTGTTTCCTACCTGTGAGAGCAGTGTTCCGTTGTCCTTCAGAGAGTTGTTGATCATCTGCTGGGTGGTGTCCAGGTGGGTCAGCAGCTGACCAAACTGCATGGCTATAGATAGACTAAGACTGATGAGTCATGTCATCACAGACAGACACTGTCCATCAGAGTTAAGCAATCGGCATTACTATAGCTTCATTTACACCGGCAGCCCAATTCTGATATTTTGACCAATCAGATCTTTCGCCAATAATTGGGCAAAACATCAAATTTGGGCTGCCTGTGTAAATCGCAGCCAGCGAGTCAAGCCAAATGAATGGCTACAAGGCACAGAGAGAAACACAGAGCTATGTAGGCACTACAGACAAGCAGAGGGGATCTTGATGAAAATTCAATCAAAGCCAAAGTGAGGCAAATTTTGTTTGCTTGATACAATGGAAGTCCCAAAAGAGCAAAATTCTAGCCAAATCCAGTGAAACTCAAATAACAATTTGTTTGCCACAAGTATGGACACCAGGTGAGCTTGTCAGGTTATTACTAGGGTTGTGACAGTCATGGCTTTTTGGATAATTGTAATTGGCCAGCCAAATGACCACGGTCTCCGTAATAACCTTTCGAATAGCAAAACATTTTTTTACAGCATGTGCTCCTGACTGCATGTGCTGCCATAGAAATAGAAAGGGTGTCTCCATTCAAGTCAATGATTGCATAATGGGTGGACTGGCAGCGAGTGTACAAATGAGTCTACCAGTCAAACCAGTATGTCCCTCAGGTCCTCTGGAACTGGCCTTTTAACTATCCCAAAGCCTAGGACCAAGCCGCATGGACAGGCAGCCTTTAGTTATGCGTTTAATGTGTTTAATTGCTATATTGTAATTATTTCGCCACTATGGCCTATTTATTGCCTTACCTCCGTTATCCTACCTCATTTGCACACACTGTATATAGACCTTTTTTTACTGTATTATTGACTGTATGTTTGTTTATTCCATGTGTAACTCTGTGTTGTTTGTGTTGCACTGCTTTGCTTTATCTTGGCCAGGTCGCAGTTGTAAATGGGAACTTGTTCTCAACTGGCCTACCTGGTTAAATAAAGGTGAAATAAATATAAATATATATATATATTATATATATATTTTAAATGCCCCCAGCCTCTGGGATAGCTTGCCAGAGAACCTGAGGGGGGCCAAAACTGTGGACATATTTAAAAGAGATCTTAAAAAACATGTTTAGCTTTGCTTTTCCTTCAGGTGCTTTTTAGTTGTTCAGTTTGTCATTATTATTTTTTTTTTTAATCTTGTTGTGTAGTAAATATTTCAGCTTTTATTTTCAGTGTTAGTTTTTTCCTGTAAAGCACATTGTGTTGCATTCCATGTCTGAAATGTGCTGTATAAATAAAGCTTTATTTTATTTGTTGCTTGTTTCAGCAAGGAGCAACAAAGTTTCATCACGTTGTTAAGAGTCCATGTTACAGCAGAAACAGACTCAACCGCACAAATGTCCGGCTTCCGTCACCTGTTCGTTCCCCCATCCCCGTTGTTTTTTTACGGTTATTTTATTTTCATGTCCTTATCCATAACCGTCAGTTACACAGTAATTGAACCAGCCCTAGTTATTACCTTGTTCATGCAACTCTTTGACAGCCATGAGCCTCTGCACCACCTGAGGCAGAGCGGTTGCCATGGCGTCCCACTTCTGCACCACGTCATACAGCTGAGACACCTGACAGACAACATAACAGTTATTGGAATAATATAAATATAATAATAGTTAATGGAACAAGTTGCAGACCAAATAATGATAAGGTTGGGGGTGAACAATATTGACTGACAGCAGAACGAGTTGCTGTAAAATGCAGTCGGAATAATTATATGGTTTGTAGTGGATTGTCAGGGTTTGATCTATAGGGCATAGTTTGTGCCAATAGTTTTTCCTGGTCAGGCCACAATTACTTTAAAAATGTTGTGTGAAATAGTCCTAAGATGCGGTATAAAGTTCACATTTTAAAAGTTTTAGATAAAAACCAGGTAGTTACTGACCTTGTTTTGTGTATCAGCATCTTCGATGGCTGCCTTGTGCTTTGCAATCTCATTCATCTTCCCAAGGACACTCTATACATAGACAACACAAAATCGTCACACGTACATAAAAGTGTAGTATTGCAGTACGACAACAAATGGTGTTGGTTGTCAAGGTCCCTCCAGGCCTTCTGACAACTAGAAGCGGCAAGACACACAGTGTGGAGTAGGCTGAAGTTGCCCCAGACACTGAGCCGTTTTGTATTTGCCTCTGCAATGGTAAAGGTGTGTTACCTGCAGTCTGGCCTCTATCTGGTCCAGAGTGGCTGAGTCCAGAGCACTGACCCGCGCCTGCAGCAGCTCCATGGTGTCCTGGGGGGTGGGTGGGGGGGGAGAGACAAAGACAGCATGGAGGAGAGAAAGAGGGAGATGGAAAGGGGGGGGGGGGGGGGGGGGAGAGACAGTCACAAGGTTAACAGGGATTGATTGGCTTCCAATCATGACCACGAAGTGAAGTTGTGGCTATGTAGGTTGAACTTAATAATATTTAGTAATTCTGCCTCAGTACCAAACAGTGATTGATGACACACAGATAGAATGTCTCAAAATCAGTCAAAGGGTTAACAGTGATTGACGATATGGGTGGAGTTCAGTACTGAAAGAAGAGTACAGAAGAGACTCACCATGAGACTGCCTCCCTGCACCCCAGCACTCAGAGGACCCTGTTTGTCTGATCCAGAGCCCACAGCAGTCTCCAGCTCGGCAAGCCGCTTCTCCAGCTCTGCCATCTACACACAGGAGAAATGGACAATTAACTACTAAATCATGTAACAATGACAAATCATTTAGTCAACAGACCTCACACACCTAACATTACGTCACCAACCCATCTAGCGCAACAGACACAAAAGCTAAACACTCACTGAGCTCTCTTCATTCACATGCGCATGCAGAGCAACTGCTGACCATTTGGCAGACACCAGGCCATGGCCCCGGGGCCCCTTACCTTGGCAGCGTCCGTGAACTTCTCCTGCTCTGGCCGGCTGTGCAGCTCATAGAGCACCACACCATCAGGAGCTTTAGCTGCTGCTGAGGCCTTCCCCTCCCCTGTACTCCCCCTATTGCTCCTCGCTGCCTCCAGCTGGGTTAGCAGACGCCTGGGGGTGGAGAGAAACAAATAGAGAACAAAAGGGTGGAGAAGGGAGAGGGAGAGTAAGGAAGGAACTAACATAAGGGGGATAAGAAGATAGTCTTTTACATTTGAGTCACTTAGCAGATGCTCCTATGCAGTGACTTACAGCAGCAATTAGGGTTTAAGTACCTTGTTCAAGGGCACATCATAAAATGTTTCACTTAGTCGGCTCAGGGAATCAAAACAGCAACCGTTTGGTAACTGGCCCAACGCTCTTAACCGCTAGGCTTCCTGACGCCTTTTAAGTCTTTAATAAGAGCAGCGACTGCTAAGACTACGTAATATCGTCTCCCTTTCTGACAACTATGTAACCATTTGAGACTAAATTGCATTTGCTACAATTTTTAATCCCTTCCTACTTCCCTCCCTGTCCTCTCACTTGGCGAGCACTTCTGGGACCCAGAAGGGAGTCCCTTCCCCTCCCTCCCTTACTTACTTGGCCAGTGCTCTGTCTGGGTCAGCTAGGTTGATATGTGCCTGTGGTCCCAGCAGAGTGTCCAGGTGGGCAGAGACCAGCTGCTGTTTGAGCTGGGCAGCTTGCTGGGCTAGGACTACTGGGGTCAGACGCTCCTCTGCACTGCTATCCTTCGTGGTCGCCTGGGGGACAGCGAGACAGATTTTAAAAGGGCAACCACTGATTTGGGGTAGGTCTAGGTCAAATGGTGTATACAGTACATAAAGGATGGTTTAAGGGATTCCTGATTTTCCTGTCTGACCTGGATAGTCTAGGCCTAGGGGGTATGGCGTAAGGGCTAGGAAGCAAACAGGTTGCTTGGAACTGTGTCTGGGCCCTACCTGGATGGTTTCCACCTCATGACTGAGCTCCTGGATCTCATTGACCAGCCGCTGGTACTTCTGCTGGGGGGTTTCCTTCACCCCACAGCCCTCCGCCAACTAGACGGGGAGAAAAGGGGGATTAAGTGAAAGAAGAGAGTGAGAGGACAACCAGTTAACACAGTGAAGCACTTGAACAGACAGCAAATAACACACACGATTAGAATGGAAAAAGGCCTTGCTATTGATTTCACAGAAATTCAAGTGTTAAATATATTTATATAACTAAGGTGATCAATATGAAATTCAATAATGTAGGCCCAGAGTCTACTCACGATCTCATATTCTCCAGACTCATAGCCCACTCTTTTGTTCTTACTGATACAGTCTGAGAAGTCTGGAAGAGACACATTTATTACAGGAGAAACCAGAATATTAGGTGATTTGTGACAAATTCATGAAATGCCTGATGTCTAGGACCAGGAATTTTCCCTGACCCTGTTAGGTGAGCCATGAGTCTTCCTGATCATGTGACTGAGGTCAACCGCTCTGCATATAGACTATATAATAATAATAATAATAATAATAATAATAATAACAAGATACAATATGCAGGAAAAGTTATTCCATGTCAGGTCGTGTGGCATTTGGGAAGTATTCAGACCCCTTGATTTTCCATATGTTGTTACGTTACAGCCTTATTCTAAAATGGATAAAATCAAATCCTAATTTCTACACACCATTCCCCATAATGACAGAGCAAAAAGAGATGTAGACATTGTTTGCAAATGTATTAAAAAACAAAACTGAATTATCACATTTACGGAAGTATTCAGACCCTTTACTCATCACTTTGTTGAAGCACCTTTGGCAGCGATTACAGCCGAGTCTTCTTGGGTATGACGCTACAAGCTTGGCACACCTGTATTTGGGGAGTTTCTCCCATTCTTCTCTGCAGATCCTCTCAACCTCTGCGAGGTTGGCTGGGGAGCGTCGCTGCACAGCTATTTTCAGGTCTCTCTAGAGATGTTCGATCGGGTTCATGTCTGGGCTCTGGCTGGGCCACTCAAGGACATTCAGAGACGTGTCCCGAAGCCACTCCTGCGTTGTCTTGGCTGAGTGCTTAGGGTCCTTGTCCTGTTGGAAGGTGATCCTTCGATCCAGTTTGAGGTCCTGAGCGCTCTGGAACAAGGATCTTTCTGTACTTTGCTCTGTTCATCTTTCCCTTGATCCTGACTAGTATCCCAGTCCCTGCTGCTGAAAAACATCCCCACAGCATGATGCTGCCACCACCATGCTTCACCGTAGGGATGGTGCCAGGTTTCCTCCAGATAAGACGCTTGGCATTCAGGCCAAAAAGAGTTCAATCTTGGTTTCATCAGACCAAATAATATTTTTTCACATGGTCAGAGTCCTTTAGGTGCCTTTTGGCAGACTTCCAAGTGGGCTGTCACGTACCTTTTACTGAGGAGTTGCTTCTGTCTGGCCATTCTACCATAAAGGCCTGATTGGTGGAGTGCTGCAGAGATGGTTGTCCTTCTGGAAGGTTCTCCCATCTCCACAGAGGAACTCTGGAGCTCTGTCAGAGTGACCATTGGGTTCTTGGTCACTTCCCTGACCAAGGCCCTTCTCCCTCGATTGTTATTTTGGCCGTGTGGCCAGCTCAACGAAAAGTCTTGGTGGTTCCAAACTTTTTTCATGGAAGAATGATGGCCACTGTGTTCTTGGGGACCTTCAATGCTGCAGACATTTTTTGGTACCCTCCCCAGATCTGTGCCTGGACACAATCCTGTCTCTGAGCTCTACGGACAATTCCTTCGACCTTATGGCTTGGATTTTGCTCTGACATGCACTGTCAACTGTGGGACCTTATCTAGACAGGTGTGTACCTTTCCAAATCATGTCCAATCAATTGCATTTACCACAGGTAAAGTTATAGAAACATCAAGGATGATCAATTGAAACAGGATGCACCGGAGCTCAATTTCGAGTCTCATAGCAAAGGGTCTGAATACTTATGTAAATAAGGTAACCATTATTTGTTTTTGCATAAACAATATTTAAAACAACTGTTTTCGCTTTGTCATTATGGGGTATTGTGTGTAGATTGAAGATGAACGAAAACAATTTCATGCATTTTAGAATAAGGCTGTAACTTAAAATGTGGAAAAAGTCAAGGGGTCTGAATACTTTCCCCGAATGCACTGTATATCATGCCTGGATATCCAGCTGTTGGATGTAGTAGACTGACCGAGTCCTTTAGTACAGACGAGTTTGTCCTTGAACTTGTCGTAAGCTGCATTAGGGTTGACCACGATCCTCTCCACACTGTCACTGCACAACTCTTCCTGTTATGGAGGGAGGCACCCAGAGAGAATGTAATGTCAGATATACCACAGGAATACACAACAGACACAGGCTGCATCTCAGCTCTCTTTATACTATTGAGATGCAGCCATATTCTTCACTTTCTCGTCTCCAATCCACTCAGAGATCTTACCAGCCAATCTCGGCAAAGTCGCAAATGTACACATGGTTTGGGAACAGAGAGGTCTGCGAGTGGATCTAGGGCAAAATTATTCTTAAGGCTTGATGATTGACAGATTGATGGGGATTTCTGCTGTTGGTGTTCTAACCATGGGCCATCTATCATGTATCATATATCTCCGAGTTGGGCATCTCCGGCGCGGCCCACGCTTGGATTGCGTCCTACCTGACAGGTCGCTCCTACCAGGTGGCATGGCGAGAATCTGTCTCCGCACCATGCGCTCTCACCACTGGTGTCCCCCAGGGCTCTGTTCTAGGCCCTCTCCTATTCTCGCTATACACCAAGTCACTTGGCTCTGTCATATCTTCACATGGTCTCTCCTATCATTGCTATGCAGACGACACACAATTAATCTTCTCCTTTCCCCCTTCTGATAACCAGGTGGCGAATCGCATCTCTGCATGTCTGTCAGACATATCAGTGTGGATGACGGATCACCAGCTCAAGCTGAACCTCGGCAAGACGGAGCTGCTCTTCCTTCCCGGGGAAGGACTGCCCGTTCCATGATCTCGCCATCACGGTTGACAACTCCCTTGTGTCCTCCTCCCAGAGTGCTAAGAACCTTGGCGTGATCCTGGACAACACCCTGTCGTTCTCCACTAACATCAAGGTGGTGACCCGATCCTGTAGGTTCATGCTCTACAACATTCGCAGAGTACGACCCTGCCTCACACAGGAAGCGGCGCAGGTCCTAATCCAGGCACTTGTCATCTCCCGTCTGGATTACTGCAACTCGCTGTTGGCTGGGCTCCCTGCCTGTGCCATTAAACCCCTACAACTCATCCAGAACGCCGCAGCCCGTCTGGTGTTCAACCTTCCCAAGTTCTCTCACATCACCCCGCTCCTCCGCTCTCTCCACTGGCTTCCAGTTGAAGCGCGCATCCGCTACAAGACCATGGTGATTGCCTACGGAGCTGTGAAGGGAACGGCACCTCCATACCTTCAGGCTCTGATCAGGCCCTACACCCAAACAAGGGCACTGCGTTCATCCACCACTGGCCTGCTGGCCCCCCTACCTCTGAGGAAGCACAGTTCCCGCTCAGCCCAGTCAAAACTGTTCGCTGCTCTGGCACCCCAATGGTGGAACAAGCTCCCTCACGACGCCAGGACAGCGGAGTCAATCACCACCTTCCGGAGACACCTGAAACCCCACCTCTTTAAGGAATACCTAGGATAGGATAAAGTAATCCTTCTAACCCCCCCCCCCCCCCTTAAAAGATGTAGATGCACTATTGTAAAGTGGTTGTTCCCCTGGATATCATAAGGTGAATGCACCATGTTGTAAGTCGCTCTGGATAAGAGCGTCTGCTAAATGACTTAAATGTAATGTAAATGTATCACACTGGCTCTTTAAATATGATCTGGGAACTAGTCCTTTGCATCTGTACAACCAGAACAATTAGATATGTGTACATCCAGCCTCAGACACAATTTATTTATTTTACAGGGCCCATGCACCAGATTCTAGCTACAAAACTAATTGTCATCTGCAGTCTATAACAGTCAATACATTAAACCAGTCACAGACATACAGCTCAATGAAGAGTTTATTCACACAGTTTGAAAGAGGACCCCTGTGAGATGCCAATCAACGATAGCTCCAACTCTCTAACACACACACATATTCAGTTGGAGAAACCAGTCTATTCTCCAGGAAGGAAAACCAAGATGGCTGTTTTATGATTTGATCAGGAAAAGAGAAACAATTTAATCATGAACACAAAGTTATGAAGGTATGGCATGTATGGTTTCAAGTGGGTCCACAATCAACAATCTTTAACTTCTTGAGGGCCGGGGGCAGTATTGGGAAATTCTGATGACTGATGCGCCCAAAGTAAACTGCCTGTTACTCAGGCCCAGAAGCTAGGATATGCATATAACTGGATAGAAAACACTCTGAAGTTTCTAAAACTGTTAAAGTAATGTCTGAGTATAACAGAACTGATATGGCAGGTGAAAACCCGAGGAGAATCCATCCTGATTTTTTGTTGTTGTTGAGGTGCATGCCCATTCAAATCCCTGTTATTGGGGAAATCAAAGGAATACCTCCCAGATTGCAGATCCTAGGGCTTCCACTAGATGTCAACAGTCTTTAGAAAGAGTTTCAGGCTTGTTTTTTGAAAAATCAGCTAGAATTTGTAGTTTTTCTAGGTGGCTCCCATTTTGGCTGTAGTATTATGGCACGTGTGGATGAGGGCGCTCACTTCGTTATTTATCTCCGGTAATGAACATACTATTCTCCGTCTTAAATTGTATTGTTTATTTACATATTAGGGTACCTGAGGATTGATTAGAAACGTTGTTTGACTTGTTTGGACGAAGTTTATTGGTAACTTTTGGGATTCCTTTGTATGCATTTAGAACGAGGGAAACAGGTGTATTTCTGAATCAAGCGCGCCAACTAAACTGACTTTTTTGGGATTATAAAGAAGGACTTTATCGAACAAAATGACCAATTGATGTGTAGTTGGGACCCTTGGGATTGCAAACAGAGGAAGATCTTCATAAGTGATTTATTTTATCGCTATTTCTGACTTTTGTGTCACCTGTGCTGGTTTGGAAAATGTTTCTAATGCTTTTGTGTGTGGGGCGCTGTCCTCAGATAATCGCATGGTATGCTTTTGCCGTAAAGCCTTTTTGAAATCTGACAAAGCAGGTGGATTAACAAGAAGTTAAGCTTTTAAATGATGTAGGACACTTGTATTTTCAAGAATGTTTAATATTACGATTTTGTATTTTGAATTTGGCACGCTCCGATTTCACCGGATGTTGTCGAATTTGATCCCGCTAGCAGGATTTCCGCACTAATTAAACAAGCTCTTTATTGACCAATGAAACAGAACAACACTAATTGTGTAAGAGGGTGTGGAAGAGAATGTGGATGTAAAATTAACATTGACTCTGGGGTATCCAAGAACGACTGCCCTACATGAAAATTAACCGCATGCAAGCTGACTGATGGAAGCTATGGGGCTTAAAACCTTAGGAAAATGGTAGGGGGGAGCGAAGAATACAGCAGCATGAAACCCACAGCACATCATATTGTAGAGTTTGGTTTTAGTTTATGCCTTTAGCTTATTTGGTATTCAGAGTTTCTCCTGTGGCTTTGGTCTTTCATCTCTGCATGACTTCTATGAGATCAGCTATCACCTGCTAATAAATCCATCCGTGACATGCATCTACTCATTGGAAGAGTCAGACTCCTATCATTAGTTGTTCCGGGAACCTACGACTAATCAAACTTGAAGAGCATCATTCTAGAGCCTCAGGCAACTGTGCACTAGTTTGAGTATGATGTCATCAATGTGTCTAAGGTTCAAATGATCAGCTCACATCAAAGGGGCTCATGGAATTAATCACCACAGACAGTAAAGACAGACACACACACAGTACAGAGATGCATGCAACAGGCTGACAAGTAGATGTTAGGAGGGAGGGAGGGAGGGTGGCAGTCACTGAGGATCTTACCAGCTCCTTGGGTTCCCAAAGAGAGTTAGAGAAAGACCAGGGGGGAAGAGTAGAAAAGAGAGAGAAACACAGATTAATGTGGTTATCACATGCCATGCACAACAGTAGCAGCCAGCCCGTCACTGCCAAGAAAGAGAAGTGTTCTGAGCTAGGCTGACCGTCTGATCATCATGCCGTCGCGGTTCACTCTCTCGCTCAGCCCCACAGAGCCTGCGCTGTGGTTACTGTGATACATTAGCAGCATTGGTTATAGGCTGTTGACATCACAAATCATACAGTACACACACACTGAATTGTGTATGCTGTATGTGTGACTGATATCCTGTGTGTGTAGGCAACATATGCCCTAAGCCCCTCACTATTTACTGAAGCCTCTAATCCTGTACTTGGTATTGTTAGCATCATGTAGTCAGTGGAAGGAGGGGATTGTCAGGAAGGAAAAGCAATTTCTGAACCCCTAAGTCAAAGACGAGATGGTTAGAAAGAAAATAGGTTTAGAGCCATAGGATGAGGTAAATAATCTCAACCGAGTGCAACACCCATCCATTAAGAAACTGTGTGAGTATGATGAACTCCTGATGGTCACAGATATTAAAAGTAGGCTTTGGCAAATCTGCAATTTACATTCTGAATGGTTTAGAGTGTGTTGCAGTGTTACACCTAGTGTTTGATTAGCAACGTAGTTAGTAACAACCTTTAGTTAGTAAGCTTCTGTTAACATGTATACTGTTATGAATGGGCGAAAGGGATGTTAAAACAAATACAGTAGCAGATATTTTATTAGCACACACAATAACAGAGACATCTTAGATTCATTATCCTCTGACGTGCTACAATGCTATGTCGAGGTGGAAACAGAGGATTATTAGGCCTACTAAATGTCTTGCATGAACACTAATCAATGAAAAACACCACTCCCTACAAAAGTAAGTGATAAACCATTTGGCCAAGTGCACATTACAAAAAAAAAGATGAATAAAACACAATTGATACAGAGCAATGGGACACATTACATCATCGTGTAAGTAGGCTATTCTCAATTTCCACCCAATTTGAAGAGGGGAAGAAAAAAGGGACATGAAGGATTTATAACACATGCAGTTAACCGCACTGAGACAAAAATAACCTCTTACTTGTACAAACTAGCCTCCCAGGAGGGGTGGGTGGGGAGAGGAGGCAAAAACAAGACACACGGAGAGAGGGGTAGGGTTTGGGATATGGGAGGGAAACCACTATTAGGTCGTAGTGGGAGTCAAACAACATTTACGTATGTTCCACAACAGACTTGATCCATGAGCCAGCACGATGATACAGAGATGCTAATCAATCAACTAAACAACCAACCACTCTGCATCATGCAGTGGTTATCATAGAGGAAGTCATGCTGCTACGCCACAACAGATGATTCCAAAACTGTATTTGGGGGTCGAAACTCTCCCTTTCGCTCTCCACAATCCCTTCTTTCCTCTCTCCTCCAACTTTCACTCACCGACTCAAACTGTGCCTGGTCATCTTCTGGCAGGTCGCTGGTCTCATATACATCTGGCTCGTTGGATGCCTATGAATACAAAATCATTCAATCAATCAATATTACATTAACATAGCTAGCTACTTGTGTTCTGATTAAGTGATAAAGGCCAAGAAGCCGGTGTTTGGAGGGTATTGGCACGGGTGTTGGGCCCGAGATGAAGTCGAGTTGCCATTTAGTGTCCTTGTTGTGATAGCATAAATTGTGACAAAATATAAATAATTGTCAATTGACAATGATTTTCCATACTCTGTGGTTGGAAGCCACAATCTGCAATATTAGCTGATCTACCCACTATAAAAAAGAATAAGATCACTTTCAGTCGCAGCTGTGTCGCTGTAGCGTGTACTTAGGCTGTCCCGGCAACAACAGCCAGTTTGGAGAGCCGCGGTGTGGTAAATGTTTGGAAGGTGAAGGAAGCACGGAGAGGTCCGAGATAGCCAGACTTGTAAAATGGGCTATGGAACTGAAGTTGGGTTTTGAAGAAACACCATCAGTGTGTGCTCTGCAAGCAATGCAGCGGATGATGAGCGTGGTGAACGGATAGATGTGATTATAGACAGCGAGGAAGAAGAACAACTGAGTGTAGTGGGAAGATGTATGTTGAGGAAGAATGGCGTCAGACATGATAAAGAACAATCTGGACCAGTAGGAGTGACATTTTCAGAGAAAGTGGACCCTTGTCTTTTGGATGATCCACTTGTGGTTTCAGCATGGGTGAGAAAGGAATTGGGGGGCAGTTGAATCAGTGAAGGTAACCTGTAGTGGATTTGTTTGTGTTTCTTCTGACCAGAGGGAGCCGGCGCTCCATGTCACGCAACATGGGTCAAGATCTGTTTCTTGCTTTGCTCTTAGGAACAGGGCACCATTGAAAGGAATGATTTCTGGGGTAGCGTTAAGTGTGGAGGTGGAGCAATTGAAGTTGAAAATTCCTGGTGTTTGTGACGCCCGCTGGTTGGTGCGACGTAGAACCGGTGGGGAGCGAGGTGAAACAGAGGAGTCATTGTCAGTCCTTTTGAGTTGAGTCTCTACCAGACAAAGTCCTGTTAGGATATTTTAGATATCCTGTTTGGACTTTTGTGCAGAATCCACTGCGCCGTTTCATGTGCAACTTTATGGTCATGTTGTAGGAGGGAGATTCCAAGAGATTCCAAGATGTGGGAAGTGTGCAGGAGGGCATGGGACAGAGGATTGTGTCGTTTCGGTGGATAAAGTCGTGCGTGTCAACTGTAGGGTTGCTCATGTAGCTGGGGATCAGAAGTGTCCGGTGTGAGAGAGGCAGGTTGAAGTGGCCAGTCAGAATAAGCAGAAGGTGTCATTTGCTGAGGCAGTGAAGAAAGTGGAGGAGGATGGGTCAAGTGTAAGGGATCCAGAGAGGATCCCAGAGATGTAGTAGATTTGTGCCAGCACAGAGGGATAGGGAAACGAGTGAGTTATGCTTCAGTAAGGTTGGCTTCTTTGCGTTCATAGCAATGGTTCTCAACTGTACCACAACAATGGAACGTAAATCACAGAGAATAGATATTGTGGTGGCAGCTGCAGAGAAGTATCTGGGTATACGAGATTTGACTTCAGAAGAGTTACAGCGTGTGTTGAGGGATGATGTCCCGTCCTCTCAGGTCGTTGGCATGGTGCAGGAGCAGATGGGGTCAAAGTAGTCAAACGGGGTAATGGGTTTTTAATGAGTGTAGGTGGCAGCTGCAGAGGAGTACGAGATCTTACTGCAGAAGAGTTTATGGGGTGATGATAAAAAAAATGTGTATAGTGGTATATAGGTGTAGGGTTAGTTGGTGGTGCACATTTTTCCTTTTAGGAACAAGAATAATGAAGAGAATTTAATGTAGGTAGGCCGTGCCTGGCCTCACACTTTAGTACAGTAGGTGGCGTTGTATGCCCCTTTAAGATAGATGTGACTTCAACCCAATCCGAAAGAAGAACAGCCAGTGTGAAACCCCACAGAAGAAGAAGAATAGCCGGTGTGTGCGAGATGTTTGCGGGAGGGGACTATAAAGCTCAGTGGAGGGGACACAGGGCGCTAATAGTAGCTAGCTAATTATGGCTAATATATGTAGCTAGCTACCAGTAAGTGAGATCGCTAGCTGGCTATGAAAAAGGAACTACTGGCTAACGTTAGTTTGCTCGCCCACTGGCACTGGCTAGCATAGCTAGCTGGTTACCTTCACAACAAGACACCAGCGTGGAACACCTTTAGGTACGGTAAGTGGCTTGTAATTTCACATTTGTAAGGTGGATTGAAACAATTAGCTGGATAACTAGCTAGCATGGTTATTTTCTACCAGATAGCTAGCAACCTATGATGCACCAAAGTTACTCTACAGGGGATATATTGGTGTGTGGCTATTCAAAAACAAGGGAATTCTCTGAAAGCATGTCAGACTATATAGTGCAATATCACATGTACAATCTAACATTTTATTTAGTTTTAGTTTATTTTTTTGGCACAGGTCTCACACTGTGTGTTTGTGCTGTCTCGCTCTTTCGGTCGGTCTGTGTGTCCTGTTCACAGGCTCCTCAGTCATGGTTGCATTCGAGCCAAACACAGTGCTTGAGCACAAAGTATTCATTGGGGGTTTTAAATGTCTGTACCATCTAACAAAGCAGGAATAGGCCAATCAAACCTCCCAGAACTGCTGGACCTTTCTGAATTAATGGGTTGTGACAATTTCACAAAACTCAAGGTGAATGGACTACAGGCAACATTCGCACTGAGCTAAAGGGTAGAGCTGCCGCTTCCAAGGTGCGGGACTAACCCGGAAGCTTACAAGAAATCCTGCTATGCCCTGCGACGAACCATCAAACAGGCAAAGCGTCAATACAGGGCTAAGATTGAATCATACTACACCGGCTCTGACGCTCATGTGGCAGGGCTTGCAAACTATTACAGACTACAAAAGGAAGCACAGCCGCGAGCTGCCCAGTGACACGAGCCTACCAGATGAGCTAAATCACTTTTATGCTCGCTTCGAGGCAAGCAACACTGAGGCATGCATGAGAGCATCAGCTGTTCTGGACGACTGTGTGATCACACTCTCCATAGCCGACGTGAGTAAGACCATTAAACAGGTCAACATACACAAGGCTGCGGGGCCAGACAGATTACCAGGACGTGTGCTCCGGGCATGTGCTGACCAACTGGCAGGTGTCTTCACTGACATTTTCAACATGTCCCTGATTGAGTCTATAATACCTACATGTTTCAAGCAGACCATCATAGTCCCTGTTGCCAAGAACACCAAGGTAACCTGCCTAAATGACTACCGACCCGTAGCACTCACGTCTGAAGCCATGAAGTGCTTTGAAAGGCTGGTCATGGCTCACATTAACCTGTTGGGGCTAGGGGGCAGTATTTGCACGGCTGGATAAAAAAACGTACCCGATTTAATCTGGTTACTACTCCTGCCCAGTAACTAGAATATGCATATAATTATTTGGCTTTGGATAGAAAACACCCTAAAGTTTCTAAAACTGTTTGAATGGTGTCTGTGAGTATAACAGAACTCATTTGGCAGGCCAAAACCTGAGAAGATTCCTTACAGGAAGTGGCCTGTCTGACCATTTCTTGCCCTCCTTGATCATCTCTAACAAATACAGGGGATCTCTGGCATGACGTGACACTTCCTACGGCTCCCATGGGCTCTCAGAAGGCGGGAAAAAGCTGAACGATGTAATTCCATCCCCAGGCTGAAACACATTAGCGCGTTTGGCAAGTGCTCTATCAGAGGGCCATTAGACTGAGGCTCGTGCATGAGGGGATAGCATGCTTTTACTTTCACTCTCTTTGTAATAAAAAACGATTTCCCGGTCGGAATATTATCGCTTTTTTACGAGAAAAATTGCATAAAAATTGATTTTAAACAGCGGTTGACATGCTTCGAAGTACGGTAATGGAATATTTTGAATTTTTTTGTCACGAAATGCGCCGTGCTCGTAACCCTTCTTTACCCTTTCGGATAGTGTCTTGAACGCACTAACAAAACGCCGCTATTTGGATATAACAATGGATTATTTGGGACCAAACCAACATTTGTTATTGAAGTAGAAGTCCTGGGAGTGCATTCTGACGAAGAACAGCAAAGGTAATAACATTTTTCTTATAGTAAATGTGACTTTGGTGAGTGCTAAACTTGCTGGGTGTCTAAATAGCTAGCCCTGTGATGCCGGGCTATCTACTTAGAATATTGCAAAATGTGCTTTCACCGAAAAGCCATTTTAAAATCGGACATATCGAGTGCATAGAGGAGTTCTGTATCTATAATTCTTAAAATAATTGTTATGTTTTTTGTGAACGTTTATCGTGAGTAATTTAGTAAATTCACCGGCAGTGTTCGGTCGGAATGCTAGTCACATGCTAATGTAAAAAGCTGGTTTTTGATATAAATATGAACTTGATTGAACAAAACATGCATGTATTGTATAACATAATGTCCTAGGGTTGTCATCTGATGAAGATCATCAAAGGTTAGTGCTGCATTTAGCTGTGGTTTGGGTTTATGTGACATTATATGCTAGCTTGAAAAATGGGTGTCTGATTATTTCTGGCTCGGTACTCTGCTGACATAATCTAATGTTTTGCTTTCGTTGTAAAGCCTTTTTGAAATCGGACAGTGTGGTTAGATTAACGAGAGTCTTGTCTTTAAAAAGGTGCAAATAGTCATATGTTTGAAAAATTGAAGTTTTTGCATTTTTGAGGTATTTGAATATCGCGCCACGGGATTACACTGGCTGTTGAGTAGGTGGGACGCAAGCATCCCACCTAGCCCATAGAGGTTAACACCATCATCCCAGAAAATCTAGACCCACTCCAATTTGCATACCGCCCCAACAGATCCCCAGATGACGCAATCTCTATTGCACTCCACACTGCCCTTTCCCACCAGGACAAAAGGAACACCTATGTGAGAATGCTGTTTATTGACTACAGCTCAGCATTCAACACCATAGTGCCCTCAAAGCTCATCAACTTGGGACTAAACACTCACTGCAACTGGATCCTGGACTTCCTGATAGGCCACCCCCAGGTGGTAAGGTTAGGCAACAACATCTGCCACACTGATCCTCAACACGGGTGCCCCTCAGGGGTGCGTGCTTAGTCTCCTCCTGTACTCCCTGTTCACCCATGACTGCGTGGCCAAGCACGACTCCAACACCATCATTAACCTGTTATGGCTAGGGGGCAGTATTTTCACGGCTGGATAAAAAACGTACCCGATTTAATCTGGTTACCACTCCTACCCAGTAACTAGAATATGCATATACTTATTACATATGGATAGAAAAAACCCTAAAGTTTCTAAAACTGTTTGAATGGTGTCTGTGAGTATAACAGAACTCATTTGGCAGGCAAAAACCTGACAAGGTTTCATGCAGGAAGTGGCCTGTCTGACAAGGTGTCGTTCTTCTTGTCTCTGTTTATTGAAGAGTGAGGATCTTAGCTGCCCCGTGACACTTCCTACGGCTGCCATAGGGTCTCAGAAGGCGGTAAAAAGCTGAATCGTGGCTTTGCAGGCTCTGGCTGAAAAAAAGTAGCGCGTTTGGGTAGTGGCTGGTTACAGTACTGTGAGACTCAGACTCGTGCCCGCGTCGACCGAAAGCTTTGTTTACTTTCCTCTGTTTAGCTAAAAGGAGATTCCCGATCGGAATATTATCGCTTTTTTACGAGAAAAATTGCATAAAAATGGATTTTAAACAGCGGTTGACATGCTTCGAAGTACGGTAATGGAATATTTAGATTTTTTGTGTCACGAATTGCGCCATGCGCTCGACCGTGATTTACCATTTCAGATAGTGTCTGGGACGCACGAACAAAACGCCGCTATTCGGATATAACGATGGATTATTTTGGACCAAACCAACATTTGTTATTGAAGTAGGAGTCCTGGGAGTGCATTCTGACGAAGACAACAAAAGGTAATCAATCTTTTATAATAGTAAATCTGAGTGCTAAACTTGCCGGGTGTCTAAATAGCTAGCCCGTGATGCCTGGGCTATGTACTTAGAATATTGCAAAATGTGCTTTCACCAAAAAGCTATTTTAAAATCGGACATATCGAGTGCATAGAGGAGTTCTGTATCTATAATTCTTAAAATAATTGTTATGCTTTTTGTGAACGTTTATCGTGAGTAATTTAGTAAATTCACCGGCAGTGTTCGGTGGGAATGCTAGTCACATGCTAGTCACATGCTAATGTAAAAAGCTGGTTTTTGATATAAATATGAACTTGATTGAACAAAACATGCATGTATTGTATAACATAATGTCCTAGGGTTGTCATCTGATGAAGATCATCAAATGTTAGTGCTGCATTTAGCTGTCTTCTGGGTTTTTGTGACATTATATGCTAGCTTGAAAAATGGGTGTCTGATTATTTCTGGCTTGGTACTCTGCTGACATAATCTAATGTTTTGCTTTCGTTGTAAAGCCTTTTTGAAATCGGACAGTGTGGTTAGATAAAGGAGAGTCTTATCTTTAAAATGCTGTGAAATAGTCATATGTTTGAAAAATTGAAGTTTTTGTATTTTGGAGGAATTTGTAATTCGCGCCACGCCTATCATTGGATATTGGAGCAGGTGTTCCGCTAGCGGAACGTCTAGATGTAAGAGGTTAAGTTTGCCAACGACACAACGATGGTAGGCCTGATCACCGACAAGACAGCCTATAGGGAGTAGGTCAGAGACCTGGAAGTGTGGTGCCAGGACAACAACCTCTCCCTCAACGTAATCAAGACAAAAAGAGATGATTGTGGACTACAGGAAAAGGAGGACCAAGCACGCCCACATTCTCATCAACGGGGCTGCAGTGGAGCAGGTTGAGAGCTTTAAGTTCCTTGGTGTCCACATCACCACGAAACTATCATGGTCCAAACACACCAAGACAGTCGTGAAGAGGGCACAACAAAATCTATTCTCCCTCAGGAGATTGAAAAGATTTGTCAGGGGTCCTCAGATTCTCAAAAAGCTCTACAGCTGCACAATCGAGAGCACCCTGACTGGTTGTATCACCGTCTAGTATGGCAACTGCTGGGCCTCTGACCACAAGGCACTACAGAGGGTAGTGTGTACAGCCCAGTACACTGGTGCCAAGCTTCCTGACATCTTTTTTTACGCTGCTGCATAAATATCTATGCATAGACACTTTACCCCTACCTACATGTACATATTACTTTGACAAACCTGTACCCTTTTTTTTAACTTTATTTACTAAATCATTTTTCTTAAAACTGCATTGTTGGTAAAGGGCTTGCAAGTAAGCATTTCATAGTAAGGTCTACACCGGTTGTATTCGGCACGTGACAAATAAAATTTGATAACCTGGGTTTTAGGTTTCCATCCATGCTAACCTTTTTGCATAATTTGTGCTCCTTTTTCACAGGCGGTTCTGGCTGGTGACCTCTCTCCATAGCTGATAGAAACCCAGAAGGAATATCATCCCCAATGACTAATATTTCTAACTGTACTGATGAGGAAGAAGAGGGCAGATTTATCCATTGTTGCTGAACTGCTTTAAGTCAAAATGACAATGCCACTGTTACCACAAGTCACGTTCAATTAGATGTTCTGCAAAAACAACAATACAGAAGTGTTCTTGCTCTATAATGAGGTTCTACCAATCATATGTTAGTAACCATTATCAAGGAAACCTACAGTATTTGAACACTGTAGACAGCAGGGGTTGGAACTGAAAGCTAAACAAGCTTGTGTGTTCAGAGCAGCACAAATTAAAAACACATCTTAACTTTTTGTAGTTAATAAATCAACATGAAACGTGATAACTATAGTATACTTTACTGGCATAGTATCCTTTACTAGCTTTACTAGCAAAAAGTCAATCCATTCTCTAATTCAGCTCTCCCTAATTTATGAATTATGCTTTTAATGTTGTCAGTAGGCTACGGTAACCTATGCTTCAGAGGGGAGGGGCAGGTAGCCTACATACACACGATTTCCAGCTGGCAGGCAGATGCAGGAATAAGTTTGAGTCAGAGCAAGGGCTTTGCATAGACACTTTGTTGTGTTTTTTTGTGGGACTGGACAAAAATGCCCGGAATGTAAAAGAACATTATTAACCAGTTTCCATGCTTTTAATATAACAGTTATGTTCCGGAAAAGTATAGATCACTTTCGTTTTCTGTTCAGGTTCTGTCTGTTCCTCAAATAAATGTCCTTATTTTCCGGGTTTTTGGTTCTGTTCCCTGAACTGGTCCACAACCCTTGGTAGATAGTACCCGGTTTGCTGAAAACTAGAGATCCTAAGAACAAGAATAACTTGGCCACCATGGGTAGAGTAAGGTATATTCAAGTTTGTTTTAGCGCGATATGGAAAATGCCTGTATCGCAAGAATCGAGGTTCTGTTATGCTGCTGTATTTGTAAAACGTTACATCTCGCTGTCTCTTCTCTGTCAGCCCTATGTCGAATCATGTCCCAATTGTGTGACAACACGTGCACAGAGGTTATCCACCAATCACAACCCTAGACAGCCTTTCACAAATTGTAACCACACCGGAGAAGTGTAGCCGCGGTAAGAGTACCACCTAAAAGGTAAGTGAGGAAGCCAGCTCAGCCTCTCGTGAGGATGAAATCATCCCCAAAAAGGTCAGCAATGTTTTTTCATTAATATGGAAGTGGTTCAGGTTTAAGAGGTCTGATGTTCAGCAAACGAATGTCCTGTGCAAAATGTGTCAAAAGACCATTGCTACGAAAAGTAGCAGCACAACCAACCTCTTCCATCACCTGCAACTGAAACACGCAGTGGAATGGGAGGCATGTGTGAGACTACGCAATGCCGATTCCAGTCGCCCGATTTCCAAAACATCTGCTAAAAGACAAACTACCATAGCAGCATCCCTTCCAAACGTAATCCCTTATGACAAGAACAGTTTGAGGTGGAAGGAGATAACGGATGCAGTGACCTATTACATAGCGAAAGATATGGTCCCAATCTTTACAGTAGAAAAGCCAGGCTTTAAAAAGCTGCTAGGTACAGTTGACCACAAATATCAGCTACCAAGCTGCAAGTATTTCACGGAAGAAGCCCTGCCGCGATTATACACAGGTACCCGCAAAAGAGCCGCAGAGAAGCTGGCTAGTGGTTCTTATTTCACCACCACAGCCGATCTATGGTCGAGCAGAACGTCAGAGCCATACCTAAGTTTGACAGTCCACAACATAAATGAAGACTGGAAATGGCAAAATGTCTGAATCCAGACGTCTTACTTCCCCAATGATCATACAAAGACCGACAGGTGTGCATGACAACTGACAGAGGGAGCAACATGATAAAAGCATTGCGCTTCAACTGGACCCACCTGCAGTGCTTGGGCACAGGCTTCACCTCGCCATCGGTAAGTGTGACATTGGATAATTAACCTGTTAGGGCTAGGGGGCAGTATTGACACAGCCGGATAAAAAATGTACCCGATTTAATCTGGTTACTACTCCTGCCCAGTAACTAGAATATGCATATAATTATTGGCTTTGGATAGAAAACACCCTAAAGTTTCTAAAACTGTTTGAATGGTGTCTGTGAGTATAACAGAACTCATATGGCAGGCCAAAACCTGAGAAGATTCCATGCAGGAAGTGGCCTGTCTGACAAATTGTGTTTCATCTTGGCTCTTTTTATTGAAGACTGAGGATCTTTGCAATAACGTGACACTTCCTACGGCTCCCATAGGCTCTCAGAGCCCTGGAAAAAGCTGAACGATATCGAGGCAGCCTCTGGCTGAAACACATTATCGCTTTTGGCAAGTGGCCGATCAGAGTAGTATGGGCTTAGGCGCGTGCCCGAGTCGACCGAATGCTTTATTTTCTTTCGTCTGTTTACCTAAACGCAGATTCCCGGTCGGAATATTATCTATTTTTTATGAGAAAAATGGCATAAAAATTGATTTTAAACAGCGGTTGACATGCTTCGAAGTACGGTAATGGAATATTTAGAATTTTTTTGTCACGAATTGCGCCATGCTCGTCACCCTTATTTACCCTTTCGGATAGTGTCTTGAACGCACGAACAAAACGCAGCTGTTTGGATATAACTATGGATTATTTTGAACCAAACCAACATTTGTTATTGAAGTAGAAGTCCTGGGAGTGCATTCTGACGAAGACAGCAAAGGTAGTAACATTTTTCTTATAGTAAAGCTGACTTTGGTGAGTGCTAAACTTGCTGGGTGTCTAAATAGCTAGCCCTGTGATGCCGGGCTATCTACTGATAATATTGCAAAATGTGCTTTCACCGAAAAGCTATTTTAAAATCGGACATATCGAGTGCATAGAGGAGTTCTGTATCTATAATTCTTAAAATAATTGTTATGCTTTTTGTGAACGTTTATCATGAGTAATTTAGTAAATTCACCGGCAGTGTTCGGTGGGAATGCTAGTCACATGCTAATGTAAAAAGCTGGTTTTTGATATAAATATGAACTTGATTGAACAAAACATGCATGTATTGTATAACATAATGTCCTAGGGTTGTCATCTGATGAAGATCATCAAAGGTTAGTGCTGCATTTAGCTGTGGTTTGGGTTTATGTGACATTATATGCTAGCTTGAAAAATGGGTGTCTGATTATTTCTGGCTGGGTACTCTGCTGACATAATCTAATGTTTTGCTTTCGTTGTAAAGCCTTTTTGAAATCGGACAGTGTGGTTAGATTAACGAGAGTCTTATCTTTAAAATGGTGTAAAATAGTCATATGTTTGAAAAATTGAAGTTTTAGCATTTTTGAGGAATTTGAATAACGCGCCACGGGATTACACTGGCTGTTGAGTAGGTGGGACGCAAGCGTCCCACCTAGCCCATAGAGGTTAAAGTGCATTCAAAAAAAGTTATGTTCAGGCCAGCTGTAGGCTAATGTGTTAGTAGTTGTCATTCTGCCAATCCAATAGCAAATAACCACAGGCTGTTTTAATTATAACTAAATTAATACATTTTCAATCAAAATGATTAAATAAATTACATATTCAAACAGCTAGTGGTCAAACATTCCTAAACAATAGAATAGACGTGTGGGTGGGTGGTGTTGGTTTGACAGGTCAACTGAATGCTGTACTTGTCACATTATTGAAAAATACCGCCATTAATAGAATCCTTTCTTCATTACTTGCAGAGAATGGTGTGAAAGACCCACGAGTTGACCGTGCCATTGGGTTGTGCAAGAAGGTGGTCAGCACCTTTTCCTTCAGCTGGAAGAAGAGGAGAGACTTGTCTGTAGCACAGGCTGAACTCAGTCAATCCACTCACCAGCTCATCAGAGTCCCCAACCAGGTGGGGGTCAAGACAAAAGATGATAGAACGAATCCTGGAACAAGAAAAGGCCATAGCCCGAGTCCTGGGCTCAGAGAATAAAAGCAGGCAACTGTTGCCCAACTATCAAGATATTGACGTGTTGGAGTCCGTGAACAAAGTCATAGGCCCATTACAGGAATTTACGGACGCGCTGTCTGGGGAGAACTACGTTAGCGTCTCCTACCTCAAGCCTGTGCTAAACCTGTTCAACAGTTGCCTCCTGCAGCCAGCGGAAGGTGAGGGCACGCTCACAAGGAAAATCAAGAGTTCCACACTACAGTATCGCAACGACAAGTACGAAGATTTGCCATAGTTGAACTCCCTGATATGGCCTCACTGGTCGATCCCCGGGTTCAGGACAACATATATTGCAGATTGAGATTGAGAGCATCAAACAAAGAGCTGTTTTGGAGCTGAAGTCTCTGCTAGCTGAGGAAAGCACACGTCCACCTGGCACAACTGTGTGCCAAGAAGAAGAAAGTGAAGCTGTGTCTAAAAAGGGCAAGAAAACACTTGCAAGCTTCTTCAAGAAGACAGCTCTGTCTGGCCCACAGTCAGAGGACAACATCACAACTGAGCTGTCAAGATAGATGATGTCCCCTGACACAGACCCAGACCCACTCCATGAGGCCAACTTCCCAAGACGGAGTAAGCTTGCTAAAAAAGTACCTGTGTCAGGGATTCCTAGGAGTGGTGGTTGGAGTCAGGCGCAGAGAGCAAGAGGGTTAAGTATAATGTCTTTATTTCTCCAGCACAAAACGGTCACACCAAAAACAGAGGGCGCGTCACAAAGTAGACCAGCCCAAAAACACAGGGCAAAACAGCCCGGAGAGAAATAAGGCGCCAGCCAGCACATCCAACAACAAACAGAGAAATAATCCCGCACAAACCTGGGCAGGCCTAACAGGCTTAAATAAACACAAATCAAGAAACAAAACAAGGAACAGGTGCAACCAATAAGACCGAACAAACAGAAAAGGAAAAAGGGATCAGCGGCGGCTAGTAGACCGGCGACGACGACCGCCGAGCGCCGCCCGAACAGGCAGGGGAGCCACCTTCGATGGGATTCGTGACAACCTGTGCATTCCTGCTACAAGTGCCCCTTCGGTGTTCGTTTCCAGAAACTTGTGAACAAAGTAAAGGAAGATATTTTGTTTGACAGAATTTTACACTTTGATTTATTATTGTGCAAATTCTTCTTAGGGATACATTTTTGTATTTTTTTTATTTGATTTGCATACAATGATGACAGCCTGGCAAGCAGTGTTGTTTTTTTGTCTTGCACAAATGGGCCTTGAGGCCTTGTATATTTTTTTATTTTAATAAAGAAAATTCAATTAAGTATTATGTCTTGGCCTTTAATTTCTTTGGAAAAAAACAAGAAAAAGCGAGATATTGTGAATCGTCCAAACCCTTTTTATATATTTTACTTTTACGTCATATCGCCCAGCCCTAATTGTGCATGGTGACATGACAACAAGCAGTTTTTGTAAATGCTGTCCCATTAAGGACTAACTCAAAGACTAATGGCCGAAGGGGTCCTTCTCCCTCACACACAGTCAGTGTTAATAATAAATAGAAATACACACATACCAAAAATATAAAAACGCAACATGCAACAATTTTAAAGACCTAATCGAGTTACAGTTTATATAAGGAAATCTGTCAATTGAAATAAAATCATTAAGCCCCAATCTATGGATTTCACGTGACTGGGCAGGGGCGAGGCCCTGCCAATCAGAATGACAAAAAGGGCTTTATTACAGACACACACTCCTCAGTTTCATCAGCTGTCCGGGTGACTGGTCTAAGATGATCCCGCAGGTAAAGAAGCCAGATGTGGAGGTCCTCAGCTGGCGTGGTTACATGTGGTCTGCGGTTGAGGCCGGTTGGACGTTGGAGACAGTTTATAGTAGAGAAATCAACATTTAAATCTCTGGCAACTCCTCTGGTGGACATTCCTGCAGTCAGCATCCCAATTGCACGCTCCCTCAAAACTTGAGACATCCGTGGCATTGTGTTGTGTAACAAAACTGCACATTTTAGAGTGGCCTTTTACTGTCCCCAGAACAATGTGCACCTGTGTAATGATCATGATGTTTAATCAACTTCTTGATATGCCACACCTGTCAGGTGGATGGATTATCTTGGCAAAGGAGAAATGCTCACTAGCTTTTTGTGCGTATGGAACATCTCTGGGATCTTTTATTTCAACTCATGAAATATGGGACCAACACTTTACATGGTGCATTTTATATTTTTGTTATATTTTGGTCCCATGTTTCATGAGCTGAAATAAATGATCCCAGAGATGTTCCACATGCAAAAGCTAATTTCTCTCAAATGTTGTGCACAAATATGTTTACATACCTGTTAGTGAGCATTTTTTCTGCAGTTGTCACACAATGCCACAGAGGACTCAAGTTGAGGCAGTGTAATTGAATGTTAACCTCTATGGGCTAGGTGGGACGCTTGCGTCCCACCTACTCAACAGCCAGTGTAATCCCGTGGCGCGATATTCAAATACCACAAAAATGCAAAAACTTCAATTTTTCAAACATATGACTATTTTACACCATTTTAAAGACAAGACTCTCGTTAATCTAACCACACTGTCCGATTTCAAAAAGGCTTTACAACGAAAGCAAAACATTTGATTATGTCAGCAGAGTACCCAGCCAGAAATAATCAAACACCCATTTTTCAAGCTAGCATATAATGTCACATAAACCCAAACCACAGCTAAATGCAGCACTAACCTTTGATGATCTTCATCAGATGACAACCCTAGGACATTATGTTATACAATACATGCATGTTTTGTTCAATCAAGTTCATATTTACATCAAAAAACAGCTTTTTACATTAGCATGTGACTAGCATTCCGACCGAACACTGCCGGTGAATTTACTAAATTACTCACGATAAACGTTCACAAAAAACATAACAATTATTTTAAGAATTATAGATACAGAACTCCTCTATGCACTCGATATGTCCGATTTTAAAATAGCTTTTCGGTGAAAGCACATTTTGCAATATTCTAAGTAGCTAGCCCAGCATCACAGGGCTAGCTATTTAGACACCCAGCAAGTTTAGCACTAACCAAAGTCAGATTTACTATAAGAAAAATGTTATTACCTTTGCTGTTCTTCGTCAGAATGCACTTCCAGGGCTTCTACTTCAATAACAAATGTTGGTTTGGTTCCAAATAATCCATTGTTATATCCAAATAGCGGCGTTTTGTTCGTGCGTTCAAGACACTATCCGAAAGGGTAAAGAAGTGTTACGAGCACAGCGCATTTCGCAACAAAAAAATTCTAAATATTCCATTACCGTACTTCGAAGCATGTCAACCGCTGTTTAAAATCAATTTTTATGCAATTTTTCTCATAAAAAAGCGATAATATTCCGACCGGGAAATCGTTTTTTATTACAAAGAGAGTGAAAGTAAAAGCATGCTATCCCCTCATGCACGAGCCTCAGTCTAATGGCCCTCTGATAGAGCACTTGCCAAACGCGCTAATGTGTTTCAGCCTGGGGATGGAATTACATCGTTCAGCTTTTTCCAGCCTTCTGAGAGCCCATGGGAGCCGTAGGAAGTGTCACGTCATGCCAGAGATCCCCTGTATTTGTTAGAGATGATCAAGGAGGGCAAGAAATGGTCAGACAGGCCACTTCCTGTAAGGAATCTTCTCAGGTTTTGGCCTGCCAAATGAGTTCTGTTATACTCACAGACACCATTCAAACTGTTTTAGAAACTTTAGGGTGTTTTCTATCCAAAGCCAATAATTATATGCATATTCTAGTTACTGGGCAGGAGTAGTAACCAGATTAAATCGGGTACGTTTTTTATCCGGCCGTGCAAATACTGCCCCCTAGCTCCAACAGGTTAATTTCTCTACCATAAGCCGCTCTCCAAAATGTAGAGAATTTGCCAGTATGTACTACAGGTCGAACGAATATGATTTTTCAACGCCGATACCAATACCGATTATTGGAGGGCCGAAAAAGCCGGGAACCGATTAATCGGCCGATTTTGTAAATGTATTTATTTGTAATAATGACAATTACAACAATACTGAATGAACACTTTTAGTTTAACTTAATATAATACATCAATAAAATCAATTTAGCCTCAAATAAATAATCAAACATGTTTAATTTGGTTTAAATAATGCAAAAACAAAGTGTTGAAGAAAGTAAAAATGCAATATGTGCCATGTAAAAAAGCTAACGTTTAAGTTCCTTGCTCAGAACATGAGAACATATGAAAGCTGGTGGTTCCAGCTACCCTCGAAGCATCGTTACCCATCGCTCCACAAAAGCCGCGGCCCTTGCAGAGCGAGTGACGTCACCGATTGAAACACTATTGGCGCGCATGCCGCTAACTAGCTCGGGAGTTAAAAGGCTTGAAGTCATAAACAGCTCAATGCTTGAAGCACAGCGAAGAGCTGCTGGCAAAGGCACCAAAGTGCTGTTTGAATGAATGCTTATGAGCCTGCTGCTGCCTACCACCGCTCAGTCAGACTGCTCGATCAAATATCAAATCATCTACTTAATTACAACATAATAACACACAGAAATACGAGCCTTAGGTCATTAATATGGTCAAATCCGGAAACTATCATTTCGAAAAAAAAACGTTTATTCTTTCAGTGAAATACAGAACCGTTCCGTATTTTATCTAACGGGTGGCACCCATAAGTCTAAATATTCCTGTTACATTGCATTGCAAAGTGTTGAGGAAAGTAAAAATGCAAAACATTTTATGACATCATTTCAATGTTATGTCATAATTACGTAAGATTCTGGCAAATTAGTTCGCAACGAGCCAGGCGGCTCAAACTGTTGCATATACCCTGACTCTGCGTGCAATGAACGCAAGAGAAGTGACACAATTTCCCCAGTTTAATATTGCCTGCTAACCTGGATTTCTTTTAACTAGATATGCAGGTTTAATAAAATATACTTCTGTGTATTGATTTTAAGAAAGGCATTGATGTCTATGGTTAGGTACATTCGTGCAACGATTGTGATTTTTTTGCAAATGCGCTTTTGTTAAATCATCCCCCGTTTGGCGAAGTTGGCTGTTTTTGTTAGGAACAAATAGTCTTCACACAGTTCGCAACGAGCCAGGCGGTCCAAACTGCTGCATATACCCTGACTCTGTTGCACAGAACGCAAGAGAAGTGACACAATTTCCCTAGTTTAAAGAAATTCATGTTAGCAGGCAATATTAACTAAATATGCAGGTTTAAAAATATATACTTGTGTATTGATTTTAAGAAAGGCATTGATGTTTATGGTTAGGTACACATTGGTGCAACAACAGTGCTTTTTTCGCAAATGCGCTTGTTAAATCACCCGTTTGGCGAAGTAGGCTATGATTCAATGATAAATTAACAGGCACCGCATCGATTATATGCAACGCAGGACAAGCTAGATAAACTAGTAATATCATCAACCATGTGTAGTTTACAGTTTTGTAAAGAGGAATGGTCCAAAATTCCTCCTGACCGTTGTGCAGGTCTGATCCACAACTACAGAAAATGTTTGGTTGAGGTTATTGCTGCCAAAGGAGGGTAAACCAGTTCACACTTTTTCCACCATACACTGTGAATGTTTACACGGTGTGTTCAATAAAGACATAGAAATGCATAATTGTTTGTGTTATTAGATGAAGATCAGATCAAATTTTATACCCAATTTATGCAGAAATCCAGGTAATTCCAAAGGGTTCACATACTTTTTCTTGCAACTGTAGCCCAAAGATATTGCTTTTGTTTTGTTGAACTTGACATACTATAACAGGGGGATTATTAAATGTTTTACTCAGTGAACGTTATTTTTGCATATGTATCCTTGTGCACTTGATCGATGTCTACTATAGTGGTCATTATAATAGAGAAAAAAATGTAATGCCTGTTTGTTTCATTCTATTTCTACTTTAAGATGGATTTTTCCCCCCCAAGTGCAATATTTAGATGTGTGTGTGTGTGTCACAAGCATCTTATTATAAAGGCTATCAACGCCTACTGCAATATTAATTTATTGTTAGGATCACATTAACCACTTTATTTTACACACAGAGACTGATAATGTAGATCATATTATTTGTGGTATAATTAGTACACAGTTAAAAACTGCATTTCAAGAAGGGATCCAGCCTAAGTAACTAGAATTTTGTATTTCTTTTTTATCCACCTAGCAGGGCCCAAAAAGGTGCCTCCCTGTGGATAATGGTCAACTGCAACAGAGGATAAGGCAGGACAAACTTGCATTAGCGTACTGGGCAAGGTTGAAAGGGGGTTCAGAAGGATACGGCAACTGGGGAATGTTGGGAGCAAGTAGTTGGTAAGCAGAGGACATACAGGTGGACAATCGGGCAGAAGGTGGTAGAATATGGACTCGGGGAAGAGAGAGAGATAGGGCCAGCAATTGCATTGGGGAACGTTCCTCCATGGCAGTTTCCTAAACCAAGTGTAGATGTGGACATGATTGAGGGCAGGAGAGAATGGGATGAGACGGTGTGTGGAGATATATAGATAAAAATCGGTTTTATTTGTTTTTAAGGACATACACAGATGGTTCAAAAGATCCAGTCAGTGGAAGGGTGGGGACAAGGGTGTATATACCAGATTTCAATGTTAGAGTAGCGGTTAACTGATTGTGTGTCAGTGGTATTCATGAGCTCATCGGACTCTGGGGAAGGAGAATATAAAATCCTCTAGTATCCCTTTAAACCACTCAGTATGGAAAATTATTGTAACTTGCCATTTTCTTTTTGTTACAATTCATGCTGTCACAAGGAAACGAAATGGCAAACATGAGAAATGATGTCATTTCAGCATTTACATTTCGTTTTTAAATGTGTCAGTGTTGTACTGGTTAGTACCATGGCATGGAAATGAAATAAACACACTTTTGCTATTTATTTTTCAAATTGGTAGGCATTATGCATACTCTATCATGAAAATGATAATTCAATATCTTTTTTGTATTTCAATTTGAATTGTCACAACAACAACAAAAAATCAATTTTGGAAAAGCCATTACAAACATGATATTGATTTATAGTTTGTTCATTTGCATTTCCAATTCAGTTTCGGCAGCTAAATGCCTAACGTTTGTAGCACCCAAAGTGGAGGAGGGTTGAATGCTCTGGACTTTAAAACCTCTAATATAATATTTAAGATTAAACGGATACAAAACTATTTAAAAAATAAGGATTGCATTTGGAATATGAAATGCAATCCTTGCATTTGGAACCTCATGTACAAACACATTTTTTCCCCTCATAGGTATACAATCTGGAATAATAAAGACATAAAATACAAAAACAAGTCTTTGTTTTTCCAGAACTGGTTTGACAACATTATTTGGGTTAAACAATTATTGAATAATGACGGACAACTATATGATTATCCAGAATTTATTAGAACACACAATGTTACATTCACTCCTGAGGACTATCACATTGTTGTTAGAGCCGTCCCTAAAGGTGCTATTCTTCTTTTAGGAGAATATAACAATACTCCAAGTGCAACTATTGAGGATTTTGTAGCCTCAATACAATTAGAAGGAATTGACATTTTAAACTATAAATGTAATAACATGTATACAAGGAAACTATGTCAATATGTTACTATTCCCTCTGCTAAAATGTACTGGAATGCAGCCCTAGGACAAGTGAACTGGAAGAAAGTTTCATTGTTATCTGGTAAATATTGTATATCTAATAAAGGTGAAAGAAGTATCATACAAACTCATTCATAGAATCTACCCTGTAAAGACCTTTATTATACAGATTTAAAATAGCTATTGATAACAAATGTGTATTTTGTGATTGTGACCCAGAGACTCTTGACCATTTATTTTGGAACTGTTGTTATGTCAGAAGATTTTGGTGTGAGTTAGAGGATTTTATTTTAAAACGAAACAAATATTAATGTTCATTTGAAAGACTCTGATATTATGTTTTATTTTGATCCAAATTATATGGACCCTGATTTAACTTTCATTGTTCATTTGTTTATCTTTCATGGAAGATTCTTTGTCCATAAAATGAAGTGGGCAAAGAACATACCCCTCTTCACATTATTTAAGATTTATTTTTGAAATGATCAGTAAATGTAAAAACAAAAAAAGCAATACGCACCTCAAAAATATTTAACAAATTGAAAATTAATCTTGATATGTAATACTGTTAGGTTTATGTACTCTGTAAATTTCAGTTTTTTTGTAATTGTTGTGTTAATAAAATACAAAATAAAAAATGCCTAACGTTACATAGCTCAGGTTATGTAGGCCTACTTCTGTCAAGTCACTATTGTAAATATCAGGAATAAAAAGAGAAGTGCAAAATTAGCTCCCTGTATTGACTGTAGTCATCAGTTTTACAGCGTGAACCACAATGACTGGAACCACCAAAAGCAAATTTCGCTAACTAGCTACTAGAGCTGGTTAGCAAGCTAGCTTTGGCTGGCCAACATTCAAACACACAACTGGATTAGCTAGCTGCTGCATGTTTTGCTAGCCTAACTGATAGCTAGTTAGCCGTCCAAAGACTACGTTTAGAAATGTGATGACTTGTAAGACGTCTGTTATTTAACGGTCAATTTCAATGCATATAAGAAGTTAACCAGGGGTCTGACACTGACTAGCTACCGTTAGCTTAGGTCACTAGCTAGTACGCTAAAGTTATCATATCAGGCTTTTTTCTTCTTCTTTTTTATCATATCAGGCTAATGTGTGGCAAACCAATGCTTGCTAGCAAACGTTTGGATAACTCGTTAGATAGTTAACTAGCTGCCGGGACTCTGGTTTTGATTAGAGCTTAGCTAGTAATTTACTAGCATCCATCAAACATCTTATAAACACTTGTGCTTAACTACTAACAACGCGACAATGTGAATAGCAAGCAAGCTAACAAGCCACTTACAATTCCAGGCAAGTTGGCGTATTTGGGATCAGCCATTTTTGAGGATGCAATGACGAGGCCGGTGGTGGATGAGTAGACAAGATCGAAAAAATCTGCCAACGGTCTTTGAAATAGACCGTGTGGAACGGGTATTACTCCGTTATATAGCTATCACCAACTGAATACACAAGCAGCAAACGAATCTTCGTCTATGGTATTATGGTGGTCCACAAACATACGTTAGAGGTGGATGCCGCCACCTACTGTACGGGTTAAGTATCCCTCTCATTTTCGAACGTTGCTATGGGCACATACAAACAACGGAAGTAAGGGATTCTACTTCCTCTGTACTTTTTTATTTGTATTTATTTCGCCTTTATTTAACCAGGTAGGCCAGTTGAGAACAAGTTATCATTTACAACTGCGACCTGACTAAGATAAAGCAAAGCAGTGCGACAAAAAACAACAACACAGAGATATACATGGGATAAACAAAAGTGCAGTCAATAACAATAGAAAAAAATCTATATACAGTGTGTGCAAATGGAGTAAGGAGGTAAGGCAATAAATAGGCCATAGTAGCGAAGTAATTACAATTTAGCAAATTAGCACTGGAGTGATAGATGTGCAGATGATGATGTGCAAGTAGAAATACTGGTGTGCAAAAGAGCAAAAAAAGTGTAACGACCCTGGGTTTATAAGCGCAGAAATCAACTCTGCCGCTTGAGCATGGTTTTGCGGCACAGTCGATAGTGCGCCGGACTTCGGGCTTGAAGGTCGGGGGTTCGAAACTTGCTCCCTGCTGTTTCATTACATTGGTGTCAGAAGTGGGATCGAACCTTGCATCCACGACAGTGCGTGTGCTTGGCCGGTGAGCACGTTCCTGTAAGACGTTGAGTCGCAAGCTAGCGCGAGGACGCGCTCTTTGAAAGGAGGGAGTAGTGTAACGACCCTGGGTTTATAAGCGCGGAAATCGACTCTGCCGCTCGAGCATGCTTTTGCGGCACAGTCCATAGCACGCTGGACTTCGGGCTAGAAGGTCGAGGGTTCGAGACCTGCTCCCTGCCTGCTGTTTCATTACAAAAGTAAATAAAAACAACATGGGGATGAGGTAAGGAGTTGGATGGGCTATTTACTGATGGGCTGTGTACAGCTGCAGCGATCGGTGAGCTGCTCAGATAACTAATGCTTAAAGCTAGTGAGGGAGATATAAGTCTCCAACTTCAGCGATTATTGCAATTCGTTCCAGTCATTGGCAGCAGAGAACTGGAAGGTAAGGCGGCCAAACAAGGTGTTGGCTTTGGGGATGACCAGTGAGATATACCTGCTGGAGCGTGTGCTATGGGTGGGTGTTGTTATGGTGACCAGTGAGCTGAGATAAGGCAGAGCTTTACCTAGCAAAGACTTATAGATGACCTGGAGCCAGTGGGTCTGGCGACGAATATGAAGCGAGGGCCTGCCGACGAGAGCATACAGGTCGCAGTGGTGGGTGGTATATGGGGCTTTGGTGACAAAACGGATGGCACTGTGATAGACTGCATCCAGTTTGCTGAGTAAAGTTTTGGAGGCTATTTTGTAAATGACATCGCCGAAGTCGAGGATCGGTAGAATAGTCAGTTTACAAGGGTATGTTTGGCAGTGTGAGTGAAGGAGGCTTTGTTGTGAAATAGGAAGCCGATTCTAGATTTCATTTTGGATTGGAGATGCTTAATATGAGTCTGGAAGGAGAGTTTACAGTCTAGCCAGACACCTAGGTATTTGTAGTTGTCCACATATTCTAAGTCAGAACCGTCCAGAGTAGTGATGCTAGTCGGGCGGGCCGGTGTGGGCAGCGATCGGTTGAAAAGCATGCATTTAGTTTTACTAGCGTTTAAGAGCAGTTGGAGGCCACGGAAGGAGTGTTGTATGGCATTGAAGCTCGTTTGGAGGTTTGTTAACACAGTGTCCAAAGAAGGGCCAGAAGTATACAGAATGGTGTCCTCTGCGTGGAAGTGGATCAAGGAATCACCTGCAGCAAGAGCGACATCATTGATATATAGAGAGAAAAGAGTCGGCCCGAGAATTGAACCTTGTGGCACCCCCATAGAGACTGCCAGAGGTCCGGACAACAGGCCCTCCGATTTGACACACTGAACTCTATCTGAGAAGTAGTTGGTGAACCAGGCGGGGAAGTCATTTGAGAAACCAAGGCTGTTGAGTCTGCCGATAAGAATACGGTGATTGACAAAGTCAAAAGCCTTGGCCAGGTCGATGAAGACGGCTGCACAGTACTGTCTTTTATCGATGGCAGTTATGATATCGTTTAGTACCTTGAGCGTGGCTGAGGTGCACCCGTGACCGGCTCGGAAACCGGATTGCACAGCGGAGAAGGTACGGTGGGATTCGAAATGGTCAGTGATCTGTTTGTTAACTTGGCTTTCGAAGACTTTGGAAAGGCAGGGCAGGATGGATATAGGTCTGTAACAGTTTGGGTCTAGAATGTCACCCCCTTTGAAGAGGGGGATGACCGTGGCAGCTTTCCAATCTTTAGGAATCTCAGATGATACGAAAGAGAGTTTGAACAGACCAGTCATAGTGGTCGCAACAATGGCGTCAGAAATTTTTTGAAAGAGAGGGTCCAGATTGTCTAGTCCAGCTGCAGGATGCACATTTCTGTTTGAAAAAGCTAGCCTTTGCTTTCCTAACTGACTGTGTGTATTGGTTCCTGACTTCCCTGAAAAGTTGCATATCGTGGGGACTATTTGATGCTAGTGCAGTACGCCACAGGATGTTTTTCTGCTGGTCGAGGGCAGTCAGGTCTGGAGTGAACCAAGGGCTATATCTGTTCTTAGTTCTACATTTTTTGAAAGGGGCATGCTTATTTAAGATGGTGAAGAAAATACTTTCAAAGAACAACCATCCTCTACTGACGGGATGAGGTCAATATCCTTCCAGGATACCTTGGCCAGGTCGATTAGAAAGGCCTGTTCGCAGAAGTGTTTGAGGGAGCGTTTGACAGTGATGAGGGGTGGTCGTTTGACCGCGGACCCATAACCGATGCAGGCAATGAGGCAGTGATCGCTGAGATCCTGACTGAAAACAGCAGAGGTGTATTTGGAGGGCAAGTTGGTCAGGATAATATCTATGAGGGTGCCCATGTTTACGGATTTAGGGTTGTACCTGGTGGGTTCCTTGATAATTTGTGTGAGATTGAGGGCATCTAGCTTAGATTGTCGGATGGCCGTGGTGTTAAGCATATCCCAGTTTAGGTCACCTAGCAGAACGAACTCTGAAGATAGATGTGGGGCAATCAATTCACATATGGTGTCCAGGGCACAGCTGGGAGCTGAGAGGGGTCTATAACAGGCAGTAACAGTGAGAGACTTATTTCTGGAGAGATTCATTTTTAAAATTAGAAGCTCAAACTGTTTGGGCATAGACCTGGAAGTATGACAGAACTTCCCTACTGTAGTGCGCCAGCTCCTTTCCCAGCATTTGCAAAACATTTCGATGGAGTAAATGATTCGAAGGAGTCAAATTATAGAGTATAAAAGTAAAGTATAAGTGTTAGTGAATAAGTGCAATTATATATTTAAATATGTATATGTTTATTTCATTCAAGTTTGCTAACGTTAGCAACTAGTTGTGTCAGAGTTAGCTAGATACACTATATATACTGTAATGAAACTGGCAGGGAGCAGGCCTCGAACCCTCGACCTTCTAGCCCGAAGTCCAGTGCGCTATCGACTGTGCATGCATACACTCTCCATAGACAGACATTGGCAGTAGAATGGCCTTGCTGAATAGCTCAGTTACATTAAAAATGGCACCGTCATAGGATGCAACATTTCCAACAAGTCACATCTCCAAATTTCCGTCCTGCTAGAGCTGCTCCTGTCAATTTTAAGTGCTGTTATTGTGAAGTGGTAACGTCTAGGAGCAACAATCGCTCAGCCGCTAAGTGGTAAGCCAAACAAGTTCACAGAACGGGAATGCTGAGTGCTGAAGCACGTAGCAGGTTAAATTAATCTGTCCTCGGTTGCAACACTCACTACAGAGTTCCAAACTGCCTCTGGAAACATCTTCAGCACAATAACTGTTTGTCGGGTGCTTCATGAAATGTGTTTCCATGGCCGAGCAGCCGCACGCACACAAGCCTAAGACCACCATGCAAAATGCCAAGCGTCAGCTGGAGTTGTGTAAAGCTCGCCGCCATTGGAATCTGGAGCAGTGAAAAAACGTTCTCAGGAGTCCGACGGACAAATCTGGGTTTGGCGGATGCCAGGAAAATGTTACCCGCCCCAATGCATAGTGCCAACCATAAAGTTTGGTGGAGGAGGAATAATAATGGTCTGGGGCTGTTTTTCATGGTTCAGGCTAGGCCCCTTAGTTCCAGTGAAGGGAAATCTTAACGCTACAGCATACAGTACAATGACATTCTAGACGATTCTGTGCTTCCAACTTTGTAGCAACAGTTTGGGGAAGACCCCTTCCTGTTTCAGCATGTTTGACAAGCAGGTGTCCACATACCTCTGGTCATGTAGTGCATCCCAGCTTCACATGTGAAAGGAGCAGGGTTTCCGTTAGCCGGCAGTTGCTTTTTATTTCTGTGCAGCAAGTTCCACTATTCCCTCTATGGCATTAAAATGTACTGTTGCTGTTGTTGACTAAGGTTGATAGTTGGTTGTTCCACAACCACAGCAGGGAACTGTTAATTCACACCAGTAGGGAAGTAGTCAATGCCATTTTGTGTGAGAAGGGCCTTCGAATTGTGCTCCCTGTATGGATCTTCACCGAACACATTGTTGATAGCTTTGTTGTCTGCCCACATATTGGTTAGCATGACATCTGTCCATATCTGTATGGTGATTCCAGGCCTCTCGAAACAAATCCATCAGGTCTGAATTTCTGGGGGATATACAAGTTTCAGGGATATTTTGTGGATGTCATTTGAAGGATCTAGGATGCCAGTGTCTTTAAGACTGGTAGAAGTAATGCAACACATGCAGAAACACATCCCTCCAAAGGCGCTTTATCCTCTGGTTGTGCACAGATAAATGTGACTTCTGTGCTCAACATCTTGAACAAGATTCCTAATCAAGGCAACTTGAGTGTTCTTACTTCCATGGTCAGACCAAATCCTGGATGGGAGTCCATCGAGGCATGTTGCCTTTAAGAACTGCGTCAGTACAGTGGAGGCTAGGTTGTTTGTATTGCAGCAAGGTATGTAATCAGAGGAGAGCTGCCATCTATGGCTCCATGAATGGGTAAGCCCCATCTGTAAAGGACAAACATAAAGAAAACAGGGGGAGGGGAAGGGAGGCTGTTAGATCAGGCATGGTACCTTAAATGTATAGCCGAGATTCCTGGTAAATTGATGTAAGTGCATTAAAATAACATAGTTCAAACACCAGGTTATGGACCAGACCAAGTTTGATTCAGGTTTATGGTTAACTAGGCCTATGCTGTTTTATGCAGTTCAAAGTTAAACACAATGAAGGGTAAAAACATGTTTCAAAGAAACAGAATAATTTAGCTGAAGAGACGCATGTTCCCATCCATATGCCATAGACTATTAGGATAGGGAACATGGTATTTTCATCTGGCCATGGTCAAGCTCCATCTACGTGCTGTGGCCACTGGGTAAATCAGATTAAATATCCCTCGCACTCTCTGTCTTGTAACCACAAATCCATCTGCTTGCAACAATGCTCTCATCATCTCAAAGTACAGTCACAAATAGGTTATTTATATTACATACATGAAAAAATTCTGCATAGGCTTTCCACATGACAGAATAGTTTTCTAAACACACACACCCACCCACACACACACATTAGGCCTACAGCCCTAGTCAAAAAGAGGTTGACATTACAGCATTTCCTGATCTAGGATACAGTCTGTGGAGTCTTCTTACACGCTGTTCCAACACCTCATCTGTTAACTTCTCTAGGGTATGTGGGACGGTAGCGTCCCACCTCACCAACAGCCAGTGAAATAGCAGAGCTCCAAATTCAAAACAACAAAAATCTCATAATTCAAATTTCTCACACATACAAGTATTATATACACCATTTTAAAGATAATCTTCTCATTAATCCAACCACACTGTCCGATTTCAAAAAGGCTTTACGGCGAAAGCATAGCATTAGATTATGTTAGGACAGCACCTAGACAAGAAAAACCACACAGCCATTTTCCAAGCAAGGAGATGCGTCACAAAAACCAGAAATACAGCTAAAATTAATCACAAACCTTTGATGATCTTCATCAGATGGCACTCATAGGACTTCATGTTACACAATACATGTACGTTTTGCTCGATAAAGTTCATATTTATATCCAAAACCCCCATTTTACATTGGCATGTAATGTTCAGAAATGTTTTGCCTCCCAAAACTTCCGGTGAATGATCACATCAATTTACAGAAATACTCATCATAAACATAGATAAAATATACAACTGGTATTCAAAGAATTATAGATGCAACCGCTGTGTCAGATTTCAAAAAAGCTTTACAGCGAAAGCACACTTTGCAATAATCTGAGTACAGCGCTCAGTCACAAAACCAAACCCGCCATTTAGTGGAGTCAACAAAACTCAGAAATAGCATTATAAATATTCACTTACCTTTGATGATCTTCATCGGAATGCACTCCCAGGAATCCCAGTTCCACAATAAATGTTCATTTGTTTCGATAAAGTCCATCCTTTATGTCCAAATACCTCCATTTTGTTTGCGCGTTCAGTCAAGTAATCCAAATCCACTGTGCTCGCGCAGTAAATTCAGACGAAAAGTCAAAAAAGTTATATTACAGTTCGTAGAAACATGTCAAACGATGTATAGAATCAATCTTTAGGATGTTTTTAATATAAATCTTCCATAATATTCCAACCGGACGATTCCTTTGTCTTCAAAAAATAAAAGGAACACAGCTAACTCTCACGGGAGCACACGCCACTGAGCTCATGTAATTTTCTCAGTCATCTGATTCCAAGACCTCTTATTCTCTCCCCATTCACAGTAGAAGCATGAAACAACGTTCTAAAGACTGTTGACATCTAGTGGAAGCCTTAGGAAGTGCAAAATGACCCCACAGACACTGTATTTTGGATAGGGTATCACTTGAAAAACTACAAACCTCAGATTTCCACACTTCCTGGTTGGATTTTTTTCTCAGGTTTGTGCCTGCCATATGAGTTCTGTTATACTCACAGATATCATTCAAACAGTTTTAGAAACTTCAGAGTGTTTTCTATCCAAATCTACTAATAATATGCATATCTTAGCTTCTGGGACTGAGTAGCAGGCAGTTTACTCTGGGCACCTTCTTCATCCGGACGTCAAAATACTGCCCCCTACCCAAGAGAGGTTAATGAACCTTGACCTGCTGCTCGTAATCGGCAAGAGAACAAGAGTCTTGTTCTCTTGCACTGGAACGAGGAGGAACACCCCAACAGTTTGGCCATGCACTTGACAGTGTAGCCTTGCCTCATAATAAACTGGATTTGCTGCCTTGTTATTCTGATTGGCGGTCTTCCTTCCTGTCTGTAACATTACAAATATTGCTACAAATTGCTCAATTCATCATGACATTTCTGTCATTGATAATCCATAAAGATGTAAGGTGCTGTCGGGACAAGAGTAACGTTAGACTTGTTCTTTAGTGACCCGGCCACAAAAGAGCCCCGGCCACAAAAGATCCAGATCCCTTAAAGGAATACTTCGGGATTTTGACAATGATGCCCCTTACCTACCTCCTTAGAGTCAGATGAACTCGTCAGTAACATGTTTATGTCTCTGCATGTAGTTTGAAGGAAGTTGCTAACTAGCGCTAGCACAATTGCTAGCATGCTAGCAGATACCCATAGATTTCCAGTCATTGCGTTAACGCTAGTTAGCATTGGCTTGCGAAACTACCTCTAATTTCCTTCATATTGGACACAGAGACATACAAATTATATCCACAAGTTCATCTGACTCATCCTCCAAATCCCGAAGTATCCCTTTAAGTGCCAAGGAAGGCCTTTAAGCTGTAGCTAGTCAGACGAAACTTAGTGAGATGATACCATAGTTAATAAATACAGAAAACTGTTCAAAAAGTGCAATCAAAAACAGTTGTTTTAAACTTTCAAAACATTGCTATCTTGAAGCATTCGGGGTGCTGAGAAGGCCTCCTCCTGTTCTCCACGTGAGCATGAATGCGAGAACATGCCTTCAATTCTTCGTAAATTCGCCAGGGATGTATCTATATTCCGCAACTGTACTTGACCTGCAAGGCCTTGTTGAAGGTCTCTCTCAACTTCATTGAATTTTCGTCAAAGTTGTTCAATAACATCTGCCATTTTGTCCCTTCTCCATGCAGTCATGTAGTAGGCATGCAGTCTTGAATACGACTATCATAAGATTAGCATATGTTGTAGATGTCAAAAGTTGTCTGTGTTACTAGTAAATATAGGCTCCCGAGTGGCGCAGCGGTATAAGGCACTGCATCTCAGTGCTAGAGGCATCACTACAGACCCTGGTTTGATTCCAGACTGTATCACAACTGGCTGTGATTGGGAGTCCCATAGGGCGGTGCACAATTGGCCCAGTGTCGTCCGGGTTAGGGTTTGGCCGGGGTAGGCCGTCATTGTAAATAAGAATTGTTCTTAACTGACTTGCCTAGTTAAATAAAGGTTAAATAAATAAATATAAATAGGGTTGTTGATACCTTTAATCTAATGTTGTACATTTCTAGTTTTAATTACATTTTGACTTGTGCGAATAGAAAAGCAACTAGTAACAATTAGAATAGTGACTAGTAGTTTTGGAATAAGAACCAATATCTATTGAAATGTACTAGTAAAATTTAAATACGTATTAGTAACAATTGGACACGTAACTAAGGAATAAGTACTAGTTGCTTTTAAATGACTAGTTAGTTCTAGGAAATAAATGTTAAAATGGCTTGTAGGTGGTGGGTCGACGGCAAAACAGTGAAGTTGATCAATATATACTGAACAAAAAGATGAACGCAACATGTAGTCTTGGTCCCATGTTTCATGAGCTGAAATTAAAGAACCCAGAAATGTTTCCATACTGTATGCACAAAAGCTTATTTTGCTAAAATTTTGTGCACAAATTTGTTTACATCCCTGTTAGTTAGCATTTCTCCTTTTCCAAGATAATCCATCCACCTGACAGGTGTGGCATATCAAGTAACTGATTAAACAGCATGATCATTACACAGGTGCACCGTGTGCTGGGGACAATAAAAGGCCACTCTAAAATATGCAGTTTTGTCACACAACACAATGCCACAGATGTCTCAAGTTTTAAGGGAGCGTGCAATTGGCATGCTGACTGCAGGAATGTCCACCAGAGCTGTTGCCAGAGAATTGAATTAGAGAATTTGGCAATACGTACAACCGGCCTCATAACCGCAGACCATGTGCATGGCATTGTGTGCGCGAGAAGTTTTCTGATGTCAACATTGTGAACATAGTCCCCCATGGTGGTGGTGGGGTTATGGTATGGACAGGCATAAGCTACAACAAACACAATTGCATTTTATCGATGGCAATTTTAATGCACACAAATATAGTGACAAGATCCTGAGGCCCATTGTGAGGCCAATTTTATTTAAGGTATCTGTATTCCCAGCCATGTGAAATCCATAGATTAGGGCCTAATGAATATATTTAAATTGACTGACTTCCGCATATGAACTGTAACTCAGAAAAATCTATGAATTTTTTAGCATGTTGAATTTATATTTGAGTTCAGTGTTCATTGAGAATTGTTTTATATGACAATTACATATGATGGTTACTGTAAAATTAGTTTTCACCTTCAATTCTTGCACATTTTCTCAGAAAAAGTACATTTCAACACTGTCTGCTCAGGCAAATTTGCGAATTGCTAAACTTGGAACCAATCAACAATCCCGTACATACCCCTCATGTATACACGGGAACTGCAATCCACTGTTGGTTAAAGGCTTGTAAGTAAGCATTTCACGGTAAAGTCTACACTTTTTTATATTCGGCGCATGTGACAAATAAGGTTTGATTTGAATGCAGCCCAGATGTAAACACGGCCTTACATGAAAGTGTGATCGGCTGTCAGTGTGTTAAGAGGAACTAACGGTTGCTCCCAAAGACTGAAGATAAATATCTGTTTGAGGGCACTTGAAATATGCAGCATGCAATACGACTTGTCTTGATCATATGAAGAGGTAACTCTGTTGACCATTTAGCCAATTTATTTGAAAGCTAGACATTGTTACAGTTGACCAGCCTAGCCAGCTAACACTGTAACTGTCAATGTGTCTGCTCAGGAAGCTAGTGTTTCATTAGCCATCTGTCGGTGAATTCAATTTTGAATCAGGTTTTGACATGATTGTCTCATTTCAAATAACTAGCTGCAGGCTTAAAGAAACATTCATATAATTTGCATAGAAACTCAGATAAAAGCATGTAGATAGAAAAGGTGTCATGTATACTTGTATGGAAGTTTAAAAAATGACAGCTCTATATGCATATTAGCAAATACATATGGCAAAGCCTATACATGTCACTCCCTGGTGAATGAATCATCCCATGCTAGGTTGATCGCTGTGATCAGTTAAATAAAGGTTAAATACAGTTTTAAAAATAAGGACACATGAGCGCTGAATAGATCATGTGAGACAAAAGTGAGAGACAAGAATTAATTAAATAAATAATCACAGCAAAGGATTGTAGTTTGTGAGCTAGAAAATGAACCTCATGACAGTCTGAGGCAGGGTGCTCTGCAATCATCCTACTCCAACTATTGACAGGGATAAGTGCATTTCTTATGTTTCAGTGTGAATGAAATTAGTGGGTCCTGCCTTGATGACTGTATAAGTTTTACAATACTTGTCCTATAGATTTGTGTAGTCTTAAATTATTACTTGGAATAAACTGAAACGCTACTTGTCCTGGAATGACATGCTAACCAGTGATAAAGCTATCTTCTCCGGCTAGCTAGCAACAGATCTACTTATTGTAACTAGCTAACTAGCAACCTAGCTACATAACTAAGTTGCTGTGTTCTAAGTTGGGAGTCATACTAAAGCTTGCATTGATGGTATCACATTTCTATAACTGAATAGTTAGATTACAAATAAATACAAAAGCTGTCTACTACCTTAGGTATGGATAATGAGATTGGTAAACGTGATCAGCAGATTGAGTACCATCGATAGTATACAAGTTTTGATTGATTTACAGTTTAGAACTCGTGTTTGTCTGTCCAGCTAGCAAACAATAAAGTAAATATTTTGAAAACATTTGCAAGAATTGACATTTCGAACAAACTGTGTTCAAAATGTGTTCAGAAGAAATAAATATACACAATATTTTTTTTAAAGCAGCCCCTCCCTCAACAGGGATTGATCACCTCGAAAACTAAAGCAGATTCAGTGCCTTCAGAAAGTATTCATACCCTTTAACTTATTCCATATTTTGTTGTTACAGCCTGAATTCAAAATGGATAAAACAATATACAGTCAAAAGTTTGGACACACCTAATCATTCAAGGGTTTTTCTTTTTCTTTGTACTATTTTCTACATTGTAGAATAATAGTGAAGACATCAAAACTATGAAATAAAACATATGGAATCACCCTTTAGTTTTCTCATGAAATGATTCTACATATTTAAAAAATATCACTTAAAATTCAATAGTTCCTTGAGCACATTACCTAGGCACCTCAAATCAACTTTATATTGTTCAGCGGGGAGGGACACACATTGCACAGCCTTTTTATTTTTGTACTGTCTCTATGCACACTCACAGGACTATACACACTCATGCTAACTGATAATCCAACACACACATAACAAGCACATATATTTATACTGCTGCTACTCTTTTTATCATATATCCTGATGCCTAGTCACCTTACCACTTACATATCTACCTCTATCACTCCATTATCCCTGCACATTGTAAATATGTTAATGGCACTGACTATATACAGTGCCTTCAGAAAGTATTCAGACCCCTTGATTTTTTCCCACATTTTGTTACGTTACAGCCTTATTTGGAAATTGATTAAATTGTTTTTCCCTCATCAATCTACACACACAATACCCCATAATAACAAAGCAAAAACGGATTTATAGAAATCGTTGCTAATTTATTAAATATAGAAAAAGGAAATATAACATTTACATAAGTATTCAGACCATTTACTCAGTACTTTGTTGAAGCACCTTTGGCAGCAATTACAGCCTTGAGACTTCTTGGGTATGACGCTACAAGCATTGCACACGTGTGTTTAGCGAGTTTCTCCCATTCTTCTCTGCAAATCCTCTCAAGCTCTATTAGGTTGGATGGGGAGCGTTGCAGTAGTTCTATTTTCAGGTCTCTCCAGAGATGTTCGATCGGGTTCAAGTCCGGCTCTTGCTGGGCCACTCAAGGACCTTCAGAGGCTTATCCCGAAGTCACTACTGCGTTGTCTTGCCTGTGTGCTTAGGGTTGTTGTCCTGTTGGAAGGTGAACCTTCGCCCCAGTCTGAGGTCCTGAGTGCTCTTGAGCAGGTTTTCATCAAGGATCTCTATGTACTTTGCACTGTTCATCTTTGCCTCGATCCTGACTAGTTTCCCAGTCCCTGCCACTAAAAAACATCCTCACAGCATGATTCTGCCACCACCATGCTTCACCGTAGGGATGGTGCCAGGTTTCCTCCAGACGTGATGCTTGGCATTCAGGCTAAAGAGTTCCAGCTTGGTTTCATCATACCAGAGGATCTTGTTTCTCATGTTAAGAGTCTGTAGGTGCCCTTTGGCAAACTCAAAGCGGGATGTCATGTGCCTTTTACTGAGGAGTGGCTTCCGTCTGGACACTCTACCATAAAGGCCTGATTGGTGTAGTGCTGCAGAGACGGTTGTCCTTCAGGAAGGTTCTCCCATCTCCACAGAGGAACTCTATAGCTCTGTCAGAGTGACCATCAGGATTTTGGTCACCTTCCTGACCAAGGCCCTTCTCCCTGATTGTTCACTTTGGCTGGGCGGCCAGCTCTAGGAAGAGTCTTGGTGGTTTCAAACATCTTCCATTTAAGAATGATTGGGTGGTATACAGAAGATAGCCCTATTTTGTAAAAGACCAAGTCCATATTATGGCAAGAACAGCTCAAATAAGTAAAGAGAAACTACAGTCCATCATTACTTTAAAACATGAAGGTCAGTCAATCCAGAACATTTCAAGAACTTTGAAAGTTTCTTCAAGTGCAGCCGCAAAAACCATCAAGCGCTATGATGAAACTAGCTCTCATGAGGACTGCCGCAGGAAAAAACACAGAGTCACCTCTACTGCAGTGGATAAGTTCAGCAGAGTCACCAGCCTCAGAAATTGCAGCCCAAATAAATGCTTCACAGAGTTCAAGTAACAAACACATCTCAGCAGCATAGCACCCTGCATCCCACTGCTGGCTTGCTTCTGAAGCTAAGCAGGGTTGGTTCTGGTCAGTCCCTGTATGGGAGACCAGATGCTGCTGGAAGTGGTGTTGGATTGCCAGTAGGAGGCAAATATCCCAATGCTCCACACTGCCCTGTGTAGGATGTCATCTTTCAGATGGGATGCTAAATGGGTGTCTGTGGTCAAGAAAGATCCCATGACACTTATTGTAAGAGTAGGGGTGTTAACCCTGGTGTCCTGGCCTTCATACTGTCATAGCCACCTAATCATCCCCAGTTTACAATTGGCTCAGTCATCCCCTCTCCCCTGTAACTATTCCCCAGGTTGTTGCTGTAAATGAGAATGTGTTCTCAGTCTACACACCTGGATAAATAAAAAAACATCAACTGTTCAGAGGAGACTGTGTCAATCAGGCCTTCATGGTTGAATTGCTGCAAAGAAACAACTAATAAATGACACCAAGAAGAGAATTGCTTGGGCCAAGAAATGAGCATTAGACCAGTCCAAAATTGATATTTTTGGTTCCAACCGCCGTGTCTTTGTGAAATGCAGACTAGATGAACGGATGATCTCCGCAAGTGTGGTTCCCACTGTGAAGCATGGAGGAGGAAGTGTGATGGTGTGGAGGTGCTTTGCTGGTGACACCGTCGGTGATTTATTTAGAATTCAAGGCACACTTAACCAGCATGGCTACCACAGCATTCTGCAGCAATACGCAATCCCATCTGGTTTGCACTTAGTTGGACTATCATTTGTTTTTCAACAAGACAATGACCCAACACACCTCCAGGCAGTGTAAGGGCTATTTGACTAAGAAGGAGAGTGATGGAGTGCTGCATCAGATGACCTGGCCTCCACGATCACCCGACCTCAACCCAATTGATATCATTTGGGATGATTTGGTCCGCAGAGTGAAGGAAAAGCAGCCAACAAGTGCTCAGCATATCTGGGAACTCCTTCAAGACTTTTGGAAAAGCATTTCAGGTGAAGCTGGTTGAGAGAATGCCAAGATTGTGCAAAGCTGTCATCAAGGCAAAGGGTAGCTACTGTCAGAATAATTCTATAGGAAGAAAGACTGTAGATTCTTTCAAAAAACAATTAATAAGATTTTAAAATATGAAGCAATCAATAACAACCACTCAGTCAGTGCATCATTAGGAAAGTCCAACGAACAGAGTTGTCTCTCTCCTCTTGCAGAAAAAGTACAACCTATTTTGTCTACGTGGCAGTTTAGCAGATAGATTGAAACAGGGACGGAACATGGTGTGTAAAAGCTGATTTAGCATGTCTGTGCAGATTAAGTTAGCTGACATGTCTGTTCCTTCCTGCATGTTTCCTGTATATTGTTAAAACAGGATGTCACATACTGCAGTCACACCCCAAACAGCTATTTTCTGTATGCCCAGACTTATGACTAAGTCAAATGACAAGCCTGTATCAGTAAAAATACTAACATATAACAATTATCTTAAGTTAAACAGCATAGTATGTCTAATCAAACAGTATAGTATGTAAATAATATTACATTTTCACCACACTACTTTGAAGAATCTAAAATCTAAAATATATTTTGATTTGTTTAACACTTTTTTGGTAGCTACATGATTCCATATGTGTTATTTCATAGTTTTGATGTCTTCACTATTATTCTACAATGTAGAAAATAGTCAAATAAAGAAAAATCCTTGAATGAGTAGGTGTGTCTGAACTTTTGACTGGTACTATATATATATATATATATATATATATATATATATATATATATATATATACACACACACTGAACAAAAATATAAATGCAACATGCAACAATTTCTAAGATTTTACTGATTTATAGTTCCTATCAATTGAAATGAATTCATACGGCCGTAATCTATTGATTTCGCATGACTGGGAATACAGATATATATCTGTTGGTCACAGATACCTTTAAAAAAGGTAGGGGCGTGGATAAAAAATAACAGTATCTGGTGTAACCACCATTTGCCACGTGCAGCGCGACACCTCTCCTTCACATAGAGATGATCAGGCTGTTGATTGTGGCCTGTGGAATGTTGTCCCACTCCTCTTCAATGGCTGTGCGAAGATGCTGGATATTGGCTTGAACACGCTGTCGTAGACGTCGATTCAGAGCATGTCAAACATGCTCAATGGGTGACATGTCTGATGAGTATGCAGGCCACTGTGACATTTTCAGCTTCCAGATCCTTGCGACATGGTGACGTCCATTATCATGCTGAAACATGAGGTGATGGCGGCAGATGAATGGCACGATAATGGGCCTCAGGATCTCGTCACGGTATCGCCGTGCATTCACATTTCCATTGATAAAATGCAGTTGTGTTTGTTGTCCATATCTTATGCCTGCCCATACCCTAACCCCACCACCACGAGGCACTCTGTTCACAACGCTGATATCAGCAAACCGCTCGCCCATACGACATCATACACGCTGTCTGTCATCTGCCCAGTATAGTTGAAACCGGTTTTCATCTGTGAAGAGCACCCTTCAGTGTGCCAGTGGCCATCGAAGGTTAGCATTTTCCCACTAAAGTCAGTTACAATGTCAAACTGCAGTCAGGTCAAGACCCTGGCGAGGACGACGAGCACAAAGATGAGCTTCCCTGAGACAGTTTCTGACAGTTTGTGCAGAAATGATTTGATTGTGCAAACCCACATTTTCATCAGCTGTCCGTGTGGCTGGGCTCAGATGATCCCGCTGGTGAAGACGCCGGATGTGGAGGTCCTGGGCTGGCATGGTTACACATGGTCTGCGGTTGTGAGGCCGGTTGGACGTACTGCCAAATTCTCTAAAACAATGTTGGAGGCATTTTATGGTAGAGAAATTAACATTGAATTCTCTGGCAACAACTCTGGTGGACATTTCTGCAGTCAGCATGTCAATTGCACACACCCTCAAAACTTAAGACATCAGTGGCATTGTGTTGTGTCACAAAACTGCACATTTTAGAATGGCCTTTTATTGTCCGCAGCACAAGATGCACCTGTGTAATGATCATGACGTTTAATCAGCTTTTTGATATGCCACATCTGTCAGGTGGAGTATTATCTCGGCAGAAGAGAAATGCTCTATAACAGGCATGTAAACACATTTGTGCATACAATTTGAGAGAAATAAGATTTTTATGTGTACGGAACATTTCTGGGATCTTTCATTTCAGCTCATGAAACATGGGACCAACACTTTACATGTTGGGTTTATATTTTTGCTCAGTGTATATATAAACATGTTGGTAGCATTTTGTGAGAAAGCCAACGGGTGCTCAACATGTCTCTCTATGTAAGGCATAATGGACAATTGAAATTAGGTTGTTAAGTCATGTGGTTGAAGAGCTTTTGAAATGTGAATATTGTGATCATGCACTTTGTTGACGGTCCCTAACTAGTTGCATTGACTGTGTGTCAGACTGCCTACGCCATTTCCATGTGATTATGAAACTCGGGTCGAAATCGGGAAAATAAGACCTGTGCAATGTTGTACACTTTTTTCCCTTCGTAAAGAGCCTAACCTAAGGTATTTAGCTCAAAACATTCTCGAGCTATTGAAGTTTGTATTTCCGAATGTCTGGCGAATATCGAAACTCAAACCTACTTTTCCACGGTCCTAATAAACCAGGGCTCTCCAACCCTGTTCCTGGAGAGCTACCGTCCTGTAGGTTTTCGCTCCAAACCCAATCTAGCGCACCTGATTCTAATAATTAGCTCGTTGATACACTGAATTTTACAACCGGTTTGGAGTGAAAACCCACAGAACGGTAGCTCTCCAGGAACAGGGTTGGAGAACCCTGGATTAGGGAATGTAATCCTAAAAGCATGTTTTTATGAAATGGACAATTGGAATAAGGTACAACATATTGTGAATCAAAACGTTTGTTAGGCTAAGTATAGCCTATTCCAGGCCTACTAGTCTAGATGTGAGTCGATTTAAATAAATAGCATATCCATCTCTTTCAATCACTCTAAATATCACATACAGGCCTATTAAATGTCAAATGAATTGTAAAAAAAAATAAAAAAAATGGGGCAATGGTCGCATGATGGGGCTGTTAGACAAAATATAACACCGGATTTGGTCGATAGGCAACCGCTCTATCGTCAGTGGTGCTGATGAGAGTGATGCGAGTAGGCTACCACTTTAACGTTGGCTTGGATCCGTGCAGACCACGCCCGGTGCTAAAGACGAGACCTGCCGCTGATGCTAAGCGTTCGGCATATGCACGCTTCAAAAATCTCTTCTCTTGCATCTCTCACTACAACAGCTGACCGTCTGGAGCCGGAGCCGCTTGGAATACTCTTAACATTTAAATTATAACGGACTGCATGGACATACTATTATAAAAATGTTGGCCTATTCAAGTATATTTATTTGTTCGTGTGCTATTTGAAGACAGCAAACTCTCCGAGATGTACATAACCATTTTGTTTTAAATCGAAATTGGCCTTAAGCAAAAAGCAGAAAATTCCTGCCAACTCTCAGTTTGTCCATTGCAAAAAAAGAGAGATTGTCGACATCAATAGGGTTTATGTTAGATTAAATAGTCTAAGGCAAAAAGTAACTTGGTTTCAAAAATATATATTTTGCTTTTCGGGGGCACATCAGATTCCTTTCTCACAATGGCCGATGCTAGCGCAGAATGTAACATCAAAGTGCTATGTCGCTTCCGTCCTCTGAATCAGTCCGAAATTATCCGTGGAGACAAATTCATCCCCTTGTTCCAAGGAGATGACACCGTCAGCATCGCGGTAAGTTGTTATTTCTGCTCATTCTTCTTTTGACAGATTTGTTGCCATTCATTTTAGTGATGATGATTATGATGCATCATCCAAAAAGGTGACGCAGGGGTTAGGCCTACACAGTGTCTTTACAAACCATTACGCTACAAACATTGTCACCCTCTGACTATTGGTCAAGTCTGGACACAGTTTCCCTGAAGTTCAGGCTTGTTGTATAGCCAGTAACTGATTTGATGAAACCATACAGACAGTAATTGTCATCCTCCTCCTCCAGTCCTCCTTGTCATCATCAAGTTCTCACATCACTTTCAAGAGTTGCTGGCTGTAGCCTATAGCCTACATTCAGTCAGATATACAATGCAGTTCATTAATTAATGTTGCAGCATTGGTTTTCCAGAATAATAGTTAATTCACTTATTGCATGGATTCAAACCATTCAGGTAGTGGTAGACCCTAGTATACCATAATAGGCTGTATGTATGTATAATTTCTGATCAGCCAACAAGGCTTAACCTATCGATTATTGGGAAAGAGCTCATTGTATGACCTGTGAGACAATAGCCCACTGGGCACAGACATCAGTTGAATGTCTAGTTTTGATTTACAATTGGTTGAGTTGTCAACTAACGTGAATTCAACGTTAAATTAACAAAAAATGTCACCATGTCATTGGATTTAGGTCAATCAGTTTTCCACGTTGTTTCAGCGTCATCACATAGATATTTTTGTGTCGAAATGACATGGAAACAAGTTGGTTCAACCAGTTTAGGCACAGTGGGATAGATCTGTCATCTAAAATAACACAGATCACTTAGCATGTCTTTATAGGGCTGTGGTGATCAATGGTGATCAGTTTCAGAAAGGACATCCAATGGGCTTGACATTTTCAAAGGCTACGTCCCAAATGGCACTCTATTCACTATACAGTGTCCCATGGGTCCTGGTCAAAAGTAGTACATTAAAGATGCACTATGCAGAAATCGCTCCACCATTTCCTGGTTGCAAAAATTTGAGTAGTTTGCCTAATTTCAGTTTATGTGACAAAACAGGCAAGTATAGTGTTGATAATCATTGTACCATAACCAAAAATATTGTATTTTCAGCTGTTTGAAGCTGGTGTACAAAACCCGAAAATAAAAGACAACATTTAAGCATGAGAAACATAGAAATAGCACACATAGAACATATCAACTGCGTCTTAGACTTGCTTTCAATGAGAATGTCAGATTTATAATTCACATTTCTATATGAATTTGGTCGGGTCACCCAAAAAGTTGTTGCAGCTTTAAAAGGGAATAAGGTGCATTTGGGATGCAACCCAGGCCGTAAATATCAGACTGTTATATCAGACTGACTTACTGATCACTTCATCAATATCTCATCTGGCTGGGGTTGGACTAATTGGCCTGGATTGATCTGATATCGACTGGTATGTCCCATGTCATTAATAACATGTAGAAATGTTTGATCATATCTAAACTGTGCTTTGCTTTTGGAGTTTGATAAAAAAAAAGGAGTGAAAAAGAAGAGAAGAAACTGTGATTCATCCATGAAGAGTGTCCTACTGGCCGGAGACTTTAATGCAGGGAAACTTAAATCAGTTCTACCAAATCTCTTTCAACATGTTAAATGTGCAACCAGAGGGGAAAAAATTCTAGATCACCTGTACTCCACACACAGAGACGCGTACAAAGGTCTCCCTCGCCCTACATTTGGTAAATCCGACCACAACTCTATCCTCCTGATTCCTGCTTACAAGCAAAAATTAAAGCAGGAAGCACCAGTGACTTGGTCGATAAAAAAATGGTCAGATGAAGCAGATGCTAAACTACTGGACTGTTTTGCTATCACAGACTGGAACATGTTCCGGGATTCTTCCGATGACATTGAGGAATACACCACATCAGTCACTGGCTTTATCAATAAGTGCATTGAGGACGTCGTCCCCACAGTGACTGTACGTACATACCCCAACCAGAAGCCATGGATTACAGGCAACATTCGCACTGAGCTAAAGGGTAGAGCTGCCGCTTTCAAGGTGCGGGACTCTAACCTGGAAGCTTACAAGAAATCCCGCTATGCCCTGTGACGAACCATCAAACAGGCAAAGCATCAATACAGGGCTAAGATTGAATCATACTACACCGGCTCCGACGCTCATTGGATGTGGTAGGGCTTGCAAACTATTACAGACTACAAAAGGAAGCACAGCCGCGAGCTGCCCAGTGACACGAGCCTACCAGACGATCCAAATAACTTCTATGCTCGCTTCGAGGCAAGCAACACTGGGGTGCGTGCTCAGTCCCCTCCTGTACTCCCTGTTCACCCACGACTGCATGGCTAGGCTTTACTCCAACACCATCATTAAGTTTGCAGACGACACAACAGTGGTAGGCCTGATCACCGACAATGACGAGACAGCCTATAGGGAGGAGGTCAGAGACCTGGCTGGGTGGTGCCAGAATAACAACCTATCCCTCAACGTAACCAAGACTAAGGAGATGATTGTGGACTACAGGAAAAGGAGCACCGAGCACGTCCCCATTCTCATCGACGGGGCTGTAGTGGAGCAGGTTGAGAGCTTCAAATTCCTTGGTGTCCACATCAACAACAAACTAGAAGGGTCCAAACACACCAAGACAGTCGTGAAAAGGGCACGACAAAGCCTATTCCCCCTCAGGAAACGAATAAGATTTGGCATGGGTCCTGAGATCCTCAAAAGGTTCTACAGCTGCAACATTGAGAGCATCCTGACCGGTTGCAACACTGCCTGGTACGGCAATTGCTCGGCCTCCGAGCGCAATGCACTTCAGATGGTAGTGCGTACGGCCCAGTACATCACTGGGGCAAAGCTGCCTGCCATGCAGGACCTCTACACCAGGCGGAGTCAGAGGAAGGCCCTAAAAATTGTCAAAGACCCCAGCCACCCCAGTCATAGACTGTTCTCTCTACTACCGCATGGCAAGCGGTACCGGAGTGCCAAGTCTAGGACAAAAAGGCTTCTCAACAGTTTTTACCCCCAAGCCATAAGACTCCTGAACAGGTAACCAAATGGTTACCCGGACTATTTGCATTGTGTGCCCCCCCAAACCCCTCTTTTACGCTGCTGCTACTCTCTGTTTATCTTATATGCATAGTCACTTTAACTATACATTCATGTACATACTACCTCAATTGGCCCGACCAACCATTGCTCTCGTACATTGGCTAACCGGGCTATCTGCAATGTGTCCCACCACCCGCCAACCCCTCTTTTTACGCTACTGCTACTCTCTGTTCATCATGCATAGTCACTTTAACCATACCTACAGTACATGTACATACTACCTCAATAAGACTGACTAACCGGCGTCTGTATATAGCCTTGCTACTCTTATTTTCAAATGTCTTTTTACTGTTGTTTTATTTCTTTACTTACCTACACACACACACACACACACACACACACCTTTTTTCGCACTATTGGTTAGAGCCTGTAAGTAAGCATTTCACTGTAATACCTGTTGTATTCGGCGCACGTGACAAATAAACTTTGATTTGATTTAGTGGCCATCAAAGGTGAGCATTTGCCCACTGAAGTCAGCTGCGACGCTGAACTGCAGTCAGGTCAAGACCCTGGTGAGGACGACGAGCACGCAGATGAGCTTCTCTGACAGTTTGTGCAGAAATTCTTTGGTTGTTCAAACACACAGTTTCATCAGCTGTCCAGGTGGCTGGTCTCAGATGATCCCGCAGAGGAGGAAGCCAGATGTGGAGGTCCTGGTCTGGCGTTGTTACACGTGCTCTGCAGTTTTGATGCCGGTTGGATGTACTGACAAATTCTTTAAAACAACATTGGAGGCAGCTTATTTTAGAGAAATCAACATTCAATTCCCTGGCAACAGCTCTGGTGGATATTCCTGCAGTCAGCATGCCAATTGCACGCTCACTCAAAACTTGAGACGTCTGTGGCATTGTGTTGTGTGACAAAACTGCACATTTTAGAGTGGCCTTTTATTGCCCCCAGCACAAGGTGCACCTGTGTAATTATCATTCTGTTTAATCAAGTTCTATATATGCCATGCCTTTAAGGTGGATGGATTATCTTGACAAAGGAGAAATGCTCACTAACGGGGATGTAAACAAATTTGTGCACCACATTTGAGATAAATGTTTTTTTTGCTTCTGGAACATTCTTGGGCTCTTTTATTTCAGCTTATGAAACAAACACGTTGTGTTTATATTTTTGTTCAGTGTATTGGTCCTGTGTATTTTTATTTTAGTATATATATTTTTTTAACCAAGCCACACTGCTTCTTGACACAATGCCCACTTAACCCGGAAGCCAGCCACACCAATGTGTCGGGGGAAACACCATACACCTGGCGACCGTGCCAGCGTGCACTGTGCCTGGCCCGCCATAGGAGTCACTAGTGCGCGATGGAACAAGAAAATCCCTGCCGGCCAAACCCTCCCCTAACCCGGGCGGTGCTGGGCCAATTGTGTGCCGCCCCATGGGTCTCCCGGTCGCTGCCGGCTGCGACAGAGCCTGGACTTAAAACCCAGAATCTCTTGTGGCACCGCTATCACTGCGATGCAGTGCCTTAGACCACTGTGCCCTCGGGAGGTCCATGTTTGTCCTGTTACACACAACTGTGTTTCTTGCATATCCCAACTCCCCCTGAAACACCCACAATTTGGATTACAGTGGCAAGAAAAAGTACGTGAACCCTTTGGAATAACCGGGATTTCTGCATAAATTGGTCATCAAATTTGATCTGATCTTCATCTAGCAATAGACAATAGACAAACATAGTGTGCTTAAACTAAAAACACAAATTATTGGTTAGTTGGAAAAAGTATGTGAACCCCTAGGCTAATGACTCCTCAAAAAGCTAATTGGAGTCAGGAGTCAGCAAACCTGGAGTCCAATCAATGAGACGAGATTGGAGATGTTGGTTAGAGCTGCCTTGCCCTATAAAAAAACATTTACAAAATTAGAGTTTGCTATTCACAAGAACCATTGCCTGATGTGAACCATGCCTCGAACAAAAGAGATCTCAGAAGACCTAAGAATTGTTGACTTGCATAAAGCTGGAAAGGGTTACAAAAGTATCTTTAAAAGCCTTGATGTTTATCAGTCCACGGTAAGACAAATTGTCTATAAATGGAGAAAGTGCAGCACTGTTGCTACTCTCCCAAGGAGTGGCTGTCTTACAAAGATGACTGCAAGAGCACAGCGCAGAATGCTCAATGAGGTTAAGAAGAATCCTAGAATGTCAGCTACAGACTTACAGAAATCTCTGGAACATGCTAACATCTCTGTTGACGAGTCTACAATATGTAAACACTAAACAAGAATGGTGTTCATGGGAGGACACCACGGAAAAAGCCACTGCTGTCCAAAAAAAACATTGCTGCACGTCTGAAGTTTGCCAAAGTGCACCTGGATGTTCCACAGCGCTACTGGCAAAATATTCTGTGGACAGATGAAACTACAATTGAGTTGATTGGAAGGAACACACAACACTGTGGTTTGGGGCTGCTTTGCTGCTTTGCTGCCTCAGGGCCTGGACAGCTTGCTATCATCAACAGAAAAATGAATTCCCAAGGTTATCAAGACATTTTGCAGGAGAATGTTAGGCTGTCTGCCAATTGTAGCTAAACAGAAGTTGGATGATTCAACAGGACAACCACCCAAAACACAGAAGTAAATCAACAAAAGAATGGCTTCAACAGCAGAAAATACACCTTCTGGAGTGGCCCAGTCAGAGTCCTGACCTCAACCTGATTGAGATGCTGTGGCATGACCTCGAGAGCAGTTCACACCAGACATCCCAAGAATATTGCTGAACTGAAACAGTTTTGTAAAGAGGAATGGTCCAAAATTCATCCTGACCGTTGTGCAGACTACAGAAAATGTTTGGTTGAGGTTATTGCTGCCAAAGGAGGGTCAACCAGTTATTAAATCCAAGGGTTCACATACTTTTTCCACCCTGCACAGTGAATGTTTACACGGTGTGTTCAATAAAGACATGAGAACATATCACTGTTTGTGTTATTAGTTTAAGCAGACTGTGTTTGTCTATTGTTGTGACCTAGATGAAGATCAGATCAAATTTTATGACCAATATATGCAGAAATCCAGGTTTTTCCAAAGGATTCACATACTTTTTCTTGCCACTGTAACTGTCTTGCTCAAGGGCACAGCAACAGATTTTTTGGGACCTTGTTGGTTCCAGTATTCGAACCAGCAACGGCTGTGTTACTGGCCCAACGCTCTAATCTTGAGACTACCTTTCGCCCCTTATTTTACCATGTTGTAGATCTTATTGTAAAGTGAAGATCTTATCTTACAGTGTACTGAGTTTCTAACTTATCTTATTACAATGTACTGTAGATGATACAGTGGGATAACAGGAGCTCTACAGTAAACATGAGTGGATCTAGCTGGTCCATTCTTATACAGAGTTAATTGTATCTGAGGATTTGGATATAATCTAAAGAGTTGTCTTGGATCTTATTCTTATAACATCTGAGTCTTTTTTTTGAAAGTCCCACTCCTTTTATTTTTTTGCTTTAGTGAAGAGATCGTGAAGCGTTATAAAGACAGGGAAGGTGAATCTAAGGGCGATGGGCCGGATTCGAACCCATGTCGACTCTGGACCACGCAGGCCACCGCTGGACCACACAGGCCACTTCTTATAACATCTTGAATATTATCTTGGGATATAACCCGTCAGTAGATGATGTCTGGCTTTTCTTTAAAAGTGCCTTCCTCACCATCTTAAATAAGCATGCCCCATTCAAAAAAAATGGAACTAGGAATAGATATAGTCATTGGTTCACTCCAGACCTGTCTGCCCTTGACCAGCACAAAAACATCCTGTGGCGTTCTGCATTAGCATCGAATAGCCCCCGTGATATGCAACTTTTCAGGGAAGTTAGGAACAAATATACACAGGCAGTTAGGAAAGCTAAGGCTAGCTTTTTCAAAGAGAAATGTGCATCCTGTAGCACTAACTCAAAAAAGTTCTGGGACTCTGTAAAGTCCATGGAGAATAAGAGCACCTCCTCCCAGCTGCCCACTGCTCTGAGGCTAGGATACACTGTTACCACCGATAAATCCACTATAATTGAGAATTTCAAAAAGCATTTCTCTACGGCTGGCCATGCTTTCCACCTGGCTACCCCTACCCCGGGTTAACTGCCTGGCACCTTCCACAGCAACCCGCCAAAGCCCCCACCATTTCTCCTTCACCCAAATCCAGATAGCTGATGTTCTGAAAGAGCTGCAAAATCTGGACCCCTACAAATCAGCTGGGCTTGACAACCTGGACCTTCTCTTTCTAAAATGATCTGCCGAAATTGTTGCAATCCCTATTACTAACCTGTTCAACCTCTCTTTCGTATCGTCTGAGATTCACAAAGATTGGAAAGCTGCCGTGGTCATCCCCCTCTTCAAAGGGGGTGACACTCTAGACCCAATCTGCTACAGACCTATATCTATCCTACCCTGTCTTTCTAAGTTCTTCAAAAGCCAAGTTAACAAACAGATTACCGACCATTTCGAATCCCACCGTACCTTCTCCGCTATGCAATCTGGTTTCAGAGCTGGTCATGGGTGCACCTCAGCCACGCTCAAGGTCCTAAACAACATCATAACCGCCATCGATAAGAGACATTACTGTGCAGCCATATTCATCGACCTGGCCAAGGCTTTCGACTTTGTAAATCACCACATTCTTATTGGCAGACTCAACAGCCTTGGTTTCTCAAATGATTGCCTCGCCTGGTTTACCAACTACTTCTCTGATAGAGTTCAGTGTGTCAAATCGGAGGGCCTGTTGTCCGGACCTCTAGCAGTCTCAATGGGGGTGCCACAAGGTTCAATTCTCTGGCCAACTCTCTTCTCTGTATGCATCAATGATGTTGCTCTTGCTGCTGGCGATTCTGTGATCCACGTCTATGCAGACGACACCATTCTGTATACTTCTGGCCCTTCTTTGGACACTGTGTTAACTAACCTCCAGACGAGCTTCAATGCCATACAACTCTCCTTCCGTGGCCTCCAACTGCTCTTAAACACAAGTAAAACTAAATGCATGCTATTCAATCGATCACTGCCCGCACCTGCACGCCCGTCCAGCATCACTACTCTGGACGGCTCTGACTTAGAATACGTGGACAACTACAAATACCTAGGTGTCTGGTTAGACTGTAAACTCTCCTTCCAGACTTCCACTCCAAAATTAAATCTAGAATCGGATTCCTATATCACAACAAAGCATCCTTCACTCGTGCTGCCAAACATACCCTCGTAAAACTGACCATCCTACTGATCCTCGACTTCGGTGATGTCATCTATAAAATAGGCTCTAACACTCTACTCAACAAATTGGATGCAGTCTATCACAGTGCCATCCATTTTGTCACCAAAGCCCCATACACTACCCACCATTGTGACCTGTACGCTCTCGTTGGTTGGCCCTCGCTTCATACTCGTCGCCAAACCCAATAGCTACAGGTTATCTACAAGTCTCTGCTAGGTAAAGCCCCGCCTTATCTCAGCTCACTGGTCACCATAGCAGCACCCACTTGTAGCACACGCTCCAGCAGGTATATCTCACTGGTCACCCCCAAAGCCATTTCCTCCTTTGGTCGTCTTTCCTTCCAGTTCTTTGCTGCCAATGACTGGAACGAACTGCAAAAATCTCTGAAGCTGGAGACTCATATCTCCCTCACTAGCTTTAAGCACCAGCTGTCAGAGCAGCTCACAGATCACTGCACCTGTACATAGCCCATCTGTAAACAGCCCATCTATCTACCTACCTCATCCCCATACTGTATTTATTTATTTATCTTGCTCCTTTGCATCCCAGTATCTCTACTTGCACATTCATCTTCTGCACATCTACCATTCCAGTGATTAATTGCTATATTGTAATTACTTTGCCACCATGGCCTATTTATTGCCTTAACTCCCTTATCTTACCTCATTTGCACTCACTGTATATAGACTTTTTGTTTTCTTTTGTTCTACTGTATTATTGACTATGTTTTGTTTATTCCATGTGTAACTCTGTGTTGTTGTATGTGTCGAATCGCTATGCTTTATCTTGGCCAGGTCACAGTTGCAAATGAGAACTTGTTCTCAACTAGCCTACCTGGTTAAATAAAGGTAAAATAAAAAAATAAAAAATACAAAAATGACATGGCTTTTATAACATCTTGGATGTAATATCAAATAAACAGGACTTTTACTGTAAACTAGAGTGTATCTTTGTGGTCCATTCATCTTTATATAGTCTATGATCTGGCATACATCAGCCTGGTGTAATTATGAGGGTTGTATTGATTTTATATTATAGTACATAGGCCCACATCATCATTCATGAAAGGACGTCGAAACATACAGGTAGAATGGTAGAATTCACATTATTTACCCTACAAAAACCAGCCATTATAATTAGGCCTATATGTTTATATTACTTATCACTGTAAAAAAATATAAAAAATATTGAAATTGTACACATAGATTAATTCTTAGCCCCACCCATTCTACAAATACACAGTACTGTTGCATTGTGTAAACCAAAGGCTGACAATAACAGAAAGATAATATCCAGGAAAATTGCTATCTAATTACATTTCAAATGAATTCCAAGTACCACACACCCACTCTGATCCTCTCCTGCTTCTCCTGCAGGAAACTATCAAAAGCACTTGTGGTCTTCCTGAAGCTTATTGCACTGGATGTGTGTTGTTGGTTGGCTATCATACAAATGCATGTGTGTATCCTATTCCCTCCACATATGTCTCAGCCACTGGGATGGATCTCTTCTAGGGAATCTGTCAGTGAAGAGAGATGGAGAGTGAATATGAGAGTGAGAGTGAATGTGTGTGTGTGTGTCTCTGTGTGGTGTGTGTGTGTGTGTGTGTGTGTGTGTGTGTGTGTGTGTGTGTGTGTGTGTGTGTGTGTGTGAGAGAGAGAGAGAGTGTAAGAGAGAGAGAAAGAAAGTGTGTGTGTGGTGTGTGTCATTAAAGAGTAGTAGGGCTATGATACAGCCGTCAGATTAATTTAGGATTAGGAACATCACAGAAAACCAGAGACACAAGGGACCATTTGTGTGTGTCACAGCAAAGCCATCAGGCGGTTAGTGAAAACAAAAATTGACAGTGTCGCTTTGATGGTCTTAAAATTGTGGTTGATTTTCATTGTCATTGTTGGCCTTGCTACCTCCATTGTCCTGTGCGGGCTCAGTTGGTAAGACCATGACGCCACTAGCAAAGTAAAGATTGTGAGTTAATTTCCTGCCGGAATCACATAGATCAAAAATGTGGTTAATGTGCTGATGAGTCATGTCACTGGTCATGTCACTGGTGTCACAGTTCTTCATCAGCATACAGCAGCAGGGTAAATTGAGTGGTGCCTGTGGGACCCGGCCGCTGTTCCTCTGGCAAGAATATTCTCATCTCAGCCTGGGGACAGTGGAGTATGCAGAGGGTGTACTCTGACTTGGGTATCTGAGTGTTCTTGTTAACAACGTGGTGTGTGTCACACACACACAGACAGAAGCATACATGCACACACAGAGACAGATGCATGCACACACTCAAACACACACACACAAAAGAACGTCTGTGTTCTTGTTAGTATTGGGTCGTAGCGTGACACACACAACTTTTTCACACAATGGCTTGCCACAAGCATTCAACATAGCTCATGCTCAGACAGCAGCTCTCCTTGATATTATCATGGCCTTGAAGTGCAGTGGGAGGTAGCGTTTCGATTTAGTGTCCATTTATTGAATAGTTTCTTGAATTGATTTGGTTTGGTTTGAATTGGTTTGCGATTGCTGTTGCTGTTGTTGCCATCAGTATCTCACATAGGCTATACAAGGCCTGATGGAGGATGAAGACAAGTAGCTTCCTAAAACCACATGAAATTGCAAACCTTGCCAGTGAATGTTACTGAAGAGTTTTTCAGTTCACCTTGCTGGCTGCTCAATCCTTGTCCCTAAGTGGAAGGCTCAGGGTTTTTCGATTTTAGTTTTTCTTTGTAGGCTACGTTTATCCAGTGGCTTACATATAGCTTACTTCTATATTTCTCTTTGTATGCCACTGGCTTACATACTGCAGCTTGCTGGCATACAGTATTTTTACCCTCTGAGTCACCTGCCTGCTGAAAGATCCATATGTTTCTCCTTTAATTTTCTCAGACAGATGGAGTATATACTTTCCCTTTGCTGTGAGTTGAAAATAATTAATTCAAACAACTTATTTTTGTCCACTTGGAGCAATTCATATGCCCATTATATGCCCTCATATGCCCATTATATGCAATTCATATGCCCTCTCATGAGGGACCCAGAACCAAATCTCACGTGTGCTGGCCATGCCAGCTACTATCAGATTTCAAGATAAGACCCAGATGCAGACAACGTCGAATTAACCGACCGGGCTCTCCTCCAGGTATGATGACAGCAGCGGACAAACATCTGGGCAGAAAGTATGCCGACCCCCTCTTCCTGTTTGGGGAAGAGCGGGGGTGATAGCCCAGGGAACACTCAAATGGTGATAGGCCTGTGGCAGAGCAGGGAAGGATGTTGCGGGCATATTCCACCCACACAAGCTGCTGGCTCCAGGTGGTGAGTAGTCTCGAGGTCCTGGTTACTTTGCTCCGACTGGCCATTGAACTCGGGGTGGAACCCAGAGGACAGGCTGGTCGACGACCCGATGGGACGAGAATGCCTTCCGGAACTGGGACGAGAACTGAGGAGCCCGGTCGGAGACCATGTCCACGGGGAGTCCATCGATCCAGAAGAGGTGCAGGGATGGTGAGGGACAGGCAGTGGTTGCAGAAGACCAGTCGGAAATTACCAAGGAGTCTTGTTTTGAGCACAGACTGTGCAGGCGGCGACAAACGCAGCGACATCCGGAAGTAGGCCACCAAAAGCGTTGTCACACGAAGGCCAGGGTCCGATGGGAGCCTGGGTGGCAGGCAAGCCTGGAGGAATGGGCCTAATCCAGGACCGCGGAGTGGACAGCGTCAGGCACAAACATTCGGTTATCTGGGCACCCCCCAGGGTTCGGCTGGGACCGTTGCGCCTCCCGGACCTGTTTCCCTATTCCCCAGCTGAGTGCCGTCACCAGACACGAGGTGGGAGGATGGTCTCGGGCTCCGGGGTGGTAACCGTGGGGCTATAGCGGTGAGACAGGGCATCTGGCTTGACAATCTTGGACCCCGGCCGGTAGGAGAGGGAAAAGTTGAACTGGGTAAACAGCAGGGCCAATCTCGCTCTTCATGCTCACCCTGCATGTCTGGTTGGCTGGTTATTTCACAGTTAATTGTATTTGAGCAGCTATACCTATGGTATTTGAGGCTGCTGCAATTATAGTATACTACATTTACCAAGTAGAATTATACACTGCTCAAAAAAATAAAGGGAACACTAAAATAACACATCCTAGATCTGAATGAATGAAATAATCTTATTAAATACTTTTTTCTTTACATAGTTGAATGTGCTGACAACAAAATCACACAAAAATAATCAATGGAAATCCAATTTATCAACCCATGGAGGTTTGGATTTGGAGTCACACTCAAAATTAAAGTGGAAAACCACACTACAAGCTGATCCAACTTTGATGTAATGTCCTTAAAACAAGTTAAAATGAGGCTCAGTAGTGTGTGTGGCCTCCACGTGCCTGTATGGCCTCCCTACAACGCCTGGGCATGCTCCTGATGAGGTGGCGGATGGTCTCCTGAGGGATCTCCTCCCAGACCTGGACTAAAGCATCCGCCAACTCCTGGACAGTCTGTGGTGCAACGTGGCGTTGGTGGATGGAGCGAGACATGATGTCCCAGATGTGCTCAATTGGATTCAGGTCTGGGGAATGGGCGGGCCAGTCCATAGCATCAATGCCTTCCTCTTGCAGGAACTGCTGACACACTCCAGCCACATGAGGTCTAGCATTGTCTTGCATTAGGAGGAACCCAGGGCCAACCGCACCAGCATATGGTCTCACAAGGGGTCTGAGGATCTCATCTCGGTACCTAATGGCAGTCAGGCTACCTCTGGCGAGCACATGGAGGGCAGTGCGGCCCCCCAAAGAAATGCCACCCCACACCATGACTGACCCACCGCCAAACCGGTCATGCTGGAGAATGTTGCAGGCAGCAGAACGTTCTCCACGGCGTCTCCAGACTCTGTCACGTCTGTCACATGTGCTCAGTGTGAATCTGCTTTCATCTGTGAAAAGCACAGGGCGCCAGTGGCGAATATGCCAATCTTGGTGTTCTCTGGCAAATGCCAAACGTCCTGCACGGTGTTGGGCTGTAAGCACAACCCCCACCTGTGGACGTCGGGCCCTCATACCACCCTCATGGAGTCTGTTTCTGACCGTTTGAGCAGACACATGCACATTTGTGGCCTGCTGGAGGTCATTTTGCAGGGCTCTGGCAGTGCTCCTCCTGCTCCTCCTTGCACAAAGGCGGAGGTAGCGGTCCTGCTGCTGGGTTGTTGCCCTCCTACGGCCTCCTCCACGTCTCCTGATGTACTGGCCTGTCTCCTGGTAGCGCCTCCATGCTCTGGACACTACGCTGACAGACACAGCAAACCTTCTTGCCACAGCTCGCATTGAAGTGCCATCCTGGATGAGCTTCACTACCTGAGCCACTTGTGTGGGTTGTAGACTCCATCTCATGTTACCACTAGAGTGAAAGCACCGTCAGCATTCAAAAGTGACCAAAACATCAGCCAGGAAGCATAGGAACTTAGAAGTGGTCTGTGGTCACCACCTGCAGAACCACTCCTTTATTGGGGGTGTCTTGCTAATTGCCTATAATTTCCACCTGTTGTCTATTCCATTTGCACAACAGCATGTGAAATTTATTGTCAATCAGTGTTGCTTCCTAAGTGGACAGTTTGATTTCACAGAAGTGTGATTGACTTGGAGTTACATTGTGTTGTTTAAGTGTTCCCTTTATTTTTTGGAGCAGTATATTATAAATGTATCCATGTAGCAAAAGAGAACGTAAGCTCGCAAGATTTGTACGAGGCTATGTTGCCTCTGCCAGGAGGCTGAAACTTGGTTGCAAGTGGATCTTCCAGCAAGACAATAACCCCTAACACACATCAAACTCCACAAAGAAATGTTTAATTGACCACAACATGATACTTTTGCAATGACCATCTCAGTGGCCGGATAGTTTATAAGCCATAAGTGCAGATGATGGATATCAAGGATCTGGAAAGATTCTGTATGGAGGAATGGTCAAGATCCCTCCCAATGTGTTCTCCAATCTCATAAAACATTTTAGAAAAAGGCTCGGTGGTGTTAACCTCGCAACGGGAATTTTACGGAGCATTGAAAACAGGGGTGCCAATCATTTTGACCCGTCCTTTTTAGATTTTAAGTATTTCTTGTTCAACAAAATCTATTTGTCTGAGCAATTGTACTTGTATAACATTTGCATACAATATAGTTCAGTATTTGTATCATTTAATTTATACAGTCTTCAATAATTTTGGACCTGACTGTGTCTCAATAATACAAAGATTCTCTCCCATTGCTTCAGAAATATGAAATTATTTCTAATGTCATGCCCATGCCAACACCAGCAACCAATCTGAATGTCAATGAGCTACACCATAGAGAGAGCGTGTACCTTCTATAGCTCATGGAACGATGAAATAGTATGAATAAATAATGTTTCTAATGAAAATATGTCAGTCATTATTTTAATATGTTGGTAACCCGTGGTATAAAAGTGATAATACCCTCGAAGCTGGTGTTTGGTGGATATATTGACACGGTTTGCTGTCCCGAGATGATCACTTAAGCATCTATTTAACTAGAGAGGAGATGTGTCAATAGTTTTTAATTAGGACATAGCAGCATCCATCCTGTCACGGTTCACTGCCATTCTCACTCACTGCTCCAAACAGAACAGAACAGAACTATAATTACCACAAGTGGGGAGGCAGGGAGGGATGGAGAGAGGAGAGAGAGAGAGAGAGAGAGAACATTGAAGGGAAAGGCTGTCATTAATAAGAGAGAGAGAAGAGAGAAGGAGAAAGAAAGAGAGATTGAGGAAGCGAGACAGAGAGAGAGAACGGTCCCGGATACATAGAGAGAGAGAGAGGCGCAAAGGGAAAAGCTAATTAATTCTTAGGTGCATACTACTAACAACTAGGGGAGAAGAGTACCCTCAGAGATTGGTGTAACCATAGAGATAATGGAGTGGCTGTGGATCCCCGGACTAAAGATCCTGAAGCTTCTGACATGTGCGGATCACGTTCTGTGCATCCGAAGACGTGGATGTCGATTAAGGCTGCCCCTCGCACCTCTCTGATTCAGAGGGGTTGGGTTAAATGCGGAAGACATTTCAGTTGAAGGCATTCAGTTGTACAACTGACTAGGTAACCCCCTTTCCCTTTCCTTTATTCTTTACTTTACACACAGTCTCTGCTCTACTCGTAGAGAACAGGCTACTCTGGCGAATGGTGCTCGAATGGTGATCTAAAGTTAGTTTAAAGCTGAACCAATGTCTGCAAGATCACATAATGATATTATTCTCCATAACAGAACCGAATATAATAGTGTAGTATAACATTACTGTAAGACAAATACACTGCATTTTTCTCTAATGTGGCCAAAAGTCAACAGTACGTGCCACTAGGGAAAATACACAGGTAGTCTATGCTCAGTAATGTAGTGGAGGGTAAACTCACCTTTTTATTTGTGAAATAGCGTTTACTCACCTTTCTGTTTAGTTAATTATCGTTTACCCACTTCTTATTGCATTCCCAGCGTTGATCAACACTCTAAACGTTGTTAACAGCACATTCATTCACCACTCTGTCCAATGGCAAATCTCCTTCCACGGCACATGCTGGGACGTGAAATGAACTATCTCAGCCCAGACTGACCAATGCTGGCAAGTGGCATGTAAAGACGCCACTGACAGTGGGCTTGTGACTGGACATGAGGCAATTATTTTTAACATTGCTCGACTACTGCTGTTTCAACACACAAACAAAAAAAACCTGACTCTTGGAGAATGAATGTACAACTGGTAAATAGTCGTGATATTTCAGTCAGGTGGCTAGCTAGTTAATGTTAGCTACTTAGCTCAAGGGCTCTGGCTACTGTTAGCTAGGTAGAACTAGCTAACTAGAAGGATGAAGTTAGAAGCTAATGTTAAATGGAGCCTGACCTCCGCAGTAGCAGTTGACTGAAATTAATAGCTGTAATCTTAAATTCTCATTACAGAGAGTAGTGAGAGAGACAGTGGTGAGGCAGGCTGCAATGCAGGAGGCAAAGGAGACAAACAGAGAGGAAGCAAGCAGAGAGAGACGTTAGTAGTACGGTGGTTCCCAAACCTGGAGTCAGGGACCCATGTGGGGTCCCCTGTAATTAAAATGGGGTTCCCTGAGAGAATATGTCATCTTATCAAATGCATAAATATGTATATATATATATATATACACACAGTTATATATATATACACTTAGGTTGGAGTCATTAAAACTCGTTTTTCAACCACTCCACAAATTTCTTGTAAACAAACTATAGTTTTGGCAAGTCGGTTAGGACATCTACTTTGTGCGTGACACAAATCATTTTTCCAACAATTGTTTACAGACAGATTATTTCATTTATAAATCACTCTATCACAATTCCAGTGGGTCAGAAGTTTACATACACTAAGTTCACTGTGCCTTTTAAACAGCTTGGAAAATTCCAGAAAATGATGTCATGGCTTTAGAAGCTTCGGATAGGCTAATTGACATCATTTGAGTCAATTGGAGGTGTACCTGTGGATGTATTTCAAGGCCTACCTTCAAACTCAGTGTCTCTTTGCTTGACATCATGGGAAAATCAAAAGAAATCAACCAAGACATCAGAACTAAATTGTAGACCTCCACAAGTCTGGTTCATCCTTGGGAGCAATTTCCAAATGCCTGAAGGTACCCCGTTCATCTGTACAAACAATAGTACCCAAGTATAAACACAATGCAGCCGTCATACCACTCAGGAAGGAGACGCATTCTGTCGCCTAGAGAATGTACTTTGGTGCGAAAAGTGCAATCATTCCCAGAACATCAGCAAAGGACCTTGTGAAAATGCTGGAGGAAACTGGTACAAAAGTATCAATATCCACAGTAAAACGAGTCCTATATCGACAAAACCTGAAAGCCCGCTCAGCAAGGAAGAAGCCACTGCTCCAAAACCGGCATAAAAAAGCCAGACTACGGTTTGCAACTGCACATGAGGAAAAATATCGTATAATATCGTGGATATATTGAAGCAACATCTCAAGACATCAGTCAGGAAGGTAAAGCTTGGTTGCAATTGGGTCTTCCAAATGGACAATGACCCCAAGCATACTTCCAAAGTTGTGGCAAAATGGCTTAAGGACAACAAAGTCAAGGTATTGGAGTGGCCATCACAAAGCCCTGACCTCAATCCTCTAGAAAATTTGTGGGCAGAACTGAAAATGTGTATGCAAGCAAGGAGGCCTACAAACCTGACTCAGTTACACCAGCTCTGTCAGGAGGAATGGGCCAAAATTCACCCAACTTATTGTGGGATGCTTGTGGAAGGCTACCCGAAATGTTTCACCCTGTCACGTCCTGACCAGTAAAAGAGGTTGTTTGTTATTGTAGTTTGGTCAGGGCGTGGCAGGGGGTGTTTGTTTTATGTGTTTCGGGGGTTTTGGTATATGTTCTATGTTAGTATATTTCTATGTCCGTTTCTAGTTGTTCTATTTCTATGTTTAGGATTTTTGTTTGACCTTCAATTGGAGGCAGCTGTTTCTTGTTGCGTCTGATTGGAGGTCCTATTTAGTAGAGGTTTTTCAGCTTGTGTTTGTGGGTGGTAGTTTTCAGTCTAGTGTTTTGTACCTGACGGAACTGTTCAGCTGTCGTTCGTTTCTTGTTTTGTTTTCGTGTTCAATAAAAGTTAAAAATGAGCACTCAACCCGCTGCGACTTGGTCTACTCCCTTCGACGGCCGTTACAGACCCAAGTTAAACAATTTAAAGGCAATGCTACCAAATACTAGTTGAGTGATTGTAAACTTCTGACCCACTGGGAATGTGATGAAAGAAATAAAAGCTGAAAGAAATAATTCTCTCTACTATTATTCTGACATTTAACATTCTTAAAATAAAGAGGTGATCCTAACTGACCTAAGACAGGGAATTTGTACTGGGATTAAATGTCAGGAATTGTGAAAAACTGAGTTTAAATATATTTGGCTAAGCGGTATGTGAACTTCTGACTTCCACTGTATACACTGAACAAAAACATAAACGCAACATGTAAAGTGTTGGTCCCATGTTTCATGAGCTGAAATATAAGATCCCAGAAATGTTCCATACACACAAAAAGCTTTTTTCTCTCAAGGTTTGTGCACAAATTTGTTTACATCCCTGTTAGTTAGCGTGCGGGATCATCTGAGTCCAGCCAACCGGACAGCTGATGAAACTGTGGGTTTGCTCAACCAAAGAATATCTGCACAAACTGTCAGAAACCGTCTCAGAGTAGCTCATCTGCGTGCTCGTCGTCCTCACCAGAGTCTTGACTTGACGCAGGTTGGCATTGTATCCGCCTTCAGTTGGCAAATGTTTACTTTCGATGGACACTGGCACACTGGAGATGTGTGCTCTTCTCACGGATGAATCACGGTTTCAACTGATGGCAGACAGTGTGTATGGCGCCATGTGGGCGAGCGGTTTGCTGATGTCAACGTTGTGAACAGAGTGCCCCATGGTGGCAGTGGGGTTATGGTATGGGCAGGCATAAGCTACGGACAACGAACATAATTTCAATTTGCATGCAATTTGGGCCAAAAATAAGTATGCTCATTAAAGACTGTTCTAACTGGGGGTATTTTTTGTGCCCATTTCTCTCTTTTATGTCACAAGTCTGTTCTCATGTCTGGTTATGCCAAGGGGAGCGTTAACCCTTACATCATTCCCTGTCTGTCTGTGGTGTCATCTGAGGGCATCTAGCTTAAATATCCATATCAGAGCACATGCACACACATGTGCATGATGTGATGCATACACACCCCTGGACTCAGAAGAACTGATAGTGGAACATGATTCAGATGAGTATCTGCAGGCGGAATTGAGTCATTCTCTTTCTGTCTCAATGTTTGAGATCACCCCTGAGATGCATGGCTTAAGCCAGTTGTACACTGCACGATTTTCAAAATCCTAACATCGCTAAACCTCTCACATTAAACAACCATCTTTCCTGTTGTTCTTTTGTCTTGCCAACGTAGTGGTGCTCACACTAAACGATGTGGCAGAGACGGGGGTCACACGCGATTCTTCACTTGGTTTTGAGGATTCTAGATACCATGCTGTCTCGCGAAAACTATGATGTGATGATGTGATTCGATTTAACATGTCTACAGTGAGCTGTGCTCAAAGCAGCCTCAAATGTTTTCCGTCAGACATTCACGCTTGCCATACAGAGTTGAAATATCTAGCCAACATTTTGAATTGAATAACATTGCTTATGAACTTCAGAGCTGTAACGATTTGACACTTTGGCTTAGATTAAAGGTAAGTACAAAAGCATACTAACAGTAGTCATCACTCCTTCCTGAGAGTCTACACATTATGTGTGATGCGAAACAACGTCATCATCTCACTGGCTTCTTCTCTGGCAAGCTCTAATTGGTTATTGGTCATCACCGTTCTCAAAACTTGTCGTTGCACATCTCACACTACAAGAGCATTGCAGATTAAATCAAGCATGTTTGAAAATATTGGGACGTCTGGTACTGCTCAAAGACGAGATCGATAACCCTCAGATTGCGTCTCTGACCCGTTCACATTAAACAAGCGTCGGTGGTCGGCCGACCTCCCCGATTAGTCAATGACATGGGGGTTTTGTCTCCGATCTCAAAGAATTGTCTGGGACAGCTAAATCGGGGCCAAAATCGTGTAGCGTACACTGGCTTTAAGCTTCTTGGCAACAACAACAACCCAGTATTTCTCTCTTTTTTTACCACCTCTCCTCCTTCTCTCTATCCCTCCCTCCCTCTCTCCTCCTTGTTCTGGATGTTCCCCTTGCCTAATAAGCAAATCCTTTACTGCAGCCTGAAGCAAATCCCTATCTGTAGGCTGAATTCAATCTGTTTATATCCTAATGTTTCAGATTCCTTTTCAGATTCTTAGCTTCTTGACAAGAACAACGCGGTCACCCATTTTCTCTTAACCTCCTCTCCTTCTCTCTTTCCCCTAACACTCTTCTCCTCTTCCTTGATGTTCCTCTTGCCTAATAATCAAATCCTTTACCAAATGTAATTAAAGTGGGAGATACTGTATCTTCGGGCTGGCTGAATTAAATCTATTTCTGAATTAAATCTGTCCGAATGTTTGAGATCTCTTGAGATGCTTCGCTTCTTGGCAACAACAACGCGGTAGGCTATTTCTCTCTTTTTTTCTACCTCTTCTCCTTCTCTTTATCCCTCCCTCTCTCCTCATTTTCTCTATTGCTCCCTCAATTTCTGGTTAATTTAATTCTCTGCCTCGTTCTTTTATGAAAGTGATTCTGTGTAACAGTGTTCACCTTTAATGAATACAATACTGCTCACTCAACTAGGGCTCTGTATAATTTTCAAAGATGATGATATTCTGTTCCAAATCATTTAGCTGGCGGCATTAGCATATTAATGTTGATGTAACACTATTGATTATAACTCACTCACTCACTCACTCACTCACTCACTCACTCACTCACTCACTCACTCACTCACTCACTCACTCACTCACTCACTCACTCACTCACTCACTCACTATGTGGTGAATATGATTGTAGCACATTTATTATCCTCACTGTCTTGTTCTGGTATGATTTATGATCAACCACCATATGTACTGTAGTCACAAATGGGGCTTACATTAATGATATAATATGATACAGCTTGTTAGCTTCTCATGTCGGTTTGGTCTATCCATGCATGAAAAGTGTGGCCTATCCCATCTGTAGCTAGCTATCCAATTTTTTCCTACTGCTGCAATCTGTGTTAATGTAGCTTGGAATCCTGAGTATCACTTTGTATTGCCCACTATTATATTGTTTCAGTGTAGTGAAACAGTATAATAGTAAAACAAAGATATATTTAGTTGGGATTCCAAGCTACATCAACACAATTCATTGAAACAATTGAGGGGTATTCCACTTGGATTCCAGGCTAGGCTAGTGTCGATGATCCATTATAGAAGGGCTTGGATTTCTGGATAAGAGCAAGAGGTTGGATAGATTAGATCTCTCTAGCTAGCCAATACAGGGCCAGTGTGCTCACAAACAGAGATTTTCTGTAGGTTTGGCTTCTCCGTGCATGTAAGCTACCATATAGAGTGTATATTTTCCTGCTGCAATCTGATCTTGATGATCCATTATAAAAGGGATTGGAGCTCTAGCCAAGAGCAAGAGATTGGCTAGTTTGGAACTCTCTCTAGCTAATAAAGGACCAGTTAGTTCAGAGACAGAGGTGGAGTAGTTTGTTTAGCTCTCTCCATCTCCATCATGGTAGGTCAATACATTAGGCTTGGAGCTGATTGTTAATTGAATTACAGTATCGTGGTAAACTAACTAATGGCTTTCTGTGTGCTGTAACCCTTAATCTTTGTCTAGCTGAGTCTGACTCTGAAGAGGGATAGGATTGCCATAGGCTTGCATTCCAAATGACAGCCTATTCCAGAACCTTATGGTCCCTAGTCAACAGTGGTGCACCATATATGGAATAGGATGCCATTTGGACCACAGCCTCTGTCTCAATTGCCTCAAAATTGCCTGTCTCAAAATATTTTGCCTCTTCTTCGTCACTCTAATCTGTAAGAACAGACCAGGTGAAACCTGCCTAATCACCCTCATATTGTTTTCACTTTTAAAGTATTCTCCAATCAGGGCTGATGAAGGGGTGGAGACGAGGAGACGAGGAGAGGACAGGGTTTTATTAAGTAAGTTGTTAAGTAAATTAAGCAGTTGAGCCAGAGCCAGAGCCAAAGAGGCTTGCTTGGTGTAGCAGACGGCTGGGGTTGCCAGGTTGGAGGGGTCAAAGGTTACCAGGGCAGTGTAGGAGAATTGTATTGAATGCGAATGAGCCATGCGGGGTTGAAGTGTCAAGTGGGTCAATTAGGTAATAGAGTTGTGATACTCAGACAGTGAGAGACATTCTTATCCCCTTCCAGACTGGAGAGGACCAAGAACTTTAGGTGCTGGTAGCCAAGGAAGGTTAGATTAGAATACAGTAACCAGTGCCTTCTATGCAGTAAGGAACCCTTTCAATCTAACTCAGTCTGAAGAGATCGGGTTGCAATAGTGTGTGTTTGAGATCGACTACATTGTAGTCAGACTGAGCAGAATCAGAGATCATTAATCACGAATCACCTTGCATACCAAATAGCTACTCAATATTTGTTAAAGATTAGTGATTCTGTGCCTCGCCTGGCTCAAATGGATCCCCTCAAAGACACTGACACTTTAAGACTTGCTGGCTGGAAGTAGCAGACATCTGCTGGGACTGGGAGAGACTAGGTTTGCCAAGGTTGGAGAATCCAGTATGTTGAGTGGATTTCGTCTCCCTGTGCATGAGCCATGGGTTGAAGTAAGGCTGTGCTGGTAAAAAAATGTTGTCAGAAGGTGATTGTCAAGCAAATAACTGCCGGTCTCAGGGTAATTGACTGTTAATGGAACTAAAACACCTTTAGGCAGGTGCCTTCTGGCGCTTCCATGCATAGCCTACAAGCCACTGATGCAGACCTTTTTTATTCAATTTTTTATTTCACCTTTATTTAACCAGGTAGGCCAGTTGAGAACAAGTTCTCATTTACAACTGTGACCTGGCCAAGATAAAGCAAAGCAGTGCGACAAAAAACAACAACAGAGTTACATATGGAATAAACAAACATACAGTCAATAACACAATAGAAAAAAGCCTATATACAGTGTGTGCAAATGGCGTGAGGAGGTAAGGCAATAAATAGGCCATAGTAGCGAAGTAATTACAATTCAGCAAATTAACACTGGAGTGAAAGATGTGCAGATGATGATGTGCAAGTAGAAATACTGGTGTGCAAAAGAGCAAAAAAAGTAAATAAAAACAATATGGGGATGAGGTAGGTAGATTGGATGGGCTATTTACAGATGGGCTGTGTACAGCTGCAGCGATCGGTTATCTGCTCAGATAGCTGATGTTTAAAGTTAGTGAGGGAGATATAAGTCCCCAACTTCAGCGATTTTTGCAATTCGTTCCAGTCATTGGCAGCAGAGAACTGTAAGGAAAGGTGGCCAAAGGAAGTGTTGGCTTTGGGGAGGACCAGTGAGATATACTTGCTGGAGCGCATGCTACAGGTGAGTGTTGTTATCGTGACCAGTGAGCTGAGATAAGGCGGAGCTATAACGACTTCCGCCGAAGTCAGCTCCTCTCCTTGTTCGGGCGGCGTTCGGCGATCGACGTCACCGGCTTTCTAGCCATTGCCGCTCCATTTTTAATATTCCCATTTGTTTTGTCTTGTTCCATACACACCTGGTTTTCATTCCCTAATCACACTGAATGTATTTAGTCCTCTGTTCCCCTCCATGTCTTTGTGTGAAATTTTTTGATGTTATGTGTGTATTGTTACGTGCCAGACTTTTGTTATTGTTCCGTGTTTTGGGCACGTTGTATGTACTTCTGTGCTTTCGTTTGGACCGGAATTAAAACTGCGCCTGTTAACTACACTCTGCTCTCCTGCACCTGACTTTGCCTCCAGTACACACCCGTAACAGGAGCTTTACCTAGCACAGACTTATAGATGACCTGGAGCCAGTGGGTCTGGCGACGAATATGTAGCGAGGGCTAGCCGACTACAGCATACAGGTTGCAGTGGTGGGTGGTATATGGGGCTTTGGTGACAAAATGGATGGCACTGTGATAGACTGCATCCAGTTTGCTGAGTAGAGTGTTGGAAGCTATTTTGTAAATGACATTGCCGAAGTCGAGGATCGGTAGGATAGTAAGTTTAACGAGGGTATGTTTGGCGGCGTGAGTGAAGGAGCCGATTCTAGATTTAATTTTGGATTGGAGATGTTTAATATGAGCCAGACACCTAGGTATTTGTAGTTGTCCACATATTCTAAGTCAGAACCGTCCAGAGTAATGGTTCTTCAGCACAAGGGGTCACTTACCACTGAAAGCTGAATTCACAAAGGATTCCAGCAGAGGCGGGACTTTATAATTGGTGAGTCTACTCACTCTGACCCTTTGTCGCGTATACAACACCGGAGGCAATCTTTCTAGTATCTTGGTCAAAATAACAGTCATCAAATTCATGAAAGTAAAGTCACGACACAGCATATCCCCCCTTATCACAGAATTCCTGTTGCAGTGGTTGCCTGGGAAGCTGTGCAGGCAGAGTAGATGTTGAATTTTCTAAAATGTCTATCATTACAGCTTGATGATAGCGGAAAGACAAAAGGAGATGGAGAGTGAAATACTATTAACCCACCCCCCCACACCATCATGATTAGCCGCAATGACACAAGCTACATCAACACACACGTGACATGATCGTAATTTTCAGTGCAGCTTTTTCAGGCATGCTGGTAAGTAGCTTGCTATCTAAAAGTCACAACACAGATGAAAAGGGATTAGTTACCAGTACCGATCTGCCACATTCTGTTTGTACAAAAAGCCGTATGATGCATACATGTGATGATGGTTTTTAGGAATTACATATTTAAATTAGTTAAGACACGTGTATAAATGTCTGGAATTGCATGACGTTGCATAATGCAGGAAGTAATGCCTGCCTCCTGAATCCAATTGTTTGACATGGGGGGAGGGGACCAGTAACTTTATGATCAACTTCGTCAATGTACCATCTACAGTAATTTTTTATACTTCGTTCAACCTACTATGAACTGGTTCCATCCAAATATCTTCCAATTTGATAAAAAAACATGATTTTCACTATTCAGGACCTTTAATGTAATCTGAACTGCAATCCAGATAATTTGGCTCTGCTATCAGATTAAGTACAGTGATAACATATTAATGTGTTGTATAATAAACTAAATATCTGACATATTACCATTTGCACTTTGCTGAGCTTTTAAAGGGCTGAAAGTGCAGTGATAGACATTTGGGTGACAACTAAACCAAAAACCAGACATTGTTTTTTAATTGGAATTTGGTTGTGCTTTTAGATGGTTGAAATCACAGTGAGAACACATTGAAAATTCAATTCACTTTTGGCTGGGTTTTTCAGTGGGTTGTAACCTCATTGATCAACGTCTCAACCAAATATTTCCCAATTATACATGTTGAAATGACGTGGTGTGCCCAGTGGGACATCATTTCGATGTGGAGAACTGGGTAATATTAGGTTGATACATAAGACTGCTAAACACGGCTGCTAAATAGCTAATCAAATGGCTAACATTACCTGGACTACCTTCATTGAACGTTTTTTGGACTGCCCACATACTCACGCATACTTGGACTGACACCCCAACACACGCACATACACACACTACATACGCCTACACACACATAACATGCGCACACATGCATACTGACGCCACATACACACTCACTCACACATAGCGTACCAGTCAAAAGGTTGGACACACCTACTCATTCAAGGGTTTTACTATGTAGAATAATAGTCAAGACATCAAAACTATGAAATAACACATATGGAATCGTGTAAAAAAGTGTTAAACAAATCAAAACAAATTTTATATTTGATATTCTTCAAAGTAGCCAGCCTTTGCTTTGATGACAGCTTTGCACACTCTTGGCATTCTCTCAACGAGCTTCACGAGGAATGCTTTTCCAACACATATGCTTGTTGGCTGCTTTTCCTTCACTCTGAGGTCCAACTCATCCCAAACCATCTCAATTCAGTTGAGGTCAGGTGATTGTGTAGACCAGGTCATCTGATGCAGCACTCCATCACTCTCCTTGGTCAAATAGCCCTTACACATTTACATTTACATTTAAGTCATTTAGCAGACGCTCTTATCCAGAGCGACTTACAAATTGGTGCATTCACCTTATAATATCCAGTGGAACAACCACTTTACAATAGTGCATCTAAATCTTTTAAGGGGGGGGTTAGAAGGATTACTTTATCCTATCCCAGGTATTCCTTGAAGAGGTGGGGTTTCAGGTGTCTCCGGAAGGTGGTGATTGACTCCGCTGTCCTGGCGTCGTGAGGGAGCTTGTTCCACCATTGGGGTGCCAGAGCAGCGAACAGTTTTGACTGGGCTGAGCGGGAACTGTGCTTCCTCAGAGGTAGGGAGGCGAGCAGGCCAGAGGTGGATGAACGCAGTGCCCTTGTTTGGGTGTAGGGCCTGATCAGAGCCTGAAGGTACGGAGGTGCCGTTCCCCTCACAGCTCCGTAGGCAAGCACCATGGTCTTGTAGCGGATGCGAGCTTCGACTGGAAGCCAGTGGAGAGAGCGGAGGAGCGGGGTGGCGTGAGAGAACTTGGGAAGGTTGAACACCAGACGGGCTGCGGCGTTCTGGATGAGTTGTAGGGGTTTAATGGCACAGGCAGGGAGCCCAGCCAACAGCGAGTTGCAGTAATCCAGACGGGAGATGACAAGTGCCTGGATTAGGACCTGCGCCGCTTCCTGTGTGAGGCAGGGTCGTACTCTGCGAATGTTGTAGAGCATGAACCTACAGGATCGGGTCACCGCCTTGATGTTGGTGGAGAACGACAGGGTGTTGTCCAGGGTCACGCCAAGGCTCTTAGCACTCTGGGAGGAGGACACAAGGGAGTTGTCAACCGTGATGGCGAGATCATGGAACGGGCAGTCCTTCCCCGGGAGGAAGAGCAGCTCCGTCTTGCCGAGGTTCAGCTTGAGGTGGTGATCCGTCATCCACACTGATATGTCTGCCAGACATGCAGAGATGCGATTCGCCACCTGGTTGTCAGAAGGGGGAAAGGAGAAGATTAATTGTGTGTCATCTGCATAGCAATGATATGAGAGACCATGTGAGGATATGACAGAGCCAAGTGACTTGGTGTATAGCGAGAATAGGAGTGGGCCTAGAACAGAGCCCTGGGGGACACCAGTGGTGAGAGCACGTGGTGCGGAGACAGATTCTCGCCACGCCACCTGGTAGGAGCGACCTGTCAGGTAGGACGCAATCCAAGCGTGGGCGGCGCCGGAGATGCCCAGCTCGGAGAGGGTGGAGAGGAGGATCTGATGGTTCACGGTATCAAAGGCAGCAGATAGGTCTAGAAGGATGAGAGCAGAGGAGAGAGAGTTAGCTTTAGCAGTGCGGAGAGCCTCCGTGACACAGAGAAGAGCAGTCTCAGTTGAATGCCCAGTCTTGAAACCTGACTGATTAGGATCAAGAAGGTCATTCTGAGAGAGATAGCAAGAGAGCTGGCCAAGGACGGCGCGTTCAAGAGTTTTGGAGAGAAAGGAAAGAAGGGATACTGGTCTGTAGTTGTTGACATCGGAGGGATCGAGTGTAGGTTTTTTCAGAAGGGGTGCAACTCTCGCTCTCTTGAAGACGGAAGGGACGTAGCCAGCGGTCAAGGATGAGTTGATGAGCGAGGTGAGGTAGGGGAGAAGGTCTCCGGAAATGGTCTGGAGAAGAGAGGAGGGGATAGGGTCAAGTGGGCAGGTTGTTGGGCGGCCGGCCGTCACAAGACGCGAGATTTCATCTGGAGAGAGAGGGGAGAAAGAGGTCAAAGCACAGGGTAGGGCAGTGTGAGCAGGACCAGCGGTGTCGTTTGACTTAGCAAACGAGGATCGGATGTCGTCAACCTTCTTTTCAAAATGGTTGACGAAGTCATCCGCAGAGAGGGAGGAGGGGGGGGGGGAGGGGGAGGAGGATTCAGGAGGGAGGAGAAGGTAGCAAAGAGCTTCCTAGGGTTAGAGGCAGATGCTTGGAGTTTAGAGTGGTAGAAAGTGGCTTTAGCAGCAGAGACAGAAGAGGAAAATGTAGAGAGGAGGGAGTGAAAGGATGCCAGGTCCGCAGGGAGGCGAGTTTTCCTCCATTTCCGCTCGGCTGCCCGGAGCCCTGTTCTGTGAGCTCGCAGTGAGTCGTCGAGCCACGGAGCAGGAGGGGAGGACCGAGCCGGCCTGGAGGATAGGGGACAGAGGAAATCAAAGGATGCAGAGAGGGAGGAGAGGAGGGTTGAGGAGGCAGAATCAGGAGATAGGTTGGAGAAGGTTTGAGCAGAGGGAAGAGATGATAGGATGGAAGAGGAGAGAGTAGCGGGAGAGAGAGAGCGAAGTTTGGGACGGCGCAATACCATCCGAGTAGGGGCAGAGTGAGAAGTGTTGGATGAGAGCGAGAGGGAAAAGGATACAAGGTAGTGGTCGGAGACTTGGAGGGGAGTTGCAATGAGATTAGTGGAAGAACAGCATCTAGTAAAGATGAGGTCAAGCGTATTGCCTGCCTTGTGAGTAGGGGGGGAAGGTGAGAGGGTGAGGTCGAAAGAGGAGAGGAGTGGAAAGAAGGAGGCAGAGAGGAATGAGTCGAAGGTAGACGTGGGGAGGTTAAAGTCACCCAGAACTGTGAGAGGTGAGCCATCCTCAGGAAAGGAACTTATCAAGGCGTCAAGCTCATTGATGAACTCTCCAAGGGAACCTGGAGGGCGATAAATGATATGGATGTTAAGCTTGAAAGGGCTGGTAACTGTGACAGCATGGAATTCAAATGAGGAGATAGACAGATGGGTCAGGGGAGAAAGAGAGAATGTCCACTTGGGAGAGATGAGGATTCCAGTGCCACCACCCCGCTGGCTCGATGCTCTAGGGGTATGCGAGAACACGTAGGCAGACGAGGAGAGAGCAGTAGGAGTAGCAGTGTTATCTGTGGTAATCCATGTTTCCGTCAGCGCCAGGAAGTCTAGGGACTGGAGGGTAGCATAGGCTGAGATGAACTCAGCCTTGTTGGCCGCAGACCGGCAGTTCCAGAGGCTGCCGGAGACCTGGAACTCCACGTGGGTCGTGCGCGCTGGGACCACCAGGTTAGAGTGGCAGCGGCCACGCGGTGTGGAGCGTTTGTATGGCCTGTGCAGAGGGGAGAGAACAGGGATAGACAGACACATAGTAGACAAGCTACAGAAGAGGCTACGCTAATGCAAAGGAGATTGGAATGACAAGTGGACTACACGTCTCGAATGTTCAGAAAGTTAAGCTTACGTTGCAAAAATCTTATTGACTAAAATGACGAAAATGATACAGTACTGCTGGCTGGTGGAGTAGGCTAGCTAGCAGTGGCTGCGTTGTTGACTTTGAACGTGTAGCTGGCTAGGTAACCTCGATAGTTTCAGTACTACACCTTGTCATGATACAAAGCAACTTTGTAGCTAGCTAGCTAACATAACACTAATCAAGACGTTCCTTGTAATGTATTTAGTTTCTACAATGCTGCTCGTCGGTAATAGTTGGCTGGGTTAGGAAAAATGGCGTCGCGGGGGACGGAAATAGCTGGCTAGCTAACCTCGATGGCTGGCTAGCTAACCTCGGTAATTACTAAACTACACAATTATCAAGCTATGACAAAGACAACTAAGTAGCTAGCTAGCTAACACTGCACTAGTCAAATCGTTCCGTTGTAAAGTATTAGTATCTACAGCGCTGCTAGTCGGTAACGGTTGGCTAGCTAGCAGTGGGTTAATGATGACTAGGTGTGTTGACTAGGTCTGACGCCGCGTCGCGGCTGGCTAGCTCACCTCGATAATTACTCAAACTACACAATTATCTTAGATACAGAGACAGCAAAGACAACTATGTAGCTGGCTAACTAACACTAACACCACACTAATCAAGTCGTTACGTTGTAATGTAATAGTTTCTACAGTGCTGCTAGTCGGTAGAAGTTGGCTAGCTAGCAGTGATGACTAGCTAGCTAGCAGCTAGCAGTGTTGACTACGTTAGGAGGACGAAGATAGCTAGCCTCGATATTTACTCTAATTACTCTAAACTACACAATTATCTTTGATACAAAGACGGCTATGTAGCTAGCTAAGAAGAATTGTTCAGATCAAACAAATCAAGCCGTTGTAATGTAGTGAAGTGTAATATTACCTGTGGAGCGAAGCGTAGTGCGACTGCGTAGTGCGACTGCTCGCTCCAGTTGTGAAAACACAGCCTGGAGGTGTGTTTTGGGTTATTGTCCTGTTGAAAAACAAATGATGGTCCCACTAAGAGCAAACCAGATGGGATGGCGTATCGCTGCAGAATGCTGTGGTAGCAATGCTGGTTAAGTGTGCCTTGAATTCTAAATAAATCACTGACAGTGTCACCAGAAAAGCACCCCTACACCATCACACCTCCTCCTCCATGCTTCCCGGTGGGAACCACACATGCGGAGATAATCCGTTCACCTACTCTGCGTCTCACAAAGACACAGCGGTTGGAACCAAAAATCTCAAATTTGGACTCATCAGACCAAGGGACATATTTTCACTGGTCTAATGTCCATTGCTTGTGTTTGTTGGGCCAAACAAGTCTCTTCTTATTGGTGTCTTTTAGTAGTGGTTTCTTTGCAGCAATTAGACCATGAAGGCCTGATTCATGCAGTCTCCTCTGAACAGTTGATGTTGAGATGTGTCTGTTATTTGAACTTTGTGATGCATTTATTTGAGCTGCAATTTCTGAGGCTGGTAACGCTAATGAACTTATCCTCTGCAGCAGAGGTAACTCTGGGTCTTCCTTTCCTGTGGTGGTCCTCATGAGTCAGTTTCATCGTAGCACATGATGGTTTTTGCAAATGCACTTGAAGAAACTTTCCACATTGTCTAACCTTCATGTCTTAAAACCTCTTCAGGATCGGACCCTTTTTTTCAATTTTCACCTAAAATGACATACCCAAATCTAACTGCCTGTAGCTCAGGACTTGAAGCAGAGACTGCAGGGGTTCAAACTGTCGTACACAGTTGCTAAATTTGAATATAAAAATGGATTTGATCAAACAAAACTATTCTACATTTTATCTCTGGGACACTCAGGATGACAAATCAGAGCAAGATTACTGAATAATTACTGATCATAATCTGACACTTATAGCCAGAAAGCTTTCAAAGAACAGGTTTAACCTCTCTACTGTTAGAAAGCCGGATCAACTAAGAATACCTAAGAGTGAATTAAATTATTTTGAAAACGCAATTAAGGGAATTAACTGGAATGATCTCTTGTCCTATACAAATGTGGAAGATGATAGTCAAGTTTTTCTATCCACAATCCAGACTACAATAAATGGCTTCCTAAAGAAAATCAAATCCAAACCTGGCCAAAAGAGCACTCTACCTTGGTAAAATGGAGAAATCTGGAAATTGATGAAAGAACGAGATGATGCTCTAAAAACAGCCCTAAAATCCAAATTAGAGCATGACAGACATAGGTTTACCATGTTGAGAAATAAGGTGATGAAAGAAATCAGACAGGCCAAGGCAAACTTTTTTATTAACATAATTGATGAAGCAAAGGGAAATTCTGAATTGATCTGGGAGAATCTAAACCATTTAACAGAGAAAGACCATAGCAACACTGCAAAAAGACTAGAAATCATGGATAACAATCTAACACAGGATGCAGTCGAAATAGCAATAGCCTGCAATTCCTACTTTATTGACTCTGTCAGGGTACTGACACAGTACCCCTCCACTGGTTTCTTGGGCTCAGTGCTAGCGAATGACGCTCAACCTGTCTTCATCATAAGGGAGGTTTCTGAGTCAAAGGTGAACAAGGTGATTAGCTCACTAAATAACTCTAAAGCCAAAGATGTGTTTGGGCTGGACTCTACCTTTCTTAAAAACTACAGAGTCACTCATTGGCCCCATTACTAAGGTCACCAACACATCTATTGGTCAGGGGGTGTTTCCAAGGGTATGGAAGTCGGCCATAATAACTTCCATCTTTAAATCGGGTGACCCTGCTGACGTGAGTAACTACAGGCCCATTAGTATACTACCTGTGGTGTCGAAGGTTGTGGAAAAGTGTGTAGCAGAACAACTGATTGCCCACCTCAACAACAGCCCCTTCACATTACATTCCATGCAGTTTGGCTTCAGAGCGAAACACTCCACAGAAACGGCCAACTGGTTTCTTCTGGAAAATGTGAAGTCCAAGATGGACAAAGGGGGCGTGGGGCTGTGTTTCTGGACCTAAGGAAGGCTTTTGATACTGTTAACCATGAGGTTCTCATCACAAAATTGTCCAAGTTCAACTTTTCCCCCGATGCATTGAGAAGGATGAAATCATACCTTGAATGCAGAACTCAGTGTGTCAGAGTGAGCAATGAGCTGTCGCCCACTCTTAGCTATGATGTGGGCGTGCCCCAAGGGTCAATACTGGGGCCCCTCCTGTTCAACCTGTACATTAATGAGCTGCCTTCTGTCTGTACTGGGTCTGAGGTTCAAATGTATGCAGATGATACAGTGATATATGTGCATGCAAAGAGCAAACAACTAGCTGCACAAGAACTCACTACTGTAATGGTCCAGGTTACAAAGTGTCTCAGTGACTCGTGTTTGCATCTCAATGTGAAAAAAACTGTCTGCATTTTCTTCACAAAGAGGGCAACAGATGCTACTGAGCCAGATGTCTATGTGTCAGGGGAGAAGCTCCAGGTGGTATTTGATTTTAAGTACCTTGGCATCATACTTGATTCCAACCTCTCTTTTAAAAAGCAGGTGAAAAAGGTAATTCAAGTAACCAAATTGAACCTAGCTAATTTCCGATTTATATGAAATTGTTTGACTACAGAGGTAGCAAAACTGTACTTCAAATCTATGATACTCCCCCACTTAACATACTGCTTGACTAGTTGGGCCCAAGCTTGCTGTACAACATTAAAACCCATTCAGTCTGTCTACCAACAGGCTCTCAAAGTGCTTGATAGGAACCCCACACAGATCCCGCAGAGGTTAACCCCTACTTATTGATACCTCAATTACCTCGTAGCCTTCAAAATGGACTCAGTACTGGTTCTCCAGGTATATAGCCATGTTATTTTTACTCTTTATTGTTTTTAGTTATTCACCGTGTGTTTATTCCTTGTTTCACTATTTCTATTATTATATGATTTTTTTAATCTTTATTTTTGTCTCTGCATTATTGGAAAAGGATCCGTAAGTAAGCATTTCGCTGTTAGTCGACACTACATGTTTACAAAGCATAACATTTGATTCGATTTTTAACTGGTCAACAACTTATTAGGCTATTTTCTCTATTGCAAATGTGATATTGAATTGTGTTTGGTTGTCAACGCAACCAAATATCAACATTTGAAGGAGATGTATCCTTGGATAGTTCCGTCTGTGCCACTGAGTCTGGCTTTAATTCCAGTTTCTCTACAAATTAATAATTGACATGTTGGATTCACTTATCCATTTCAGCCAATGCACTTTAAATACCGCTTGATTTGATTTAGTCATATTCTTTAACTTAGGTTTTTGGTTGAGATGGAGACGTGAATCCCACATGTTTTTTTTTACAGATCCATTTGAAATGAACCACAGCTTGAAACCCTAGCCCTCTATGTATTGCCTATTTTTAGCTGAATTCTGGGTTGAATTTAAAGAATAGCTGTTGATGATTTCCCAAATGCTAAATACAGTGCCTTCGGAAAATATTAAGACCCCTTGACTTTTTCCAAATTTTGCTACGTTACAGCTTTTAAAAAAATCCTCAGCAATCTACACACAATACCCCATAATGACAAAGTGAAAACAGGTTTTTAGAAATTTTTGCAAATGTATTAAACATAAAGAACATATATTCCTTATTTACATAAGTATTCAGACCCTTTGCTATAAGACTCGAAATTGAGCTCAGGTGCATCCTGTTTCCATTGATCATCCTTTTTTCTACAACTTAATTGGATTCCACCTGTGGTAAATTCAATTGCTTGGACATAATTTGGAAAGGCACACGCTTGTCTACATAAGGTCCCACAGTTGACAGTGCATGTCAGAGCAAAAACCAAGCCATGAGGTCGAAGGAATTGTCCGTAGAGCTCCGAGACAGGATTGTGTTGAGGCACAGATCTGGGGAAGGGTACCAAAAAACATCTGCAGCACTGAAGGTCCCCAAGAATACAGTGGCCATCATCCTTAAATGGAAGAAGTTTGGAACCACCAAGACTCTTTCTTCCAAGAGCTGGCCGCCTGGCCAAACTGAGCAATCAGGGAGAAGGGCCTTGGTCACTGAGGTGACCAAGAACCCGATGGTCAGTCTGACAGAGTTCCTCTGTGGAGATGGGAGAACCTTCCAGAAGGACAACCATCTCTGCTGCACTCCATCAGTAAGGCCTTTATGGTAGAGGGGCCAGACTGAAGCCAGTCCTCAGTACAAGGCACATGACAGCCCACTTGGAGTTTGCAAAAAGGCACCTAAAGACTGTCAAACCATGAGAAACAAGATTATTTGGTCTGATGAAACCAAGATTGAACTCATTGGCCTGAATGCCAAGCGCCACTTCTAGAGGAAACCTGGCACCATCCCTACGGTGAAACATGGTGGTGGCAGCATCTTGCTGTCGTGACGTGACTCTCCTTAATGTGATGTCTGCTATTCATCTAATAATTACAGTTGAAGTCGGAAGTTTACATACACCTTAGCCAAATACATTTAAACTCAGTTTCACAATTCCTGACATTTAATCCGAGTAAAAATGTCCTGTCTTAGGTCAGATAGGATCACCACTTTATTTTAAGAATGTGAAATGTCAGAATAATAGTAGAGAGAATGATTTATTTCAGTTTTTATTTATTTCATTACATTGCCAGTGGGTCAGAAAATTACATAAACTCAATTAGTATTTGGTAGCATTGCCTTTAAATTGTTTAACTTGGGTCAAACATTTCGAGTAGCCTTCCACAAGCTTCCCACAATAAGTTGGGGGAATTTTGGCCCATTCCTCCTGGCAGAGCTGGTGTAACGGAGTCAGGTTTGAGGGGCTCTGTAATGGTCGTCGTATGTAGTAGACCAAGGCGCAGGGGGTTGAGTGCTCATTTTTAACTTTTATTGAACACTTAAATAACAAAACAAGAAAACGAACGAACGCACAGTATTGCAGGCTAAACACAGCAGTGCAAAAACAACTTCCCACAAGGGACATGTGAAAACAGGGCTTCCTAAGTATGACTCCCAATCAGCAACAACGATGTACAGCTGTTCCTGATTGAGAGCCATACCAGGCCAACACAAAGAAATACACAACATAGATAGATCATAGAAATACAATACATAGAACAAAACCAAAAACCCCGGACTACTCTAAACAAACACCCCTCTACATAAACACAAACCCCGAACCACATAAAACAAACACCCCCCTGCCACGTCCTGACCAAACTACACTAACAAATAACCCCTTTACTGGTCAGGACGTGACAGGCTCCTTGCACGTACACGCTTTTTCAGTTCTGCCCACAACTTTTCTAGAGGATTGAGGTCAGGGCTTTGTGATGGCCACTCCAATACCTTGACTTTGTTGTCCTTAAGCCATTTTGCCACAACTTTGGAAGTATGCTTTTGGTCATTGTCTATTTGAAAGACCCATTTGCGACGAAGCTTTAACTTCCTGACTGATGTCTTGAGATGTTGCTTCAATATATCCACATAATTTTCCTCCCTCATGATGCCATCTATTTTGTGAAGTGCACCAGTCCCTCCTGCAGCAAAGCACCCCCACAACATGATGCTGCCACGCCCGTGCTTCACGGTTGGGATGGTGTTCTTCGGCTTGCAAGCCTCCCCCTTTTTCCTCCAAACATAACGATGGTCATTATGGCCAAGCAGTTCTATTTTTGTTTCATCAGACCAGAGGACATTTCTCCAAAAAGTATGATATTTTTCCCCATGTGCAGTTGCAAACCATGGTCTGGCTTTTTTATGGCGATAATGGAGCAGTGGCTTCTTCCTTGCTGAGTGGCCTTTCAGGTTATGACGATATAGGACTTGTTTTACTGTGGATATAGATACTTTTGTACCTGTTTCCTCCAGCATCTTCACAAGGTCCTTTGCTGTTGTTCTGGGATTGATTGCACTTTTCGCACCAAAGTACGTTCATCTCTAGGAGACAGAAAGCATCTCCTTCCTGAGCGGTATGACGGCTGCGTGGTCCCATGCTGTTGATACTTACGTACTATTGTTTATACAGATGAACGTGGTACCTTCAAGCATTTGGAAATTGCTCCCAAGGATGAACCAGACTTGTGGAAGTCTACAATTGTTTCTGATGTCTTGGTTGATTTCTTTTGATTTTCCCATGATGTCAAGCAAAGAGGCACTGAGTTTGAAGGTAGGCTTGAAATACATCCACAGGTGCACCTCCAATTGACTCAAATGATGTCAATTAGCCTATCAGAAGCTTCTAAAGCCATGACATCATTTTCTGGAATTTTCCAAGCTGTTTAAAGGCACAGTCAACTTAGTTTATGTAGACTTCTGACCCACTGGAATTGTGATACAGTGAATTACAATTGAGATAATCTGTCTGTAAACAATTGTTGGAAAAATTATATGTGTCATGCACAAAGTAGATGTCCTAACTGACTTGCCAAAACTATAGTTTGTTAACAAGAAATTTGTGGAGTGGTTGAAAAATGAGTTCTAATGACTCCAACCTAAGTGTATGTAAACTTCCGACTTCAACTCTACCTACTACGTTTAATTATTAGTAGATTAAATTAATAATGTAACAATTAACTCATTAAGAATTTGGGGCCCCATGGGAAAAGTTTATTTAATGAGTTAGCGTTTTCCAAATTAACTCAATAATATATCGATATCAAACCTACCCTTTCAAATGACTTTGATAGCAACAGTGAACCTATTAAGTGGAGATTTCTCAACAATTACTCTCACAATAGTACATTGGTAACAGTCGGTGACAAATGTCTATGCTGAGGAGGGACTGGCTTGGTTAAAACCCTGGATGGGAGACCATAGAAATTTAGATCAACTCTCCTGTTGTAGGTGTTGACCAGCCTGTAGTTTTTTTCTTTTTTTCCAAAAGGTATAAATTCAAAATATTTCATACAAGGTTTGTCAATGTTGAAAATTGGTTACCTGTGGTTGAAGTTTCACCCTCAACAACAGTTTATGTTCATACTTTTTTCAAATCCAATGTATTTTCCACTTAAATTCCAATTCAGAATATGTTACTTTCAAACAGTTTCTGCCCAGTGGGTAGAGTCTCTGGATTTGTCCTGACTCTCTACCCCACTTTCAAATACATGACAGTAACTGTGCAAGCTAACATTTCAGGGTGGAAAAGGTATAACATCAGGACACAGCCTCTTAGTTTGAGGGGTTAAAATTAAGCTCTCCCCTAAGGTTGTGGTTGATTAAATGTATTTGAATGTATGTAATTCAAGTGAATTGAAACAATTTTTGTTAAGTTAACGTTGATTTTCTGTGTAATTTTGTGTCGGCTGTAGTGTGTGTCGGCTAAACCCATCCATGTTAATGTGCACATCACTGGAAGACTGTACAGTAAAACTCAGAAGTGTCCGGTTGATACGAAAGCACTTCCATCATCTGACATGCCTGTCTTTCTCACTCATGGCTGTATCAAGGCTTGAACTGGCATATAAAATGAGAAATGGGCTCGCTTAGGCTCTACACCGTTGCTCTTGCAAGTCTCCATCTCCCTCTCTCTGTCTTTCACCCCCCCCCCCGCGCTGCTAGTCGGTCCACCGGACACAGCCATGTGATTCACTCCCTCTGTCTCTCTCTCCTCACTCTCTTTCGTCCTCTCTTACCCTCTCTCTCTGTGTGTCTGCTCTCGATTGGACCATGACAATCTCTTAATGGGGGCTAGGTGGCATTTGTTCCTCTGGGTTAGTCACTTCCCAGGGATTCTCTTCCCTCTCACCCTCTCTCTATCCCTTCGCTCCATCTCGCTCTCGCCCACTCTCCCCTCAAGGCAGAGTTAGGGAACCAAGGGAAATATTTTTCTCTTTAGCTCTTCTCTCCTTTCGACTACTCTCTCTCTTCTCTAGCTTAGCTGACTCAAATTGTGAAAATCGATCCAGGAACAAAGAAAACCTTTCCATTTCTCTGCTCTTTCGCTCTTTCCTGTTTCTTTCTCTCGTTCTCCCTCTCACAGCCTCTTAATGAATAATGCAGAGTGCTCCAGTTCCATAAAAGACTAATTGCTCCAGTTTCTGAGTGTTAAAAAACATGTTATTTATGCCAGTGCATAACGATAGTGAGAAACGTCTAGTTATCTAAGCGAAAGCTTTGGGATAAACTTTGATTTAAAAGATAAACTCAAGTATTCCCTTTGTTTTTTTGTGTGTTTTTTTTAATGCATTCTCTATATCTCCCTTAGCAACCATCATGTAGGCCTAACCAGTGTATTGTAATTTGTAACCATGGTGTATAAATATGCCCCCTATTTAGAGAGACTGATGGTATCCACAGATTGTGTAGCAGTTTAACAGGCATTTTCTAGAGAGAGAGAGATTATTTGACCCTTCTGTAATTTATTATTTTCATGTAATGTATTATTGTGTCTGCCATTGTTGATGGGGAGCTGAATGATGTTGTTATCTGTCTGTCTGTGGTTTAGCTGTAGGGAGCCAGCAGCCCAGAACCATGTAGATTCTGTGTCCAGAGCAACCTATAGCTGCCCAGAGACCTGCCCTGAGAGCAGGCTGCATCCCGTGTAAAAGGCCCTTTATAAGCAGGCCATCCCGTGTGACACACACACAAATGTCCCGTGTGTAGGGCCCTTCATACCTCTGAGAGGAGGAGAGGGGACAATCTCTTTTCTCCGGCCACAGCAGAGAGTCAAGTCAAGTGGGAGGGAAAAACACATACAGTGACTATCACCAAATCCCAAAGCCTCTTATTTATCAATCTGTGTTTAAAAAAAAAAAAATATTTACCAACCAACAAGATGTAGCCAGTGATGCATTGACATGCAAAGCGAGAGAAGCGAGAGATAGATGAGAGGGAGGGTAGTAGAGTGTGAAAAGGAAGCTTTAAAGCAAATGCCATGGCTATATAGCTGCTGCCCTGGTTAAACCCACCACGCCCAACCCTCTAGCTGCTGTGTTTGCTAGTGATGGAGAAAAAGTGTGACACCAATCAGGCCCCCGATGACTGGAGTTGCCCACCCCTGAGTCTAGCACACACACACACACAGACACACAGACAGACACACACACACGCACACGCACACGCACACACACAGGCCTCTGTCTGGTTAGAGAGCAGAGCAGCAGAGCTCTGATGGTCCCCAAAGCTCAGCCCATTAAAACTTTTCTCTCTGCCAGACCTCCATTTACATTCAGCTGCTTTCTCTCGCTCTCTCTTTCTCCCCCTTCCCCCTTCCCTCCCACCTTCCCCTGTCACACCCTTCTCTTTGTTTTCCCCTATAGCCCAGAACCTCACTCATAGCTAGTTCTCCCCCACTCCCCAACTCTCATGCTAACAACAGATTGCGGGAAGGGAGGCCTTGGCCCAGGCCTTGGCCTGCTGTATTTCACAAGCAACACACAGACACACACAAAAACACACAAACACACATAATGGAGAAACTTATATAGCACATGTATGCAGAACAGAACAAAACAAAATAGCAGATTAGCTTTAAGCAGGGATATCAGAATAAGAAACGGCTTAGCAAAGCAATAGGGATGTTTGATCCTCATTATATCATATAAGCATTTCATGTCATTCACAAGCCCCAACACATTTTCAGTTGTTCTGCTCAGTGCAGCGTTCTGCTCTGTGTGGAGAACATCCTTTGGAACTGTGTCCAATGGTAATCAGACCTAATGGAAAGCTTGTTTGCACCTGGCCAAATTTATTTGTGACAGTTAAAAACTGTTTCAGTTATTTGAAACCCATGTCAGATGACGAAAAATATGGAGTCTATTACCTATTCAACTATGTCACATCAGAACCTCAGGAAATATCTCCATACAGTATACTGTGCATTTTCCTTATCTGCAGAAAAAATGTATAACTGAAATCTTAAAGCTAGTGAGTCAGTAGATATTGACCGGTGGTGAAATTGTGACAGTTGAAAACCTTAACAGTTTAAATGGGAAGTTCAAAAAATACTCAGTCTATTCAACTAGGTCATAGTAGGACCTCAGGAAATCGTCTTCTCTACACACTGTATATCATTTCCCTGTCTGCAGCAGAAATGAATAACTAAACATCCTAAGAATACTTCTAGAACTACCTGAATCTGAGTTTAAAGCCATTGAGTTAGTAGACATTGTCTGCATCCAAAAGGGCACCATATTTCTTATATAGTTCACTACTTTTTACCTATAGTGCTCAGGTCAAAAGTAGGACAGTATGTATAAGGTGCCATTTGGGAAGCAGATTAAGTCTTTAGGCCCATTGCAGCTCAGAACAACACCAGAATAGATCAGGAACATGTAGCAACTCAGGCCCATTGCAGCTCAGAACAACACCAGAATAGATCAGGAACATGTAGCAACTCAGGCCCATTGCAGCTCAGAACAACACCAGAATAGATCAGGAACATGTAGCAACTCAGGCCCATTGCAGCTCAGAACAACACCAGAATAGATCAGGAACATGTAGCAACTCAGGCCCATTGCAGCTCAGAACAACACCAGAATAGATCAGGAACATGTAGCAACTCAGGCCCATTGCAGCTCAGAACAACACCAGAATAGAACAGGAACATGTAGCAACTCAGGCCCATTGCAGCTCAGAACAACACCAGAATAGATCAGGAACATGTAGCAACTCAGGCCCATTGCAGCTTAGAACAACACCAGAATAGATCAGGAACATGTAGCAACTCAGGCCCATTGCAGCTCAGAACAACACCAGAATAGATCAGGAACATGTAGCAACTCAGGCCCATTGCAGCTCAGAACAACACCAGAATAGATCAGGAACATGTAGCAACTCAGGCCCATTGCAGCTCAGAACAACACCAGAATAGATCAGGAACATGTAGCAACTCAGGCCCATTGCAGCTCAGAACAATACCAGAATAGATCAGGAACATGTAGCAACTCAGGCCCATTGCAGCTCAGAACAACACCAGAATAGATCAGGAACATGTAGCAACTCAGGCCCATTGCAGCTCAGAACAACACCAGAATAGAACAGGAACATGTTCCAGAATGGAACCCCTAGCAGCTCAGAAGTGAATATAAACATTTCAGGCTCTTGTGTCACAACTGTTAAACATGTATAATTCAGTGAAGTGCATGATCCTAAATATAGTTTTATGGAAAATATGTGCCTAGCCAATCTACACACAGAGCGCTAAGAAGGGAGGTAGAGAAATGAGGGGAGGTATGATGAAAACGGAGAGGATGAGGAGGAAAGGAGAGGGGAAGAGAGAGGAAGAAGATGAGAAAGGAGGAGAGGGTAAAGGAGCGGAGAGGAGCTTGTAGGAGGAGAGGGGAGGAGAAAGCGAGAAGATAGGAGGAAAGGTGAGGCTAGATGGACTAATTACTCAATCTGTGCTGGCTAACAGCAGGGGAGGAGGGGGGTCTGTTTCATTATGGAGATTTTCACTGCAGTGTCTCTCAATCTCCACCCCTCCATACCACCGCCCCTCCCTCCCTCCCATCTCCCTTCTGGCCTGTCTTCTCCTCCTCCTTTTCCACCCCTCTCTTTGTTTTTCCCTATAGCCCAGAATCTCTCTCATAGCTAGCGCTCCCCCCACTCCCCCACTCTCACACTAACAACAGATTGGAGGCTTGGAGGAAGGGAGGCCTGATGTGTTTCACATGCAACACATGCAACACACAAACGCACGCACACAAACACATGTATACAGTGTATGTACATTCTTAGATTTTTGTTGTTGTTGCTATCTATAACCAGAAGGGTTATTCTGCTGTCTCCATAGCAGAACCCTTAGAACAACCCTTTTTGATTCTAGGTAGAACCCTTTTGGGTTCCATGTAGACCCCTTTCCACAGAGGGTTCTACCTGGAACCCAAAAGGGTTCTACCTGGAACCAAAAAGGGTCCTCCCTATGAGGACAGCCAAAGCACCCTTTTGGAACACTTTTTTCTAAGAGTGTACTGACACAGTCCCAGCTTAGCTTAGTGTTCTTATGTTTTGAACAGCCGCATTATCATGTATCTGCAGCAGAACAGAACAAAACCAAATAGCAGATTAGCTTTAAGGAGGGAGATCAGGATAACAAACATTTTAGCAAAGCAATTGGGATGTTTTTGATCCTCATTATATCATATAAGCATTTCATTTCATTTACAAGCCCCTGGTGAAGGCCAACACGTTTTCAGTTGTTCTGCTCAGTGCAGGGTTCTGCTCTGTGTGGAGCACATCCTTCGGACCCGTGCCCAACGGTAATCAGACCTAATGGAAAGCGTTTGCACCTGGCGAGCTCGGCGGTGCAATTGTGACAGTTAAAAACTGTTTCAGTTATTTGAAACCAATTTCAGATGACGAAAAACATGGAGTTTATTACCTATTCAACTGTCATATCAGGACCTCAGGAAAATGTCTCCATGTACTGTGTATTTCATTGTCTGCAGCAGAAACTAATAAGTGAACTCTTAAGCCAGTGAGTCAGTAGATATTGACCAGCGGTGAAATTGTGATACTTGAAAACCTTTTCAGTTTAAATGGGATGTACAAAAACACTCTCAGTCTATTCAACTAGGTCATAGTAGGATCTCAGGAAATCGTCTTCTCTACACACTGTATATGATTTCCCTGTCTGCAGCAGAAATGAATAACTAAACATCCTAAGAATACTTCTAGAACTACCTGAATCTGAGTTTAAAGCCAATGAGTCAGTGGATATTGTGTGCATCCAAATGGCACCATATTTCTTATGTAGTTCACTACCTTTTACCTATAGGGCTTAGGTCAAAAGTAGGACAGTATGTATAAGGTGTCATTTGGGAAGCAGATTAAGTCCTTAGGCCCATTGCAGCTCATTGCAGCTCAGAACAACACCAGAATAGAACAGGAATATGTTCCAGAATGGAACCCCTAGCAGCTCAGAAGTGAATATAAACATTTCAGGCTCTTCTGTCACAACTGTTAAACATGTATAATTCAGTGAAGTGCATGATCCTAAATATAGTTTTATGTAAAATATGTGCCTAGCCAATCTACACACAGAGCGCTAAGAAGGGAAGCGAGGAGCAGTAGAAAGGAGGGGAGATATGATGAGAGGAGAGGATGAGAAGGAAGGGAGAGGGGATGAGAGAAGAAGAATATGAGAAAGGAAGAGGAGAGGAGAAAAGGAGAAGATGATAGGAGGATAGGAGGAAAGGTGAGGCTAGATGGACTAATTACTGAATCTGTGCTGGCTAACAGCAGGGGAGGGATGGAGTGATGGGATGGAGGGAGGGATGGAGTGATGGGATGGAGGGAGGGCCGCCCCTTCATCCCTTCGCTCCTCCATTCCTCCACCCCTCTGTCCCGCCATCATTCCATCCCTCCATTTCTCTGTTCCTCCGTCCTTCAATACCTCAATCCCTGACTTGGCCGCGTGCCGCAGAGACCATTTACCACACGCGCGCGCACCACACACACACACACACACACACACACACACACACACACACACACACACACACACACACAGTCTTGTACCGCTGTACTGCTGACCACCCAATTCAGTCACATTCAAAATCCTATTTTCCCTAACCCTTAACCCTAAACCTAAACCTAACCCGTACTCATCCCCTAACCCAAAAACCTCACCCTAACCCTAAATCTAACCCTAACTCCTAACCCTAAAACTAACCCTAACTCCTAACCCTAAAACTAACCCTAGCTCCTAACCCTAAACCTAAACCTAATTCTAACCTTAACCCTAAACCCCCTAGAAATAAAATTTGACCTTGTGGGGACCAAAAAAATGTCCCCAGTTGGTCAAATTTTAGTTTGGTTACTATTCTTGTGAGGATTTCTGCTCCCCACAAGAATAGTTAAACACGTCCACGCACACGCACACACACATACACACACAAACACACACAAACACAAGCTTTTTTTTCGTGAAATTTCTGGACTTTTTGGAGTGGAACAATGTTTGACCATTAAAAATCCTATTTTCCCTAACCCCTAACACTAACCCTACCCCTACCCCTACCCACAACCCTTAACTTAACCCTATCTGTAACCCTAACCCCAAAAACTCTAACCTTAACTCTGACCCTAAAGCAAACCCGAAACCCTAACCACCCATCCACTCTCTCCTTGTGTTACAGCTCTTCCTCCCATACTGGAGCCAGTATGATATATGTATCTGTCTAATGGGTTGGCCAGTCATGTGATCCTCACTAGGGGGCAGCTGCCAGACCTATTCAACCCCACCTATTTAAAAAATCTCTCTCTATAGCCATTCAATGTCAATACACACTCAGCGCATTCAGAAAGTATTCATACCCCTTGACCTATTGCACATTTTGTTGTGTTACGGCATGAATTTAAAATGGGTTATATACACTACAATGCCAAACGTTTGTGGACACCCCTTCAAATTAGTGGATTCAGCTATTTCAGCCACACCTGTTGCTGTCCGGTGTATACAATTGAGCACACAGCCATGCAATCTCCCTAGACAAACATTGGCAGTAGAATGGCCCGTACTGAAGAGCTCAGTGACTTTCAATGTGCCACCGACATAGGATGCCACCTTTCCAACAAGTCAGTTCATCAAATTTCTGCCCTGCTACAGCTGCCCCGGTCAACTGTGTGAGCAGTTATTGTGAAATGGAAACGTCTAGGAGCAACAACGGCTCAGCCGCAAAGTGGTAGGCCATACAAGCTCACAGAACGGGACCGCCGAGTGCTGAAGCGTGTAAAAATCATCTGCCCTCAGTTGCAATATTTTTGCTCATTTATTGAAAATGAATTACAGAAATATCTCATTTACTTAAGTATTCACACCCCTGAGTCGGTACTTTGTAGAATCACGTTTGACAGCGATTACAGCAGTGATTCTTTCTGGGTAAGTCTCTAAGAGCTTTCATTCTGGATTGTGTCAAATTGGTTGTTGGTCATTGCCTTGTTGCAAACATGATGCATGTTTTGGATAATTTGTATTCTTCCTTCTTTTCACTCTGTCAATTAGGTTAATATTGTAGATTAACTTCAATGTTGTTGATCCATCATCAGCTTTCTTCTATCACAGCCAATAAACTCTGTAACTGTTTAAAGTCTCCGTTGGCCTCATGGTGAAATCCCTGAGCGGTTTCCTTCCTCTCCGTCAACTCAGTTAGGAAGGATGCCTATGTCTTTGTAGTGACTGGATGTATAGATACACCTTTCAAAGTGTAATTAATAACTTCACCATGCTCAAATCGCATTGCAGCCCCTGTACCCGGTGGGTTTTTCTCCCGGGCTTTAAGTCTTTACTGCCCGAATCTTTCTGCAGTCACATTTTACCCATCTACTAATAGGTGCCCTTCTTGAAAAACCTCCCTGGTCTTTATGGTTGAATCGGTGTTTGAAATTCACTGCTCAACTGAGGAACATTACAGATAATTGTATGTGTGGGGTACAGAGATGAAGTATTCATTCAAAAATCATGTAAAACACTATTATTGTACACAGATTGAGTCATTGCAACTTATTATGCGACTTGTTAAGCACATTTTTACTCCTGAATGTATTTAGGCTTGCCATAACACAGGGATTGAACACTTATTGACTCAAGACATTTCAGCTTTTCATTTTTAGTTCATTTGTAAAAATATAAAAAACACAATTCCACTTTGACATTATAGGGTATTGTGTGCAGGCCAGTGAAAACAAATCTCTATTCAATATTTTTTTTATTCAGACTGTAACACACAAATAAGTCAAGGGGGTGTGAATACTTTCTGAAGGCACTGTATATACACTCAGAAACACACTCAAAACACACTCTCTCTTTCTCTCCACACTATCTACTCTAGAAACCCACACTCAGAAACCTAATGCTCAGAAGTCCTGAGGAATAACTATGTGCAATATCCCCCCCCCCCCCCCCCCCCCCCATGGGCGTCCACACATTAAAGTACTGTATGTGCTTTCTCCAAGCACATTACATATAGTGGTAGTAAAATATTGATGTTTTGTGGTGTACTGTATGTTTCTGTAAAAGGGTAATCGCAGGGAACACCTTGCAGTGAGTCAGACACACACACATGCACACACACACACGCACACACACGCACCCACACGCACGCACACACACACAATAACCAGGGGAGTAGTTTTGTTGACAGTGGATGAGGTGATGTATTGACCAACTGACTTGAGTCAAATAAAATAAAATACGACAGGTGTAGACTTTACAGTGAAATGCTTACTTACAAGCCCATTCCTAACAGCGCAGAGTTAAAAAGTAAGACAAATATTTTCTAAATGAAAAAGGAAATAGTAACACAATAAAAACAATAATACAGTATGTTTGAAGGGGTAAAAGTGACTAGGCAATCAATATATATAATAAACAGAGTAGCAGCAGCGTATGTGAAGTGTGAAAGTGTGTCTATGTGTGAGTGTGTGTGTGGAGTGTGTGTGTGTGTTTTGTGTGTATGAGCATATGAATATATTGTGTGTGTGTGTGTGTGTGTGTGTGTGTGTCTGTGTAGTATGTGTGAATGTGTGGGTAGAGTCTCGTGAGTTTGCATAGAGAGTCAGTGCAAAACAATTAAGATAAAAATAATAATAAAGGAGTTCAATGTGAATTGTCCAGGTAGCCATTTGATTAACTGTTCAGCTGTTCAGGTGCCTTTTGGTCACAGACTTGGCGCTCCGGTACAGCTTGCTGTGCGGCAGCAGAGAGAACAGTCTATGACTTGGGTGGCTGGAGTCTTTGACAATTTTTAGGGCCTACCTCTGACACTGCCTGGTATAGAGGTCCTGGATGGCAGGGAGTTCTGCCCCAGTGATGTACTGGAACGTATGCACTACCCTCTGTTTTGCCTTGCGGTTGGATGCCAAGCAGTTGCCATAACATGTGGCGATGCAGCCAGTCCAGATGCTCTCAATGGTGCAGCTGTAGAACCTTTTGAGGATCTGAGGGCCCATGCTAAATCGTTTTAGCCTCCTGAAGAGGCATTGTCGTGCCCTCTTCACAACTGTGCTAGTGTGTTTGGACTATGATAGGTCCTTAGTGATGTGGACACTGAGGAACTGAGGAGCTTTCGACCTGCTCTACTGCAGCCCCATCAATGTGAATGGGTGCGTGTTCGGCCCTCCCTTTCCTGTAGTCTACGATAAGCTCCTTTGTCTTGCCCAAGTTGAGGGAGAGGTTGTTGTCCTGGCACCACACTTCCAGGTCTCTGATCTCCTCCCTATAGCCTGTTTCATTGTCTTCGGTGATCAGGCCTACCCCCGTCGTATCATCGGCAAACTTAATGATTGTGTTGGAGTTGTGCAAGGCCACACAGTTGTGGGTGAACAGGGAGTGCAGGAGGGGACTGAGCACGCATGCATGAAGGGCCTTAGCTTAGTGATTGCCACCTGGGGGCGGCCTGTCAGCAAGTCCAGATGCAGATGGAGATGTTCATTCCCAGGGTCCTTAGCTTAGTGATTAGCTTGGAGGGCACTATGGTGTTGAAAACTGAGCTGTAGTCAATGAACAGCATCCTCACGGGGGTGTTCCTTTTGTCCAGGTGGGAAAGTGCAGTGTGGAGTGCAATTTAGATTGCATCATCTGTGGATCTGTTGGGGCTGGATGCAAATTGGAGTGGGTCTAGGGTTTCTGGGTTGATGGTGATGATGTGAGCCATAACCAACCTTTCAAAGCCTGTAATGGCTACAGATATGAGTGCTACAGTGTGGTAGACATTTAGACAGATTACCATGGCTTTCTTAGGCACAGGGACTAAGATGGTTTGCTTGAAGCATGCAGGTATTAGAGACGGGGTCAGGTTGAAAATGGCAGTGAAGACTGTGCAACATTTGCCCGTTTTGGCCATGTGTTTTAGGTTATTGTCCTGCAAAAAGTTGAATTAATGTCCCATTGTCTGATGGAAAGCAGACTGAACCAGGTTTTCCTCTAGGATTTTGCCTGTGCTTATTAGGTCCATTCTGTTCATTTTTTATCCTGAAAAACTCCCCAATCCTTAACGATTACAAGTACACCCATAACACGATGCAGCCACCACTATGCTTGAAAATATGAAGAGTGCCCCAACCATAACACTTTGTATTCAGGACAAAATGTTAATTGGTTTGCCACATTTTTTGCAATATTAGTTTAATGCCTTGTTGAAAACAGGATGCATGTTTTGGAATATTTTTATTCTGTTACAGGCTTCCTTCTTTTCACTGTCAATTAGGTTAATATTGGGGAGTAACTATAATGTTGTTGATCCATCCTCAGTTTTCTCCTATCACAGCCATTAAACTTTGTAACTGTTTAAAGTCACCATTTGATTCATGGTGAAATTCCTGAGCAGTTTCCTTCCTCTCCGGCAATTGTTAACATGGACGCTTGTATCTTTGTAATGAGTAGGTGTATTGATACAACATCCAAAGTGTAATTAATAATTTCATCATTCTGAAAGAGTTATTCAATGTATGCTTTTTTTATATACATCTACCAATATGTGCCCTTCTTTGTGAGGCATTCAAAAAACCTCCCTAGTATTTGTTGTTCAATCTCTGTCTGAAATTCACAAAATAGCACAATTGTTCTGAAACCCATTAAACGGCCCCCATTCCCTGCGGCACCATTCTCATGGACCGTGTTAAGGGCTGTGTTTGTCTCTGTATGCACACTATTCCCTATATAGTACACTACTTTTACCAGAGCCCTATGATAGTGTAATACATAGGGAATTGGGTCAAAAGTAGTGCATGTTTTCTGTTCAGGGAATAGGGTGCCATTTGAGATGCATCCAGAGCCAGAGACGGTGTTTGTCTGTGTGTTTGTTTTGATGCATTGACTGACCCAGGAACTGTGTGTCTTGGCTCCACAGGGGAAGTCCTATGTGTTTGACCGGGTGTTCCCCACCAACACAACACAGGAACAGGTGTACAACACCTGCGCCAAACAGATAGTCAAAGGTGAGTGCCAGCCTCTCCATCTCTGTATGTCTCTATCTCCATCTCTCTCTGTCATGTCTCTCGCTCTTTCTCTCTCTCTCTCTCTCTGTATCTTTTGATCTCTCTCGCTCTCGCCCCCTCTCTCACACTCTCCCTTCCTCTCTATCTCTCTGTGTCTACATGTACTTCTATCTACACTACCGATCAAAGTTTGGGGTCCATTACAATAACATCAAGTTGATCAGAAATACAGTGTAGACATTGTTAATGTTGTAAATGACTATTGTAGCTGGAAACGGCTGATTAACAAAAGGAATATCTACATAGGCGTACAGAGGCCCCTTATCAGCAACCATCACTCCTGTGTTCCAATGGAACATTGTGTTAGCTAATCCAAGTTTATCATTTTAAAAGGCTAACTGATCATTAGAAAACCCTTTGCAATTATGTTAGCACATCTGAAAACTGTGTTCTGATTAAAGAAGCAATAAAACAGGCCTTCTTTAGACTAGTTGAGTATCTGGAGCATCAGCATTTGTGGGTTCGATTACAGGCTCAAAATGGCCAGAAACAAAGAACAACTGATAGCTGATTCATTGCATGCACTTTCTGTTTCTGAAGTTTAATTCCAGTATTATTTAGGCTCTGATGAAAATAAATTAAAATAACAATAATGTGCAAGCTTACCTTGAATTAAAAATTAGAGCTATCTATCTTGCTCTGTCTCTCCCTTGCTCTTTCTCTTCTCCTTGCATGCTCTCTCTCACTCTCTCTGTATCTCTCTCCCCTCTCTTTCATCTTGATGTCCAGCCTTTCCTCTCCTTTCCCACATTCATAGAGAGTGTCGATTGCAGATTTCAATCCCGTTGTCTAACATGACAAACGAGTGCTATGCTGTCTGTCTGTGATTGAGCCTGGGACAGATTAATGGAAGGGAAAGAACAGCACTGTCAGAAGAAAGAGAAATAGAGAAAACAGATGAGAACACAGCCAGAGCGTAGCATAGAAAATCAAAGGTACTAATAAAGAAGAGAGGGGAGAACAAAAAGAAAGGATGAGAGGAAAGGAAAATAAGAGAGGTGTGAAACATACGGTAGACAAGGAAGAAAGGAAAGGAAGGGAGAACAGAGTGAAAGAGATGCCATAGAGCTGGTCTAACTCAGTTTGTCTGCAGTACAGAGATAATTGGATCTCTCTCTCTCTGCTGCACTGGCCTAATTGTCTGTCTGGCTCTGGCTTCTTATCTTCCTTCTCTACCTCTCCTCTCAAAGACAGATTCCATGTGTCTTGACTGACTTGTTTATGTCACCGTTCAGTTTTGGCTCGCTCCAATACCAGCATGACTAGAATAGCTTACATAGAAAGACAGAGAGAGAGAGAGCGAGAGAGAGAGAGACAGATGTAGAGAGACAGAGAGAGGGAAAGCAGCAGAAAGAAGGAAAGATAAAAGGAGTGTGAAATGAAATGGTATAGGATGAAAGTAGTTATGGTTCCCCCTCGGCTCCTAGCCTGGTAGTTGGTATGTATTTTTGCTCATGTTTGACTTTCTGCCCACTGTCTGACAAGACAGAGGTTGTGCTGCTTGTTAGCGCTTGCTGTATCATGCTCTCTGTAGGTGTGTGTGGGTGTGTGGTTGTGTGGGTGTTTTTGTGTGTGTGTGAGCGCGTATGTGTGTGTGTGTTGTTCTGTCTGTAGGTGGGCAATCTTTGGTGGTGCAGTGTCTTGTTGCTATGGGCTGAATGAGGAGGCTGTTGTCTTCTGTCTAACATCCTCTCCCTACTCCTGTCTCCTTATTCTGCCTCTGTTCTCCTGCATTCTGCCACCTGTCTCCTATCTCCTAACAAAATGTGCTGTTGCTGTATAGGCCTAACTATCATTCCTTTTCTGCCTTCTGTCTACTGCCTCTGTTCCCCTGCATCTAGATGTGTTGTTACAGTATATCTAACATCTAGTGTCCTTTGTCCTGTATCTTTCCTACTTTATACATGTGCTGTTCTTTTGAACATACTGTATTCTCTGTCTCCTGTCTCTAGATGTACTCGGGGGATACAATGGCACCATCTTCGCCTATGGACAGACCTCCTCTGGAAAAACACACACCATGGAGGTACGTTTTTGTAGACCACATCACCACAGAGATTAGACTTGGCTTGTATCCTAAATGGCACCCTATCCCCTATAAAGTGCACTACTTTTGTCCAGTTTGGGACGTAGCCTGGAGTGTTCTTTATGTAGAGTGAAATAAACCAGTGATTCTCAGCTGCAGTCCTCGGGTAGTACCCTGCAGGTTGCATGATTTTGTTCCTGCCCAGCAAAGCACACCTAATTGAACTGTTAGGTTCTAATTATCAGAGTAAGAACTCGATGGACACAATGAAAGCTTAAACCAAGTTTATTCATCCCAAAGGGTCGAACAGCTGAACCGACAAAAACATGGTTCCACCTGTGGTGGTATACATACCCCAATTTGGGTGGAGTCTCCTCCTTCTTGCTAAACATTGCATCTTTATTGCTAGGCAGGAAACTAAGTGATACGGTCAATAAACTGTTCCTCTCCCTTAACGTGACCTGACCTCGACCCCCTTCATCATTAATCCATGGCTCTCTCCCCTCATCAATGCCTGCCACATATGATCGTTTTCTCTACACTCAGTACATTCCAAGCTTAATTGCACCCACCATATACCTTCCTCCTACAGATAACCATTAACTTCTGGTGTAAACCATAGCACTCAATATTTCAACAGGATACCTGATAATTAACCCTATTCCAAGTTTTAGGAGTCAGAACCCAGAATCCATCAGAACTAATCAATGGATTGATGATTAGTTGAGTGGTTAAAAAAACACTGACTGGCATAAATCATTGTACACTCCAGTAGTTGAAGTCCCCTTGCTTTAAATGATTTGCTGTCTTATCTCCTCTCCTCTAAATATCACCGGACTCTCCTCCAAGTTTAGTCCCTGTCCCCTGTTCCTCCTCCTTTTCCACTTCTCTCTCCCCCCCTCTTCCTTTCACACTGTTTTCCTCCCCCTCTCCTCTCTAACTCCCTCTTTTACTCTCCTTTAACCTCTGCCAAGTGACCTCCCCCAAGTGTTTTTCTCTTATCCATTCTTCCTCTCGTCTTCTCTGACTTCCCATCTTCTTTTCCCACATCCCTTCTGTCTTCTTTCAGGGCAAGCTGCATGACCCTCATGGGATGGGGATCATCCCCAGAATTGCAGAGGACATCTTCAATCACATATTCGCAATGGATGAAAACCTTGAGTTCCACATCAAGGTCTGTACTCTGCTGACAACACTGTCTGTCTGCACCAATAGTCCCATAGTCTGGTCAAGCGGTAGTGCAGCCGACTCCGGACCACACATTGCCCCTCTGGGCATCACTTTGAAAACCGCTCTGCCACTTTTAATTTTGTCTTGCTGTCTCTTTTGTCTCAACATCTATCTAGTTGATGATGTCTCTAGAAACACTGTCTGGTGTCCTAGATCTGAATGTCCTTTTAGCCAATTCTTCTGCCTATTTGTATCACACCATAGGATACCGATTACTGGACCAGACTACTGCACCATCTCACAAATACTGAGAACAGTGTGATGTCTGTATTCCACCATGACCCTCTGGTCTGTAGTGACAACATTTTCTGCACCAGTTGCAAGGTGGTGTACCAGATCTCTATGTCAGTGTCGGTCAGTGCTGTTTAAGATGAGGGAGGACTTTTTTGACCTTACTTCTATTATAGGATTTTGGATAACTGTCATTCATATTCCATTCACCCAGTTCAATGTAACATGGATATATTTGGGCTACTACATAATATTTACAATTTACCTACACTTATCATGAGGTTGCCCCAAAATGTTTAGGTGACAGACATCATTAGTCCAACAGTTGCAAACGACAGTTTCTATTGGACAATTCAGGTATGTTTATCCCCGTTTCGTTTGCTTCCGTTTAAGAAACATTTTCAACAGAATCGGTGGAATGAATCACAAGCAAACACAGTTCACTTTCATAGCAGCCACGTTGTATTCCTTCTCACATCTACGCGCTATCCTCCTCTTACCTTTTCCCTCCGCTTGTGGACTTCAATGCACAACACATCAGCTGTATATGACCAGGTGAAAAAACCTTTCCAAGCCAAACCATATCATAGCCGCTACACACAGCCTACATCGTTGTCACCACATTAGCTAAAGTAACGTCATAGTCAACCTAGCTAATAGAACTAACGCATTAGTAAATCCGCTACAACCATGCAGTACAGTGTACAGTCAGTAAGCATTTTAGCAGTTACACAGACGGGACCCGGTGGCAATAAATTAGTAAAACTAAAAGCTTACCTTGACTTGGATTACTTCCAGGGTTTCATATTCATAGCCAGCTAGCTAACATAGCATCCCTCTGTTTGAGCCGGGCGTTTGAGTTGGCTAAACTAGCTATCTGCATTTGCTAGCTAAGTAAGTGAAAGTGAAAGTAAAATGACTAAATATAGCTCTCTCTCTCTCACTCTCACTCTCTCTCTCTTGCTTCTCCTTCATTTTTAAAGAAATGAATTTGTTCAAAACAGTTTAACTATTTTCTTTCTCTTTCTTTGAGTCAACTACTGACCACATTTTATGCACTACAGTGCTTGCTAGCTGTAGATTATGCTTTCAATTCTAGATTAATTCTCTGATCCTTTGATTGGGTGGACAACATGTCAGTTCATGCTGCAAGAGCTCTAATAAATTGGAGAACATCCTCCGGAAGTTGTCATAATTACTATGTAAGTCTATGGAAGGGGGTGAGAACCATGAGCCTCCTAGGTTTTGTATTGAAGTCAATGTACCCAGAGGAGGACAGAAGCTAGTTGTCACCTGGCTACACCATGGTGTTATCCTACAGAGTGCTGCTAAGGCTACTGTAGACCTTCATTGCAAAACAGTGTGTTTGTCACGTCCTGACCATAGTAAGTTGTTATTTTCTATGGTAGAGTAAGTCAGGGCGTGACAGGGGGTGTTTGTCTATGTTTTGTATTTCTATGTTCAGTTTCTAGTTTTGTATTTCTATGTTGGTTTTGTTTGGTATGATCTCCAATTAGAGGCAGCTGGTTGTCGTTGTCTCTAATTGGAGGTCATATTTAAGCTGATGTTTGTCCCACCTGTTTTTGTGGGTGATTATCTTTTGAGTAGTGTTTATTTCTCTCTGCGTCACGGTTTGTTGTTTTTATTATTCTAGTTATTTGTGTATCGCAACGTTTCACGGAATAAATAAATATGTGGAACTACAACCATGCTGCATTTTGGTCCGATCCTTTAGACAACCGTGACAATGTTTTAATAAATTATTTGGTGACATGTGAATATATTTAGTATAGTTTTATCTAAAAAAGGATTGCTTTTTTTTTATGTTTCACTATTTTTATTTTATGCAATTCACTGAGGAGGATGGTCCTTCCCTTCCTGCGCTGAGGAGCCTCCACTGCTCTATGTGCTCTAGAAAACTCCTATGGTTGTTATTATTAGGATGTGTCAAGTCGTCTAGGTCATCCTTGCCATAAGAACCACCTCCTCTACAATCAACATAGTGGCACTGGGGATGAGCACACCCCTTAAACATGACCCTCATGACCACGATAGTCTGGGGACTCAAGGAGTTGGATAAACTAAAACACACTTCTGTACTAGACAACCACGCCAGCTCACCATAACTGAGAAATGTGTGATATCTTCCATCATGAACCTCTGCTCTGTAGTAACAACATGTTCTGTACCAGTAGCCATGGTGGTGTCCCACGTCTCCACATTCTTTAAAAAAAAGGGTTTCCGAAAGGGTTCGTAAGATAGCCCTTTTTGTTTCTACCTGGAACCAAAAAGGGTTCTTCAAAGGGTTCTCTGATATGAAGAGCCAAAGAACCCTTTTAGGCAGGGGCGAAAATCTGATATCAACTTTGGAGGGGACAATTACATGACATTTTCGCAAGAGCAATTCCTGAGGGGGACACCAAAAGTAGTGCTGTAACACATAGCCTACATTGTAATATGGTAAATGTATATTGAGGAACCAAAGAAAAAAGGTGTTTGCCGTACTCCTAACTAGCGGTACCCAAAACTACACAACTAATCACAACAGCAATACCATTGCCTTTAACAAATCTTAGTTCAGTCACCAGTTTAAGTTGAGAGTGGGGGTATCCATGGCATTTTCCAATTATGTTCCTATTTTACAAGTCAAAAAATTGAGAACCTTTCATAATGTTGCCAAACAAAGACTCAACAAACTTACCTGAGACTCCCTGTCTCTGCCAGTCTGTCCCTGCATAGCTGTCCCCAACTCTGCTGTCTGTGTGCCATCTGTTGCCTGCTCTGCCTAATGACATCATTGTGAAACATTTCCATTAGAATTTCATTTCTTTCTTATGAACATTTTATCAACTAGTCTGAGATATTAGGCTACTAGGGTTCTTACTTTGCGTTTTGGTGTACTGAAAAATACTCTGATGTCCGTCTTTTATTTTTCTGCCATTTTTCTACCTGGCTGGCTGGCTGGCTACACACACACACAGTGTGTAGGTTATTTACAGTAGGAGATGGGCTTCTATCATCTTCTATCATTCTATTTGGGCTTCGATCTAAAAGGTAGCTAGCAAATGTGAAACGGATTAAAATGACAAGAGTTGACAGCTGTATGAGTTCACCATTTACACAACATATGCTGCAACCTTTTGTAATTTGAATAGTTTGTTTCATATTGGCTGGCTTCCAACAATAGCTGAATTTGCAAAACTAGCGAGCACCAATTCAGTTTCAGTGGTGTTTGCTATAATCTTTGCTACCTGTGTTAAATAAAGGTGAAATAAAATAAATAAATAAAAGTTCCCTTGCGACAATTTAGCTTTTGCAACGAGACCATTAAATATATTTAAGACAATGGTAGAAGAGAGTGTAGTTCTGTTCAGTTTGGACTTCAGTTTATCGCTAACCTTATCACAGGGACTTTGAAGCACTAACTTACATCATCTGCATGCTGATCTTGGAATAAATTGACGATAGCAAAGATTCCATCTTTGACGACGCCACATAAATGGAATAGGTACTAGCTAGCTTAATAGTTAATATTTGCGCGCTAGCTCTGCATATTCAGCTAGTGTGTGTGCGTGATTGACTGGATTAACCTTACGTCAGTTACATTCATTGAGTGCCTTTCAGACAGTAGACACGACCCCTCTGTTACCTTGCCAACTAAGGAACTGGCAGTGGATCAAACCATTGTGAGGCAAAGGGTGGGGGGGTCGCAATCTTTTGAAACTTAAAAACGCACTATTAAGTGTCTATAATCAGCACAATTGCTTTCATTGTGTATTATTAATATTATTTCAAGTACATAGTTATGTTTCAGTGATATATTGGGGGGGACAAATCATATTTTTCCCAGGATGGGGGGGGGGGGGGGTCGTGTCCCCCCCCGTCCCCCCCCGGGATTTCCGCCCCTGCTTTTAGGTTCTACATAGCACTTTTTTTTCTGAGTTTATGTGCTCCAGACAACTCCTATGGTTATTATTGTCATGCTCCAATAGTTCAGAGGAGTTAGCTAAAGCACATCTGGGACCCGACCACACTAGAGAACCAGTGGAGGCTTCTGAGGAATGGAGTCAATGGAATGGTATCAACCACATGGAAACCACATTTGATACCATTCCATTTACTACATTCCAGGCATTATTATGAGCTGTCCTCCCCTCAGCAGCCTCCACTGTATGGCACCATCTAACTCACCATAATTGAGAGTGTGATGCCTCAATCCACAGTGGCACTCTGGAATAACTGGGGCCAGTTACATTAGACGTTAATGTTGTCATATCGTTTTCTTCACTGCATTGCAGGCATTAGCAAGCAAAAGATCATGTTCATAATCATCATCGTTGCCACTGTCTAATAACGGATGTTAAAAAAGAACGATAGCAAAAATTAGTTATGTAAAAATTATTTCATACTCCACAAGAGGGTCCAAAATTGTTGTCACAGGGGCACTGGCCCCCCCTGCGGCTATTGCGGCTATTCTGGATATTGTCCTGCTATAGCATACAGATCACTGGACCAGGCCACTGCACCAGCTCACCATAAATGAGAGTGTGATGTCAGAATCCACCATGACCCTCTGTAATCACTGTAAATGTGAACGTGTCCGCACCAGTAGTCTGGTAAAGATGTGCCTTAGACAACTATTCTGGCTATAATTGTCCTGCCATAGCATGCAGATCACTGGACCAGGCCACTGCACCATCTCACCATAACTGAAAACTGTGTGTCTGAATCCATCATAGCTATAGCGCTCTATAATCACTGGAGTTACTGTTGATGAATATGCATGGTGCATAATGTGCAATAAAACATCCCAAACATCAAAATCTACTTAAAGCATAAACATCTGGACCAAACCAGTCTACTGCATCACCTCACCATGAACTGTGTATGATGTCTGTGTTCATGGCCTCTGGAATTATGGAATGCATGGACACAGGATATCAATAAATCATTAGCATCTTGTCATATTTGTACATTTGCCTAAATCACAACTATCTTATATCGCACAACTAATACCTGGCATACTCGGCACGCAGAACCAAATCTCTGTGCTCACAAGAGACTAGACCTAGCAGAATGCCTGTGAGCCAAGAAGATAACATATTTGACATATTAGTATAATCAGTCCCCTGTCCCCTCGAAGATTCATTTCTCTCAATATGCTCTCTCCTCTCTTCACCAGGTGTCCTATTTTGAAATATACATGGACAAAATCAGAGATCTTCTGGATGGTAAGTGTATTCACAGCACTAAAATCACACCCACACACACACACACACACACCACACACACCTGCGGTTTTCAATGTGACTTGTCATTTCCACTTGAATTTAGTATTTTGTTTGTATGTGCAACAGTAAAATGATACCCTTATGATAGTATGTGTGAGGTTCTAGAGGGGCTGTGGCTAGACTCCCTGTAAGTAGATGTCTATCTGAGTAAATCACACCAGCCAGAGGCAATTAATGTATTCTCAACAACGCCTGTTATATATGGTGTGAACATTATCAGCACTCGGGAGCGCACTCAACAACGCAATGTGGTTCGCTCAAAAAGGGGTGGTCTCGGTTGATTCCATTTGTACTGTGGTGTGGTTCACCGCAGGTGAGAATGCAGTCCGGACCAAACACAGGAAAATAACCAGAGGCCAGTAGTATTACTGGTTGTTTGACTGCGAGCACACAGTACCATAACTTGATATCTCTGAGTATCAATGCATGCATTTATGAGCGCATCCGATGCAGATCAGGGAACACGGGCTATACCAGGCATGTAGGCTACTCAATATAGCCTATTCAAGTCGCAGTTAGAGCGGCTATTGCAAGTTGTTGAAAGACCAAAGTAATATGACGTTTGGGAGACACAAGCTTCTCATGCTTATGCTTCTCATAGATGGATTTAACGTGAGCGTTTTTCTCCAATAAACAAATGACTTCCATGAACACATCGTTTTGTTTTGACCTGTTCATTCGTTTTGACATTTGGCAATGTGAAATCCACCGGACCAAAAGAAAAAAATATATATAATGTAACAAATAATCAAACTCTGAATCGAACTATAGCTCAGAACTATGTGTGAAACTGCCTTAAGTAACAGTTGTTCCTGTCCAGTTTTGGTGATTGTACTTGTAGGGTAATATCGTGTCTTTGGCTATGCCGGATTAAGTGATATGACATGCTAACCTATAAAATCCTTTCTCTGTAATAGATATTACCTGATTAAGCTAATCATGTAAATGTAATTAACTAGAAAGTCGGGGCACCACGGAAGAACGTTTATAGAGCCGTTATCTTCCGAATAAACTCTTAAAATACTTAGTCATATTTTACATCGATAGCAGTCAATATTAACCCTTATCTTATTTTCAGTCTCATAATGAAAGTTGTAAATTCTTGGCTATCTTCACGAACCCTGGCTAACAAGTTGAATCAGCAATACAAAATTGGGTTTAATTATTTATTTACTAAATACCTAAACTAATCACACAGAATTACAAATATGCCGAATACAATGATGTCATACATGATGGCTGGTTACACAAAGGAAAGGGGGTTGGGCTTGAATGAAAGAGCGGGAAGACTTAGGAACAAAGAAACAGCAGCTATGCTATTGTAAATACATTATCTTATGCATTCTAAATTACCGCTCATTTGGAAAAGGAAAATGCAAGAAATATTTACTCTGAGCTGCGCTTCGGTAGATTGGTCGTAGATGCTGGCCGGGTTGGCCAACAGATCTTCCTGTCCTCGGAAGAATGTCTCTGGTGGTAAATTGGATACGTGGTGGTATCTTCGTCTGTCTGTTAGACTGGATCCATCGTCCGTCCTTTCCTAGCCCCCGTCTACAGCGCCCTCTGCTAACTCAACGGCTAGGAAGTATCACTTCTGTAGTGAATAAGCTCAAAGTTCATACCATTCGCCGCCAAAGCTCACGCCGAGGTTGGCTTAGTTCTGTACTTGACGTGTGTCCTTCTAACGTAGAGGCTGCAGACCTCACGTACTGGAACCATGGGTATCTTTTCGTCAAAGGCTTATATAGTGGAGAGGGGGAAGGATGTGTTTCATCATTTATAACCCCTGTCTCTTCACAGGGGTGGGCCACTGATCAAGCAGGGCACTTTCCTTATGAAAACCCAATTCTCTCATTTGGAAGCTAAAATTACATTGAATCTCCTAACAAACAATTTCAATATCAAACATTTCAATTGCATAACAATTCCATGTTACTCTGATAACTAGAGGGTGTATACTTTCTCAGGTACAGTTTATGTTGTCCTGTCATCAGTCATAATGTCTCAGATGACAACCGAACTGACATCCATACTCATTACGTTCCCAAGCATATTTCCAACTGGTTTTATTACCAAAATATGGTTCCTTTTCCCCATTTGTTTGATGTTTCCAGACTCTCTATATTTAACACAGGCTATTCAAGTCCTTCAGTAGGGTCAGAAAGAGAGGGGAAGGGAGAAAGGTATTTATGGGGGGGTCATAAACCTTACCCACAGGCCAACGTCATGACAGTAATAATGACATCTCTCCTCTTCTGCCCCTGTCTCTCTCAGTGACGAAGACCAATCTGGCAGTGCATGAGGACAAGAACAGGGTTCCATATGTGAAGGTGAGTCAGACTGCTGATGGGATGTTAACTAACTGGCCATCTGTAAATTGTGGGTCTCATCTGTGATGGGCTCTACATTAAGTGTCATCTTCATAACGATAACATTATTACGTCAGGAAACAATTCCAACTAATTCAAATTTTTAAATGTCTAGTTTTATTGTCACCTGCACAAGTACAGTAAAATGCCTTTCTTGCAAGCTCTTTCCCAACAATGCAATAATCAATATTCGTAGTACATTAAAGTAAGTAGAACAAAAACACACGAGAAATATAAATAAGAAGAACACGAGAAAGTAAGTAATCTATATACTGTACAGTACAGGGTCAGTGCCAATACCATATTTATAATGTGCAGGGATACTGGAGTGGTAGGGGTAGTTATGTATAGGGGTAAGGTGACTAGGCATCAGGAAATATGATAAACGGAGTAGCAGCAGAGTATACGAAGATTGTGTGTGTGTGCGTAGAGTGTGTGTGTGTGTGTTGGTGTGTCAGTGTGAATGTGTGTGTGAGAGTGTGTGTGTGAGAGTGTGTAGAGTCAGTATATATATGTGTGTGTGTGTGTGTGTGTGTGTGTGTGTGTGTGTGTGTGTGTGTGTTGGTGTGTCAGTGTGAATGTGTGTGTGAGAGTGTGTGTGAGAGTGTGTAGAGTCCTGTGAGTGTGCATAGTCAGTGTAAAAAAAAAGGGTCCATGCAGATAGTCCGTGTAGCCATTTTGTTAGCCATTTAGCAGTTTTGTGGCTTGGGGATAGAAGCTATTCAGGAGCCTCTTGGTGTCAAGACTTGTTTCTCTGGTACCGCTTGCCGTGCGGAAGCAGAGGGAACAGTCTATGGCTTGGGTGGCTGGAGTCTTTAACAATTCTCAGAGCATTCCTTTCACTTGGCCTGATATAGGTCCTGGGTGGCAGAGTGCTCGGCCCTAGTGATGTACTGGGCTGTCCTCACTACCAACTGCGGTGCAGTTGTCATACCAAGCAGCGATGCAGCCAATCAAGATGCTCTCAATGGTGCAGCAGTATAATGGTGCAGCAGTATAACCAAATCTTTTCAACCTCTAAAAAGTGGGAGGAGCCGCTGTTGCGCCTTCTTCACTACTGTGTCTGTGTGTTTGGACCATTTTACGTCCTTAGTGATTTGGACATTGAGGAACTTGACGCTTTCAACCCACTCCACTACAGCCCCGTCGATGTGGATGAGGGCGTACTCGACCCCCCCCCCCGTTTCCTGTAGTCCACAATAAACTCTTTGGTTTTACTGACATTACGGGAGAGGTTGAGGAGGTTGACCTCTTCCCGGTAGTCATTCTCCTCGTTGCCGGTGATCAGGCCTACCACCGTTGTGTCGTCAGCAAACTTGATGATGGTGTTGGAGTCGTGCGTGGCCACGCAGTCATGGGTGAACATGAAGTATAGGAGGGGACTAAGCACACACCCCTGTGGGTCCCCTGTGTTGATGGTCACCATGGCGGAGGTGATATTGTCTACCCCTCAATACCTGGGGTCGGCCCGTCAGGAATTCCAGGATCCAGTTGCAGACGGAGGTGTTCAGTCCCGGGCTTGGAGGGGACTATGGTGTTGAACGCTGAGCTGTAGTCAATGAACAGCATTCTCACATACAGTGCATTCAGAAAGTATTCAGAACACTTGACTTTTTCCACATTTTGTTACGTTACAGCTTTATTCTAAAATAGATTTTTTTGTAAAGTCCCTCATCAATCTACATGCAATACCCCATAATGACAAAGCAAAAACAGGTTTTTAGAAATGGTTGTACATTTATTTGTAAAAAATTAAGTATTCAGAGCCTTTACTCAGTACTTTGTTGAAGCACCTTTGGCAGCGATTACAGCCTTGTGTCTTCTTGAGTATGACGCTACAAGCTTGGCACACCTGTATTTGGGGAATTTCTTCCCATTCTTCTCTGCAGATCCTCTCAAGCTCTGTCAGGTCGGATGGGAAGCTTCACTGCACAGCTATTTTCAGGTCTCTCCAGAGATGTTTGATCGGGTTCAAGTCCAGTCTCTGGCTGGGCCACTCAAGGACATTCAGAGACTTATCCCGAAGCCACTCCTGCGTCGTCTTGGCTGTGTGCTTAGGGTTGTTGTCCTGTTGGAAGGTGAACATTCGCTCCAGTCTTAGGTCTTGAGAGCTCTGGAGCAGGTTTTGATCAAGGATTTCTCTGTACTTTGCTCCGTTCATCTTTCCCTCGATTCTGTCTCCCAGTCCCTGCCACTGAAAAACATCCCCACAGCAAGATGCTGCCACCACCATGCTTCACCATAGGGATGGTGCCAGGTTTCCACCAGATGTGACGCTTGGCATTCAGGTCAAAGAGTTCAATCTTGGTTTCATCAGACAAGAGAATCTTGTTTCTCATGGTCAGAGAGTCCTTCAGGTGCCTTTTGGCAAACTCCAAGCGGGCTGTCATGTGCCTTTTACTGAGGAGGGGCTTCTGTTTGGCCACTCTACCATAAAGGCCTGGTTGGTGGAGTGCTGCAGAGACGGTTGTCCTTCTGGAAGGTTCTCCCATCTCCACAGAGGAACTCATGAGCTCTGTCAGAGTGACCATTGGGTTCTTGGTCACCTACCTGACCAAAGCCCTTCTCCGCAGATTGCTCAGTTTGGCTGGGCAGCCAGCTCTATAAACAGTCTTGGTGGTTCCAAACTTCTTCAATTTAACTTCTTGGGGCTATGTGGGACGCTAGCGTGCCACCCGTGGTGCACCCTATCAACAGCAGGTGCATTTCAAGAGCGGCAAATTTGAAACCAAATAAATGTCAAAATTCAAATTTTTCAAACATACAACTATCTTACACCCTTTGAAAGATAAACATCTCCTTAATCTAACCACGTTGTCCGATTTCAAAAAGGTTTTACGGCGAAAGCATAAAGTTAGATTATGTTAGGAGAGTACATTGACAATAGCTGTGTGTAATGTTTTGTCAATTCAAAGACGGGCGTCACCAAACCATAAAACCAGCTAAAATGATGCACTAACCTTTTACAATCTCCCTCAGATGACACTCCTAGGACATTATGTTAGACAATGCATGCATTTTTAGTTCTATCAAGTTCATATTTATATCCCAAAACAGCGTTTTACTATGGCATTGATGTTGAGGAAATCGTTTCCCTCCAATAACCGGCAGTCAAGTCAGCACCACAAATTAAATAATTAAAATCAGAAAACATTGGTAAAATATTATATTGTCATTTAAAGAATTATAGATTTACATCTCTTGAACGCAATCAACTTGCCAGATTTAAAAATAACCTTACTGGGAAATCACACTTTGCAATAATCTGAGCACTGCGCCCAGAAAAATATGCTTTGCTATACAGACAAACGGCCATGTTGGAGAGATCTAAAATCGAAAATACTATGTAAATAATCCATTACCTTTGATTCTCTTCATCAGATGTCACTTCCAGGAATCCCAGGTCCATAACGAATGTAGTTTTGTTCAAAAAAGCTCATCATTTATATCCAAAAAGCTCCGTGTTGTTAGCACATGATCTAAGCCAGCCGGACTTCTCGTCATGAACGAGGGGAAAAAATATATTTACGTTCGTTCAAACATGTCAAACGTTGTATAGCATAAATCATTAGTGCGTTTTTTAACCAGAACATGAATAATATTCAAGGTGGACGAATGCATTCTCTTTTATAACGTATTGGAACGAGGGTACCCAACATGAACTCGCGTGCCAGAGTCTAATCGGCCATCACCGTTCCATGGCTCTTGTTCGGTCAGATCTCACAGTAAAAGACTCAAAACACTTTGTAAAGGCTGGTGACATCTAGTGGAAGCAATAGGAAGTGCCAAAACATTAATCAACCCCTGTGTGTTTCAATGGCATAGGCTTAAAGGTAATTCAACACATCAGGTATCCACTTCCTGTCAGAAAATGTCTCAGGGTTTTGCCTGCCAAATGAGTTCTGTTATACTCACAGACACCATTCAAACAGTTTTAGAAACTTTAGGGTGTTTTCTATCCATATATAATAAGTATATGCATATTCTAGTTACTGGGTAGGATTAGTAACCAGATGAAATCGGGTACGTTTTTTTATCCAGCCGTGAAAATACTGCCCCCTAGCCCCAACAGGTTAAGAATGATGGAGACCACCACATTCTTGGGGACCTTCAATGCTGCATAAATGTTTTGGTACCCTTCCCCAGATCTGTGCCTCAACACAATCCTGTCTCGTAGCTCTACGGACAATTCCTTCGACCTCATGGCTTGGTTTTTGATTGGCACTGTCAACTGTGGGACCTTATATAGACAGGTGTGTGCCTTTACAAATCACGTCCAATCAATTGAATTTACCACAGGTGGACTCCAATTAAGTTGTAGAAACATCTCAAGGATGATCAATGAAAACAGGATGCACCTGAGCTCAGTTTCGAGTCTCATAGCAAAGGGTCTGAGTACTTACAGTTTAAGTTGGAAGTTTACATACACCTTAACCAAATACATTTAAACTCAGTTTTTCACAATTCCTATATTTAATCCTAGTAAAAAGTGGTTCACGGTTGAATGGTGTCCTTCGGCTTGCAAGCCTCCCGCTTTTTCCTCCAAACATAACGATGGTCATTATGGCCAAACAATTCTATTTTTGTTTCATCAGACCAGAGGACATTTCTCAAAAAAGTACGATCTTTGTCCCCATGCGCAGTTGCAAACCGTAGTCTGGCTTTTTTTATGGCGGGTTGGAAGCAGTGGCTTTTTCCTTGCTGAGCGGCCTTTCAGGTTATGTCGATATATCACTCGCTTTGCTGTCGATATAGATAATTTTGTACCTGTTTCCTCATGTATCTTCACAAGGTCCTTTGCTGTTGTTCTGGGATTGATTTGCACTTTTCGCACCAAAGTACGTTCATCTCTAGGAGACAGAACACATCTCCTTCCTGAGCGGTATGACGGCTGCGTGGTCTCATGGTGTTTATACTTGCTTACTATTGTTTGTACAGGTGAACGTGGTACCTTCCAGCATTTGGAAATTGCTCCTAAGGATGTAACAGACTTGTGGACGTCTACAATATTTTTTCTGAGGTCTTGGCTGATTTCTTTTGATTTTCCCATGATGTCAAGCAAAGAGGCACTGAGTTTGAAAGTAGGCCTTGAAATACATCAACAGGTACACCTCCAATTGACTCAAATGATGTCAATTAGCCTATCAGAAGCTTCTAAAACCATGACATCATTTTCTGGAATTTTCCAAACTGTTTAAAGGCACAGTCAACTTAGTGTATATAAACTTCTGACCCACTGGAATTGTGATACAGTGAATTATAAGTGAAATAATCTGTCTGTAAACAATTGTTGGAAATATTACTTGTAGATGTCCTAACTGACCTGCCAAAACTATAGTTTGTTAACAAGACATTTGTGGAGTGGTTGAAAAACAAGTTTTAATGACTCCAACCTAAGTGTACGTAAACTTCCGACTTCAACTGTAAATAAGATATTTCTGTTTTTATTTTTATAAATTTGCTAACATTTCTAAAAACCTGTTTTTATTTTGTCATTATTGGGTATTGTGTATAGATTGATGAGGAAAAAAATGTATTTAATCCATTTTAGAATAAGGATGTAACGTAACAAAATGTGGAACAAGGGAAGGGGTCTGAATACTTTCCGAATGCACTGTTGGTATTCCTCTTATCTAGGTGGGTGAGGGCAGTCTGGAGTGCAATTGAGACTGCGTCGTCTATGGATCTGTTGGGGAGGTATGCAAATTGGAGTGAGTCTAGGGTGTCTGAGATGATGGCGTTGATGTGTGACAAACTACCCTGTCAATGCACTTCATGGTTACAGATGTTAGTGCTACAGGGCGGTAGTCATTATAGCAGGTAGCCTTAGAGTTCTTGGGAACAGGAATGAATTCGAACAATTCTAACGTTTATTTGTTGATTCTCAGGGCTGCACTGAGCGCTTTGTCTCCAGCCCAGAGGAGGTGATGGATATTATTGATGAGGGAAAAGCAAACCGCCATGTTGCTGTCACCAGTAAGTCCCAATGACACTCTGACACTGACACTTTTAACATTATCTGTAGAGTGTATGTGGCAGTTTTTTTTTTACATAGTGTTTGCTACATCTCTGCCATGTTGTTGTCACCAGTGAGTCCCACCACCACTCTGGCAGTCTGCCACTCTGCCACTTAGTACAATGTATAGTGTGAAGTGTAAAGTCACATCTTTAGAGTTACTCTGTAGAATCTTATATAGTGTCTGGGGTGTCTATCACAGTGTTTTGCTATATATTTTTATATCTCTGTGTCCTCCACTCTCACACAAACACCTCTCCTCACATCACATCACCTCTCCTTTCCTCCCCTCTCCAGATATGAATGAGCACAGCTCCAGGAGTCACAGTATCTTCCTGATCAACATCAAGCAGGAGCACGTGGAGACAGAACAAAAACTGTGTGGGAAGCTCTATCTGGTGGACCTGGCTGGGAGTGAGAAGGTGAGGAGGTTAAAGCCTACTGTAGTTAATGGTAACAAAGCATTTTTATTGCATCCCAATACACTTTGTATAGGTCTAGACATTTAGGGCCACAGAATAACCTATTTTAATAAAGAATTTCCATTTAGCATGGTTTTTAGTTCAGGACTGGGCATAATCTTTGTCAGAGAAACTGGCCTTTAGTGATTGAATTATATACCTGGCTGATAGTGAGAAGGTAAGGTGAAGACCTAGTCTAGTTACCTAGGGTAACTAATGAACCATCTTTATTGCATCCCAAGAGACGTGTTCTTTCTCTCTTTCATCTGGCTGTTCTGTTATCTTTTCCTTCCATCCATCTCAGTCACAGACAGATCAGTACAACTGGTCTGCCATGTTAAAATGGGTTTCTTTCTACTCTGTATTGGCCACAGTTAGCAACTTAATTTATACATATGTGCATTGGGACCAGTGTTCTTGCTGCTAACTACAGCAGAAAAAAGTAGATTCTGCACACAGCACTTAATATAGTCCCAAGTGTGTTTATTAGCGTTGTATCGACGCTCAGCTCTCAGCTCTCCAGTAATAGGTAATTGGTGAACTAGCAAGGGCCCGAGGACGAGTGGAAGCAAAATCGTCCCATAACGTCAAAGATCCACCACCATATTTTACCGTAGGTGCATGTATGATGTACTTTTCTGCATATGCTTTTTTTTCAATGCCAAACCCACCACTGGTGTGTGTGGCCAAAGAGCTCTATTTTTTCAGGTCATCTGACCATAGCACCGGTTCCAATCCAAGTGCCAATGCCCTCTATAAAACTCCAGACGGTGTTATGTTAAAATATTGTGATGCATCTTTGATGTTATAGGGCTATTTTGCATCCACTGGTCATGTGGCCCTTGTTAAGGTCAACGGCAGCATGAACTTTACCAAGTACCAGGATATTTTAGCCAAAAACATGGTTTCCTCTGCCAAGAGGCTGACACTTGGCCGCAAGAGGATCTTCCAGCAAGACAAGAACCCCAAGCACTAATCAAAATTCACAAGGAAAAACCAAAAAGTCTCAATTTTGCCATGACCATCTTAGTCTCTGGACAAACCTGTGGTTTGAATTGAAGAGGGCTGTCAATAACAGCAGACAAAGGATATCAAGGATCTGGGAAGATTCTGTATGGAGGAATGGTCTAACATCCCTCCCAACGTGTTCTCCAATCTCATAAAGCATTTTTCAAAAAGGCTCAGTGTCATTATCCTCGCAAGGGGAGGGTGCTAGAATATTGGAAACAGGGGTGCCAATCATTTTTACCCCTACAGTGGGGGAAAAAAATATTTGATCCCCTGCTGATTTTGTACGTTTGCCCACTGACAAAGAAATGATCAGTCTATAATTGTAATGGTAGGTTTATTTGAACAGTGAGAGACAGAATAACAACAAAAATATCCATAAAAACGCATGTGAAAAATGTTATAAATTGATTTGCATTTTCATGAGGGAAATAAGTATTTGACCCCCTCTCAGTCAGAAAGATTTCTGGCTCCCAGGTGTCTTTTATACAGGTAACGAGCTGAGATTAGGAGCACACTCTTAAAGTGAGTGCTCCTTACCACTGCTTGTTACCTGTATAAAAGACACCTGTTCACAGAAGCAATCAATCAATCAGATTCCAAACTCTCCACCATGGCCAAGACCAAAGCGCTCTCCAAGGATGTCAGGGACAAGATTGTAGACCTACACAAGGCTGGAATGGGCTACAAGACCATCGCCAAGCAGCTTGGTGAGAAGGTGACAACATTTGGTGCGATTATTCGCAAATGGAAGAAACACAAAAGAACTGTCAATCTCCCTCGGCCTGGGGCTCCATGCAAGATCTCACCTCGTGGAGTTGCAATGATCATGAGAACGGTGAGGAATCAGCCCAGAACTACACGGGAGGATCTTGTCAATGATCTCAAGGCAGCTGGGACCATAGTCACCAAGACAATTGGTAACACACAAACAATTGGTAACACACTACGCCGTGAAGGACTGAAATCCTGCAGCGCTTGCAAGGTCCCCCTGCTCAAAAATACATATACATGCCCGTCTGAAGTTTGCCAATGAACATCTGAATGATTCAGAGGACAACTGGTGAAAGTGTTGTGGTCAGATGAGACCAAAATGGAGCTCTTTGGCATCAACTCAACTTGCCGTGTTTGGAGGAGGAGGAATGCTGCCTATGGCCCCAAGAACACCATCTCCACCGTCAAACATAGAGGTGGAAACATTATGTTTTGGGGGTGTTTTTCTGCTAAGGGGACGGGACAACTTCACCGCATCAAAGGGACGATTGACGGGGCCATGTACCGTCAAATCTTGGGTGAGAACCTCCTTCCCTCAGCCAGGGCATTGAAAATGGGTCGTGGATGGGTATTCCAGCATGACAATGACCCAAAACACACGGCCAAGGCAACAAAGGAGTGGCTCAAGAAGAAGCACATTAAGGTCCTGGAGTGGCCTAGCCAGTCTCCAGACCTTAATCCCATAGAACATCTGTGGAGGGAGCTGAAGGTTCGAGTTGCCAAACGTCAGCCTCGAAACCTTAATGACTTGGAGAAGATCTGCAAAGAGGAGTGGGACAAAATCCCTCCTGAGATGTGTGCAAACCTGGTGGCCAACTACAAGAAACGTCTGACCTCTGTGATTGCCACCAAGGGTAATGCCACCAAGTACTAAGTCATGTTTTGCAGAGGGGTCAAATACTTATTTCCCTCATTAAAATGCAAGTCATTTTATAAAAATTTTGACATGCGTTTTTCTGGATTTTTTTGTTGTTATTCTGTCTCTCACTGTTCAAATAAACCTACCATTAAAATTATAGACTGATCATTTCTTTGTCAGTGGGCAAACGTACAAAATCAGCAGGGGATCCCAAAATTTTTTCCCCCACTGTATATTTTCTAGATTTTTTTTGTTCTTAGTTGTTAAGCTAAATATCTTTCTCTGAGCAATTGTATTAGTAAACATTTTTATAATTTCTCCCCAAAAATGTAGCATACAATTTAGCATACAACGTAACTCAGTATTTATTTTGTATTTTTTGCTCATCTTTATCAAGGTTGCCAATAATTATGGACCTGACAGTACAGTATATATTGATCGATCTTTATAACGTACGGTACCTGTACAAAATATGTGTGACGTTTCTGTGCATAATCCTTTGTACTGTATGTGTTTTGTAATGTGCTTCCACAGGTCAGTAAGACAGGAGCAGAGGGAGCTGTGCTGGATGAAGCTAAGAACATCAACAAGTCTCTGTCTTCTCTAGGAAACGTCATCTCTGCTCTAGCTGAGGGAACCGTAAGTCTAGTCCTCCTGTTACATCCATGATTCTTCATCTTGGTGTTGTGAAATCAAATATAATTAATGGATTTTCTAATGAATAAAAAACGATGTAGAAAGTGATTCTGCAGCTGCCACCAGTGATGCCAACTTAGCAATTTTATTGCTAGATTTAGCAACTTTTCAGACTACCCTGGCAACTTCTTTTTCAAACAGCACCTAGCAACAAATTAAGCTGCTTTTAAAAATGTATTTGGAACTTTTAGCAACTTTTGAAAAGTGACTCAAATGCTAAAATGCATGCATTTTCCCTCTAAATGACACAAAAAAATGATTTTCTCTGTCACACACTCAGTCACAACACATGCCTGGCTGCAAAAGTGCATTGTGAGTGACGTCAGCAGCAGGCGCTCAGCTCGTGCACAGGCAGCAGCAGGCCGGCAGCAATTTCAGCAAATTGCAAATCATTGTTGGCTGACTGCAGCAGCAGTAGTATGCGTTCGACGAGACAAACCCAATGAATATAGTTGGTCACGAATGTTTGATCTTGAACAGAACTTACAACATCAATTAACATGTCTCAGTCAAAATTGTACAGTCAGAAGTACAGAAAAGAGTGGGAGTCTGTACCTGAATTTAAAGGGTGGCTGAAGCCAGTAATTGGGGATGATTGTCGGGCATACAGTGCGTACTAAAAATCAGACATGCTTGCAAAAATGTATGACATCAAAAAACATTGTGCTACAGCAAAGCATATAAATAAATCAAAACCATACAACCCCGCAACGCAGTCTACATTACCACAGTTGGTTAAGAAAGTGGATAACTGCAAAAGCGCAGAAGCTACTATGGAAATGGCCATTGCGGAGCATTGTTCGCTGCAAGCATGCAACCATTTAGATATGGATTGCAAAGCTGCCTTTTCAGATTCTGTGGCAGCAACAAACTTCCAAATGCACCGCACCAAGTCCACAGAAATGATTAGGGGAATACTGTCTCCTTATTTTCTCAAAAGGGTAACATCAGATGTGGGGGATGAGAAGTTCAGTCTCCTTTTGGATGAGTCCATTGATGTCAGTGTCTCGAAATACCTGGGTGTAGTGATTCGGTATTTCAGTGATAAAAAAATAACCGTTGTGTCCACATTTCTCGTGCTGGTTGAATTGGAGGGGGCGATGCCATATCAATAGCAAAGCCGGTAGGTGAGTTTCTTGAGAAGTGTAACTTTAAAAAAGAGAATCTTCAGGGTATTGGCACTGATAATGCGTCTGTGATGACTGGGATGCACAACAAGGTGCACAAGATTTTAAAGGAAGAATGTGCATTGCCCAATTTGGTACTCATCCGCTGTGTGTGCCATTCTTTACAATTGGCTGTCAGTGCAGCATCCAAAGAAACCATCCCTAGGAGCGTTGAGTACTTAATCAGGGAAACCTACAACTGGTTTTCGATTTCCCCAAAACGGCGCGAGGCGTACAAAGCAGTGTATGCCACCATTAATTGTGGACAGAAACTCCTGCGGATCACCAAAGTGTGTGCCCCACGTTGGCTATCGATTGAGCCTGCGGTAACTCGTATATTGAGCCAGTGGGAAGAACTGAAGCTCCACTTTGAGTTGACAAAGGCCAGTGAGCATTGATACATAGCGGATGTGCTCCACGCCATGTACATGGACAAGACCAACTATGTCTACCAGACATTCTTGAAATCAACACTGTCCGACGTACAAGTTGCAGTGAAGTCATTTGAGGGAGAGCAAACAGATCCTGTCAAGCTTTTGGACAATCTGGTACATCTTTTAACATCAATTTGCAGCAGAGTAGTCAACCCTATGGCAAAAATGTATGTCCTGAAGGATGCCATTGATGGACATCTCATTCCATCACCATACCTTGGGTACCTTTTCGAGAGCACGGTGTACCAACTCAGTCTTGCGCCAGAGGACGATAAGGTCATTCGGAGACAGTGCATCAACTACATTGTTGCTTTAAGCAAGGAGCTGCAAGCAAGGCTCCCAGTCAACCTAGAAGCCTTGCGAAACATGGCCTTGTTCAGTGTTAAGGAAACGCTCAAGCACAATAAAGGCACCACTGAAATTATCTAAGTAGCTGAGCTACTGGGGTATAAGCCCCAAACAATTGATAAAATTGTTTCCCAGTGGAGAAACATCCATCTGTTTAGGTGGGACTCAACTGAAAATACAGTCGAGTTTTGGAGTGAAGTGAATGACTACACGGACTCTTCCGGGTCAAATCCATTTGAAGAACTGTGCAAAGCTGCACTCGCTGCCCTCTCCTTGCCACACTCAAATGCAGAGGTTGAACAGCTGTTCAGCCAAATGAGTGTGGTCAAGTCAAAGTTAAGAAATAGAATGTCACTGCACACTCTCAACTCCATACTCCTGGTGTGGTATGGACTGAAGCTCGCTGGTGATACCTGTTACCAGCATAAACTACCAAGTGAAGTTCTGCAGCAGTTTGGCATCACAGCAGCATACAGCTTTAAGGCCACTCCATCCTCTTCTGCTGTTTACAGCTCCGTGACAATGCAGTTGGACAGTGAAGATGAAGAGGATATCCTTGCCAATCTATGATTCATCATATTTACAGTACGTATGCAAGGAGTGGACTTTCTGGACCTGGCGGAGACACACAGCTGATGGTGACAGTGTGCACTGCAGTGTCAACGAGAACAGTGGCAATATCTGGAGGAAACCATTGAGCAGCTAGCCAGCCAAGCAGCACAACAACCTGGAGAGAGCTGGAGAGAGAAGCCTAGCGCACACATCATTATTTGGGTTAAGTTGCTTGTTCAATAAGATAGCATATATACCTTGTTATTAGCTTGTACCAATAATTGTTGATCTGTTAGGTAGCATGTTAACTAACTACCAATACACTGCTTCAAACTTTAATTGTTCAGAATGTGTAGGTTTACTAGTTAAAAAGAAAATAAATAAAATGTAATTGTTCAATAATGTGTAAATGTTCAATAATTCAATGTGTTAATAAAAATATCTGATCATATAAAATGTGTTGTGTTTATATTACTTTTACAAATAAAAATATGTGATAATAAACAAACAAATCTAAACTAACAAATGTCAAATCATATTTTTCGCCGAGATGGCCAGTCAGTTTGAGTAACGTCATTGTGTATTCTACGTAATGACGCAGTTTTACGTTATTACGTAATGACGTCATCACGCAATGACATCACAATATATTTTAGCTACTTTTAGCAACAAATCGACCTGCCCCTAGCAACTTCCCCTGAAAAATTAGTTGGCAACACTGGTTCAGCAATTCATGTATTTTCTACTCTCCTTCACCCCCCCCCCCCTCCCCTCCCCTCCCCCTCTCCTCTCTCCCCCTGTAGAAGACCCATGTTCCATACCGTGACAGTAAGATGACCCGTATCCTGCAGGACTCTCTAGGGGGGAACTGTAGGACCACCATGTTCATCTGCTGTTCTCCATCCAGCTACAACGACCAGGAGACCAAGTCCACACTCATGTTTGGACAACGGTAATACACACACACGAATGCATGCACGGACACACACATGCACATCCCTTGGTCGTTGCTGTAAAGCATGAAACAAAATGGAAGGGAGGGTGGTGCGGCAGGTGCCGCTTCTCCTACAAATGCTGTTATTTTATCTAAAATATCAGGTGTACGCCGACCCCAGCTAAGTAACCCATGCAAAGATTTAAAGCGCAATTATGTGTTTTATCTCCAGTACATTGCCAGGATTGTCAGTTATGTAGCTGCTCTACTGATAATCTCAGTGTGTCCTTGCTGGGATGACACAATCAATCTACTGCCGGAGAATATCAACACCAAACACATTGGTTCACCGTTCCACGGGAGCGGACAGTACACAGCATACCTTAATGTTCTGAATAATGGCCAAGTCTACCTAGCTCCCTATTCCACTGAACCGCTTAGGCGTAACAAACACAAAGTCCAACATTTACCGGAAACCGTTAACTTCATTAGGGTAGGGGGCACTATTTTCACCTGCGGATGAAAAGCGTGCCCAAAGTAAACTGCCTGTTACTCAGGCCCAGAAGCTAGGATATGCACATAATTGGTAGATTTGGATAGCAAACACTCTAAAGTTTCTAAAATGGTTGAAATAATGTCTATGAGTATAACAGAACTGATATGGCAGGCGAAAACCTGAAAAAAATCCATCCAGGAAGTGGGATTTTTTTATGTTTGGAGTTTTCCATAGACTGCCTATACAGATTCCATTGACTTAGGACTCAAATTGCACTTCCTATGGTTTCCACTAGATGTCAACAGTCTTTAGAAATTGTTTCAGGCTTGTATTCTGAAAATGAGGGAGTAAGACCACTCTGAATGAATGGACACTGCAGTGTCCCAGAGGTTTTTCATGCGCACGACCGAGAGCACGCCTTTCTTGTTTTCCTTTTATATTGACAAAGCTATTGTCCGGGTGAAATATTATTGATTATTATGCACAACCTGAGGATTGATTATAAACATCGTTTGACATGTTTCTACGAACTTTACTGATACTTTTCTGATTTTTCGTCTGCCTGTTGTGACTGTCTTTGAGCCTGTGGATTACTGAACAAAATGCGCGAAAACAGAGGTTTTTGGATATAAAGAGGGACTTTATCAAACAAAACAAACATTTATTGAGTAAATGGAAGTCTTGTGAGTGCAACCATATGAAGATCATCAAAGGTAAGTGATTAATTTTATCACTATTTCTGACTTGTGTAACTCCTCTACTTGGCTGGTAACTGTTTGTAATGATTTGTCTGCTGGGTGCTGTTCTCAGATAATCACATGGTATGCTTTCGCCGCAAAGCCTTTTTGAAATCTGACACCGTGGTTGGATTAACAAGAAGTTAGTCTTTAAACCGATGTATAACACTTGTATGTTTTATGAATTTTTATAATAAGTATTTCTGTTTTTGAATTTGGTGCTCTGCAATTTCACTGGATGTTGGCCAGGTGGGACGCTACCGTCCCACACTCCCTAGAGAGGTTAAACTACCTGTTCACTACCCTCCTGCTCTCCGGGGATGTGCAACTCAATCCTGGGCCTAACATCACCGAGCCAGCGATACTCACAGGAGTGGAAAGCAGTGGGTGGCCTCGTTCACTGATCGTCGCGGAAGTGGGTGAGTGCTATGGTCCCATGGTTTCTCTCGACTCACCCGGCTCCAGGATGGAATTTGACACTTCAAACATACCCAAGTTGATATATGCGATCCCTGACTCTGCTTCTGGTACGCAAGCTGTTTTAATTAGTTCCCCGCATCCAGTGCAAGCAGGAGGGATAGTTAATTGCGCTACCGAACTGCCCCTAATCAAAACTGTCATGCCCTGGCCATAGAGAGGGTTTTAGTCTCTATTTTGGTTAGGCCAGGGTGTGACTAGGGTGGGCATTTTATGTCCTTTTTTCTATGTTTTATGTATTTCTTCGTTTTGGCCGGGTATGGTTCTCAATTAGAGACAGCTGTATATCATTGTCTCTGATTGGGAAACATACTTAGGCAGCCTGTTTTCCTTTGGGTTTTGTGGGTGGTTACTTTCTGTTTAGTTCCTGACAGAACTGTTTAGCTGTCGTTCGTTTTGTTGAAAGTGTTCTATTAAAAATTAATGATGAGCACTCACCACGCTGCGCCTTGGTCTACTCCTTTCGACGGCCGTTACAAAAACGAAACAAAACGGCCTAAACCCAGCTGTCAGAAAACACAGAAAATGTAACTTTTTTCAATATGGCAATCACTCTCGAGTCATCTGGGACCCACAAGCTAAGCTCAAGGGACTAGTAGGGGGGCACTTGAACATCCAAAAAGTAATCAAATTCAACATCTTCTCACAGACTCCAACCTTGAATTTGTTGGGGTTCGTTTCCGTGTTCCTTCTCAATCATTGGCTCATTGGTGAAATTAGCATTATGACAATATCTTTAATTAAATCATTCAAAACCTTTAATGCAATTTCAGACAGAAATTGACAATCAGGAACATAGCACGCATGTTTCCGAGTAAGTTCTGCAAAATAGAAAAGGTCTCAAGTTGCTTTTATTAAACCTGAAGTACAGCCTTAGTGATGTCACTGCCTACTTTTACTCATGAGACCAAAACCATGCTTGCACAGCTATATAAACAAGGCTTTTAGTGTAATCTAAAAGCTTATCAGTAAATGTCAAAGTTGATTTATAGTGGAATGTCTGACTAGTCTTATCTCCTACACTCCCCTGCAGAGTTCTGTCTCAGTCACACATTTCTCAGAGGGGTCTCTTTATAAGAGGCAGGAGAGAGAGAACTAGAAAACAACTGTGGAACAATATTAAAACATCATAATGTATATATATTGTTAATCTGAAGTCTATGACCCTATAAATGTAAGGAGGGAGGGGTCTTATAACCCCTCCCCTTCTTTTAATACAACATAAGCATAATCAGTTATTCTAATACATCAACCATTTGGTACAGCCCCAATCATGACCCCTAGGTGAACTCCTGACAACTTCCTCTGCATTTCAGAGACATGGCTCCATAAAAACTCTCCACATGCTGCTTTGATTGTGCCTAGCTACAATGTTTTCAGGAGAGGCAGGATTGAAGGAAGAGGAGGGGGTCTGATGATTTACATTAAAGAACATATCCGATGTAAACAAATTGAGTGGTCATGTGATAATGAACTAGAATGCATTGGCCTAAATGTTACACTGTCTCCCCAAATGTCTTTTACCCTTATAGGGATGTATAAACCACCTTCCACCAAAAGTGTGTTTTTTGATCAGTTTAATAACATGCTTAGGGAATGTGATTTTGGGAAAGAGGTCATCTTAATGGGAGATTTTAACATTAATTATGAAGACAAGTCTTGTAGGAAAACCCTCAAATGGATCACTAATACCTTTGACCTTACACAGCTAGTTAAAGGGCCAACCAGGGTGACTTGTTGCCCTAAAACACAGATTGATTTGGTGTTCAGTAATAAACCAAAGAGAGTGACTAAATCACTCAATATGGTTACTGGGCTATCTGATCATAATCTGACACTTAAAGCCAGAAAGCTTTCAAAGAACAGGTTTAACCTCTCTAATGTTAGAAAGCCGGATCAACTAAGAATACCTAAGAGTGAATTCAATTATTTTGAACACGCAATTAAGGGAATTAACTGGAATGATCTCTTGACCTATACAGATGTGGAAGCTTTTCTATCCACAATCCAGACTACAATAAATGGCTTCCTAAAGAAAATCAAATCCAAACCTGGCCAAAAGAGCACTCTTCCTTGGCTAAATGGAGAAATCTGGAAATGTCACGTCCTGACCAGTATAGGGGTTATTTGTTATTGTAGTTTGGTCAGGACGTGGCAGGGGGTATTTGGTTTATGTGGTTCGGAGTGTGCTGTGTATAGCTTTGTGCCTTACCGGCCTGTTATTAGTCGTTGTGTTTTTTTTGTGTACGTGTTTGTTTTGGTTTACCTTCTTTGTCCATAATAAAAAGAAGATGAGTGCACATATTCCTGCTGCGTTTTGGTCCACTCTACCCTACGACAACCGTGACAGGAAATTGATGAAAGAACGAGATTGTGCTCTAAAAACAGCCCTAAAATCCAAATTAGAGCATGACAGATGTAGGTTTACCATGTTGAGAAATAAGGTGATGAAAGAAATCAGACAGGCCAAGGCAAACTTTTTTATTAACATAATTGGTGAAGCAAAGGGAAATTCTAAATTGATCTAGGAGAATCTAAAAAATTGAACAGGGAAAGACCATACTAACACTGCAAAAAGACTAGAAATCATGGTGAATAACAATCTAACACAGGATGCAGTCGAAATAGCAATAGCCTTCAATTCCTACTTTATTGACTCTGTCAAGGTACTGACACAGAACCCCTCCACTGGTTTCTTGGGCTCAGTGCTAGTGAATGACGCTCAACCTGTCTTCATCATAAGGGAGGTTTTTGAGTCAAAGGTGAACAAGGTGATTAGCTCACTAAATAACTCTAAAGCCAAAGATGTGTTTGGCTTGGACTCTACCTTTCTTAAAAACTACAAAGAGTCACTCATTGGCCCCATTACTAAGGTCACCAACACATCTATTGGTCAGGGGGTGTTTCCAGGGGTATGGAAGTCGGCCATAATAACTGCCATCTTTAAATCGGGTGACCCTGCTGACGTGAGTAACTACAGGCCCATTAGTATACTACCTGTGGTGTCGAAGATTGTGGAAAAGTGTGTAGCAGAACAACTGATTGCCCACCTCAACAACAGCCCCTTCACATTACACTCCATGCAGTTTGGCTTCAGAGCGAAACACTCCACAGAAACGACCAACTGCTTTCTTCTGTGAAGTCCAAAATGGACAAAGGGGGTGTTGTTGGGGCTGTGTTTCTGGACCTAAGGAAGGCTTTTGATACTGTTAACCATGAGGTTCTCATCACAAAATTGTCCAAGTTCAACTTTTCCCCCGATGCCTTGAGATGGATGAAATCATACCTTGAAGGCAGAACTCAGTGTGTCAGAGTGAGCAATGAGCTGTCGCTCACTATTAGCTATGATGTGGGCGTGCCCCAAGGGTCAATACTGGGGCCCCTCCTGTTCAGCCTGTACATGAATGCCTTCTGTCTGTACTGGGTCTGAAGTTCAAATGTATGCAAATGATACAGTGATATATGTGCATGCAAAGAGCAAACAACTAGCGGCACAAGAACTCACTACTGTAATGGTCCAGGTTACAAAGTGTCTCAGTGACTCGTGTTTGCATCTCAATGTGAAAAAAACTGTCTGCATGTTCTTCACAAAGAAGGCAACAGATGCTACTGAGCCAGATGTCTACGTGTCAGAGGAGAAGCTCCAGGTGGTATTTGATTTTAACCTCTATGGGCTAGGTGGGACGCAGGCGTCCCACCCGTGGTGCACTCCATCAACAGCAGGTGCATTTCAAGAGCGGCAAATTTGAATCCAAATAAATGTCAAAATTCAAATTTTTCAAACATACAACTATTTTACACCCTTTGAAAGATAAACATCTCCTTAATCTAACCACGTTTTACGATTTCAAAAAGGTTTTACGGCGAAAGCATAAATTTTGAGTATGTTAGGACAGTACATTTACAAGAGTTGTGTGTAATGTTTTGTCAATTCAAAGACAGGGTCACCAAAACCATAAAACCAGCTAAAATGATGCACTATTGGAGGGAAATCGTTTCCCTCCAATAACCGGCAGTCAAGTCAGCACCACAAATTAAATAATTAAAATTAGAAAACATTGGTAAAATATTATATTGTCATTTAAAGAATTATAGATTTACATCTCTTGAACGCAATCAACTTGCCAGATTTAAAAATAACCTTACTGGGAAATCACACTTTGCAATAATCTGAGCACTGCGCCCAGAAAAATACGCGTTGCGATACAGACTAGTCGTCATGTTGGGGAGATCTAAAATCGAAAATACTATGTAAATAATCCATTACCTTTGATTCTCTTCATCAGATGTCACTTCCAGGTATCACAGGTCCATAACGAATGTAGTTTTGTTCAAAAAAGCTCATCATTTATGTCCAAAAATCTCTGTCTTGTTAGCACATGATCTAAGCCCGCCGGACTTCACTTCATGAACGAGGGGAAAAAATATATTTCCGTTCGTTCAAACATGTCAAACGTTGTATAGCATAAATCATTAGGGCCTTTTTTAACCAGAACATGAATAATATTCAAGGTGGACGAATGCATTCTCTTTTATAACGTATTGGAACGAGGGTACCCAACATGAACTCGCGCGCCAGGTGTCTAATGGGCCATCATCGTTCCATGGCTCTTGTTCGGTCAGATCTCCCTCCAGAAGACTCAAAACACTTTGTAAAGGCTGGTGACATCTAGTGGAAGCAATAGGAAGTGCCAAAATATTCCTCAGCCCCTGTGTTTTTCAATGGCATAGGTTTAAAGGTAATACAACACATCAGGTATCCACTTCCTGTCAGAAAATGTCTCAGGGTTTTGCCTGCCAAATGAGTTCTGTTATACTCACAGACACCATTCAAACAGTTTTAGAAACTTTAGAGTGTTTTCTATCCATATATAATAAGTATATGCATATTCTAGTTACTGGGTAGGATTAGTAACCAGATTAAATCGGGTACATTTTTTTTATCCAGCCGTGCAAATACTGCCCCCTAGCCCTAACAGGTTAAGTACCTTGGCATCATACTTGATTCCAACCTCTCTTTTAAAAAGCAGGTGAAAAAGGTAATTCAAGTAACCAAATTGAACCTAGCTAATTTCCGATTTATATGAAATTGTTTGACTACAGAGGTAGCAAAACTGTACTTCAAATCTATGATACTCCCCCACTTAACATACTGCTTGACTAGTTGGGCCCAAGCTTGCTGTACAACATTATTAAAACCCCTTCAGTCTGTCTACGAACAGGCTCTCAAAGTGCCTGATAGGAAGCTAATAGCCATCATCACTGTTACATCCTCAGAAAGCATGAGCTCCTGAGTTGGAAAGTCTTGTGCAATACACCGACGCATGTCTTCTAGGAAAAATTGTGAGTGAGCCCACTCCCTTTGCTGAGAAGCAACCCCACACATGAATGGTCTCAGGATGCTTGGCATGACACAGGACTGATGGTAGCACTCACCTTGTCTTCTCCGGACAAGATTTTTTCTGGATGCCCCAAACAATCGGAAAGGGGATTCATCAGAGAAAATGACTTTACCCCAGACCTCAGCAGTTCAATCCCTGTACCTTTTGCAGAATATCAGTCTGTCCCTAATGTTTTTCCTGGAGAGAAGTGGCTTCTTTGCTGCCCTTCTTGACACTAGGCCATCCTCCAAAAGTCTTCGCCTCACTGTGCGTGCAGATGCACTCACACCTGCCTGCTGCCATTCCTGAGCAAGCTCTGTGCTGGTGGTGCCCTGATCCCGCAGCTGAATCAACTTTAGGAGACGGTCCTGGCGCTTGCTGGACTTTCTTGGGCGCCCTGAAGCCTTCTTAACAACAATTGAACTGCTCTCCTTGAAGTTCTTGATGATCCGATAAATGGTTGATTTAGGTGCAATCTTACTGGCAGCAATATCCTTGCCTGTGAAGCCCTTTTTGTGCAAAGCAATGAGGACGGCACGTGTTTCCTTGCAGGTAACCATGTTTGACAGAGGAAGAACAATGATTCCAAGCACCACCCTCCTTTTGAAGCTTCCAGTCTGTTATTCGAACTCAATCAGCATGACAGAGTGATCTCCAGCCTTGTCCTCGTCAACACTCACAGCTGTGTTAACGAGAGAATCACTGACATGATGTTAGCTGGTCCTTTTGTGGCAGGGCTGAAATGCAGTGGAAATATTTTTGCGGGATTCAGTTCATTTGCATGGCAAAGAGGGACTTTGCAATTAATTTCAATTCATCTGAGCACTCTTCATAACATTCTGGAGAATATGCAAATTGCCATCATACAAACTGAGGCAGCAGACTTTGTGAAAATTATTATTTGTGTCATTCTCCAAACAAGTTGACTTTGAGCCAATCAGAGAGCACGAACCCCCGCGTGGGGGAGCTAACAAAAAAAACTAAAATAATAGGCCATTTTCTCAGTTTATCCAGTGCACAGATGCAATGCACACAACACTAAATACTTCCTCCACACTAGCTAACCACTGTAGCTGGTATTAATATGATAATAAAATCACAATGGATTAGCTAGTTTCCAACAGCTGCCTGTGTTAGCTGCTGAGTTATTGCAGTGTCCTTAGCTAGCTAGCTACTGTAGCTAAACATACTGTATGGCTATGGGTTGGCACTGGCAGTATGGGGTAATGGAGAGTGAACTGGCACTGGCAGTATGGGATTATGGAGAGTGAATTAAATTGTTTCTTTGTTATCTTGTAGCTATCTTGCTGTTGCAATCTGTCTACTATCAACAAGGGCTTTCTACAAAATAGCAACATTAGCACAGATAGCTTGGAATCTGGACCATAAGCAATACGCACGGATATGCATTGCCAAACAACACTACTGCCACCCTCTGGTTTGAATTGTTTTAACAAGGGGTGGTAGGTAGCCTAGTGGTTAGAGCCAATAACCGAAAGGTTGCTGGATGGAATCCCGAGCTGATAAGGTGAAAATCTGTCGTTCTGCCCCTGAACAAGGCAGTTAATCAACTGTTCCCTGATAGGCCGTCATTGTAAATAAGAATTTGTTATTAACGGACTTGCCTAGTTAAATAAAAAATAAAAAAAACAAGGCTGAGTGGCTGATGACTTCCAAGTTCTTTGCTGTGTGAACACAAAAAATATTCACTGCCGAAACTCTGGCAAACGTTTGACAATTGTACCGGTATGTCTGAGGTTTTAATGAGAACGTGTTCTCAGTCAGCTATCCTAATAAAATAAGGAATAAATAAAAACACAGGAACACACACACACACACACACACACACACACACACACACACACACACACACACACATGGTCAGAAAATAGTGGTATTTTGTACTTTATTTGAAAATACCAACTTTTCAAATACTCTATGTAGTCAGTTTTAACTAAAAGGCAACTATTTTCTTTGAAATTCAAATACAGGTCTCAGAAAGAAAAAAAATATTGGAATGTATTTTGAATACCTCTCAGAAAACCAAATCATATTTTAAGGTAATTGAATATAAGCAAGTCATTTGAACACACAAAAATATGCATTTGATGGCTGACAAATATTTGATGAAAAAACAAAAACTACAACAGTTAGTTTAATTAGTCTAAATATACACTGCTCAAAAAAATAAAGGGAACACTTAAACAACACAATGTAACTACAAGTCAATCACACTTCTGTGAAATCAAACTGTCCACTGTTGTGCAAATGGAATAGACAAAAAGTGGAAATTATAGGCAATTAGCAAGACACCCCCAATAAAGGAGTGGTTCGGCAGGTGGTGACCATAGACCACTTCTTATGCGTCCTGGCTGATGTTTTGGTCACTTTTGAATGCTGGTGGTGCTTTCACTCTAGTGGTAGCATGAGACGGAGTCTACAACCCACACAAGTGGCTCAGGTAGTGCAGCTCATCCAGGATGGCACATCAATGCGAGCTGTGGCAAGAAGGTTTGCTGTGTCTGTCAGCGTAGTGTCCAGAGCATGGAGGCGCATCCAGGACACAGGCCAGTACATCAGGAGACGTGGAGGAGGCCGTAGGAGGGCAACAACCCAGCAGCAGGACCGCTACCTCTGCCTTTGTGCAAGGAGAAGCAGGAGGAGCACTGCCAGAGCCCTGCAAAATGACCTCCAGCAGGCCACAAATGTGCATGTGTCTGCTCAAACGGTCAGAAACAGACTCCATGAGGGTGGTATGAGGGCCCGACGTCCACAGTTGGGGGTTGTGCTTACAGCCCAACACCGTGCAGGACATTTGGCATTTGCCAGAGAACACCAAGATTGGCAAATTCGCCACTGGCGCCCTGTGCTCTTCACAGATGAAGCAGGTTCACACTGAGCACATGTGACAGACGTGACAGAGTCTGGAGACGCCGTGGAGAACGTTCTGCTGCCTGCAACATCCTCCAGCATGACCGGTTTGGCGGTGGGTCAGTCATGGTGCGGGGTGGCATTTCTTTGGGGGCTGCACAGCCCTCCATGTGCTCACCAGAGGTAGCCTGACTGCCATTAGGTACTGAGATGAGATCCTCAGACCCCTTGTGAGACCATATGCTGGTGCGGTTGGCCCTGGGTTTCTCCTAATGCAAGACAATGCTAGACCTCATGTGGCTGGAGTGTGTCAGCAGTTCCTGCAAGAGGAAGGCATTGATGCTATGGACTGGCCCGCCCATTCCCCAGACCTGAATCCAATTGAGCACATCTGGGACATCATGTCTCGCTCCATCCACCAACGCCACGTTGCACCACAGACTGTCCAGGAGTTGGCGGATGCTTTAGTCCAGGTCTGGGAGGAGATCCCTCAGGAGACCATCCGCCACCTCATCAGGAGCATGCCCAGGCGTTGTTGGGAGGTCATACAGGCACGTGGAGGCCACACACACACTACTGAGCCTCATTTTGACTTGTTTTAACCTCTTGAGGATACCCTAGGATAGGGGGCGCCACAGCGCATTTTGAAAAAAAATCGTTCCCATTTTCAACGGCCTACTAATCAAACTCAGAAGATAGGGCATGCATATACTTATTATATATGGATAGAAAACACTCTAAAGTTTCTAAAACTGTTTGAATGGTGTCTGTGAGTATAACAGAACTCATTTGGCAGGCAAAACCCTGAGACATTTTCTGACAGGAAGTGGATACCTGATGTGTTGTATTGAGTTCTAACCTATCCCATTGAAAAACACAGGGGTTTAGGAATATTTTGGCACTTCCTATTGCTTCCACTAGATGTCGCCAGTCCTTTCACAGTGGTTTGAGCCTTATAGAGTCAAAACTCAGTGAATGACAGGAGTTTGAAATTGGTCACAGGGGATGGGCCATCACCATTATGACGCCGGCGGCCATGTCTGCCCCCACCTTTGGAAACGGTTTTAAAGGCAATGAAATCATCCCCCTCGAATCTTATTGGCTCTCTTGGTGTTAGTGGCCCTGAACATTTATTTTATACAACGTTTGACATGTTTGAACGAACCTACATGCGCGAGGATTGCTTTCAGTATGAAGTGCAGAGCTGCGTTTGGAGAGAGCCATAGGACGCGCTACCAACATCAGGCTAATGGAACGTGAAGTATGGACTTTTTGACCGAAAATACATCTGTTGTGGACCTGGGATGCTTTCTGATGAAGACAACTAAAGGTAGGCGATTATTGACAATATTATTGAAGATGAGATGGTTCATACTGTTGCATCCAAGATGGCGCCGAGCACTGTATATTAGCTGATTTTCTGAGTATCGCATCTCCTTTTATCGCAAAGTGTGATTACCCAGTAAAGTTAATTTAAAATCTGGTATGACGGGTGTTCTCAAGAGATATTCATCTATAAATGTTAGATTGACAATATACATTTAAAAAATCGTTATAGTATAGCAATTTATTGAAACGTAGCATTGTTTACCGGGACGCTTTTGAGGGGAAATTAGGTAGTCAACGTCAGACAGAGATGTAAAATGCTGTTTTTATATATAAATATGACCTTTATTGAACAAAAGAATGCATGCATTGTATAACATGATGTCCTAGGGGTGCCATCTGATGAAGTTTGTAAAAGGTTAGTGCTACATTTAGCTGTTTATTGATAATATGTGATGGAAGTGGTTGGTCGGAAAATGGCTATGAAGCTGCTTTTTACGATGGACTCATCTAATATAATCTAATGATTTGCTTTTCCTGTAAAACCTTTTTGAAATCGGACGACGTGGGTCGATTCAGGAGAGGTGTATCTATAAAAAAAAAAAAAAAATATTTTTAATTTTTGTAAAAAATTATGATAATTTTTTAATGCTAATTGGCGATATGATTTTTCGCTGGATTTTGATCCCGCTAACGGGATCAGATGCTCAAGAGGTTTTAAGGACATTACATCAAAGTTGGATCAGCCTGTAGTGTGGTTTTCCACTTTAATTTTGAGTGTGACTCCAAATCCAGACCTCCATGGATTGATAAATTGGATTTCCATTGATTATTTTTGTGTGATTTTGTTGTCAGCACATTCAACTATGTAAAGAAAAAAGTATTTAATAAGATTATTTCATTCATTCAGATCTAGGATGTGTTATTTTAGTGTTCTCTTTATTTTTTTGAGCAGTATACATCATGATCGTAATCAATTGGTTTATAGGGCTCTTATGTGAATCTTCATATAGCCTATAGCCTGGAATTAAATACATAAGGGACATGGAATGTCAACATTAGTGTAGACCACTTTTGCAGCTTCACAATGACTAACAAATATATTTTCATAATGAGTGAGACATAAGGTAATACAGTAACACTTGACATCAAGTTATTTTACATGTGTAGTAACGTTGATTATTACAATAGTACATTGTTGTTACATAGGACTTTGGAAATTGCTTTAGAATTGCATAATAATTGTGGAATGATCAACAGTCACTATTACTCTTGTGTACAGTACTAGTTACAAATACTCTCAGCTCATTGCTATGCAATTAAAATGCAATCACAAGTATTATGTAACAACATGCTACTAAAATGTTGCTATAAAAGTGATTACAGTTTTATTACACATGCACAAGAACATTTAATTTGTAGTCTTACTGAGAATGCCAACAGTAAAAAATATGGCTAATAAGTGTCGAAAGGAAACAAAATATTCCAAACCTGCCTTTAATCAACTACTGCCAAGGTAGGTGGAAAATCATGTGAACTATCCCTTTAAATATGGTATCGTGTGAACACTTACCATGTGAATACTTACCCCCAGATGGACAAAGAGGTTTCAAAGTTGTTTTTGCTAAGCATCTAACTTGCTATTTGCAAATGCAAACGATGCAGCCTTTTCAGGTATCATACAATGAATTGCATCTTTCAACCTTTTCAGTGGCATGTTGAAAGAGTCATACAGTAGTTGAAAGTCACAACTTATTTATACTTGTAAAATATATAAAATATAATTTCTTATTTGTTTTGACTTTATTATGTACACCTGGGGCAATGGATATTCAGGAGAATGGACTTTTACCAAATATTCAGATAGAAATATATGGCATAGATCCAATATGACTGTCAGATTGGAATATACAGTGGTTCCCAAACATTTTTTAGTCCCGTACCAATTCAAACATTCAACCTGTGTACCCCCTCTAGAACCAGGGTCAGCACACTCTCAAATTTAGTTTTTTGCCATCATTGTAAGCCTGCCACACACACACTACACACTACATTTATTAAATATAAGAATGAGTGTGAGTTTGTCACAACCCGGCTCGTGGGAAGTGACAAAGAGCTCTTATAGGACCAGGGCACAAATAATAATATAATAATAATCAATCATTTTGCTCTTTATTTAACCATCTTACATATAAAGCCTTATTTGTTCATCGAAAATTGTGAGTAACTCACCACAGGTAATGAGAAGCGTGTGCTTGAAGGGATGCACATAACTCTGCAATGTTGGGTTGTATTGGAGAGAGTCTGTTTTAAATCCTTTTCCACGCACAGTTTATGCCTGTATTTAGTTTTCATGCTAATGAGGGCTGAGAATCTGGGGCGGCAGGTAGCCTAGAGATTAGAGCGTTGGGCTTGTAACCGAAAGGTTGCAAGATCAAATCCCCGAGCTGACAAGGTAAAAATCTGTCATTCTGCCCCTGAACAAGGCAGTTAACCCACTGTTCCTAGGCTGTCATTGAAAATAAGAATTTGTTCTTAACTGACTTGCCTAGTAAAACAAATTAAAATCTTCTCTCACATAGGTATACGGTTGCAAAGGGCATCAGTGTCTTAACAGCATGATTTGCCAAGGCAGGATACTCTGAGCGCAGCCCAATCCAGAAATCTGGCAGTGGCTTCTGATTAAATTAAATTTTCACAGAACCGCTTGTTGCAATTTCAATGAGGCTCTCTTGTTCAGATATCGGTAAGTGGACTGGAAGCAGGGCATGAAAGGGATAACGTATTGCGCACCCAACTCACTCAGGTGCTTTGCTATTGTCTGTAAGCATTGTCTGTAAGCTTGAGTTCATTTGCACACAAAAAAATCATACAATCATGGAAAGACTTGTGTGTTGTCCTTGTTAATGCAGACAGAGAAGAGTTCCAACCTCTAAATCATAGCCTCAATTTTGTCCCGCACATTGAGCACAGTTAGATTCAGATAATTCAGGCGAGAAAAAACATCACCCAGATAGGCCAGTCGTGTGAGAAGCTAGTCATCATGCAAGCGGTCAGACAAGTGAAAATTATGGTCAGTAAAGAAAACTTTAAGCTCGTCTCTCAATTCAAAAAAACGTGTCAACACTTTGCCCCTTGATAACCAGCGGACTTCTGTATGTTGTAAAACCGTTACATTGTCGCTTCCCATATCATTACATAGTGCAGAAAATACACGAGAGTTCAAGGGCCTGGCTTTAACAAAATACACAATTTTCACTGCAGTGTACAAAAACGTCTTACAAGCTGTCAGGCATTCCCTTGGCAGCAAGAGCCTCTCGGTGGATGCTGCAGTGTACCCAAGTGACGTCGGGAGCAACTGCTTGCATGTGCGTTACGACTCCACTATGTCTCCCTGTCATGGCTTTTGAGCCATCAGTACAGATACCAACATGAGCAGCAGCTACTTTTGGCTACATACGGACCGTTAGTGGAATTCCTGCGAGAGAGTAATGATTAAGGTGATTGGATGTTAGTTATTTGACTAGGCTACCTGTATTTGACATTGTGTTGTTATTTCGCTGATTTCAGCCCTGCCATTAGTTGAAGGCAACACTAGATGGTTACATTTTATTTTTGGCAGTGAAACAAGGCTACCTTGGTATCTTTCATACGACATCCGTGACACATACACTCAATTAGTATTTGGTAGCATTGCCTTTAAATTGTTAAACTTGGGTCAAATGTTCCGGGTAGCCTTCCACAAGCTTCCCACAATAAGTTGGGTGAATTTTGGCCCATTCCTCCTGACAGAGCTGGAGTAACTGAGTCAGGTTTGTAAGCTTCCTTGCTCGCACACACTTTTTCAGTTCTGTACACAAATGTTCTAGAGGATTGAGGTCAGGGCTTTGTGATGGCCACTCCAATACCTAGGCTTTGTTGTCCTTAAGCCATTTTGCCACAACTTTGGAAGTGTGCTTGGGGTCATTGTCCATTTGGAAGACCCATTTGCGACCAAGCTTTAACTTCCTGACTGATGTCTTGATGTTGCTTCAATATATCCACATACTTTTCCTCCCTCATGATGTCATCTATTTTGTGAAGTGCACCAGTCCCTCCTGCAGCAAAGCACAAACACACATGATGCTTCCACCCCCATGCTTCACGGTTGAATGGTGTTCCTCAGCTTGCAAGCCTCCCCCTTTTTCCTCCAAACATAACGATGGTCATTATGGCCAAACAGTTCTATTTTTGTTTCATCAGACCAGAGGACATTTCTCCAAAAAGTATGATCTTTGTCCCCATGTGCAGTTGTAAACCATAGTCTATCTTTTTATGGCAGTTTAGGAGCAGTGGCTTCTTCCTTGCTGAGCGGCCTTTCAGGTTATATCGATATAGGACTCGTTTTACTTTGGCTACAGATACTTTTGTACCTGTTTCCTCCAGTATCTTCACAAGGTTGTTTACTGTTGTTCTGGGATTGATTTGCACTTTTCACACCAAAGTACGTTAATCTCTAGGAGACAGAACGCGTCTCCTTCCTGAGCGGTATGATGGCTGCGTGGTCCCATGGTGTTTATACTTACTATTGTTTGTACAGATGAACGTGGTACATTCAGGCATTTGGAAATTGCTCCCAAGGATGAACCAGACTTTTTTTTTCCTGAGGTCTTGGCTGATTTCTTTTTATTTTCCCATGATGTCAAGCAAAGAGGCACTGAGTTTGAAGGTAGGCCTTGAAATACATCCACAGGTACACCTCCAATTGACTCAAATGATGTCAATTAACCTATCACAAGCTTCTAAAGCCATGACATCATTTTCTGGAATTTTCCAAGCTGTTTAAGGCACAGTGAATTTAGTGTATGTAAACTTCTGACCCACTGGAATTGTGATACAGTGAATTATAAGTGAAATAATGTGTCTGAAAATGATTGTTGGAAAAATGCCTTGTGTCATGCACAAAGTAGATGTCCTAACGGACTTGCCAAAACTATAGTTTGTTAACAAGAAATTTGTGGAGTGGTTGAAAAACGAGTTTCAATGACTCCAACCTAAGTGTATCTAAACTTCCGACTTCAACTGTAAAAACATTTTATAGAGTTTCATTCGGGAGATTGTTACTCTTTAAAAAACGTATTCCGTGGTGGTCCAAATTCTAATGGGTTAATTGTTACATTATTAATGTAATTGGGTAACTATTAAACATAGTTAGTGGATTAAGTTAATAACAGTCATCAGATTAATGAAGGTGAAGTCACGACATAGTGTATGATGTATGTAATGACGAGATGCTCATGTCTCCTCCCTAACAATGGGAGTCGTTGTCCCAAAGGGTGAAGGCAGGCGTCAAGCTTAGGTCTGCATACTCTATTAAAGGGAAATTGAAACACTTTAGGAAGTACATCTAAGCAAAGAGATGTATTCAATCCACTAATACTAAACATGTGCATTTAACATAAAAACATCTCTATATTTAGTATTTTGATCGCCAACAAGGTTTATTTGAGCTATGATCAGTGACAAAAACAAAGTGTCTCCCTGCTCCTCTTTCGGTAAAACGCTGAGGGATGGGGCTGAGAAATGTAACTACTCTCAAATTCATAGACAGAGCTATAGATGCAAGGACTGACCATCACAATTGTAATCCTGTTTCTATGATCTGTTTCCACTACCATGTACCCAGTTCACTTTGGATAAAGGTGTCTGCTAAATGGCATATACACTGCTCAAAAAAATAAAGGGAACACTAAAATAACACATCCTAGATCTGAATGAATGAAATAATCTTATTAAATACTTTTTTCTTTACATAGTTGAATGTGCTGACAACAAAATCACACAAAAATAATCAATGGAAATCCAATTTATCAACCCATGGAGGTCTGGATTTGGAGTCACACTCAAAATTAAAGTGGAAAACCACACTACAGGCTGATCCAACTTTGATGTAATGTCCTTAAAACAAGTCAAAATGAGGCTCAGTAGTGTGTGTGGCCTCCACGTGCCTGTATGACCTCCCTACAACGCCTGGGCATGCTCCTGATGAGGTGGCGGATGGTCTCCTGAGGGATCTCCTCCCAGACCTGGACTAAAGCATCTGCCAACTCCTGGACAGTCTGTGGTGCAACGTGGCGTTGGTGGATGGAGCGAGACATGATGTCCCAGATGTGCTCAATTGGATTCAGGTCTGGGGAACGGGCAGGCCAGTCCATAGCATCAATGCCTTCCTCTTGCAGGAACTGCTGACACACTCCAGCCACATGAGGTCTAGCATTGTCTTGCATTAGGAGGAACCCAGGGCCAACCGCATCAGCATATGGTCTCACAAGGGGTCTGAGGATCTCATCTCAGTACCTAATGGCAGTCAGGCTACCTCTGGCGAGCACATGGAGGGCTGTGCGGCCCCCCCAAAGAAATGCCACCCCACACCATGACTGACCCACCGCCAAACCGGTCATGCTGGAGGATGTTGCAGGCAGCAGAACGTTCTCCACGGCGTCTCCAGACTCTGTCACGTCTGTCACATGTGCTCAGTGTGAACCTGCTTTCATCTGTGAAGAGCACAGGGCGCCAGTGGCGAATTTGCCAATCTTGGTGTTCTCTGGCAAATGCCAAACGTCCTGCACGGTGTTGGGCTGTAAGCACAACCCCCACCTGTGGACGTCGGGCCCTCATACCACCCTCATGGAGTCTGTTTCTGACCATTTGAGCAGACACATGCACATTTGTGGCCTGCTGGAGGTCATTTTGCAGGGCTCTGGCAGTGCTCCTCCTGCTCCTCCTTGCACAAAGGCAGAGGTACGTCTCCACGTCTCCTGATGTACTGGCCTGTCTCCTGGTAGCGCCTCCATGCTCTGGACAATACGCTGACAGACACAGCAAACCTTCTTGCCACAGCTCGCATTGATGTGCCATCCTGGATGAGCTGCACTACCTGAGCCACTTGTAGGGGTTGTAGACTCCGTCTCATGCTACCACTAGAGTGAAAGCACCACCAGCATTCAAAAGTGACCAAAACATCAGCCAGGATGCATAGGAACTGAGAAGTGGTCTGTGGTCCCCACCTGCAGAACCACTCCTTTATTGGGGGTGTCTTGCTAATTGCCTGTAATTTCCACCTGTTGTCTATTCCATTTGCACAACAGCATGTGAAATTTATTGTCAATCATTGTTGCTTCCTAAGTGGACAGTTTGATTTCACAGAAGTGTGATTGACTTGGAGTTACATTGTGTTGTTTAAGTGTTCCCTTTATTTTTTTGAGCAGTATATTATGAAAGTCTACTTTGACTCTGACAACTAGCTGCCCAGTGTAGTTACCATTCCCTTCCAATAGATGGCAGCCAAAGCTAGTTGAAGTCGCTACTCTAACGACAGGGACACGGGATTAGTGTGCACTGAAAGTAGTTTTATCTTCAAAGCAAGTTCATCTGGTTACGCTAGAACCTGTTGTTATAGTGGACAAGCTAACTAATACTATTTTTACATAAGGTGCAGGCATTATGTCTATGTCTTAGGCTAGGCTAGATTTACTAAGTGAACTGGTTTTATTCAAAGCCTTTGCTTCTGGCTATGTGCGCCTTATGGAAGAAACGACCCACACAGGGATGAGACGCCATACACCTCGTCCAATTCTCTCTTTTGCCCATAGGGTGAAATGGCGATAAACTGCCAGCCTGTATGCCCTGCAAACAAAATCATAAAAAAGTTAGTCTGCTACCGAAACTTAAACACAATGTATTTATAATGAGCACGCCCCATTATTGGTTAGAATGAGAATTCATGAATCATGATGCTGTCTGCGATTAGAACTCCGGTCGTCTGATCTAAAGGTAAATGTGTTACCAATGCGCCAAACAACACTGAGGATAAACATTGTTATTGGATACTGATTATATATTTTGAGCACGGACACGTCCAATAAATACATCGCCATCCAGACAGACTGACAGGAACCTCTGACTGGATGTAATACAGCCACCATCTGCTGGGATTTTGTGCTGTATCACCACCATCTCTCTACAACACACACACTTCTACTCTAGCCATTACCTGGCAGCATCCCCACTCACACTAGTTTGTGTTCGCCTACGCCAACCCTCTAGCTGAGGTGTTTCAGGCGACATATCTGTTGTTACTGCTACGAGATCTGGGGCAACGATCGGCTCAATCATGAATGGCTTCAGTAGGTTTAGTGGCTCCCTAACTAATAATATTTCATTCTCTGTAATAAACTCATTCTCAGACTCGGAGCTACTTGATAAATTCAGATATTTTTGGGAGTTCCAATATGCCAGGGGTGTCAAACTCAAATACCCAGTGGGCCAAAATGTAAAACCTGAACAAAGTCGCGGGCCAACATTGAACAAATGAACCTTTTAATATGGACCCAAACAAGTTTTGCTTTAACATTGAATATGGAACAAGCATCGCTTATTACCATACAATATATTATTTAATAGTGGAGACATGCAAAATCGAATTTCAAATGAAAAAACACATCAATGGCATTCATTTATTAAATAAATAAAATTTAAATAAAAATCGTATGCCTCTTTTCTATTTGCAGCCTTCTGATTTAAATACCAAAATAAACTTTTTCCACTGGCTAATAATTTTACAAATAAAATGATAATAAATCAATCAACCATTCAAGCCCATGCCTTGCAGCATGGGCTTGAATCTAATCTGATGTGCCCAAGCCAGATACCTGGCATCTCTTCTTGGATGCTAGTTCATCAATGTCTGGGCTCAGGCTCTGAGCTGAAGAAATCCTCAGTATCGAGCGAAGGGGTTCATCAGTCAGACGTCTCCTGTGAGTTGTTTTGGTCATCTTCATCGAGGAGAAAAGTTGCTCGCATAGATAAGTGCTGCCGAACATGGAGAGCATCTGAGCAGCTTGGGTGTGGAGCTGAGGCATTGTGTCAGGGATGAACCGTGGAAACTGTGCGGCGCCCACAGCATCATACTTTGACTTCAGCGTGTCGTTGCACTGGAGTTCAATCAGCTCCATTTGGATGTTGGTTGGTGCATTTTCCACATCAACTGCGAAGGGATTACTAAGCAGTTCAAACCTACATTTCTGGACATCGAAGTCGGCAAATCGCCGGCTAAACTCAGCGGCGAGAACACTGAGTTTATCAGCAAACTGTGCACATGGGAACACGGCGGTAGAGATCTGCGCTTTTATGGTTTGGCAGCAGGGAGAATGGCAAGGGTTTCCTTGCAGCATCTGATTCTCCCACAGGCACAGTTTAGTTTTAAAGGCCCTCACTGCAGCGTACATGTCTGTGATGATGCGCCCCCGCCCCTGAAGCTGCAGGTTCAGCGCATCGAGATGGCTCGAGATGTCACAGAGAAAGGCCAGCTCACACAGAAACTTTTGCTCCCGGAGCTCTGCTGTATCCTTCCCTTTGGTTTCCAGGAATTGACATATTTCCTCACGCAGCTCGAAACATCTGTTCAGTACTTTTCCTCTGCTTAGCCATCTCACCTCTGTGTGATACGGCACGCCTGCGTATTCCGAACCACACTCCTCTAGAAAAAATTTCAACTGGCGGTGATTCAGACCTTTGGCTCTTATAAAGTTAACTACCTGTGTTACTGTGGTCATAACATGTTCCATCTTTAGGGCTTTGGCACACAGTGATTCCTGATGTATGATGCAGTGGTAAACAGTTAGCTCACCTGCACAGTTCTCTTCCCGCATCTTCTCCCGAACCATGCCCACCAGTCCACTCTTTTTACCGCACATCGCTGGCGCACCATCTGTCGTTAATCCAACGAGTTTATCCCACGGCAGCTTTATTTCAGTTACACATTTGGAAACCTCCTCAAATATTTCCTTTCCTGTGGTTGTGCCATGCATTGATTTGAATCCCAATAGCTCCTCCGTAACACACAGATTTGAGTCCACTCCACGGATGAAGACTGACAGCTGAGCAGTATCAGATGCGTCGCAGCTCTCATCCACAGCGAGGGAGAACGCAACGAAATCTTTTCCCTTTTCCATCAGCTGGTCATACAGACTGGTGGCAAGATCACATGTGCGATCAGCTACTGTGTTCCTGCTCAGGCTCACGTTTGAAAATGCTTGCTTTTTCTCTGGGCATACGAGGTCACAAACTTTCATCATGCACTTTTTCACGAACTCTCCCTCATTAACCTCTTATGGCTAGGGGGCAGTATTTTCACGGCTGGATAAAAAACGTACCCGATTTAATCTGGTTACTAATCCTACCCAGTAACTAGAATATGCATATACTTATTATATATGGATAGAAAACACCCTAACGTTTCTAAAACTGTTTGAATGGTGTCTGTGAGTATAACAGAACTCAAATGGCAGGTCAAAACCTGAGAGATTCCTTTACAGGAAGTGGCCTATCTGACCATTTCTGGAACTTCTTTGCCATCTCTATCTTTTACTAAGGATCTCTGCTCTAACGTGACACTTCCTACGTCGTCCATAGGCGCTCAGAGCCCGGGAAAAACCTGAATGTCGTCATCCCAGCCCCAGGCTGAAACACATTATCGCCTTTCTCAAGTGGCCGATCAAGGGACTGTGGGCTTAGGCGCGTGACCTGCCCGCCCCCGTCTTTGTGATTTTTTCCTCTGTTTGCCGAAAAGGAGATTCCCGGTCGGAATATTATCGCTTTTCTACGAGAAAAATGGCATAAAAATGATTTTAAACAGCGGTTGACATGCTTCGAAGTACGGTAATGGAATATTTAGATTTTTTTGGTCACGAATTGCGCCATGCGCACGACCCTTCTTTACCATTTCGGATAGTGTCTGGAACGCACGAACAAAACGCCGCTATTCGGATATAACGATGGATTATTTTGGACCAAACCAACATTTGTTATTGAAGTAGCAGTCCTGGGAGTGCATTCTGACGAAGACAACAAAGGTAATGAAACTTTTGTAATAGTAAATCGGAGTTTGATCAGGGCTAAACTTGGTCGGTGTCTAAATGGCTAGCCGTGATGGCTGGGCTATCGACTGAGAATATTGCAAAATGTGCTTTCACCGAAAAGCTATTTTAAAATCGGACATATCGAGTGCATAGAGGAGTTCTGTATCTATAATTCTTAAAATAATTGTTATGTTTTTTGTGAACGTTTATCGTGAGTAATTTAGTAAATTCACCGGATGTTTGCGGGGGGTATGCTAGTTCTGAACGTCACATGCTAATGTAAAAAGCTGGTTTTTGATATAAATATGAACTTGATTGAACAAAACATGCATGCATTGTATAACATAATGTCCTAGGGTTGTCATCTGATGAAGATCATCAAAGGTTAGTGCTGCATTTAGCTGTGGTTTTGTTTTTTGTGACATTATATGCTAGCTTGAAAAATGGGTGTCTGATAATTTCTGGCTTGGTACTCTGCTGACATAATCTAATGTTTTGCTTTCGCTGTAAAGCCTTTTTGAAATCGGACAGTGTGGTTAGATAAAGGAGAGTCTTGTCTTTAAAATGCTGTGAAATAGTCATATGTTTGAAAAATTGAAGTTTTTGTATTTTTGAGGAATTTGTAATTCGCGCCACACCTATCATTGGATATTGGAGCAGGTGTTCCGCTAGCGGAACGTCTAGATGTAAGAGGTTAAAGGGCCGGGCTGATTTTGCGATCTCTGCTGCCACTATATAACTAGCCTTTACAGCAGCCTCACTTTGTGATGTGGCTTTTTTGAACATATTCTGTTGTGAAACCAAACTTCCTTTCATCTCCTCTACTTTCTGGCTCCTTTGAGTCATGTCCAGGTCCTTGTATTTGTCATGGTGTTTCGTTTCATAGTGTCGTCTAATGTTTTACTCCTTACTTACAGCCACGTTGCCTCCACAAACAAGACAAACAGGTTTGTCTTTTACATATGTAAACAGATATTCTGCCTCCCACTTGTCCAGAAAGCTCCTGTTTTCTGCCTTTCTTTTCGACATTTTTGGGAAGGGATAGCGCGCTGACAGTTGTAGCGTCTGTGTTGCTATGACTACTGTCACAGAGGAGAGGGCGTTTCTGGGTCCTGTCCTGATTGGCGCGCGAAAACAACAGCAGAGCATTATGGGATTCGTAGTATTAGCGGTGAATGCGCTGTATAATACCGGCGGGCCAGCTCTAGTAGTAATTTGGTAATGTCTCGCGGGCCAAATATAATTACCAGAGTTTGACACCCATGCAATATGCTCTCTCCTGCCAGTGACGCAACAATGCCAATATGGCGATTTACAGTTACAGTTAGCTGGCGTTCCATTCCCCTTTAAACCCATATAAACACATTGGGCTTATTCTGGACAGATTTTGGCGAGAGTGAATCCATACAATTATAGAATCTGTACCTAAGAACAATGTCATGTCAAACTCACAGAGCCTATCTATACATCACTACATTCTCCTATGTCTTTCATCCAACTGAGTCATTACCTATGCGTGTTCCATTGAATCGCTAAGGCAATCCAGAACAATAGAATCCATACAATTACACAATCTGGACCTAACTCATACAGCCTTATGTCTCACTACCATCTCCTCTGTCTTTCTCTGTTCCCCCCAGAGCTAAGACGATCAGGAACACAGCGTCAGTGAATCTGGAGCTGACGGCAGAACAGTGGAAGAAGAAGTATGAGAAGGAGAAGGAGAAGAACAGGATGATGAAGGAGACGGTACAGAGGCTGGAGTCTGAGCTCAACAGATGGAGGAATGGTGAGGCCACCTATGGACACACACACCAGCACACAGGCACATAGACACTGAGACACACACACACACACACACACACACACACACACACACACACACACACACACACACACACACACACACACACACGTACACACACACAGGCATGCGCGAAAAAAAACACAGGCACGAGCAGGCAAACACACACATGAACACACACACTCTCTCGAAGATTAATTACCGACTCCCACGGTGTCCTGGAGGCAGATTTCTTTGTGCCTTTATGCTTTATGGATTCTTATATTTTAGTAATCCTCAGAGCACTAGGCTACCTGGGGTGGACTAGTAACCGAAAGGTTACTAAATCAAATCCCTGAGCTGACAAGGTAAGAATCTGTCGTTCTGCCCCTGAACAAGGCAGTTAACCCACTGTTCCTAGGCTGTCATTGTAAATAAGAATTTGTTCTTAACTAATTAAATAAAGGTTAATAAAAAAAATAAACATCTCCTAAGAGGCACATTATATACTGTAGACACACACATATATATTTTAGACTGTAGACACTCCGTCTGCTGCTCCAGAGCCACATAAAGAGAGGGACACACACACTGGGCCTCCTTGGCTAGCCCTAAAGAAAATCACACACACACACGCACCCACCCCTACACCCATACCTCCCCCAATGAGGCCTGTCCTCATGATTCATTGTCCCTCCCTCAGATGAGGAGGACCCAGAGCTGGATCAGTTGTGTCCTGGTGCTGTGCCTCTTGAGTGTCTGATACCCAGAGAAGACAGTCTGGGTCGGCTCCCCAGAGAAGAGAGCTCCTCCTCCGGTCTGAGTCGGCTGCCTAGAGAAGACAGTTCCTCCTCTATAGTGATCAGGATCTCAGAGGAGGAAAGACAGAAGTATGAGGAGGAGATACGCAAGCTCTACAAGCAGCTGGACGACAAGGTGAGGGGGTTCACACACAAACTGTAACTTCTATTTGAAGTTGGTGCTTGATGTGACATAAGTGGAGTGTTGTTCCCACATAAAAAATACTACAGTTTACTATAGCTCCTCCCACCAGCATCCTCTGGTAAAATACTATACTACACTGTAGTATCCCTTGATCATGTGTAGCACATACTATGGAATTTTGTAGTATACTGCAGAATACTATAGGTTGTTATCAATAAGCATCACAATACGGTGCAGAGTGTTCGATTTGCCTTCTGGGGGGCAAGGAGACCTCCAGCTCAGCTAAAAACATTAACAACTGAGTGTCATTTTCAAGAGAATGTGAAATAAATGTTACAACTATTTGGTTGTAATATGATCCCCTCTTGAAGAGCACAGTCTTAACTACTAATTTACAATTTATTCCATGCAAAACAATTTCCCACATTTAGGTCTATCATCAGAGTTATACAGCAAGTAACTGCATGCACTTCATGATCAGTAAACATCAATTGATCATGTATTTTCAGATACGTGTGGGTGGCCTACCTATTTGGTATGTACTGTAGATAGCTAGCTAAGCAAACAAGTATTTGAGTCAAAACTCATCCTGGTAAAGTTGTCAGTTTGACTACTGTCATCACCACTAATAGATGTCAAGGAAATCAATCAATGAGATCACTAGCTATCTAGTTCATCCCCTGAAATTATAGCTTTTCTCAATAATTGTTTGTTTTTTGTGTTGATTTTCAAAACAGAGTTCACAACATACATTACAGAACTATGTGTCCTTTGCTAAACAGTAAATTATTTCTCAATATGTAGTTGCCTTCTCAAAACATAAATAGATTCATCAAAATTATATTATACTGCCATATTGCATAGATAGATATTGATGCATCAAAAGGGGACCGATCCTGTAGAGGTTAAAAATCCCAGCAGATCAATACATTTTCTTTGCAGTCATTACATCACTAAATCATGATGATCAAAATTGGAAGTACAACTATCCAAAAGTGCATATTATAGGCAATTACTCTCTTTGCATATTGCACCAAACAATTTCATACACATCAAATATTATTGCTGATAGTTATTAGTAAGGCAAGAAAATGATCAGAAGTTCTGTAAATGTTTTTAAGCATTTGATCATTGCTGTTCTGTTATAGATACGTTTCAACACAGATCCCAAAATTGCTTGTATGCGATTGAGAAAAAACTGACATGATCTGTCTTCAGCTAGCTAGGCAATTTGATGTGGTCAATGTAGCCTATTATATCTGTCAGCAGCATTCGTGATTAAACACTGACTCTTAAAAACAAGTGTTAGCAAGCTAACTAAAAATAAAAAAGTACATAATACCACTATGTTTAGCCAACTGACACTGTGCAAAGTTTCTAGCTACTGGTACTAGCTTGCAAACATTATCAGCTAGCTAGCTAGCTATACATATTACATGGACAAATACATGGGCAATTGCCACCTCCTGCTTCTTGACAGACAGATCCATAAAGGATGGAAAATTAACCTAAACCACACATATAGTGCCTAGTGAATATTTTCCAACTGTCCCGATTCCTTTTACAACTGTCCCATTATCTGGTTTTAATGTCCATTCTAGAATGCCCTTCTAGCCAATCAGAACGAGTATTCAACAATGTTCTGTTATAAAAAATATAGTAATAGTACGATATTTATACCATAGTATACTATAGTATTTTTTCATGTGGGTTGTCTCTTTACTTTACCCATAATGCTCTGTAAAACATACCTGGTTTTCACTGTTTGTGTGTGTGTGTGTGTGTGTGTTTCTACACAGGATGATGAGATCAACCAGCAGAGTCAGCTGGCGGAGAAGCTGAAGGAGCAGATGCTGGACCAGGAAGAGGTACAACACCCTCCCTCTACTCAGCCCAACGTGCTTCCTCATCTATCTTCCTCTGTCCCTCTATTATTCAGCCCATCTGAGCTCCACTTAGACTGAGTAGTTGGCAGGAGAAGATTAATTGACATTTTTGTCAAGCAAAAGAGCAGAGATCTGTGCCAAAAATACTGTCAAATGAAAAATGAATCTGCAGGGTGATTTAATTTAATTTATACTGAACAAAAATATAAACGCAACATGTAAAGTGTTTCATGAGCTGAAATAAAAGATCACAGAAATGTTCTATACACACAAAAAGCTTATTTGTCTCAAATTTTGTGCACTAATTTGTTTACATCCCTGTTAGTGAGCATTTCTCCTTTGCCAAGATAACCCATCCACCTGACAGAAGCTGATTAAACAGCATGATCATTACTGGCCACTCTAAAATGTGCAGATATGTCACGCTACACAATGCCACAGGTGTCTTAAGTTTTGAGGGAGCGTGCAATTGGCATGCTTACTGCAGGAATGTACACCGGAGCTGATACTAGAGAATGGAATGTTAATTTCTCTACCATAAGCCACCTCCAATGTTGTTTTAGAGAATTTGGCAGTATGTCCAACTGGCCTCACTACCGCAGACCTCATGTAACCACGCCATCCCAGGACCTCTAAATCCGGCTTCTTCGCCTGCGGGATTGTCTGAGACCAGCCACCCAGACAGCTGATGAAACTATGGTTTGCACAAATGCATAATTTCTCCACAAACTATCAGAAACCATCTCAGGGAATCTGGTCTGCGTGTTCGTCGTCCTCACCAGGGTCTTGACAAGACTGAGTTCGTTGTCGTAACCTACTTCAGTGGTCAAATGTTCACCTTCGATGGCCACTGGCACGTTGGAGAAGTGTGCCCTTCACGGATGAATCCTGGTTTCAGCTGTACCAGGCAGATGACAGACAGCATTTAGGGGCTTGTGTGGTCGAGCGGTTTTCTGATGTTAAAGTTGTGAACAGAATGCCCCATTGTGACAGTGGGGTTATGGCCAGGGATAAGCTACTGACAGCGAACACAATTGCATTTTATCAATGGCAATTTGAATGCACAGAGATACCATAATGAAATCCTGAGGCCAAATGTCCTGCCATTCATCCACCGCCATCACCTCATGTTTCAGCATGATAATGCATGGCCCCATTTCACAAGGATCTGTACATAATTCCTGGAAGCTCATGTCACACATTGAGCATGTTTGGGATGCTCTGGATTGACTTGTACGACAGGCTGTTCTAGTTCCCACCAATATTCAGCAACTTCGCACAGCCATTGAAGAGGAGTGGGACAACATTCCACAGGCCACAATCAACAGCTTGATCAACTCTTTGCAAAGGAGATGTGTCGCGCTGCATGAGGCAAATGGTGGTCACACCAGATACTGATTGGTGTTCTGATCCACGCTCCTACTTTTTTTTAAAGTATCTGTGACCAACAGATGCATATCTGTATTCCCAGTCATGTGAAATCCATAGATTAAGGCCTAATGAATTTATTACAATTTACTGATTTCCTTGAACTGTAACCCAGTAAAAATATTTGAAATTGTTTCATGTTGCAGTTATTTTTGTTCAGTGTAATTTCATTTGGCAATTGTAGTATTGAGAACTCAACTGACATTGGATAATCTGTCTTCACTTTCCTTTTATCTGTAATGCTATGGTTATTCAGCCTGGGAACTGGCCCAAATGTTGAGGTGCTACACTCTAAGGAGCTATCGAAGATAAGTGAGTGATGGTTATTGGGTTTTTGTGTGACTCCCAGCTCCTGGTCTCCTCCCGTGGGGACAGTGAGAAGGTGTCATCAGAGCTGGGCAGACTACAGATGGAGAGTGACGTTGCCAAGGCGGAGGTTGGTTGGCCGATTTAATTAATTGAGTGATTGATTGATTGAATTTATTTGACAATTTAATACATATACAGCCAGTAAATTACAATAATAAAGTCACTTACTTATTTCACTTGTGGTCTATAGGGGGGCCAGTACGGGAAGAAAAAAAAATTATGTATGAAATGTATGCATTCACTACTGTAAGTCGCTCTGGATAAGAGCGTCTGCTAAATGACTAAAATGTAATGTAAATGTATAGGTGAAGGAGGTTCTACAGGCCTTAGAGGAGCTGGCTGTTAACTACGATCAGAAGAGCCAGGAGGTGGAGGATAAGAGTCTACAGAACAAACTACTGGCTGAGGAACTGGCCAAGAAAATGGTACGTCAGGGGGAGGGGGTTACACTTAATCTGTTCGTCCGTCCTTTACGCACATCTGTCCCCATCCATCTGTCCATCTACAGTTCTATCGATCATTCTATTCCTTTGGTGAGTGTTTATGTGTGTGTCTCAGGGGGGTTAGGTTCAATTAAAAAAGAGAAGTCAAAGTCTCTTCTTCTCCTCCCAACTCCAGGCCCACTTAATGCGAATTGAGGCGGAGCTGTCTCGTCTACAGGAAGTGAGCAGTCATCAGAGGAAACGCATCGCTGAGGTTCTCAACGGCCTAATGAGGGACCTCTCTGAGTTCAGTGCCATCGTAGGCAACAAAGACATCAAACTGGTCAGTACTTTACTTTAGTTGTAAAAAGACGATTTCTGAGTTAACTTGACTTTGCTTGATCGTTGATTCTTGATACCTGACTTTTACTTAAACAAAAAGGACATCAAACTGGTACATATGCTACAGTGGAGGCTGCTGAGGGGAGAACAGCTTATAATAATGGCCAGAATGAAGCAAATGGAATCAAACACCTGGAAACCATGTGTTTGATACCATTCCACTGATTCCACTTCAGTCATTAACACAAGCCCATTCTCCCCAATTAAGGTGCCACCAACTTCATGTGGTCTGCTATTACCAAGACTACACTTATTGTTTTGACTTTTATTTAACTAGGCAAGTCAGTTAAGAGCAAATTCTTAACTACAATGACAGCCTAGGAACAGTGGGTTATGTTTACCTTGTTTACCAAATGTTTACCTTGTCAGCTCAGGGATTTGATCTAGCAACCTTTCGGTTACTGGCCCAACGCACTAACCACTAGGCTACCTGACACCCCCTCATAGAAGTAAAGGTGCCTGAAATAACATTTTGGGTTGCCATATAGGCAGAACCTTTCCAGTTGAAAAAGGTTTCCCCTCTGAAAAATGTATTTTTAATAATGTAATGTAGAGGTGGTAGCCTATCAGACTGAAGGTGTGGCTTACTGGAGGTTTGGCCTTCAGATATTTATTTTTGGTCACCCTTTAGCTTAAATTTGTATTTTTTTTCCTGTTCATCATGTTAAGTTTGTGCAAATTAAAATGTTTGTTGGATATTTTTTTTACAGTATATATCCTAATATAATATTAACATTGCTGATTACATACAGTAATAAGTGGTAACTTTGGGATTTGCATAGGCTTTTGAGGGGATCATACACCTCTGTTAGCTTAATTGAAGTTACAAAACTGTTCAACCTTAACGTCTAATGGCAGTACAACCTAACAGATGTAATGACATTTGCTCTAACAGGTTATTTAACCAGGCAAGTCAGTTAAGAACAAATTCTTATTTACAATGACAGCCTACCAGGGAACAGTGGGTTAACTGCCTTGTTCAGGGGCGGAACAACAGATATTTACCTTGTCAGCTCAGGGATTCAATCCAGCAACCTTTCAGTTACTGGCCCAATGCTCTCACCACTAGGCCAACTGCCACCCCTATCTTAAAGCCACGCCACTACTAAGCCACGCCTCCACTCCAGGGTTCCACCAGGAACCCGTTCCTACATTGAACCATTCAAGTTTCCGCCAAGAACCCCTCAACTAACTGAAGGTGCAAATATGAACCATTGACTAGCAATGGTTGCTTAAGGAATTCCAGGGGTTCCATGAGGATCTCCAGGGTTCCTCGAGTCACCAATAATTCTAAGCGTGTATGGCCTGTACACCTGTATAAAAAAATAGGAGTGCTGATCTAGACGCTGAACACTTATCTCTGAGAACCTCTCCTAGAACACTGGAGGTCAAGGCTAGGTTCCCCAGTCCATATACAGTGGCAAGAAAAAGTATGTGAATAAAGTGGTTGTCTTCCCGTGTGGCTCAGTTGGTAGAGCATGGTGTTTGCAACGCCAGGGTTGTGGGTTCGATTCCCACGGGGGACCAGTATGGAGAAAAAATTTATGAAATGTATGCATTCACTACTGTAAGTCACTCTGGATAAGAACGTTTGCTAAATGACTAAAATGTTTAATCTTCATCTAAGTCACAACAATAGACAAACACAGTGTGCTTAAACTAATAACACACAAATTAACACATTTTTCTTGTCTATATTGAATACATAATTTAAACATTCACAGTATAGGAAGAAAAAGTAGGTGAACCCCTAGGCTAATGGCTTCTCCAAAAGCTAATTGGAATCATGAGTCAGCTAACCTGGAGTTCAATCAATGAGACGAGATTGGAGATGTTGGTTAGAGCTGCATTGACCTATAAAAACCACTCACAAAATTTGAGTTTGCTATTCACAAGAAGCATTGCCTGATGTGAACCATGCCTCGAACAAAAGAGATCTCAGAAGACCTACGATTAAGAATTGTTGACTTGCATGAAGTTGGAAAGGGTTACAAAAGTATCTCTAAAAGCCTTGATGTTCATCAGTCCACTGTAAGACAAATTGTCTAGAAATGGAGAAAGTGCAGCACTGTTGCTACTCTCCCTAGGAGTGGCCGTCCTGCAAAGATGACTGCAAGAGCACAGCGCAGAAAGCTCAATGAGGTTAAGTGTCAGCTAAAGACTTACAGAAATATCTGGAACATGCTAACATCTCTGTTGACGAATCTACGATACGTAAACACTAAACAAGAATGGTGTTTATGGGAGGACACCACGGAAAAGGCCTCTGCTGTCCATAAAAACATTGCTGCACATCTGAAGTTTGCAAAAGTGCACCTGGATGTTTCACAACCCTACTGGCAAAATATTCTGTGGACAGATGAAACTACAGTTGAGTTGTTTGGAAGGAACACACAACACTATGTGTGGAGAAAAAAAGCCACAGCACACCAACATCAAAACTTCATCCCAACTGTAAAGTATGGTGGAGGGAGCATCATGGTTTGGGGCTGCTTTGCTGGCTCGGCTTGGACAGCTTGCTATCATCGACATAAAAATGAATTCCCAAGTTTATCAAGACATTTTGCAGGAGAATGTTAGGCTATATGTCCGCCAATTGAAGCTCAACAGAAGATGGGGGAATCAACAGGATAATGACCCAAAACACAGAAATAAATAAACAACAGAATGGCTTATACAGCAGAAAATACGCCTTCTGGAGTGGCCCAGTCAGAGTCCTGACCTCAACCCGATTGAGATGCTGTTTTGTAAAGAGGAATGGTCCAGAATTCCTCCTGACCATTGTGCAGATCTGACCCGCAACTACAGAAAACGTTTGGTTGAGGTTATTGCTGCCAAAGTAGGGTCAACCTGTTATTAAATCCAAGGCTTCACATACTTTTCCCACCCTGCACTGTGAATGTTTACACGGTGTGTTCAATAAAGACATGAAAATGTATAATTGTTTGTGTTATTAGTTTAAGCAGACTGTGTTTGTCTATTGTTGTGACCTAGATGAAGATCAGATCAAATGTTATGACCAATTTATGCAGAGATCCAGGTATTTCCAAAGGGTTCACATACCTTTTCTTGCCACTGTATCTTAGTCATTGTGATCTAAAAGGCAAACGTGATCCTGTCAGCACACAGATATACTTTCTGAATACAGGCCCAGATAGGCACAGCTCTCTCTCATTTTATGATTTTAAGAGTTCATATTTTTCACTCCAAAAGGCCCTCATCAGAAGTACAGCATGCCAGTTGTCAGGGAGATAGAGCAGAGTTGTCTGTCAACAACATCACTGTTATCATACTTAGATTGTAATTGATGTGGCGTTTGCTAAATGATCTGTAATATAATGGATGTTTGTTTTTTACAAATAAACTGCAGAAGTTTTTCTTTCTCTCTCCTACTCCCTGTTCAGCTCTCTATCTCCTTTTTCTGTCTCTCAAATTCAAAAGGCTTTATTGGCGGGGAAAGTGTAGCCATATACATTGCCAAAGCAAACATATAGGAACATATTGAATCAATGATAATGGTAATCTTTGTCTCTTCCCCCAGCCAATGGAAATAACGGGTGCGATCGAGGAGGAGTTTACGGTGGCCCGTCTCTACATCAGTAAGATCAAGTCGGAGGTCAAGTCCATGGTGAAACGCTGTCGTCAGCTGGAGAACCTTCAGATGGAGTGTCATAGGAAGATGGAGGAGACGGGAAGAGAGTTGTCCTCCTGCCAACTCCTCATCTCACAGGTCAGGGACAGGGCATACTCAGAGTACCTTTTAATATGCAGAAGGATCAAGGGTTTACTAGAAGTACATTTGAAGAGTTTAATTCCAAAATGCTATTTCCACACATTTTTTATATTTGTGTTTTTTCACTAGAAATTATTGCTAATGTGTCATGTCTTGTGGGGTATGAAGGGGTGTCAATGCTTCTCACAAATGCTAGTGATGAAGTCAGTCTCTCCTCCACTTTGAGCCATTAGAGATTGACATGCACATTATTAATGTTAACTCTCTGTGTACATCCAAGGGGCCATCCGTGCTGCCCTGTTTGGAGCCAATTGTAATTTTCTTTGTGGCACCTGAACACACGACTGAACAATAGTCCAGGTGGGACAAAACTAGGGCCTGAAGGACCTGCCTTGTTGATAGTGCTGTTAAGAGGGCAGAGTACCACTTTAGTATGGACAGACTTCTCCCCATCTTAGCTACTGCTGTATCAATATGTTTTACAGTTTACAATCCAGGGTTACTCCAAGCAGTTTAGTCACCTCAACATGCTCAATTTCCATATGATTCATTATAAGATTTACAGTAGTTGAGGTTTAGGGTTTAGTGAATGATTTGTCCCAAATACAATGCTTTTAGATTTTTCAAATACTAATTTATTCCTTGCAACCTATTCTGAAACTAACTGCAGCTCTTTGTTAAGTGTTGCAGTCATTTCAGTCGCTGTAGTAGCTGACGTGTAGTGTTGAGTCATCCACATACAGAAACACACTGGCTTTACTCAAAGCCAGTTGCATGTTGTTAGTAAAGATTAAAAAAATTAAGGGACCTAGACAGCTGCTCTGTGGAATTCCTGATTCTACCTGGATTATGTGGGAGAGGCTTCCATTAAAGAACACCTTCTGTGTTTTTTGTGATGTAGGTGAGGGATGGGCAACACAAAAAAATCGTAACTCATCAGGAGGGGCCGCAGTGGCTCAGAGGTCTGCATCCCCACATCCATCCCCACGTATGCAATCAGAGCCGGCCCTAAGTGAAGATTTGTTGGAGGGGCCCATCCAACTTGCTAGCAAAAGAAGATACTAAAATGTTATAACATTTTAACTAATTTCCTGAAATTCTACACATTTTGCCATAGGTTGGAGAGAACTGTTTGCAGTTTTTCATATGATATCTGAGTGAGAGTGACTTACAAAATAAATAGGGGCCCCCCGGCTGCAGGCCTACAAAAGGGGTGCCGCGGGCTGCATACGGCCCGCCAGTTGCCCATCCCTGATGTGGGCTAATCTTTGTAGTTGCTGCCATAGCATAGCCACCAGCCAGAGTTGCTGAACAAAACAGTACTACTGACTGCCTGTCTGCCTCCTGCCTAGCCAATGTTTGCAATGAGGATGAAAACATAACATTCAATCGCTAATTAGACTTTGTATCTGTGTCTTGCTTGTGTTTGATATGCTGCCTAAATGGCTGCATGTAACTTCCAATTTGAGTTTTACAATTAGGGGAAAAAACTCTGAGTTTGTAAAAACATGTTCATCACACTCTCCGTAGCCGATGTGAGCAAGACCTTTAAACAGGTCAACATTCACAAGGCCACGGGGCCAGACAGATAACCAGGGCGTGTACTCAGAACATGCGCGAACCAATCGGACTCCACACTGCCCTTTCCCACCTGGACAAAGGGAACACCTACAGTTGAAGTCAGAAGTTACATACACTTAGGTTGGAGTCATTAAAACTTGTTTTTCAACCACTCCACAAATTTCTTGTTAACAAACTAGAGATTTGGCAAGTCGGTTAGGACATCTACTTTGTGCATGACACAAGTAATTTTTCCAACAATTGTTTACAGACAGATTATTTCACTTATAATTCACTGTATCACAATTCCAGTGGGTCAGAGGTTTACATACACTTCATTTACTGTGCCTTTAAACAGCTTGGAAAATTCCACAAAATGATGTCATGGCTTTAGAAGCTTCTGATATGCTAATTGACATCATTTGAGTCAATTGGAGGTGCACCTGTGGATGTATTTCAAGGCATACCTTCAAACTCAGTGCCTCTTTGCTTGACATCATGGGAAAATCAAAAGAAATCAGCCAAGACCTCAGAATAAAAATTGTAGACCTCCACAAGTCTGTTTTTTTTAAATACTTTTTATTTCAACTTTATTTAACCAGGTAGGCTAGTTGAGAAAAAGTTCTCATTTACAACTGCGACCTGGCCAAGATAAAGCAAAGCAGTGCGACACAAACAACACAAAGTTACACATGGAATAAACAAACATACAGTCAATAATACAATAGAAAATGTCTATATACAGTGTGTGCAAATGAGATAGGATAAGGGAGGTAAGGCAATCAATAGGCCATAGTGGCGAAATAATTACAATATAGCAATTAAACACTGGAGTGATAGATGTGCAGAAGATGAGTTTGCAAGTAGAGATACTGGGGTGCAAAAGAGCAAAACATTTGAAATAATAACAGTATAGGGATCAGGTAGTTGTATGGGCTATTTACAGATGGGCTATGTACAGTTGCAGTGATCTGTGAGCTGCTCTGACAGCTGGTGCTTAAAGTTAGAGAAGGAGATATGAGTCTCCAGCTTCAGTGATTTTTGCAGTTTGTTCCAGTCATTGGCTGCAGAGAACTGGAAGGAAAGGCAGCCAAAGGAGGAATTGGCTTTGGGGGTGACGAGTGAAATATACCTGCTGGAGCGCGTGCTATGAGTGGGTGCTGCTATGGTGACCAGTGAGCTGAGATAAGGCGGTGCTTTACCTAGCAAAGACTTATAGATGACCTGGAGCCAGTGGGTTTGGCGATGAATATGAAGCGAGGGCCAGCCAACAAGAGCATACAGGTTGCAGTGGTGGGTAGTATATGGGGCTTTGGTGACAAAACAGATGGCACTGTGATAGACTGCATCCAATTTGCTGAGTAGAGTGTTGGAGGCTATTTTGTAAATGACATCGCCGAAGTCAAGGATCAGTAGGATAGTCAGTTTTACGAGGGTATGTTTGGCAGCATGAGTGAAGGATGCTTTGTTGCAAAATAGGAAGCCGATTCTAGATTTAATTTTGGATTGGAGATGCTTAATGTGAGTCTGGAAGGAGAGTTTACAGTCTAACCAGATACCTAGGTATTTGTAGTTGTCCACATATTCTAAGTCAGAACCGTCCGGAGTAGTGATGCTGGACGCGCAGGCAGGTGTGTGCAGCGATCAGTTGAAGAGCATGCATTTAGTTTCATTATTGGGAGTAATTTCCAAACGCCTGAAGGTACCACGTTCATCTGTACAAACAATAGTATGCAAGTATAAACACCATGGGACTTCACAGCCGTCATACCGCTCAGGAAGGAGACGCGTTCTATCTTCTAGAGCTGAACGTACTTTGGTACGAAAAGTGCAAATCAATCCCAGAACAACAGCAAAGGACCTTGTGAAGATGCTGGAGGAAACAGGTACAAAAGTATCTATATCCACAGTAAAACGAGTCAGTCCTATATCAACATAACCTGAAAGGCCACTCAGCAGGAAGAAGACACTGCTCCAAAACTGCCAGAAAAATCCAGACTACAGTTTGCAACTGCACGTGGGGACAAATATCGTACTTTTTGGAGAAATGTCCTCTGGTCTGATGAAAAAAATTACAAATAAAAGGGGGAGGCTTGCAAGCCGCAGAACACCATCCCAACCGTGAAGCACAGGGGTGGCAGCATCATGTTGTGTGGGTGCTTTGCTGCAGGAGGGACTGGTGCACTTCACAAAATAGATGGCATCATGAGGATGGAAAATGATGTGGATATATTGAAGCAACATCTCAAGACATCAGTCAGGAAGTTAAAGCTTGATTTCAAATGGGTCTTCCAAAATGGACAATGACCCCAAGCATACTTCCAAAGTTGTGGCAAAATGGCTTAATGACAACAAAGTCAAGGTATTGGAGTGGCCATCACAAAGCCCTGACCTCAATCCCATAGAAAATGAGTGGGCAGAACTGAAATTGCGTGTGCGAGCAAGGAGGCCTGACTCAGTCACACCAGCTCTGTCAGGAGGAATTGGGCAAAATTCACCCAACTTATTGTGGGAAGCTTGTGAAAGGCTACCCGAAACATTTGACTCAGGTTCAACAATTTTAATGGCAATGCTACCAAATACTAATTGAGTGTTTGTAAACTTCTGACCCACTGGGAATGTGATGAAAGAAATAAAAGCTGAAATAAATCATTCTCTCTGCTATTATTCTGACATTTCACATTCTTAAAATAAAGTGGTGATCCTAACTGACCTAAAACATGGCATTTTTACTAGGATTAAATGTCAGGAATTGTGAAAAATTTAGTTTAAATGTATTTGGCTAAGGTGTATGTAAACCTCCCGACTTCAACTGTATGTATTAAAATTATACACTTCAACAGTGTTTACCACTCCTACTCCTGGGACATCAATGATTACACATTGTAACTATGCAATATACTAGAAACATGATTGATTTGTAATTCATATATACAGACAAAAACTATGCATATCTAACTCCCATCATCTGCATTAATCTGAGGACACAGGATAGTATTTCAATGAGATTCTTAATTTCAACCAATGGAGAATGTGAAACGCTTTATTGAAAGAAGTTCATTATCCAGGTGTTATTAATACATACATGCACTATAATTATGACAGTTGTAATATTATAAATACAAGTTCAATCTGTACTTCAATGCACATATGGTGTGCATTATAAAATGAGGAAGAAAGACGAGGTAGGGAGAGAGGTGTAGAAGACAGAAATGGAAAAATGGAAACACCTCTCTCCCTACCTTTCTTCCTCATTTTATAATGCACACCATATTTGCATTGAAGTACAGATTGAACTTGTATTTATAATAATAGTAATAGTAAGTAATAGTAATAGTAAGAAAGCGGCAGACAGGACATGATTCATATTCATTGAGGTCAGGGCTTTGTGATGGCCACTCCAATACCTTGACTTTGTTGCCACAACTTTGGAAGTATGCTTGGGGCCATTGTCCATTTGGAAGACCCATTTGCAACCAAGCTTTAACTTCCTGACTGATGTCTTGAGATGTTGCTTCAATATTTCCACATACTTTTCCTACCTCATGATGCCATCTATTTGTGAAGAGCACCAGACCCTCCTGCAGCAAAGCACCACCACAACATGATGCTGCCACACCCTGTGTTTCACGGTTGGGATGGTGTTCTTCGACTTGCAAGCCTCCCACTTTTTCCTCGAAACATAACGATGGTCATTATGGCCAAACAGTTCCTAGTTTCTAAAGCCATGACATCATTTTCTGGAATTTTCCAAGCTGTTTAAAGGCACAGTCAACGAAGTGTATGTAAACTTCTGACCCACTGGAATTGTGATACAGTGAATTATAAGTGAAATTATCTGTCTGCAAACAATTGTTGGAAAAATTACTTGTGTCATGCACAAAGTAGATGTCCTAACCGGCTTGCCAAAACTAAATTTGTGGAGTGGTTGAAAAATGAGTTTTAATGACTCCAACCTAAGTGTAGGTAAACTTCCGACTTCAACTGTACATGCAGACACAGCATCATTCAGAATAATGGAGCTTGATATGACTGAAAAAGAATGTCTCAGAGATTTATACCTGAACCGCATCTTTTTTTGCTAAGGAAGAGTACATGATCAGCTGCATTGCATGGCAAGCTTACACAACTGTACATTCAATTTGCAGTAAATGCTTTAGCTAGCTAGATTCTTTACATCCGCTGTTTCACAAGACGACAGCCTGGTTTGTTGGTTTTCTCAGGAGTTCCTAAAACATTAAACAACACAAATTACAAATTCATTCTCCTAACACTAGCTAGCCGACTAATGACTAGATAGCCAGATAACTTGCTAAATAGCTATTTTCGTAAATTAACTTTATGACAAAAAAATATGCACAAACATTTGTGTCTACATTAACTAACATATTATTCTCAATCGTAATTGTTTTGTTTGACTCGTTATCGTTATAACAACTTACATCTGGTTCCACCATAATGTTTTGTCAGCCATCTTTGTTGAAGAACGCCACAAGACAAGCGTGGCTCGCGTCAAAATTCGTCATTGGAACCACTCGATATGATTGGTCATATAAAAACCTTGGGACCGAAATGCATAATGAGTGCTCTAACTCCCCCTTGTGGTGGTCTGGAGCAATGAAGCCGTGACGCTGGGTACCTCTAAGTCCCGCGGTGCAAGCTCGCAACTTTTAAAGGAGGAACCACTGTAAGAGTAGGCAACAAAACATCTGCCACACTGATCCTCAACACCGGGGCCCCTCAGGGATGTGTGCTTAGTCCCCTCCTGTACTCCCTGTTCACCCACGACTGCGTGGCCAAGCACGACTCCAACATCCCCATTAAGTTTGCTGACGACATACAGTGGTTTGCCTGATCACCAACAACGATGAGACAGCCTATAGGGAGGAGGTCAGAGACCTGGCAGTGTGGTGCCAGAACAACAATCTCTCCCTCAATGTGAGCAAGACAAAGGAGATGATTGTGGACTACAGGAAAAGGAGGTCTGAACAGGAACCGCACCCACTCAGCAGATAAAATTACAACATATGTTACAACTTCCCCCGGTCTCCCCTTGCTAATAGTGAGCGCCCAACTTAAAAACATTTCCCTCACTCTTCCCTACCAGCGAATCAAGGACATTTTGACCAGTGCGACAAAGTTTGATGATATTTTAGTAAAGGACAATAGTTAACTAATGCTACAAGAAAAGTAGGAAGCCCAGGTTTCAATAGGTGATAAGATATTATTACATGTATGTCATGAAAGGAGTGTGGACATTTGGTATGGCGATGCAGTTTAATGCACTGATGGAATGGAAGCTGACACTGTAATTTTGAGTTTTTTACTCCACTGGTCTCGGGAAGAAATGATGAGTCCTTATAGTACGAGAACGAGTCAAGACTGAGTAAAAATAATTCTGACTCAGAGACAAGACCAAGAAACTCAATAAGTGGTCTTGAGACTGGACTCGAAATACTGTACATGTCAACCCCATGCCATGATTAGATAGTGAAAACACACCAATCTTTTTTATAAGTTCTTTAAACAATCCAAGGTAATTTACCAACATTTCTGAAAATGGATATATAGCATTTGGGAATGAAACTCTTCATTTAGTCTGAGTGTGCCTTTCGGCTCATTCTGGAGTGCTTAGTCATTTAAGTGGAAAGCTAATTTGCTCTGATGCCTGATGTGTGGATGTTACCTTATGCTTTCGTTCAAGTATCTTCCTGCACCTCATCATCATGTTAGGGTGTGAGGTTGATTCCCATTAGTCATAACATTGGAGCTAACATTGGTTGTATCATTGATTGTGTTTTATGTGTGTGCAGCATGAGGCGAAGATCCACTCCCTGACAGAGTACATGCAGAACATAGAGCTGAAGAACAGACAGCTGGAGGATAACTACGACTCTCTGAGTGAAGAGCTGGCCAAACTCCATGCCCAAGGTAAATTTGTCATCCCAATGACTACAACATAATGCAGTGCAGTGTTAAACTGAGTTTTAAAATCCAGGTGCAAAGTAAAACTTCTGGCCCAGGGTACATGACTCAATGACTGACACTACAATTAGTGCAACACTGTGTATGCATTCCAGCGACGCTGAAATGACGAGTGAAATGACAGTAAAGTGACTTTTTTGTAGGCATACGCTGAAATGCAAATATTTGTGTGTGTTTCAGAGAGCATGACAGAGGTGACAAAGGGAGAGAACCAGACGGACATCGAGGAGTCTGCTGATGTTAAGGTAACTATGCTTACTGACTATGTGGGGTAAATGATACAATTAGCCTTAATCAATGTATTTTGTGTATTAAACGCTGTATGTGTGCCTGTGCGTGTGTGCACCTGTGCATGTCTGTCTCCCTGTGTTTGTGTGTGAGTGCTAACTGTCTGTTTCTCTCCCTGTTTCAGAGGGCTCTGGTGCAGCAGATGGAGTCTCACCGTGAGACGCACCACAAGCAGCTGGGTCGTCTCCGAGACGACATCAACGAGAAACAGAAGATCATTGACGACCTCACTGAGTCAGTACCTCTCTCCCCTCCATAACCCTCTACCCCTCTATCCCCCTCTCCTCAGATATCCGTTTGTCACTCTCTCACCCTTCATCTCCCTTTAACTGAGTAAGTACCTTCCTCTCCTCCTCTCTCCCATCATCTTCTTCTCTCGCTCCCTTTCCCTCTTGTCGTGACGTGACTATCATTAATTTGATGACTGTTATTTATCAAATCAATTAACTATGTTTAATTTTTACTCGATTAAATTGATCATGTAACAATTAACTCATTAGGAATTTGGGGCACCACTGGAAAGTTGTTTAACGAGTTACTATCTCCCAACTTAAACTCTAAAGATATATAGATATCTCTTACATCAATCATTACCTCATCAGTCTCATTCTGAATGTCGCATACTCCTTGATATCTGCAAGAACCCTAACCTTATTGATGAATCATCAATACACAAATTGGCTTAATTACTTATTTACTAACTAACTAAATAGTAACACAGAATACACATACACATTTACATGAGATAAAAGTCCCTAGTGGACTGACACGATATGATGGCTTGTTATACAATGGAAATGGGGTGGGGAAAGATAAAGAGAGGCAGAGACAAAGAGAGTCAACTTATCGTAAATACATTTGGAAACTACGCTCACAGTAACTAGAATACTTAGCACCCTAACCACCGCTTATTCGGATAAGAAATGCAATATACTGTATTCATGCGTAGATGTCTTTCTCTTTTGTCTCTGTTGAAACCAATTGATCCGTCTATGGGTAGTGGCTCGACGTGAGGCTCTGGTCTTCCACCAGAGGTCACAATGTCCTTCTTCTTTGTAGAGCTTCTCTGTTAGTGGAATGTTTGTTGGAACTGATTCTTCAACTGCAGACTGTGAATGTTTCTAGTCTCCTAGGTGAGGTTATCTTCTTTTCTAGTGTTGAGGTTGAGAGCTTCAGTTTCTCACCATTTTAACGTGTAGACTAATGTCTCACATCTTTTGGCATCAATGGTTGATTATTCAGGGTTCAGCTCCCAACCACTTTACATGCCATTAGTAACCCGGCAATGTACGGGTCTCACCATTTTCTGCCGGGTAGCCACCGCTCCACGCTGTCTGGTCTTGTAGTTTTAACCATTCGTGACGTGGAGAAAAATGTTTTGGTCGGCAAGAGTCTCTCAGCAACAAAGGCGTTTCAGTATTCCAATACTGCAGGGCAAGGAAGAGAAAGTACATTCTCTCTAAATGTACGACCCAGTGTTAAGGTGTCAAGACCGGCACAGCCCCCACCCCCCTTCCCCTCTTCTGTGGGAGAGAGGGGGTCTGGCTATCTTAAAGCATTTGCCTAGCTGATGGGTCCTTTGATCCACTGTCAGGAGAGTCATGACACTCTCCTCCTCTCCCCCTCTCTCCCTTCGATTCCCTCTCATTGTCATTCTCTACTCTACCTCACAGTGTCACCTCACAACATAGCCTGCAGATGTACTCCTTTGTGTGACAACCTCAGTGAATCAGTACTTTCATCTCCTTTTTACTGTCAGTCTCTACCCTTGTCATGCTCCGTCATGCTATGTATCTGCACTGTTGTCCTCGCTCCCTCCTCTCTCCCTCTCCCCCCCCCCCCTCCCATTGCTCTCTCATTGTCATTCTACCTAACCTGACTCACAACCTTACCTCCATCTGTAGATTTCTGTACTAGTGTGCTGGTTACAAAGATCATTGACGACCTCACTGAGCCAGTACCGACCACTCCCTCTCTCTCCCTCTCTTTGTTATGCTCACAGTGTTACCTCAGTCACAAGATAGCAGCTGTACTACTGTGTGACGACCTCCCTGTCAGTACCTTTATTTTGTTATTCTATACCCTACCTGTTATCCAACCAACATAGCATCCGCCTGCATATTTTAACACGCCTTGAAGCATTTTGAGCACCACATGTTGAAGAATCACCTATAGAATCTCTAAATGTCCACCCAGAATCTCAGCCTCAGCCTTATACTTTCCTATCCCATTTTATTGTAAGAGCATAGCAAGTGTATATCTATTCCACAGATTTATATATTCATTATATACATGTTAGATATAAAATCCAACATGTTGTCCCATTTATGACCATTTCATGACCATTTTAGAAGTAAATGTACTTAAATTGTTGTTAAGTTAACTCCCTAGAAGTGTATTAACATCAGACTGTTCCTCACAGCATCTACTTTCTCTGTCTTTGCCCTCTCTCCACCCTCATTTTCACCCTCCTCTCCTGTCCATCAGTCATAACCAGAACCAATTTCCTCATAAAATGGGATCTAAACGTATGACATTTGTGGTAAAGTTAACCCCCTGGCATTCTAGACTAGGAAGGCTACACCAAACTGTTTCTCATATATTGTCCTCCCTCCTCTTCTGTCCTGATCAGTCGCAACCATCGTCTTCATCTGGAGTTGGAGCGGCTGAGGAGCGACTTTGACCGTCTTAGGAGTCAGGAGCACCACAAGACACTGCAACTGGAGGAGCTGACGTAAGTCACACACACACACACACACACACACACACACACACACACACACACACACACACACACACACACACACCGTCTCAGGAGTCAGATGACCCTGCAACTGGAGGAGCTGACGTGAGTCTCTTTTAGACCATCTCAATTTACTCCATACACTTTTATAGGGGAGCCATATAGGGTTCTTCGGTTTGTCCCCATAGGCAAACCCTTTTTAGTAGATTCTGTGCTAGGTAGAACCATTTGGAGATGGTTGCGCCCTCTTGACAAAAGGGGTGGTATTGTTGTTCCATGTCAAGGTCTCGGTGATGTGGATGCCGAGGAACTTAAAACTGCTGACTCTCTCTACTGCGGTGGATCAGGGCATGTTCCTTCCTCTGCTTCCTGAAGTCAACAATCAACTCCTGTGTTTTGCTGATGTTGAGGGAGAGGTTGTTTTTCATGTACCACAATGCCATTTCTACCAATCCTTATAGGCTGACGCTACACTCGTAGAAGAAATCTGCCCAGAGGATAGAAATGACGAACGGCACAGCCAGGACAAATATAATTTGATTTGTCCCTTTTCTTCTTCTCCTACATATTCCGCTCTGTTTGAACTCCTCTCACGCTCTCATTGGTGCGCTAACACTAAGTCATAGGTGCACTCTTAAAAAACAAATGTGCTAACTAGAACCACACAGTGTTCTTCGGTTTGTCCCCATAGGGGAACCCTTTTTGGTGCTGCATAGAACCCTTTGCAGAGGGTTCTATCTAGAACCCTATATGTAAGGTTCTTCAAAGCACCCCTGTATATGGTTCTACCTAGAACACTCTAGGAACGGTTCTTCCTAGAACCCTCTATGAAGGGTTCTACCAATAACCATTTTATCTTTGGAGGGTTCTTCCTAGAACGGGTAGAATCCACCTTTCTTATTTGCCTTTAAAATGTAAATATTTACAACAATACATTACATATATCATAAGACCTTTCTTTGAGGGCATAGTTAAACCCTAAAACAGTGGTGTTAGGAATCTCTTGGTTTACAGGCCACATCACGCCTGCAAGTCACATTATGCTGGCTTGCAAAGTGATGTGTAATTCCTATTGGAATCCAGCAAGAGTTAGGATAGCCGACAAGTGGAATTGTTAATCACACGCAACCTGCATTCAGAATGACTACTAGGGTAGGGAAGATTAAATACTGACACTACCTCAATCATCTAAACTGGAACAACCATCTCAGTAACAAATACAACACATCCAATTGCTAACAGATTGGATTAGTTTAGAAAACGAACAGATTGGATTAGTTACCCTAAGGAAGGCCCTAAAAATTGTCAAAGACTCCAGCCACCCTAGTCAAAGATTGTTCTCTCCGCTACCGCATGCCAAGCGGTACAAGAGTGCTAAGTCTAGGTTCAAAATACTTCTTAACAGCTTCTACCCCCAAGCCATAAGACTCCTGAACAGCTAATCAAATGGCTACCCAGACTATTTGCATTGCCCCCTCCCCCTGATTTTATGCTGCTGCTACTCTCTGTTTATTATCTATGCATAGTCACTTTAACTATACCTACTGTACATGTACTGTACCTCAATTACCTCGACTAACCGCTGCCCCCACACATTGGCTCTGTACCGGTACCCTCTATATATATAGCCTCGCTATTGTTATTTTACTGCTGTTCTTTAATTATTTGTTACTTTAATTTTTTACTTATCTATTTTTTACTTAACACTTATTTTTCTTTAAACTGCATTGTTGGTTAAGGGCTTGTAAGTAAGCATTTCACTGTTGTAGCCGACGCATGTGACAAATACAATTTGATTTGATTTAAGTTTAGAAAACTGTGTGTTATTTATCTTTGTGTATCATAAAATGAATCAACCAATAAAAACCACAGATATTACAGTAAAACAAACAACTCAGAAAATGTCCCTGCTATAGATCATGCTGGGAAATATGATATTTGGTTCTATGTAGAAACCTTCTGGCCTTCCAAAGAATCCTTACTTCCTTTCAAATAACTTTCTTCCAAAAACAGTTCCTTAGGATGTTAAATGTTTTAGTTAGAACCCTTTGACTTATGAAGAAGCCTTGTCTTCCAAAATGAGTTATTCTAATCAAAATGGTTCTTGGTAGAACCCTATCCCTCCACAAATAACCCTTTTGGAACCGTTTTTTTCTAAAAGTGTAGGCTGACAGCAGCTATAACCAATCACACTTAACTCTGGTTATTAACATCAACACTGGTGTTACACCACTGAGTGTTAATTTAACTCTTTACAGAGTTAATTCACCTCCTGAATCAACACTAGGTAACACTGGCCAATTTTCTGTGTGCCAGACAAAACACTGTTGGTTCACGGTTCTTAGGATGAAGAAGGTTCAAGGTAGAACCGTTTGTCTTACAAAGAACCCTCGTCTTCCAAAAAGGGTTCTTCAGATGAAAACGGTTGTTGATAGAACCCTATCCCTCCACAAATAACCCTTTTCTAAGACTGTACCCCACAGCCTTAGCCCTAAAAGGCCTTTCACTTGAAATAGGCAAGCCGGCAGCAGCACAGAGTGCAATTTACTAGAACTTTGAACGCAGCGTCATTGACGCTAAAGCACCATGGTGCCATCCCTTAGCCTGGCGGAGCCGGTTGGTTCACTCTGCACCTCTCAAGTGAAACACCCTTAACCCTTCAATATTTGCAGAGCTCACCAACACATTGCTTCCACCTTACAGATCAGTAAACATTGAAAGGTTATGGCCAGGGGGGTAGGGAGCGAATTGAGGCCAGCTGTTTGTTTGTTTACCATTATGAGTGACCACCAAGAACCCTTAACATTTAGCTGACTGAACATGCTCTGGGCCGCGCTCTCGCACGCACGCATGCACGCACACGCACGCACGCACACACACACACACACAGACATGACATGACATGACATGACATGCTATGCTCTGGGCTAAACACACTTTAAAAACACTGTGTGGTAGCAGCCAAAACATAAACTCGTGTTCACTGACCTGCATTACATATTGTCTATAAACACACACAAAAATTACGCTACTAATGTATAGTGTTACTGAATGTGATTGATGTATGTACAGTTGAAGTCAGAAGTTTACATACACTTAGGTTGGAGTCATTAAAAGTCGTTCTTCAACCACTCCACAAATTTCTTGTTAACAAACTATATTCCAGAGGGTCAGAAGTTTACATACACTAAGTTCACTGTCCAACAGCTTGGAAAATTCCAGAAAATGATGTCATGGCTTTAGAAGCTTTTGATAGGCTAATTGACATCATTTGAGTCAATTGGAGGTGTACCTGTGGATGTATTTCAAGGCCTACCTTCAAACTCAGTGCCTCTATGCTTGACATCATGGGAAAATCAAAAGAAATCAGCGAAGACTTCAAAAAGAAAATTGTAGACCTCCACAAGTCTGGTTCATCCTTGGGAGCAATTTCCAAATGCCTGAAGGTTCCACGTTCATCTGTTTAAACAATAGTACGCAAGTATAAACACCATGGGACGACACAGCCGTCATACCACTCAGGAAGGAGATGCATTCTGTCTCATAGAGAGGAACGTACTTTGATGCGAAAGGTGCAAATCAATACCAGAACAACAGCAAAGGACCTTGTGAAGATGCTGGAGGAAACAGGTACAAAAGTATCTATATCCACAGTAAAACGAGTCCTATATTGACATAATCTGAAAGGCCGCTCAGCAAGGAAGAAGCCACTGCTCCGAAACCCCCATACAAAAGCCAGACTTCGGGTTTGCAACTGCACATGGGGACAAAGATCGTACTTTTTGGAGAAATGTCCTCTGGTCTGATGAAACAAAAATATAACTATTTGGCCATAATGACCATTGTTATGTATGGAGGAAAAAGGGGGAGGCTTGCAAGCCGAAGAACACCATCCCAACCGTGAAGCACGGGAGTGGCAGCATCGTGTGTGTGTGTGTGTGTGTGTGCTTTGCTGCAGGAGGGACTGGTGCACTTCACAAAATAGATGGCATCATGAGGTAGGAAAAGTATGTGGATATATTGAAGCAACATCTCAAGACATCAGTCAGGAAGTTAAAGCTTGGTCGCAAATGGATCTTCCAAATGGACATTGACCCCAATCACACTTCCAAAGTTGTGGCAAAATGGCTTAAGGACAACTAAGTCAAGGTTTGGAGTGGCCATCACAAAGCCCTGACCTCAATCCCATAGAAGATTTGTTGGCAAAACTGAAAAAACGTGTGCGAGCAAGGAGGCCTACAAACCTGACAAAGTTACACCAGCTCTGTCAGGAGGAATGGGCCAAAATTCACCCAACTTATTGTGGGAAGCTTGTGGAAGGCTACCCGAAACGTTTGACCCAAGTTTACATTGTTTAAGGCAATGCTGCCAAATACTAATTGAGTACGTAAACTTCTGACCCACTGGCAATGTGAAAGAAATAAAAGCTGAAATATATCATTCTCTCTACTATTATTCTGACATTTCACATTCTTAAAATAAAGTGGTGATCCTATCTGACCTAAGACAGGGAATTTTTACAAGGATTAAATGTCAGGAATTGTGAAAAACTGAGTTTAAATGTATTTGGCTAAGGTGTATGTAAACTTCTGACTTCAACTGTATGTATTTGCTCTTTCCACATTTTGCCAGATTTCTTCATGAGCGCCACGAGCAGTCTAAGCAGGACCTTAAAGGACTGGAGGAGACTGTGGTGAGTATCTATCTCCCTCTATCTCTCTCTCACTTTCTCTCTCTCTCTGAAATTCAATTTAATCCACTGTAGGAGAATTTGATCACGATTCACTAATGCACCTCCTCTTTCTCTATCTTTCTTTCTCTCTCTTTGCCCACTCTTTGTGCAAACCTCTTGTTTTTCTCTCTCCATATCTCCTCTCACGCTCCCTCTCTTTCTCCAACCCTCCGTGCCTCTATTCCTCCTTCTTTCCCACTTTCCTTTTCTCTCTATTTCACTCTCTCTCTCTCCAACTCTCTCTCTCCCCAACTCTCTCTCTCTCTCTCTCTCCAACTCTCTCTCTTCCTGTCTTTTTCCTCTCTCTTTATTCCACAGGCTCGTGAACTCCAGACACTGCACAACCTGCGGAAGCTTTTTGTTCAAGACCTCACAACTCGAGTCAAAAGGGTAAGTGAGTAAAGGACGAAGAGAAAGAGAGGGAGTAAAGGAGGGAGAGGAAGACTGAAGAAGATGAGTCAAGATCACTTTCTGAGTCAAAATGCAAGCCGAGATCTTCCGATCAGCTTCTTTTTTTTAAACATGACTTAAAAAACGTCAGCTTATGTTATGCAATATTAACCAATTAAAAACAGTTCTGTAGCAATGCGGTTTGTGCAGTAGGCTATAGCCAATATACAGAGATAATGTATTGGGTCTATGCTTGAATTGCCCTGCCAATGTTGTTCTTCATAGACCATGTTTTTATTATATAATTTTCTTTAGGTGTATGATCACTGTATAATTTGTTGTATAACACTGAACAAAAATATACAGTAAATGCAACATGCAACAATTTCAAAGATTTTACTGAGTTACAGTTCATATAAGAATATGTCAATTGACATTAATTCATTAGGCCGTAATCAATGGATTTCTCATGACTGTGAATACAGATATGCGTATGTTTGTCACAGTGCGTATGCATCTTAAAAAAAAAAGTAGGTTTGTGGATCAGAAAACCAGTCAGTACCTGGTGTGACCACCATTTGCCTCATGCAGCGCGACACCTCTCCTTCGCATAGAGTTGATCAAGCTGTTGATTGTGGCCTGTGGAATGTTGTCCCACTCCTCTTCAATGTCTTTGCAAAGTTGCTGGATATTGGCGGAAACTGGAAAAACGTTGTTGTACACGTCGATCTAGAGCATCCCAAACATGCTCAATGGGTGACATGCCTGGTACGTATGCAGGCCATGGAGGAACCTGGACATTTTCAGCTTCCAGGAATTGTGTACAGACCCTTGCGACATGGGGCCGGCCGTGCATTATTAAGCTGAAACACGAGGTGATGGCGGCGGATGAATGGCACGACAATGGGCCTCAGGATCTCATCACGGTATCTCTGCATTCAAATTTCCATTGATAAAATGCAATTGTGTTCATTGTCCGTAGTTTATGCCTGCCCATACCATAACCCCACTGCCATCATAGGGCACTCTGTTCACAACGTTGACATCAGCAAACCACTCGCCCACACGATGCCATACACGTGGTCTGCGGTTGTGAGGCCGGTTGGACGCACTGCCAAATACTCTAAAACGATGTCGGAGGCGACTTATGGTAGAGAAATTAACATTCAATTCTCTGGTAACAGCTCTGGTAGACGTTACTGCAGTCAGCATGCCAATTGCATGCCACCTCGAATCTTTAGACATCTGTGGCATTGTGTTGTGTGACAAAGCTGCACATTTTAGAGTGGGCTTTTATTGTCCCCAGCACCCATGTGCACCTGTGTAATGATCATGCTGTTTAATCAGCTTCTTGATATGCCACTCCTGTCAGGTGGATGGATTATCTTGGAAAAGGAGAAACGCTCACTAACAGGGATGTAAACACATTTGTGCAGGACATTTTAGAGAAAAAAGCTTTTTGCGCGTATGGACATTTTCTGGGATCTTTTATTTCAGCCCATGAAACATGAGACCAACACTTTACATGTTGCGTTTATATTTTTGTTCAATGTACTTGTGAGGCACAGCTATGTGACCATATTAAATATATATATTTTTTTTTACTGGACTGATGGCCTGCATCTGATGGTCAGTCTGAGGGGAGGGAGGGAGCAGTGTGAGGCTGCCTCACACTCTACTCACCTCACCGACCCTCCACTCTCCCTCCGCTAAGAAAAAGGGTACACAGTCTCTCATCTGATGGCGAAACTCAAGTCGCACTGCATTATTTCTGCCTCATGCCCCAATTCATGTTGTTACTCCTATGACCAGAGAAAGTGAAATATTCCTCAATATTAAAAAAGACACAAACCATTAATAGTAGCAAAACAAGCTTACCGGAAACACTTTGCTATACTCATTTATTGCAGCTTCAGAGCTTGTTGTGGCGTCAGTGGAAGTAGCGAGAATGTTCAACACTTTATAAGCCATAAAATGTGCAAAGACAGTGCTGAATAACAACTTAAACATGAACTTACTCATAAAAACAGCAGCTGCCGGGTAGACAGAGCTCTATCTTCAGACACTTGAAATGGTTAAAAATGGGAACACTTTGCCTTCCCGGCGCTAGGGCTGCTGAATCAAATGCACCTACTGCCAACAGCTCAAAACGAATAAAAGAAATAGGAATGCAAGGTTGACTACATCGTTGGGTTTTTCACATAAATGTTTGGTGACCGACTAGGAATGCCTAGGATCGATCGACCGGTTGGTGACCATTAATCTAAATGATTTAATAGTTCATGATATCTAGTGTGATCTTAACCACATTCTCTCATTCTCTCTCTTTATCTCCTCTCTCTTTCTCTCCCACTCTGTTTCTTCCCGCTGCAGCATTCAGAGATGGAGCCAGATGATAGCGGGGGATGTAGCCACCAGAAGCAGAAGATTTCCTTTCTTGAGAACAACCTGGACCAGCTTACAAAAGTTCACAAACAGGTAGGTGGATGAATGTGTTGAGTGTGTGGAGCAGAGAGGCCTGGACTCTTGACAAAGTCTCAGAGTAGGAGTGCTGAAATGGTGATTAATTGAATAACATTTTAATAAAAATATGATTATAATGAATAAGATGATATGAACAGGTGGACCTGATCCTAGATCAGCAGTCTTACTCTGATATGCAAAGATACATTGGCCCCCTGGTTTGTCTAAGGTTCATAATGAATTAGATTATAAGAACAGCAGGGACCTCCTTTCAGACTCTTTCTGAATACAGGCCCTGGCCCTAGTTGTAGCCTGCATAAAAACTCCAAAGCCCATTTCCATTCCATACACACACTCTTAGAAAAAAGTGTTCCAAAAAGGTTCTTTGAGGAGGGATAGGGTTCTACCAAGAACTGTTCTGATCAGAAGAACCCTTTTTGGAAGACAAGGGTTCTTTGTAAGTCAAAGGGTTCTACCTAGAACCTTTAACATACTAAGAATTGTTTTTGGAAAAAATAGTTATTTGAAAGGCAAGAAGGATTCTTTGGAAGGCAAGAAGGGTTCTACATGGGCCTCCCGAGTGGCGCAGCGGTCTAAGGCACTGCTTCGCACTGCTAGAGGTGTCATTACAGGTCCGGGTTCGATCCCAGGCTGTGTTGCAACCGGCCGCGACCGGGAGAACCATGAGGCGGCGCACAATTGGCTCAGCGTCGTCGGTTTTAGGGGAGTGTTTGGCCAGCTGGGATGTCCTTGTCCCATCGCGCTCTAGCGACTCCTTGTGGTGGCTGGGCACATGCACGCTGACTTCGGTCACCAGCTGTATGGTGTTTCCTCCAACACATTGGTACTGCTGGCTTCCGGATTAAGCAAGGAGTGCGGCTTGGCGGGGTCGCGTTTCAGAGGACGCATGACTCTCGACTTTCACCTCTCACAAGTCCGCACGGGAGCTGCAGCGATGGGACAAAACTGTAACTACCAATAGGATATCACAAAAAAGGGGTAAAAAAAGAGGAAAAAATTTATAAATATACATAATTCCCAGCATGATAATTTGCAGGGAAATTTTCAGAATTGTTTGTTTTACTGTAATATGTGTTTTTGCATGTACATTGATTGGTTGATACATTTTATGCTACACAAACATAAATAACATACAGTTTTCGAAACTAATCCAATCTGTTAGTAATTGGATTTATTGCACCTATTAGTTGTTCCAGTTTAGATGATTGAGGTAGTCTCAGTATTAAATCTTCCCTACCCTGGCTGAATGCAGGTTGCGTGTGATTAACAATTCCACTTGTCGGCTATCCTAACTCTAGCTGGATTCCAATAGGAATTACACATCACTTTGCAAGCCAGCATAATGTGACTTGCAGGCCTGATGTGGCCTGTAAACCTGGAGATTCCTAATACCACTGTTTTAGGGTATAACTACACCCTCAAAGAAAGGCCTTATGATATTCATATGTATTGTCATAAATAATTGAATCTGAAAGGCTAATAAGGTTGGTGGGTTCTACCTGTTCTATGAAGAACCCTCCAAAGATAAAAGCGTTCTCGGTAGAACCCTTCATACACAATTCAAGGAAGATTATTTTTTATTATAAAATGGTTCTTCAGAGGGTTCTAGGTAGAACCATATACAGGGGGTTCTTTGAAGAACCCTACATAGAGGTTTATAGATAGAACCCCTCTGCAAAGGGTCCTACCCAGCAACAAAAAGGGTTCCCCAATGGGGACAAACCCGAAGAACACTGAATGGTTCTACTTAGCACCTTTTTTTCTAAAAGTGCACCTATGACTTAGTGTTTGAGCACCAGTGAGAGAGTGAGGGGAATTCAAACAGAGCAGAATAAGTAGGAGAGGGACAGAAGGGACAAAGCAAATAATTTTTGTCCTGGCTGTGCTGTTCGCCATTGCTATCCTCTGGGTACTAAGTACTGTAGAGCCAGATACATCAATCACCCTGTACTGCAGAGCCAGATAAAAGTTCCTCTAAAAACAAAGCAGCAGGAAATGTAATGTTACTTATACTGCTGTTGCTGTAATACAGAGGTGGCTCTACAGACTGAGTCAAATGGACACACACAGTGCGTGCACACACACAGTAACATGCTTTCTCATACACACACACACACACACTTTCATTTGGTAGATTTACCTGCTGACTGGCACACACACCAGACCTGGGATAACTATAGTTAACTATGCTTTGTGGAAAGAAACATTTTTCCTGGAGGACAACACAAAATGAAAACTTTAAAACCATTTGAATACAGATCTCAGAAAGTTACTACTTTTTTAAACTCTTTGAATTTGTCTGGGGGACCGGTCTTATTAAAAAGGGGTCAGTCCGAACGTAACAGCTACTAACTGGTACAAACAGACCTAGTAAAACTCCATATAAACACTGAAACAGGTTATTGCAAACACCATTGTCTAAAATTGGTGGAAATTGAAAGTGCTGTCACTAACGCATGAACACTGAAACAGATGATTGCAAACATTTTACATGTGTCAAAATAGACCCAGGGTTCACCTGAAATGTGGCTAAACCCATATGAAATTACATTATTTATTAGGGTTGTCACAATGCTAAATATTACCCACAAAACAATGCCAAGCCAAAGTATCACAATACCTAGTAGTATCACAATACCATGGCAAAACTTTTTTAGGACCATTTTTTGTCACTGATATTCACATCTCATTTTACCTTGTGCTATTCACAAACTGTGGTAGCTGCTGTCGTTGTGTGAGGGGTGGTTACGGTGTCTGCCGTGGCCTCTAAAGCCCAGGCTGTCCCGTCTGTAGACCTTCTCCCCTCTCTCTTGCGCTGAGTGGTGCGAGTGGTGCAAATACTTGGAGGAAGAGTTGGCCTCTTGGTAAGATTACCTTATAGAGACAATCCCACTGGCACCGTACCACCCTTCTAAATCCCTGTCCCGCTGTCTGTCCCTGTCCCTCTCTCTGTCCCGTTCTGCCTGGGGTGCATCCCAAGGTAGTGTGCCATGAGCTGTCCAGCCCCTCCAGCATTAAGATATGTAAGGTAGAGCGGGGGCTCGTTAGGATGGAAGGGTTTAGTAGGGGGGTTTGTGGGGCGACCCTTGTGATAGGGGTCTTGAGGATGTGCATGGGGGCTATGCCCCAACTGAAGCAACAGACAGGAGGACCAGGAGGAGGAGTGCAACATGTGCTGGGGAGGGAAGCCACTGGCCCATCACTGTATCCAACATGTCTGACACAATGGCAGAAAGTGTGATTAGAAAAATGAAAGTTTCCACATTGAGTATTGTGAACTTAAAGAATAGAAAAATATATATGTGGATAGTTGCTCAACTCTAACTGAGCTGTTATGCTAGTCTCTCTAGCTTCCAAAATGTTCAAATACTCTGGCTTAAAAGCGTCTGTATGTAATAGAACATCAGTTTGGCATAGAGGAACTACGTCACTACCTTATCTGCTTGAATAAAATACAAAATAGTAGCTAGCAAGATAGAGGTTACTTTTTATTTGTGCATTTCGCATGTGGCTAGTTTGCATCGTCTACATTCACTAAAACCATTACAAAAGTTTTGCCTGAAAACTTTGGTTTTGATTTTCGACGTTCTGTCATTGCCTGACTTGTTATTTGTTGGGAGAGTTGTCTGTCTGAAGAGAACCCACCCCGGAACAATTGTCTTTCACTTATAGAAGTTTCCTAAAGAGTCTGTCATTGAAACCAGACATTAATCACTTGCCTAGGGTCAGGTTTTCAAGACTACCTCATGTTATTGTTTTTTTAATGATCTTCCAAAGGTCTGCATTTATAACCATGCTTGAGAAAGCCTCACACGGAACCCAAACTGGCTGCACGCGTGCGCCATCGTGCATAAATATATTTTGTCCCCCCACACCAAACGCGATCACGACACGCAGGTTAAAATATCAAAACAAACTCTGAACCAATTATATTAATTTGGGGACAGGTCGAAAAGCATTAAACATTTATGGCAATTTAGCTAGCTAATTTGTCCTATTTAGCTAGCTTGCTGTTGCTAGCTAATTTGTCCTGGGATATAAACAGTGAGTTGTTATTTTACCTGAAATGCACAGGGTCCTCTACTCCGCCAATTAATCCACACATAAAACGGTCAAGCGACTCATTTCTAGTCATTTCTCCTCCTTCCAGGCTTTTTCCTTCTCTTGACTTTATATTGCGATTGGCAACTTTCACAAATTAGGTGCATTACCGCCACTGACCTCATTCGTCTTTCAGTCACCCACGTGGGTATAACCAATGAGATGGCACGTGCTTCTATAAACCAATGTGGAGATGGGAGAGGCAGGACTTGCAGCGCGATCTGCGTCACAAATAGAACGGACTTCTATTTTAGCCCTTGGCAACGCAGTCGCTCGTTGGTGCGTGCGAGCAGTGTGGGTGCAGTAATTGAATAATATAGATTTCAAAATGTATTTTGCAACGCTCGCACACGTGACGCGAGCGGTGTAGTCAGCCTGTCAGGTAGTTTACCCCAGGTGCATTAGGGAATGTTATTCTAAGTTACAATTAAATACTAAACTGTACTTACGTGTCCGGTGTCAACAATCTAAGAAGCATCTTAAGATACTACATATTTGGCGACAAGGATAACTATGGAGGACTGCGTTGGATAGGTTTGCCACAAATTCAACGGAGTGTTTGGTGTACAATGCTGGATGTGAGACTCAAGTGAGCAGTGGAAGATTTTGAAGGACTGATTCCCTGGATATCGGTAGGACAAATTATTGACTGTGTGAGGGGGGAGAGAATCAGAAGAGATAGCTTTGGCAACCATAGGCTCGCTACCACCATTTGATCCTAAAAATCAGGAATGGGAGGAGTACTGTGAAATAATGGAACGTTTCTTTGCTGCTAATAAAATAACTGATGTTGCTATACAGACATACATCTTAATGAGAAACTGTTGAGCTCAGATAAACCAGGAGAAAAGTCATTCATGGATCTACCGTAATTTCCGGACTATTGAGCGCACCTGAATATAAGCCGCACCCACTGAATTTAAAAAAAAAAATTATTTTGAACATAAATAAGCCGCACATGTCTATAAGCCGCAGGTGCCTACTGGTACATTGAAGCAAATGAACTTTACACAGGCTTTAACGAAACACGGCTTGTAACAAAAATAAATAGGCTTTAACGAAACACGGCTTGTAACAAAAAAAAATTATTGGCAGTAAACAGTAGCCTACCAAGAAAGTCATTGCTCCAGACCAAGCTCCCGTGCAGCAGCTCTATTTCCTTTTCCAACAGCCAGATCAATCGCCTTCAACTTGAAAGCTGCATCATATGCATTTCTCCGTGTCTTTGCCATGATGAGGGTGACAAAATGACTACCGTAATCAGAATGATGGGAAGTTTGAGCGCGCTCGATTTAATCTAAACAGTAAACAAAAAAGTTTTTGACCTTAACCCGTTCGGCAATTTCATTGGTCTAATGAAAGCTTCATGCCGCCAAAAAACTGAGCACGTCACAGAATGTGTTTTTTGTATTTATTTATTTTTATTTGAAAGCGGGAAAAATCCATATATTAGCCGCGTCATTGTTTAAGCCGCGAGGTTCAAAGCCTGGGAAAAAAGTAGCGGCTTATAGTCCGGAAATTACGGTAGTCGATCTATTAAAAGATCACTAAACCCCAAACCCAGTGAAATAGTGTAACGATTCAAGTTTGATTCACGCATGAAAAAACCTACGGAATCAGTGGGGGAATGTGTGGCTGTGTTGAGAACTAGCACTGGACTGTAACTATGGGAATCATTATTGCAAATGCTACGCGATCGGCTGGTGTGTGGGATTAATGATACAAATACGCTTGATGTCAGAGCCTAATCTCACGTTTGAGAATGCACTCAAACTGGCCCAGGCCATGGAGTACGCGAATAGAAATGCACTGGATTTTCAGGCAAGGGGCGCCACTTCGTGCCATACAGTAAAAGGGAGCAGCTCTGAGCACACTGAATTTCAAAGAACGGAAAGCCGTGGGGCAGCAGCCAATATAGACTTATCGTTGCAAAGGGCCGCGTTTGACTGTAAATGAAAACATGAAAAGTGTTATGCATGTGGGATAATAGGACACATTGCGAGGGTGTGCCGCAATAAGAAAAAGCCACGGGCTACAGAAAATGGACAGAAAACCGAATACCTCACGATGCTCTAACTACTGCTCAAATCAAGTGATAAAGTGAAAGTGAGTGCGCAGACGCAGAGCAAGCATTCTCAATGTACAGTGTACAGGGGGCGAAATATGAAAAAGGTGAAGCCTTTCATTGTGGAAATTGTAGACACAGGATGTAGCGTCACACTGATGAACAGGTCCCAATTCAATGAGAAGTAGAAAAAAGTTGAAGTGCATAAAAGGAGAGACACACCCATTAAACTCAACATACACAGGGGAGAAGATCACTGTGATTGGAGTTGCTGATGTTCAAGTGGAATATCAAGGACAAAATAAAAGTCTGCCTCACTTACTAGTGGAAGGTGCTGGCTCCAGTTTACTAGGGAGAGGGTGGCTGGAGGAAATAAAATTGAACAGGATGAAATCAAACATGTCACCAAAGAGACATTGACACTGCCGCAGGTGCTTTCAAAGCATAAGTGTGTTTTCAAAGAAAAGCTAGGGACATTAAAAGGGGTCCAAGCTACCATTCATGTTACTGCAGATGCTACTCCCAGATTCTATAGGCCAAGATCAGTTCCATATGCCATAAAGCCTAAAGTGGATGTGGAAATTGACAGACTCTTAGCAGAGGATATAATTATTCCTGTTAAGTTCTGAGTAGGCAGCACCAGTTGTTCCCATACTCGAACCAGATGGTTCCATCAGATTATGTGGTGACTAAAAGCTGACTGTAAATGTATAGAGTTTCATCTCTGGAGCAGTACCCCATACCCAAAGTGGAGTACTTGCTTTCAACATTAACCGGAGGGCAACAGTTCACAAAACTGGACATGAGTCACGTATATCATCAAGTGCTAATGTATGAAGCTTCACAGAAGTACCTGACCATAAACACCCACATAGGGATGTTTACCTAGAAACACTTACCTTTCAGGGTGTCTTCCGCACCAGCTATCTTCCAAAGAACCATGGAGGGAGTTCTGCAGGAGATAGCCAAGGTAGCGGTTTACCTCAACTACATTCTGGTCACGGGAGTCACGAAGGAGGAGCATCTCAGAAACGTGGGTGAAGTTTTGAGGAGGATGGAGTAGGCCGGTCTCCGGCTGAAGAGGAGTACTGCTAGCTGATGTTAGCTGATGATGTGCAGCACCTGGGTCACAAGGTGGACGCCAAGGGGTTACACACTGTCAAAGCTAAAGTGAGGGCTGTCGTGGAAGCGCTAGCTCCAACAAGCTTTACAGAGCTGAAAGCCTATCTAGGCTTACTGAACTATTATAGTTGCTTTCTCCCTAACCTCTCTACCCTCTTAGCTCCATTGCATCAACTGTTAAGGAAGGATGTGGCCTTGAAATGGTCAGAAAGAAGCGTTTGCAAAGTAAAAGGTGTTACTGCAATCAGCAGAAGTCCTTGGGCACTACTCAGCAGACAGAGACCTCATCTTATCGTGTGATGCCTAATCGTATGGTGTGGGGGCGGTGCTATGACACCGGATGGAGAAAGGTTTCTCTGCACCAATCAGGTTCATGTCAAGAACATTGTCGCCAGCGGAGAAAAAGTACTCCCAGCTGGACAAGGAAGGACTGGCTGTCATATTCGGAATACAGAGATTAGAGATTCCACAAGTACTTATATGGGAGCCTCTGATCTCTCCGTTCCATGATCAAAAGTCAGTACCACAAATGGTCTCTCCAAGAGTTCAATGTTGGGCTGTGTGGCTCAGGGCCAATGAGTACAGAATAATCTACAATCCAAATAGATACCATGGTAACGCTGATACTCTGAGTAGACTGCCCGATCCAGAAATCATCACCCAGGAAGAAGAAAATCATTTTATAACATTTTTGACATGCGTTTTTCTGGATTTTTTTGTTATTCTGTTTCTCACTGTTCAAATAAACCTACTATTAAAATTATAGACTGATCATTTCTTTGTAAGTGGGCAAACGTACAAAATCAGCAGGGGATCAAATACTTTTTCCCCCCACTGTACACACACACACACACTACCGTTCAAAAGTTTGGGGTCACTTAGAAATGTCCTTGTTTTTGAAAGAAAAGTAAATTTCTCCATTAAAATAACATAACTGGCTCTAACCAGAATAGAAAGAGTGGGAGGCCCCGGTGCACAACTGAGCAAAAGGACAAGTACATTAGAGTGTTTAGTTTGAGAAACAGACACCTCACAAGTCCTCAACTGGCAGCTTCATTAAATAGTACCCGCAAAACCCCAGTCTCAACATCAACAGTAAAGAGGCGACTCCGGGAACCTGGCCTTCTAGGCAGAGTTGCAAAGAAAAATCCATATCTCAGACTGGCCAATAAAAATGAAAGATTTAAGATGGGCAAAAGAACAGACACTGGACAGAGGAAGATTGGAAAAAAAGTGTTATGGACAGACAAATATAAGTTTGAGGTATTCGGATCACAAAGAAGAATATTCGTGAGACGCAGAAAAAATGAAAATATACTGGAGAGTGCTGGACGCCATCTGTCAAGCATGGTGGAGGCAATGTGATGGTCTGGGGGTGCTTTGGTGGTGGTAAAGGGGGAGATTTATACAGGGTAAAAGGGATCTTGAAAAAGAAAGGCCATCACTCCATTTTGCAACGCCATGCCATACCCTGTGGACGGTGCTTAATTGGAGCCAATTTCCTCCTACAACAGGACAATGAGCTAAAGCACAGCTCCAAACTATGCAATAACTATTTAGGGAAGAAGCAGTCAGCTGGTATTCTGTCTATAATGGAGTGGCCAGCACAGTCACCGGATCTCAACCCTATTGAGCTGTTGAGGGAGCAGCTTGACCGTATGGTGCGTAAGAAGTGCTCATCAAGCCAATCCAATTTGTGGGAGGTGCTTCAGGAAGCCTGGGGTGAAATCTATTCAGATTACCTCAACAAATAGACAACTAGGATGCCAAAGGTCTGCAAGGCTGTAATTGCTGCAAATAGAGGATTCTTTGACGAAAGCAAAGTTTGAAGGACACAATTATTTTTTCAATTAAAAATCATTATTTATAACCTTGTCAACGTCTTGACTATATTTCCTATTCATTTTGCAACTCATTTCATGCATGTTTTCATGGAAAACAAGAACATTTCTAAGTTACCACAAACTTTTGAACGGTAATGTATAAACCCATTCTCAAACAACGTTCTGTGTTTACCTCTATCATAAGGTTAAAAAAAAAAAACGCCACATTTTTTAAATGCAATAAACCGTTAGGGTCCTCCATTCAGTAGGGTCCTCCATTCATGTTGAATATATTAGTCTTTCAATTTGAACCAAGCAAGCTGCTAAATTGTCCAGTTTACATCTTAAAACAAACACTGGCTGCAATACCTACAGTACAGTTGAAGTCGGAAGCTTAGGTTGGAGTCATTAAAACTCATTTTTCAACCACTCCACAAATTTCTTGTTAACAAACTATAGTTTTGGCAAGTCGGTTAGGACATCTGCTTTGTGCATGACACAAGTAACTTTTCCAACAATTGTTTACAGACAGATTACTTCACTTATAATTCACTGTATCACAATTCCAGTGGGTCAGACGTTTACATACACTTCGTTGACTGTGCCTTTAAACAGGTTGGAAAATTCCACAAAATGATGTCATGGCTTTAGAAGCTTCTGATAGGCTAATTGACATCATTTGAGTCAATTGGAGGTGTACTTGTGGATGTATTTTAAGGCCTACCTTCAAACTCAGTGCCTCTGTGCTTGACATCATGGGAAAATCAAAAGAAATCAGCCAAGACCTCAGAAAAAACATTGTAGACCTCCACAAGTCTGGTTCATCCTTGGGAGCAATTTCCAAACGCCTGAAGGTACCACGTTCATCAAACAATAGTACGCAAGTATAAACACCATGGGACCACACAGCCGTCATACCGCTTAGGAAGGAGATGCATTCCGTCGCCTAGAGATGAATGTACTTTGGTGCGAAAAGTGCAAATCACTCCCAGAACAATAGCAAAGGACGTTGTGAAGATGCTGGAGTAAATAGGTACAAAAGCATCTATATCCACAGTAAAACAAGTCCTATATCGACATAACCTGAAAGGCCGCTCAGCAAGGAAGAAGCCACTGCTCCAAAACCGGCATAAAAAAAGCCAGACTACGGTTTGCAACTGCACATGGGGACAAAGATTGTACTTTTTGGAGAAATGTCCTCTGGTCTGATGAAACAAAAATAGAACTGTTTGGCCATGATGACCATTGTTATGTTTGAAGGAAAAAGGGGTACGCTTGCAAGGCGAAGAACACCATCCCTACCGTGAAGCACGTGGGTGGCAGCATCATGTTGTGGGGGTGCTTTGCTGCAGGAGGGACTGGTGCACTTCACAAAATAGATTGCATCATGAGGAAGAAATAAGAAAAATGATGTGGATATATTGAAGCAACATCTCAAGACATCAGTCAGGAAGTTAAAGCTTAGTCGCAAATGGGTCATCCAAATGGACATTGACCCCATACATACTTCCAAAGTTGTGGCAAAATGGCTTAAGGACAACAAAGAAGGTATTGGAGTGGCCATCACAAAGCCCTGACCTCAATCCCATAGAACGTTTGTGGGCAGAACTGAAAAGCGTGTGCGAGCAAGGAGGCCTACAAACCTGACTCAGTTACACTAGCTCTGTCAGGAGGAATGGGACAAAATTCACCCAACTTATTATGGGAACCTTGTGGAAGGCTACCTGAAACGTTTGACCCAAGTGAAACAATTTAAAGGCAATGCTACCGAATACTAATTGAGTGTATGTAAACTTCTGACCCACTGGGAATGTAATGAAAGAAATAAAAGCTGAAATAAATCATTCTCTCTACCATTATTCTGACATTTCACATTCTTAAAATAAAGTTGTGATCCTAACTGACCTAAGACAGGGAATTTTTATGAGGATTAAATGTTAGGAATTGTGAAAAACTGAGTTTAAATGTATTTGGCTAAAGTGTATGTAAACTTCCGACTTCAACTGTATCTAAGACAAACATGGCAATAGTTGAATTACAATCAGAAACTCAGATTTCAGTCAGTAATATATATATGATAAGTAAATCCCGCAAATAACCCAATATAATGGTTTGTAGTCTTAATATCTCTGTACATAATAACGACACAATTACCAGAAAATAGCCTCAACGAGTTAAATCAACATTCAGTAATTTGGAGACAGACCTGGAATTAAATTCCTTTATTACATCACAATCGCTCCGTAATGATTATTATCTTGATAAAAAAAAACCTGAGTTGGGCTTTGTACTATGTTATAAGTTATGTCGAGATTCAACCTTAATTCGCTCTAACTGTATGGAAAAAAGGTTTATTCGATAAATATAGCAACTCCTCTCATACGGCGGAAGAAAAAAAAAATCAGGCCTTGTGGGCAGTTTTATTTGAAATATAGTACCCGGATGGAGAATATACCCTAAGCGTTTATAGTGTCGTTGGTTAGAGATCAGTCAATTTCCCATACTTTCACCAAAGTGGACAGACACCAACTATTTCTGAGACTATTGCCCAGACTTTGTAGACCAGTCATATAATGTTTAAACCTTAAACCGTTTTATTTTTTTATTCACCCCTGACGTACGTCTACGTTCATCTTTATTTAATATCGATTAATTATTGCAATAATGAAGCTAGTCAACCCAACACTCTTGACTGTTGGGCCGAGCAGCCTGACATACAAAGAATACAAAGATCTTTTATAGCAACGATACACCCCCTTAGTCTACATGACAAACAGCAGCTGTGTGGAATGGGTCACAAGATGTGACTTGTTATATGAGAAAGGAGTATCCCCCAGCCAGATAGCATTTGCTATGAAGACTGTTCTTATTGTACAGAAACCAGAGTTTGGCCCATAAGACAAGGTTCCTCTCATCAAACACCAACTCATTCTATGAAATGCATGCTGTAGGTTTTATCACCAACCCCATTAAATCAATTGTCAGCTCCAGATACCCCTATCACGAGTAAAATCCCTCCTTGACCACACGCTGAGACTAGCTGCAGGGAGCTGGAGTATGCACCCTGACAAAAACACAGCATTAGTAGAACAGAAATGTCTTACTATTTGTTAAGTATATATAATTGTTAACTATTAATTGTTAACTATTAATATTAAACAAAGAAGGTAAACGTGTTAATTTTCCTCTCGTACTCTGAGGGGTCTTTGGCCTGGTTTGCTAACTACCTCTCTCAAAGAGTGCAGTGTATAAAGTCAGAACATCTGCTGTCTCAGCCACTGCCTGTCACCAAGGGAGTACCCCAAGGCTCGATCCTAGGCCCCACGGTTTTATCAATTGCTCGTCTCAATTTACATCAACAACATAGTTCAAGCAGTAGGAAGGTCTCGCATCCATTTATATTCAGTTGGCTCCTCACGGATTTTGTGTTAAACGCTCTACAAAAAGCTTTCTTAGTGTCCAACAAGCTTCCTCTGCCCTTAACCTTGTTCTGAACTACTCCAAAACAAAGGTCATGTGGTTTGGTGAGAAGAATGCCCCTCTCCCCACCGGTGTGATTACTACCTCTGAGGGTTTAGAGCTTGAGGTAGTCACCTCATACAAGTACTTGTGAGTATGGCTAGACGGTACACTGTCCTTCTCTCAGAATATATCAAAGGTTAAATCTAGACTTGGTTTCCTCCATCGTAATCACTCCTCTTTCACCACAGCTGCCAAACTAACCCTGATTCAGATGACCATCCTACCCATGCTAGATTACGGAGACTTAATTTATAGATCGGTAGGTAAGGGTGCTCTCGAGTGGCTAGATGTTCTTTACCATTCAGCCATCAGATTTGCCACCAATGCTCCTTATAGGACGCATCACTGCACTCTATATTCCTCTGTAAACTGGTCATCTCTGTATACCTGTCGCAATACCCACTGGTTGATGTTTATTCATTAAACCCTCTTAGGCCTAACTCCCCCCTATCTGAGATACCTACTGCAGTCCTCATCCTCCACATACAACACCTGTTCTGCCAGTCACATTCTGTTAAATGTCCCCAAAGCACACACATCCCTGGTCGCTCTTATTTTCAGTTCAGTTCAGGTCCAGTTTGAGTGTTTTTTGCCGCTTGTTTCAGTCGCTATCTGCACAGCCTCTGCCTGATATCTGAAGACTGCACAGAAACAATGGGAAGAGAGGATTAGATAGAGATACATTACACAAAGCATGAGGGACCATGAAGGTAAATCGTAAATACTACATTTAAATAGCAGTTGGATGGTTGTGTTGAGCCCTTGCTGAGTGTACCGTGTCGGTTTGTGTGAGAGCTGGGGATTGAAACCACTCAGTCAGGGCCTCCTGTGGACATAGTCTGGGCCATGTAGGAGCCACTTATCAGGTCATAATACTTCTGCCTCTGCTGGCCTGCAGATACACACACAAACATGTCCATCAGACAAAGTTGTCATATCTTTCAAAAATACTTACCAGTAAAAAGATATTGTGTACAATCATTTTTCATGGCTCCATAAAACACCTGTGTAAAAAAAGGCTGTCCTACTCCTCCTCTCTACCTAACTTTCCCTCACTGTCCCCTTAGTTTCCTTGAGTCCCTTAGTTGGCTGCTCATGAATTTTACATATTTATCATAATAACTATCCAATACATATTGGCACAGATTTAAACTTATCAACATTAAATAGACACTTGTTAACTATAAATGTCACAATTCCAGAGGTAACAACGCACAAACAGTCTATTTTCGGACAATCTATCAGCTTATTTTACCAGCATTTTACCGCGTATATACAAGAACAATAGACTTGCATTTTGTTTTAACTTGGTCAAACAAATTGGCTATACGCTACTGTCAATAAATTACATCGACAACGTGACATATAGCTAAGTTAATTCCGAAACACAATCCAGTTAATGCATTTATAGAAAGTCGTTGCATTCATGTATTGTTAATCCTACCTAACGTTACCTCTTGCATAGCTACTGTAGCTAAATTCACTCCAGCCCGTGCTGGGTGCTGACTGAGGTAAAGTAGTTTTTATATCAGACATTCAACAGACATTCTCCGTGAAATCTCTTGTTCTCAATAACTTTTGCATTGAAACATCAAAACAAATGCTAATTATTCTAAAAAGGCCTGTCTTACTTTTACAACCTTTGATTTGCATAAAAAGTAAAGTGTTGTTTTGATATAAATAATCTAATCATATAAAAATGCATTTAAATCTCTTGTTCGCAATAACATTTGCAATGATTGTCATAGAAACATCAAAACAAGTGCTCATTAATCTACAAAGGCCTTGTCCTACTTTTACAACCTTTGATTTTCATAAGTTAGGTTTTGAGTTGATAGAAATAATTCAATCATATAAAAATGCATTTACATCTCTTGTTCGCAATCATTTTTATATTGATTGTCATAGAAACATCAAAACAAGTACAAAATATTCAAAAAGCATCTGGGAAAGACACTAAAAGAGACAAATACCTTAATTAGAGAAACAGGAAGAATTGACATCAAGAAGAGGACAACAGAATGCAGAGAATATTTAAAACATTTCCTGATTAATCCTTTCATCACGACTTCACTCTTATTATATAGAAAAACCTTGTCTCTTTCTTAAAAAACATACATTTCTAAGTTACAGTAGTTTTAGTTCTGTAAACCATTTATCAACAGCATCTACTGAATCTCAATTGCTTAAAACCTGTTGGGGCTAGGGGGCAGTATTTGCACGGCCGGATAAAAAAACGTACCGATTTAAACTGGTGACTACTCCTGCCCAGAAACGAGAATATGCATATAATTAGTAGATTTGGATAGAAAACACTCTAGAGTTTCTAAAACTGTTTGAATGGTGTCTGTGAGTATAGCAGAACTCATATGGCAGGCCAAAACCTGAGGAGATTCCATACAGGAAGTGCCCTGTCTGACAATTTATTGTCCTTCTGTAGCCTCTCTATCGGAAATACAGCATCTGTGCTGTAACGTGACATTTTCTAAGGCTTCCATTGGCTCTCAGAAGGCGCCAGAAAGTGGAACGAGAGGTCTGCAGTCTCTAGGCTAAGTACAGCTGCTCTGTTTGTTACTGGCCTCCCTGGGGACAGTGACACTGGAGATGCGCGTTCACGAGAAGTCGCCATGTATTTCTTTCAGCCTTTGAATGAATACAACGTCGCCCGGTTGGAATATTATCGCTATTTTACGATAAAAATCGCATAAAAATTGATTTTAAACAGCGTTTGACATGCTTTGAAGTACGGTAATGGAATATTTTGACATTTTTTGTCACGAAATGCGCTCGCGCGTCACCCTTCGGATTGTGACCTGAACGCACGAACAACACGGAGCTATTTCAATATAACTATGGATTATTTGGAATCAAAACAACATTTGTTGTTGAAGTAGAATTCCTGGGAGTGCATTCTGACGAAGAACAGCAAAGGTAATCCAATTTTTCTTATAGTAAATCTGAGTTTGGTGAGGGCCAAACTTGGTGGGTGTCAAATTAGCTAGCCGTGATGGCCGGGCTTTGTACTCAGAATATTGCAAAATGTGCTTTCACCGAAAAACTATTTTAAAATCTGACACCGCGATTGCATAAATGAGTTCTGTATCTATAATTCTTAAAATAATTGTTATGTATTTTGTGAACGTTATTCATGAGTAATTTAGTAAATTCACTGGAAGTTTTCGGTGGGTATGCTAGTTCTGAACATCACATGCTAATGTAAAAAGCTGTTTTTTGATATAAATATGAACTTGATTGAACAAAACATGCATGTGTTGTATAACATAATGTCCTAGGAGTGTCATCTGATGAAGATCATCAAAGGTTAGTGCTGCATTTAGCAGTGGTTTTGGTTTTTGTGACATATATGCTTGCTTTGAAAATGGCTGTGTGATTATTTTTGGCAGGGTACTCTCCTGACATAATCTAATGTTTTGCTTTCACTGTAAAGCCTTTTTGAAATCAGACAATGTGGTTAGATTAACGAGAGTCTTGTCTTTAAAATGGTGTAAAATAGCCCTATGTTTGAGAACTTTGAATTATGACATTTTGTGGTTTTAAATTTGGCGCTCTGATTTGTCACTGGCTGTTGAATAGTGTGGGACGATTTCGTCCCACGTACCCTAGAGAACAGTAGGCCGCATTAAATCTGCATTGGAAAGGGAAGATGTGGAAAGTGAAGATGACACCAGTGTGACTTTTGACAATGCGCATCACAGTCCACAAAATGTATTTAGGTATACAGCTGAGGGATGGGGCTGTGGAAATTTCACCCCTCTCCAATTAATGAATGTCAATGCTTCATTTTATAATCCACTGACAGAGAAGTTTCTCAGACATTTCAAAATGTATTTTTCTATATTTTCAATAAACCACTAATTCAAGCTGAACTGGAAGAAGTGGCTGCAACTATGGTCCTGTTGTGTCTACAACCGTCTCCAGAATCCCAGTGAAGAATCTGGTATCCGACCACAAGGTCCTACAAAGGGTAGTGCGTGCGGCCCAGTACACCACTGGGGTCAAACTTCCTGCCATCTAGGACCTCTATACAAGGTGGTTTCAGAGGAAGGCCCTAAAAATTGTCAGACTATAGCCATCCAAGTCATAGACTGTTCTCTCTGCTACTGCATGGCAAACGGTACCGGAGCACTAAGTCTCGGTACTGGTACCCATGTTTATTATTTTTGTTTGTTTTATGTATTCTACATTGTTGGGAAGGGCCTGTATGTAAGCATTTCAATGTTAATTTACATCTGTTGTTTACAAAGCATGTGACAATTAAAATTTGATTTAGATTTTATGATCATATGAAATTGTATTTCGAGCCTACCCATATGTAACATAATACACTGCATATACATAAGTATGTGGACACCCATTTCAAATTAGTGCATTCGGCTATTTCAGCCACATCCATTGCTGACAGGTGTATAAAATTGCCACACAGCCATGCAATCTCCATAGACAAACATTGGCAGTAGAATGGCCTTACTGAAGAGCTCAGTGACTTTCAACATGGCACCGTCATAGGATGCCACCTTTCATTTGCTCAGCCGCGAAGTGGTAGGCCACACAAGCTCACAGAATGGGACCGCCGTCTGTCCTCGGTTGCAACACTCATTACCGAGTTCCAAACTGCCTCTGGAAGAACTGTTCATCGAGAGGTTCATGAAATGGGTTTCTATGGCCGAGCAGCCGCACACAAGCCTAAGTTCACCATGCGCTATGCCAAGCGTTGGCTGGAGTGGTGTGAAACTCGCCACCAATGGACTCTGGAGCAGTGGAAACGCATTCTCTGAATCCGGTGGCATTCAGTGCCGTTTAAGATGAGGGAGGACCATTTTATTTTCATGAGCATGGACTTATTTCTATAACAGCATATTGGATGACTCTCATTCCTATTCCATTCACCCAGTTCAATGTAACATCGATAGGTTTAGGTTACTACATGATACTCGAATATTCCCTATACCCATCATAAGGATGCTACAACCTAGCCTATGAATGAAAGTTTACAATGTAGGTGCACACAGATCGAGAGACAGATTTGAGGTGACAGACAGTGACATTCAATACCGATTGCCTGCGTCTAGCCGATATAGGGTGTAATCATTAGTCCAACAGTTGCAAACGAAAGCTTCTATTGGACAAATTCAGGTATGTTTAACCCCGTTTTGTTCCGTTTGCTTCCGTTTTAGGAAACGTTTTTCAACAGAATTGGCGGAATGAATACACCCTGATCACGCGTAAACTGAGTTCACTCTCATAACAGCCACGTTGTATTCCTTCTCTTCCCTTCGGACTTCAATGTACCACACATCGGCTGTATGTGACCAGGCGAAAAAAACTTTCCAAGCCAAACCTCTACAAACAGCCTACATCGTTGCCACCATATTAGCTATAGTCATGGCATAGTCAGCATGGCTAATATAACTAACGCGTTAGTAAACCTGCTACAATCATGCAGTAATGTTAGTGTACAGTCAATAAACAGTTACACCTGCAGGCAATACATTTGTAATACCAAAAGCTTACCTTGACTTGGAAGAGTTCCATTGTTGTTTTGGAAAGTCATAGCCAGCTAGCTAACATAGCATCCCTCTGTTTGAGCATGGTGTTTCAGTAGGCTAAACAAGCTAGCTGCATTTGCTAGCTAAGTATGTGAAACTGAAAGTGAACAAAAATTATCTCTTGCTTCTCCTTCATTTTGGAAGAAATGAATTTGTTAAACTGTTCAACTATTGTATTTCTCTCGCTTTGAGTCAACTACTCACCACATTTTATACACTGCAGTGCTACCTAGCTGTAGTTTATGCTTTCAGTACTAGATTAATTCGCTAATCCTTTGATTGGGTGGACATGTCAGTACATGCTACAAGAGCTCCTAGAGGTTGGAGGACATCCTCCGGAAGTTGTCATAATTACTATGTAAGTCTGTGGAAGGGGGTGAGAACCATGAGCCTCCTAAGTTTTGTATTGAAGTCAATGTACATGGAGGACGGAAGCTAGCTGTCCTCCGGCTACACCATGGTGCTACCCTACAGAGTGCTGTTAAGGCTACTGTAGACCTTTACAAAATAGTGTGTTTTAATCAGTTATTTGATGACATGATTATATTTAGTATAGTTTTATCTTAACTTTTTAAATGTTTTACAATTTTATTTTTATGAGGAGGAGGATGGTCCCACTGAGGAGGATGGTCCTCCACTTCCGCCTCTAAGGAGCCTCCACTGGATGAATCACACTTCACCATCTGGCAGTCCAGATGTTTTTCATGGTTCAGGCAAGGCCGCTTAGTTCCAGTGAAGGGAAATATTAACGCTATAGCAGACAATGACATTCTAGACGATTCTATGCTTTCAACTTTGTAGCAACAGTTTAGGTAAGGCCTGCACAGAGCCCTGACCTCAACCCCATCAAACACCTTTGAGGATGAATTGGAACGCCGACTGCACGACAGGTCTAATCGCTTCCAGCAACATCTGGTCTCACATTCAGGGACTGACCAGAACCAACCCTGCTTGGCTTCAGAAGCAAGCCAGCAGTGGGATGCAGGGTGGTATACTGTTGGCTAGGTCAGGCACTGATGTTGGGCGATTAGGTCTGTCTCGCAGTCAGTATTCCAATTCATCCCAAAGGTGTTCGATGGGGTTGAGGTCAGGGCTCTGTGCAGGCCAGTCAAGTTCTTCCACACAGATCTCGACACAAAGTTGCCACAAAGTTGGAAGCACATAATGGTGTAGAATGTCATTGTCTGAGGTAGCATTAAGATTTCCCTTCACTGGAACTAAGGATCCTAAACCATGAAAAACAGCCCTAGACCATTATTTCTCCTCCACCAAACTTTCAGTTGGCACTATGCATTGGGGCAGGTAGTGTTCTCCTGGCATCCGCCAAACTCAGATTTGTCCGTCGGACTGCCAGATGGTAAAGTGTGATTTATCACTCCAGAGAACGTGTCTCCAGTGCTCCAGAATCCAATGCCGGCAAGCTTTACACCACTCCAGCTGACGCTTGGCAGTATGCATGGTGATCTTAGGTTTGTGTGCGGCTGCTCGGCCATGGAAACCCATTTCATATAGCTCCCGATGAACATTTGTGCTTACGTTGCTTCCAGAGGCAGTTTGGAACTCAGTGGTGAGTGTTGCAACCGAGGACAGATGATTTTTACACGCTACGTGCTACGGCACTCAGCGGTCCCGTTCTGTGAGCTTCTGTTGCCTACCACTTCGCAGCTGTCGTTGTTGCTCCTAGACTTTTCCACTTCACAATAACAGCACTTACAGTTGACCGAGGCAGCTCTAGCAGGGAAGAAATTTGAAGAACTGACTTGTTGGAAAGGTGGCATCCTATTATGGTGCCACGTTGAGTCACTAAGCTCTTCAGTAAGGCCATTCTAGTGCCAATGTTTGTCTATGAAGTTGCATGGCAGTGTGCCCAACCTTATACACCTGTCAGCAACGGATGTGACTGAAATAGCCAAATCCACTAATTTGAAGGGGTATCCACATACTTTTGTATATATAGTGTCTATTCCTATAGCGAATATTAGATACGTTGTTGTCCTCAGGCTATTTTTATCACTCTCATGACTATTGCCTCCCCATCTCTCTCTCTCTTTTTTTTCTCTCCAGTTGGTACGTGATAATGCAGACCTGCGTTGTGAGCTTCCTAAGCTGGAGAAGCGTCTTCGGTCTACGGCTGAGAGAGTGCGGGCGTTGGAGGGTGCACTGAAAGAGGCTAAGGAGGGGGCCATGAAGGACCGAAGACGCTATCAACAGGAAGTGGAGAGTATCAAAGACGTTATGAGGGCCAAGAACCCCCTCCGTAGGTCACATGCTGCCCAGATAGGTAATGATACACGCACACACACGCACAGGCATAAACATAAATACATGAACACCACCCAGGTAGGTAACACACAGGTCTCTCACACACCCAAACACACTCAGCTCAGATAGCTAACACACGCACAATGATAGTAATAATGATGTTTTTTTGTTGTTGTTTTTTTTACTAATCCTACGGCTCCTCCCCTAATTGGAGCAAACTACTGAACTTATGCTTCTACTTCCATATTATACATACTAAACTCAGCAAAAAAAAGAAATGGCCCTTTTTCAGGACGCCGTCTTTCAAAGATAATTCGTAAAAATCCAAATAACTTCACAGGTCTTCATTGAAAAGGATTTAAACACTGTTTCCCATGCTTGTTCAATTAACCATAAACAATTAATGAACATGCACCTGTGGAACGGTCGTTAAGACAGTAACAGCTTACAGACGGTAGGCAATTAAGGTCACAGTTATGAAAACTTAGGACACTAAAGAGGCCTTTCTACTGACTCTGAAAAACACCAAAAGAAAAATGCCCAGGGTCCCTGCTCATCAGCATGAACGTGCCTTAGGCATGCTGCAAGGTGGCATGAGGACTGCAGATGTGGCCAAGGCAATAAATTGCAATATCCGTACTGTGAGACGCCTAAGACAGGGCTACGGGGAGACAGGACGGACAGCTGATCGTCCTCACAGTGGCAGACCACGTGTAACAACAGCCTGCACAGGATCGGTACATCCGAACATCACCTGCGGGACAGGTACAGGATGGCAACAACAACTGCCCGAGTTACACCAGGAGCGCACAATCCCTCCATCAGTGCTCAGACTGTCCGCAATCGGCTGAGAGCGGCTGGACTGAGAGCTTGTAGGACTGTTGTAAGGCAGGTCCTCACCAGACATCACCGGCAACAACGTCGCCTATGGGCACAAACCCACCGTCGCTGGACCAGACAGGACTGGCAAAAAGTGCTCTTCACTGACGAGTCACGGTTTTGTCTCACCAGGGGTGATAGTCGGATTCACGTTTATCGTGGAAGGAATGAGCGTAACACCGAGGCCTGTACTCTGGAGCGGGATCGAGTTGGAGGGTCCGTCATGGTCTGGGGCGGTGTGTCACAGCATCATCGGACTGAGATTGTTGAGATTGCAGGCAATCTCAATGCTGTGCATTACAGGGAAGACATCCTCCTCCCTCATGTGGTACCCTTCCTGCAGGCTCATCCTGACATTACCCTCAGGCATGACAATGCCACCAGCCATACTGCTCGTTCTGCATGTTTGTGACATGTTGGATCAGAGGGTGAGGGCGAGGACCATTACCACCAGAAATGTTGGGAACTTGCAGGTGACTTGATAACATCTCTCAGCAATAACTGGCAAATCTGGTGCAGTCCATGAGGAGGAGATGCCCTACAGTACCTAATGCAGCTGGTGGCCACACCAGATACTGACTGTTACTTTTGATTTTGATCCCCCCTTTTGTTCAGGGACACATTATTCAATTTCTGTTAGTCACATGTCAGTGGAACTTGTTCAGTTTATTTCTCAGTTGTTGAATCTTGTTATGTTCATACAAATATTTACACATGTTAAGTTTGCTGAAAATAAACGCAGTTGACAGTGAGAGGACGTTTCATTTTTTGCTGATTTTATATATACTGCTCAAAAAAATAAAGGGAACACTTAAACAACACATCCTAGATCTGAATGAAAGAAATAATCTTATTAAATACTTTTTTCTTTACATAGTTGAATGTGCTGACAACAAAATCACAGAAAAATAATCAATGGAAATCCAATTTATCAACCCATGGAGGTCTGGATTTGGAGTCGTACTCAAAATTAAAGTGGAAAACCACACTACAGGCTGATCCAACTTTGATGTAATGTCCTTAAAACAAGTCAAAATGAGGCTCAGTAGTGTGTGTGGCCTCCACGTGCCTGTATGACCTCCCTACAACGCCTGGGCATGCTCCTGATGAGGTGGCGGATGGTCTCCTGAGGGATCTCCTCCCAGACCTGGACTAAAGCATCCGCCAACTCCTGGACAGTCTGTGGTGCAACGTGGCGTTGGTGGATGGAGTGAGACATGATGCCCCAGATGTGCTCAATTGGATTCAGGTCTGGGGAACGGGCGGGCCAGTCCATAGCATCAATACCTTCCTCTTGCAGGAACTGCTGACACACTCCAGCCACATGAGGTCTAGCATCGTCTTGCATTAGGAGGAACCCAGGGCCAACCGCACCAGCATATGGTCTCACAAGTGGTCTGAGGATCTCATCTCGGTACCAAATGGCAGTCAGGCTACCTCTGGCGAGCACATGGAGGGCTGTGTGGCACCCCCAAAGAAATGTCACCCCACACCATGACTGACCCACCGCCAAACCGGTCATGCTGGAGGATGTTGCAGGCAGCAGAACATTCTCCACGGCGTCTCCAGACTCTGTCACGTCTGTCACATGCTCAGTGTGAACCTGCTTTCATCTGTGAAGAGCACAGGGTGCCAGTGGCGAATTTGCCAATCTTGGTGTTCTCTGGCAAATGCCAAACGTCCTGCACGGTGTTGGGCTGTAAGCACAACCCCCAACTGTGGACGTCGGGCCCTCATACCACCCTCATGGAGTCTGTTTCTGACCGTTTGAGCAGACACATGCACATTTGTGGCCTGCTGGAGGTCATTTTGCAGGGCTCCTGCTCCTCCTTGCACAAAGGCGGAGGTACCGGTCCTGCTGCTGGGTTGTTGCCCTCCTACGGCCTCCTCCACGTCTCCTGATGTACTGGCCTGTCTCCTGGTAGTGCCTCCATGCTCTGGACACTACGCTGACAGACACAGCTCGCATTGATGTGCCATCCTGGATGATCTGCACTACCTGAGCCACTTGTGTGGGTTGTAGACTCCGTCTCATGCTACCACTAGAGTGAAAGCACCGCCAGCATTCAAAAGTGACCAAAACATCAGCCAGGAAGCATAGGAACTGAGAAGTGGTCTGTGGTCCCCACCTGCAGAACCACTCAATAATTGGGGGTGTCTTGCTAATTGCCTATAATTTCCACCTGTTGTCTATTCCATTTGCACAACAGCATGTGAAATTTATTGTCAATCAGTGTTGCTTCCTAAGTGGACAGTTTGATTTCACAGAAGTGTGATTGACTTGGAGTTACATTGTGTTGTTTAAGTGTTCCCTTTATTTTTTTGAGCAGTGTATAACATTCTATTGGTTGCAATAATTTAGTATAATCATTTAAATCGAAAAATTCTACGTTTTTAATCCGCCGTCGTTTTGCGTACCTGTTTATAAACCATGTGCCATGATGATGATAACGACGATGATGACAATGATGATTTTGATACCAACATTGCTTTGTTTTCTCTTCCCAGCCAAGCCCGTCCGTCCGGGCCAGTTCCCACTCTGCTCTCCCACCAACCCGTGGGTTCGCATTACTGAACAGCAACACTCCATCCATTTTAGTAACGCCATGTTCCAGATCCCCAGCCAGACAGCTAGCCATCACACCAGCCACCCTGCTGCTCCCCCAGCTACAGCACCTAACTCCAACCCCACCCACACCAACAATCACCACTCCAATGAGACCAGCCTCCATCAGACCAAGACGTGAGTACAAACATAGGAATGGAGCTTGCTGTGTATGAGCTTTATACAAAAGCGCAAACATGACACTGAAGTGTAATTTTACATTATTGATTGATTGAAATACTGTAATTCATGACTAGGTGACTGATGGGTCTCTGTCTGTCCTGTAGGCTGCCAGCTGAGCCACCCAACACCACCACAGTGGACAACGGCACAGTAAAGGACACTACAGTGCAGAAGACTATAGTGGATAACCCAGCGGTGGACAATGCCGCCACAGTAGATCATTCTCCAGTGAAGCACCCTACAGTGGATAACACTACAGTGGATAGTGCCGCAATGGATAACTCCCCAGTGAAGCACCCTACAGAGAAGAACACTACAGAAAAGGGCTCTACATTGAAGAACCCTACAGTCAACTCTACAGAAATGGTGGATGTGGACAGTGTCAACGGTAAGGTTAACAGCATTCAATGTTCCCCACTTGGACTCACTCCTCACTTGGTCTGCTCCATAGAAATACAGTAGATATAATTAGTGTAATTCTATTTCTATGGTCTGCTCTCCTCACTGTTCACTATACACTGGTCTGACTGCATCCTCACCCTGACACCTGCTTCATCTACCCACAGGGAACACTAAAGATATCAATGACAACAGGTAAGACTGCCCACCACCGTCACAGACCTGGCTGCCATTATGTATTGAATCCTCCTGCAGGCTTGTACTACACCACACTACTATGTGGCATGCTTGATAACAGGGTCGTTCCACAAAAGTAGTGCCTTTTGTGTCCCTTTGATATTTTAAGTGAAGATTGTACACAAATATTGAAAAGCCTGTTATATTAAATGAAGTGCATTTTAATAAAGACCACATAGACAAATCCATAAATAAAGCCTTGCTAAAATGCAAAAAGTCAGCATTTTGACATGTCCCTCTGTGCTCCCGGTTGGCGCAGCAGTCTAAGTCATTGCATCTCAGTACAAGAGGTGTCACTATAGTCACTGATTCAAATCCAGGCTGTATCACATCTGGCTGTGATTGGGAGTCCCATAGGGCGGCGCACAATTGGCCCAGCATCATCCGGCTTTGACTGGGGTAGGCCGTCATTGTAAATAGGAATTTGTTGCCGACTTGCCTAGTTAAATAAAAAAATAAAACATCCTCTGACTTTTCATAAGATTTTAGCCCACTTAATCCCAACATTTATCTAGCATTTTTTGCACATGTCCAAATCAACCAAAAGTATCAAAAATATAATGTGAAGCTCAACATAGTCACTTACAGATGATTTGAACATGATGCGCAAAAAATGCTCACATCTGTCCCATGACTTGAATGGGATGTGTGCCGTGAACGCTAAAATGTTAGCATGTGGAAACAGTGCCAGGGAAACTAAACCAAAGCATGGATTGCTGTCATACCTCGTCCGTAGACCGTTTACAGGGTAAGAAAACCAATATGTAATTTTGTAATTTGTGCCTCACTGCCTCCCTTCCCTTCACTGCTATGCTGTGCTGCTTCTGGTTTCCTTCTGCTGCTGGCCTACCTTCCTGAGTGCCTCCCGCTTGCCCTGACCGGTGTTGTATAGCATGTCTCTGAGTGTCCACTCTGCTGTTGCTGTTTCCAGGAATGATGTGCAGCACTGCGACAACCACAACCAGGAGAACCCAGCCAAACTGCACCACGTCATCCAGCCAGAACAGACTGCCAGCTAGTGACCCAGCTCGATAGGTGAGGAGGGGGAGGGAGAATATTAAATATTGAATGAGTATGTCATAACAGACAATCTAAGATGGCAGATTCATTGCCTTGTGTATTTCTGCCCTCTCTCTTTCTCCCTCTCTCTTTCTACCTCTCTCTCTGTTTCTCTCCGGGAGAGGGAGATAGAAAGGGAGAAGAAGAGGGAGTGCACTGGACGGGCTTATGCTGATTTCCAAATGGCCAGAGAGCCCCTAATATACCCCCTATTGGGTAGATGTAAGAATTGTTGTTATTAGTATGGCTTCATCTTACCTTCTAATTGGCTGGGTGGAAATAAGGAGTTGGACTATGGATGCCTCCCAAATGGAAAAGTAGTGCACTATATAGGGAATATGGTGCCATTTGGGATGCAGCCTAGGAGTTCATTTCAGCATTAGACTCCAGCTGAGTCTAGTGAAATTCAACTCCACAGTTCTTCCCACTCACAATAAAGACTATATTATCAGACGCAATCTAAGCCTGCAGTGCTTATTTGACTCACTGCCTTGTTTATTCTTCTCCTTCTCTCTCTCTTCCTCTCTCCCTCTCCAGGTGTCCGGTTCTGCCAAGACTTACCTCGTAAATTCCCATGCTGCTGATCAACGACCCTCTGATCACCCCTCTTCATCCCATCCCCCTATCCTCCTCCCCTCTTTCCCACTAACACCAACTCTCTTCCTCCCTCTGTAGAACTCTCTGTAGCCCTCCACCCTCTCCCTTTCTCCACCTCTTCCCCTCTTCCTCTCCTGCTTGCTATCCGCCTGTTTACTCTCTTGAACCATTTGTCCAATACTTTGTAGGTGATATGAATATAACGTACTGTACTATGGGGGTATGTATAGTAGGCCTACTGTATGGATTATGTATACAAAGGAACCATGCATAGAAAACTCTGTAACTGAACTATTAGGCTTAGGTCCCAAATGGCACCCTATTCCCATAGGGCTCTGGTCAAAGGTAGTGGACTATATAGGGAGTAGGGTGCCATTCGACACACAACCTAGAATTGGCAGCTTCCTCTTCCTCTAAGCCCTTACTATTCCTCTGACCCTGTTGGAATGAATTGAAGCTGTACTAGCCAATGAGGATTGGAGCGTGATAGGGTGCAGTGTTCTGTGTGGCACTAGGGCGCGCTCATCCTGCTCTTCTCCGTCTAGGAGGTACAGTACATTGTGAGGGTAAAGGACGAGACATGATCCAATTTGTAAGTCGCTCTGGATAAGAGCGTCTGCTAAATGACTTAAATGTAAATGTAAATGATCCTTTTAGGCTCTTTTGGCCTTTTCTGTACCTATATCAAAAATAGAGTAAGCCTAATACCTCTATTCAACACAAAGAGAATCGGTTGGAAAATGGACAACAACCGAAACTAACAACCACCTTGCAATTGGAGATTGATCAAAGTAATACACACACGCAGAGCACTGCAAAGTCTTAATTTAAAAGTGAACATATTCATACATTACCTTTTTTTCACTCTATACTATTCATATGTATAGAAGTATATACAATATGGATGTATATATGCACCACATTAAGGTTGATTTTGTATTGGACAAGTATTTTACACAGCTGACTGATGTCATAGTAATAATGATACTGTAGGCATAGTTGCTAACTGAGCAGGTTAACATAGCAGACAGCTGTTTCTTTAACTTCCACAATACCATTAAGACAACAGATGACTTCTTCTCTTCCTTATGGCCGGTTGAGTAGTCAGGCCCAGAGCCATGTATTTACTTATTTTGTAAATATGGCACTGGTCAGGCCTAGTGTGGTTGAAGACTTCGGAACAATACTGTAGGTAGAGGGCAGATCAAGGTTGCTGTGCTAATGGCAGTGTTTTTTTTAAATGCCATGAGAAACTCAGATAGAGCTTACAGCAGCATCATACTCAGAGTAAATAGCTGATGAATGTGGATGAGTTAGATCATAGGTCATACACAAACTTCCTCCAGCAGGTTCATTGTTGTACTTGTATGTGTCTATATTATCCTGTCTATAGAATAACAGCAACTACAGTCAGACGCAAGCATGTCTATCTATGCTGACGCTCCAACCAAGCCCTTCAAGGCTTGCTTTCAGAGTAATCCATGCTTTAATGTATTCTTACTAATGCAGTAACTCTTAAGGTTTTCATCAAATAGGTTATCTGCTATGACGCAAACTAGTGTAGGAAAAGTCTGGTAAAAGAATTCTAGGATTTCGGTTTTGGTTTTTTTGTGCTTCTCAATGCAAGACTGAAAGAAGGGAGCTATATACTATACAGTATATATATATATATATTCTATGAAGAAAGAAAGACAGAGATACTTTGAAGCTGTAACATACTACTTTATCTACATGGGTTGGAGGTTCTGTAGGTTCCATGGGGTTCCATAGGGTCCTCTGGGATTCTCTAGTGTTCTATGTGTTCTATAGAGTTCTAAGGTTCTCTAGGATTCTCTAGGTTCTATAGGGTTTTCTAGATTTCTTATGTACCTTCATCTCAACATGTTTGTTCTGTTGTGATGTGTCCAGTGGTTTTCAATTACATTCACCAACACAGAATGGGAAATATAATTGGGTAAAAAATAAGATTTAGTAATTGTGTAGCAACTATTTTTATACTGTTCATTATTTCATTTTTATTGTTATTGTTGAATGTGATGTTATTTACTGTATATGTTTACTCTGATTTGCACATGGTTGTTGTTATGTTAATATGTACTATTTATTCATTCATTGTTTATTGAATGCTAACTGATCAATCAGAATACATTTAGGTTGTAAACAGGACTGGTAGACAAAGCAGCATTCAAATTACTGGTTGTTTCTTTTTGGAAAGATACACTCAGCCTTCAGAACAGTCACAATTCATCGGGGCATGAACTCTACAAGGTGTTGAAAGCGTTCCACAGGGATGACGGCCCTTGTTGACTCCAATGCTTCCCACATTTGTGCCAAATTGGCTGGATGTCATTTGGGTGGTGGACCATTCTTGATACACACGGGAAACTGTTGAACGTGAAAAACCCAGCAGCGTTGCAGTTCTTGACACAAGCTGGTGAGCCTAGCACCTACTACCATACCCTTTTCAAAGGCACTTAAATCTTTTGTCTTGCCCATTCACACTCTGAATGGCACACATACACAAACCATGTCTCAATTGTCTCAAGACCAAAAAATACTTATTTAGCCTGTCTCCTCTTCATTTACACTGATTGAAGTGGATTTAACAAGTGACATCAATAAGGGATCATAGCTTTTACCTGGATTCACCTGGTCAATCTATCATGGAAAGAGATATTGTTAATGTTTTATTTACTCAGTGTATATAAAGTGATCGGTGCATTTCAACAACAGCATAAATACACCTATTTCAGTTTTGCATGTAAAAACAGAATCACCACTGCTGCCATTGTTTAGATTACCAACTATTTAGATTCGAATGAGCTGCCAGCTCACGAGCAGCCAGCTCACATGTGCATCGGTGACACAAGCACAGATACAACAAGTGAAAATGAATTATCTAACTGGGGATAGCTAGCATGTCACAAGCATGATGAGCCCACAGGTTAACTTCAGTAGACATGAAATTAGCAAGCTACCGGTACATAGCTTGCCCACTAGCTAGGATATGATGAATAGCAGGGGTAACAAAAAGCAATGTTGCGAATCAGGCACAGAGCCATGTTTTAATGATCCTAACAGATACGCGAGAAGGTTATATCTAGTGTATCCCTCTTTCCTTCAACTGTTGATGGATGAACGTCTGGCTTATTGGGGCGTCAGGTAGCCTAGTGGTTAGAGTGGTGGGCCAGTAACTGAAAGGTTGCTTGATCAATTCCCTGAGGTGACAAGGTAAAAATATGTCATTGTGCCCCTGAACTAAGGCAGTTAACCCACTGTTCCCTGGTAGGCTGTCATTGTAAATAAGAATTTGTTCTTAACTGACTTGCCTAGTTAAATAAAGGTTAAATTAAAAAATTGCTCCCAGGCTCTCAATGACTGTCATGATTATTTAAGTTCATTGAAATTTGTTCTTTAGAGCCATCTGTTTAGTACCTGAAAGAACAGATGCAGAAGGCCTGGGCACCCATTTCAGTGCCCCAAGATGGTCCATTTACTTTTTTTCGGTGAAATTCATGTGATGAAATCCTGCAATCTCATTAATGCAGTCTCCCCCCATTAGCAAAACTGGCAATGCAATCCAAGCGCTGAGCGGCTGAACACAGCTGCTGCTTGCTGAGAGTTACCTAGCAGATAACTGAACAGCTTGTTTTTGAAACAGTAAAATGTACACAAATTGAACACACTTTATGGACATTTAAAACAATCCATGAATTATATAAATGATTTTGTTAACATTTTTCTTAACAATAACTCCGTAATGGACCGGCCGCCACTGGGCCCATGTGCAGTCAAAGAAGGCTATGTAGGAGTACATCCATGTTTACTAGATAGCTACAGTAGTTGCCTTGATAACAAAACAAACAGACTTGCTAGTTTAGCTAACCAAACCATTACAGTCCTCCAACAGTAGCTTGCTATTATGAAAATCGAATTCAACAATGCCAATAATGTTTTCAATTTGACTTTTGCTTTCAAAAGCAGCTCAAACATTAAACATATAAGAAAGAACATCATAATCATTCAATTAAATAGTGTGTTATTGTAACAATGACGCTGGGAGTAAGGAAGTAGGTGAAGTTGGTGAGTTTAACAATAAAGACCGTAGAGTGATACAAAGGGTGCATTTGTAAATTTGCTCTGGCTATCTACTCTGATTTCAGAGCACTCTCATCTGACTGTGCCAGAGTGCAGAATCACTGATGAATTTATGAATGATCAACACTACTCCTTGTCCAGAGTGTCCAGTGTGCGCTCTGGACGGCCCCGAGCATGAAGGGCGGGCTGGTCCGGATGGCGAAGTTAGAAATCTCGGATGATGTTGGGATCTTGAATGTCGTCCACCGGAACCGAGCACCGCTCCTCTGGACCGTACACCTCCCAGTCCACCAGGTACTGGAGCCGACCCCCACAACGTCGGGAGTCCAGGAGGGATTTGACGGCATAGGTGGGGCTTCCCCTCGATGTCCAGGGGAGGCGGAGGGATGTCATGGGGGAAGGCCTAAGCCAGGGGACGAGGAACCACTGGCCTGAGGGAAACATGAAAAGAGGGTGAGAACCAGTAGATAGTGGGGAGCTGTAATCTATACGTCACCTCGTTGACCCTCCCGAGGACCTTGAACGGGCCCCACAAACTGAGTGCTCAGCTTCTTACAGGACAAGCGGTGTGGGAGGTTCCTGATGGAGAGGCAGACATGATCCCTAGGATGGAACACAGGAGCCTCACTGCGTTGGTGATCCACCTGCTCCTTCTGGTGGCAGACGGCGTGCTGGAGCCTAACGTAGGCATTGTTCCAAACCTCTTCTGTGTGCCTGAACCACTCGTCCACCGCAGGAGCTTCGGTCTGGCTCGGTGTCCACGAAGCCAGGACTGGCTGATAACACAGAACACACTGGAAGGGAGTCAGCCCGGGGGAGTAGTGACGCAATGAATTGTAAACGTACTCCGCCCAGGGAAGGAATCGGGCCGACTCCCCCTGCTGGTCCTGGCAGTGACTCCTCAGGAACCTCCCCAGCTCCTGCTTCAGCCTGTCCACCTGCCCATTAGACTGAGGCCGGTACCCGGAAGTGAGGCCGACCGTGGCACCCAACTTCTCCATGAAGGCTTTCCAAACCCGTGACGTGAATTGAGGGCAGATATGAGACCTGCTGGAACAGTACCTCAGCAACCTTACTTACTTACTGACTTTATTGTCCCCATGGGGAAATTTTGTTGCAGTGTCATGTACATGTTTAAATTGGCGTTTAAATACAAAACAAAATTGGCAATACTTAAAAACATATATTTTTTAAAAGACTAGCCTGCTGTCCTTACTGAGTTGATAGGAACATTAGCCCGAGCTATTTAGGAGGGATATCACACCTGGCACAAATGATTGTCTAGTAAGAGAGAGTGGTAGGGAGACCAGAGAGAGGGTTAAAATGGCAGGATTTAGATATTCTGTCCACAACCACCAAAATGGTGGTGAAACCATCAGAGGAGGGGAGATGAGTGACAAAATTAATGGACAGATGAGACCAGGGACATTGAGGCACGGGAAGGAGTTTCCCTGCTGGAGCATGCCGGGGTGATTTAGTTTGTGCATATACGGAAGAGGAGTTTAGGAGTTGTAGCGAGTGATGTCCTGTTCAAAGGTAGACCACCAGTACTTTGAATAGTTTGGTTCATACCTGGATGTCCAGCGATGACAGCTGTGTTCGCCCAGGTCAGCAGCCGATCCTTTATCCCTGTGGGAACGTAGATGCGCTCAGGCGGACAGGTAGCTGGTGCGGGTTCCTCCCCCAGGGCCTGGTGAATGTCCACATTTACATTTACATTTACATTTACATTGATCCTGGGCGATATGTCAGAGTGAAATCGATCGAGTGGAAAAAAAGGGCCCACCTTGCTTGGCGCAGGTGAAACCGCCTCGCTGTCCGCATGTACTCCAGGTTCCGATGGTCGGTGAGGATGAGAAATGGGTTCTTGGCACCCTCCAGCCAGTGTCTCCACTCCTCTAATGCGAACTTCACTGCCAGGAGCTCCCGATCGCCGACATCATAGTTCCTCTCTGCAGGAGACAGTTTCTTTGAGTGATATGCACATGGAGGCAATTTCTGTGGATTTCCTTGTTGGTACAGGACAGCCCCCACACCCACATCTGGAGCGTCCACCTCCACCACGAAGCGCAGCGTAGGATCTGGGTGTTTGAGCAACGTGGTGGAGGTGAAATGTCCCTTCAGTAGGTGGAAGGCTTCATCGGCTGCAGGACTCCACCCCAACTTACGGGGACCACCCTTGAGGAGAGAGGTGAGAGGAGAGGCGATAGCGCTAAAGTTCTTAATGAAACGGTGGTAGAAGAAGTTGGCAAACCCCAAAAACCGTTGTAACCCCTTTATGGTGGTTGGGACTGGCCATGACCTGACAGTATTTACCTTCTTACCGTCCACTTTCACTCCTTGCAGGCCAATCTGGTAACCCAGAAAGGAAATGGCCTCCTGATGGAATTGGCAGTTCTCCGCTTTGACATATAGGTGTTTAGCCAGGAGGTGTTCCTGGACTACTGGGATGTGAGCTATGTGATCATTCAAGGTAGCTGAGTAGACCAGGAGTTTGTCGATATACACAATCACCTGGCTTCCGAGCATGTCCCGGAACACCTCTTTTACAAATGCCTGGAACACTGACGGAGCATTGGCTAATCCATAAGACACCGTGCTGAAAGTTGTTTTCCATTCATCCCCCTCCTGGATGAGGATAAATTTGTAGGCACTCCACAGGTCCAATTTGGTAAAGAACCGGGCCTCGCGGAGCTGTTTAATCGCTGCCGTCACCAACAGGCGAGGGTAACGGTAGTTCGCGGTGATGGAATTCAGAGCTCTGCAATCAATGCACGGGCGTAACCCTCCATCATTCTTTGCCATGAAGAAGAAGCCTGTCGACACAGGGAAGTTGGACATGTGGATGAAACCCTGTTGGAGCACCTCATGGATGTACTCCTCCATAGCCTTGGTTTCAGCCACTGACAGAGAGTAGATGCGGAGGTGCAGAGCCTGCAAGCAGGTTGATGGCATAGTCCCAGGGGCGATGAGGAGGGAGACAGCTGGCGCAGGTCTTGGAAAAAAACCTTCCGCACGTCTTGGTATACCTCTGGGATGGAGGCCGAGGATGATCTTGTGTACGGGTGTATTGATGATGAGAAAGGGAAGGCTTTCCTTGATGTATGGACTGTGAGTGGTGTTGTGATGTGTGTGATAGTCCCAGAATCCAGTGGTCGAGGATCCAGCGCTTGAACCAGAAACGGAGAGGTTGAGCAGGTATGAGGTGATGTTCAGTGAGTGAGGAGGCAAGGTTCTGGTCAATAAAATTCCCTGTGACACCGGAATCCACTAGAGCTACATGAAGGACAGCCAGCTAGTGAAATCGATACTAAAAAGGGTTTTGCGGAAAGTGATGATGATGATGGAATACTCACGCCTAACCCAGGAGACAGATGATCACGGGGCCGTCTTTCTGCTCTTGTGGACCCCGGGTTCCTAGGGAGTGCTAGATGAAGGGGACGTGATGAAGTCCATGTGTGCCTAATGATAGGGCGCAGGTGTGCATAATGAGGGTTGCCAGGTGTGCGTAATGATGGGTTGCCAGGACCGGTTGTCAGTAAACGAGTAGACGTGACAATTATAGGGAAATAATGCATGCTCTAGAATGGCCTTCAAGCCAATCAGAAACGAGTATTCAACAAAGTCATGGTATAAGTAAGGTATAATCAATGAGGGCTAGAGTAGTGGAACTGACCTTCCACGGAGAAGCATTGTTTTCCAGAGAACACATAGAGAGAGCCTTGAGTTGATTATCCCTTTTACACCATGGTTATAATTTAGCACATTTGCCACTAGAAATGTGTTCATTTGTCAGTAGAAATGTGTTCAACATCCACTGAAGTAGCTAGCAAGTTTACTAGATAGCTACAGTACTTGCCATGGTAACGAAACAAACAGACTTGGTAGTTTAGCTAACCAAACCATCAGTCCTAGCCTGCCATTATGAAAATCTAATTCACCAAAGCCAATAATGTTTTAAATTCGACTTTTGCTTTCAAAAGCAGCTCAAACATAGAACATGTAACAATGAACTATAGACATTTAATTCTAGCGTGCAAATATACCGTGCGTTATAGGTACATAATGCACAATATATATACATGTATATCAATGCCACACCATGGAGGACTACAATAATAATGGTGTAGCTCAGAAATAATAAGTAATCATTTGCGGAAAACATTGCTACTGCAATATAACACCACCTTTTTCATATGTGAGTAGTATAAGTGGTTATGCGCGTTGGGCCAGTAATCAAAAGGTCGCTAGTTCGAATCCCGAGCCGACTAAGTGAAAAATCTGTCGATGTCCCTTGAGCAAGACACTTAACCCTAACTGCTCTTGTAAGTCGATCTGGATAAAAGCATCTGCTAAATTATTAAACATTTAAAAACACTTGCACTTGCAATTCCACTTGTGAAAGTGAGATTTACATATGGGGGTTTCTTACATGTGAAACTGCAAAAGAGATTAACACGTTAATGTTTTTCAAATGTAAACTTATAATTCACATGAGGTGAAAACATGTTATTTTATCCACATGAAAAGGTGGTGTTAACATGTGAACTCTACATTTAATTCATGTGAAAATATGGTTTCACATGTGAAATTTAAGGTCAACATAAGAAAACAGCCATTTCACATGTAAAACTGCAAATGTCACATGTTTTTTTGTGTGTAATGGAATAGCCCCTTTAAAATCAATAATGCATTGTGTGCTTTAGGTAACCAACTTGTTTGAATAATATTTGAACTCAACAGCCTTTCCTTATTAAATAAACACTAGTACTTACAGTTTGTTAGAGTTTGAACTCTAGGTGTAAAAGGTTGATGTATTGATGTAAAACTGTTCACAACAGAGTGTAAGAAGTGTACAGTATCCTAAGGGAACCCTAGTATAACTCAATACAGACCACCTAGGAACAGATAGTGGGTTGGATCTCTGCACTATAGGTTTTGATGTGGACTTTGTAAGGTTTGGGGATGGTGATTATGATGATGAAACTTAGTGTCTGTTTGTCTCTTGTCTGATTTGTAAATCAATATGAAAAGTGTTCAGGTCATATCTCTGATACTGTAGCACCTACAGAGCATTATGGGTACTATAGTACATCATGTTACAGGCATCACAAGCATAAAATAATGGCTAATACAGTATTCTAAAAAATAATACTAAAAAACAATGTACCAACGTACAGTCAAGTGGAACCGCCTTTGTTTGTTTGTATGTTTATTTGTTTGTTTGATTGTAGTGTTTGGGATAGTGCATGCCTCTGTAGCAGCTGAAAAAAAATGTTATTACAATAATGATCAAACTCTTTCAATAAAGATGATTCATATCACGGCACTTAGGCCTCGATATTAAGTTACTCACAGTGTGTATGGTTTTATTACTACAAATAGTGTTGTGGGGTTTTTAAGCTGTTGCATTATGTCTTAATGTAATGAGAAAACAGATTAATGTAAAAAGGATACAATTTCACATCTAATGAACCATTAGTAACCATAATATGAAATATTTAAAGGCCCAGTCCAGTTAAAATTCATTTTTTTGCCTGTGTTTTATATCATATTGTACAACAGCTGATAAAACAATATTTTTTATCAGTGTTATTTCCTGATAATTGTTGGTTGAAAATACAATCTACACAAGACCTTTTAATCAGCAGGTTTGCATGGGGGAGTTTCGGCTTTCCATGGTGACATCACCATCTATGCCAACTAGTTTTCTGTTTTCCCCTTCCCACTCAGACCACTCCCAGACAGGCCTTGCAAAATTCTTGCTTGAGAAAAAGTTTTGCTAAAAAGCTATTTTGCCAATTGGAATTCTATTACAGTAAGGTTCTTGATTGTTACCCAGTGTTGGATTCTGGAGTAAACTTTGAACATTGTTGTACACAGAGTATAGGAACATTATTTACACAATAGACATGAGTTATGCCATAATGAAGCTTGGGAGGGGCTGAGTGCAGGGAAAACAATCACGTGACAGTACTGATAAGGGGAGAGACCGTTGAAGGCTCATATCACTTAGTTCCCTGCTTAGCAGGAAGGATGCAATGTTTAGAGATAAGGAGACTCCACCCAAAGTGGGGTAGGAATACCAACACGGGGGAAGCCATGTCTTTTGTCTGAATTACAGCTGTGTCGACTCTTTGGGAAGAATTAAACTTGGTTAAGCTTCTCTAGTGTCCGTGAGTTATTTACTCTGAAAAGTAAGAACCTAACACCAGAATTGACTTCCTAATATTGAGTTGTCCTCAGAACAACTTCAATTCGTCGGGGGATGGACTCTACAAGGTGTTGAAAGTGTTCCACAGGGATGCTGGCCCACAGTTGTGTAAACTTGGCTGGTTGTCCTTTGGGTGGTGGGCCATTGACACATACGGGAAACTGTTGAGCATGAAAAACCCATCAGCGTTGCAGTTCTTAACACAAACCGGTGCGCCTGGCACTTACTACCATACCCCGTTGAAAGGCACTTAAATTTTTTGAATGGCACACATCTCAATTGTCTCCAGGCTAAAAATCCTTCTTTATCCTGTCTCCTCCCCTTCACCTACACTAATTGAAGTGGATTTAACAAGTGACATCAATAAGGGATCATAGCTTTAGAAAGTCTGTCATGGAAAGAGCATGTTAATGTTTTGTATACTCAGCATGTAATGATTGAGTACAGCCAACAAAACAATATCATTTTTCATCTCCATTAATAATAACAGTAAGATAAGACGTACTTTTATTGTCCATTAACTTACAGAGAATGGAAATGTGTCTTTAGCACGTAATATAGAAGTTAATGCTCCATGAAACGGTTATTGTCAAATGGATGTACACTACCGTTCAAAAGTTTGGGGTCACTTAGAAATGTCATTGTTTTTGAAAGAAAAGCAAACATTTTTGTCCATTAAAATAACATCAAATTGATCAGAAATAGAGTGTAGACATGGTTAAAAAATAATCTTTAGGCTAGGTGGGACGCTAGCGCCCCATCTCGACAACACCCGGTGAAATTGCAGAGCTTCAAAATACAAAAATCGTAATATTACACATTCATGAAAATTCAAGAGTCATACATCATTTAAAAGCTTAACTTCTTGTTATTCCAGCCTTTGTCAGATTTCAAAAAGGCTTTATGGCGAAAGCATACCATGTGATTATCTGAGGACAGTGCCCCGCATACAAAATAATTAAAAACATTTTCCAAACCAGCAGAGGCATCACAAAAGTCAGAAATAGCGATAAAATAAATCACTTATCTTTGAAGATCTTCCTCTATTTGCAATCCCAAGGGTCCCAGCTGCACAACAAATGGTCATTTTGTTCGATAAAGTCCTTCTTTATATCCCAAAAAAGTCAGTTTAGTTGGCACGTTTGATTCAGTAATCCACCCGTTCCAGTTGTTCAACATGCAGACAAAGCAATCCCAAAAGTTACCAATAAACTTTGTCCAAACAAGTCAAACAACATTTCTAATCAATCCTCGGGTACCCTAATATGTAAATGAATGATACAATTTAAGACGGATAATAGTATGTTCAATACCAGAGATAAATAACGAAGTGCGCGCCCTCATCCACACGCGCCACAATACTACAGTCCAAATGAGAGCCACCTTGAAAAACTACAAATTCTAGCTCATTTCAAAAAAAAAATCTTAAACCCTTTCTAAAGACTGTGGACATCTAGTGGAAGCCATAGGAACTGCAATCTGGGAGGATTTCCTTTGAATATCCCATAGACAAGTGTTAGAATGGGTGGTGACCTCAAAAATAAAAAATTCTGGATGGATTCTCCTCGGGTTTTTGCCTGCCATATCAGTTCTGTCATACTCACAGACATTATTTTAACAGTTTTAGAAACTTCAGAGTGTTTTCTATCCAATACTACCAATTATATGCATATCCCGTATTATATAGGCAGTTTACTTTGGGCACGTCAGTCATCCGAACTTCTGAATACTGCCATCTAGCCCTAAGAAGTTTGTTGTAAATGACTATTGTAGCTAGAAACGGCTGATTTTTAATGGAATATCTACATATCTACAGAGGCCCATTATCAGTAACCATCACTCCTGTGTTCCAATGGCATGTTGTGTTAGCTAATCCAAGTTTATATTTTTAAAAGGCTGATCATTAGAAAATCCTTTTGCAATTATGTTAACACAGCTGAAAACGGTTGTGCTGATTAACTTCTTATGGCTTGGGGGCAGTATTTTGACGTCTAGATGAGAAGCGTGCCCAAAGTAAACTGCCTGTTACTCAGGCCCAGATATGCATATAATTGGTAGATTTGGATAGAAAACACTCTAAAGTTTCCAAAAGAGTTAAAATAATGTCTGTGAGTATAACAGAACTGATATGGCAGGTGAAAACCTGAGGAAAATCCATCCAGGAAGTGGGATTTTTTTGATGTGGGTATTTTCAATTGAGTGCCTATAGAGTATCTAATGGGTTAGGACCCAGATTGCAGTTCCTATGGCTTCCACTAGATGTCAACAGTCTTTAGACATTGTTTCAGGCTTGTTTTCTGAAAAATTAAGAAGAATGAGACCTTTCTGTCAGTGGACTGAGGAAGCATGCAGTGCTGGTTTGCGTGTGTGACCGAGTGCCTCCCCTTTGTTGTTTTTCCTTTCTATTGAATACGCTATTGTCCGGTTGAAATATTATCGATTATTTACACAATTGACAACCTGAGGATTAATTATAAACCTCGTTTGACATGTTTCAACGAACTTTACCGGTACTATTAGGATGTATTCGTCTGCATGTTTTGACCGCCTTTGAGCCAGTGGATTACTGAACAAAACGCGCCAACAAAACTGAGTTTTTGGGATATAAAGAGGGACTTTATCGAACAAAACAAACATTTATTGTGTAGCTGGGACTCTTGTGACAGCAAGCATATGAAGATCTTCAAAGGTAAGTGATTTATTTTATCGCTATTTCTGACTTTTGTAACTCCTTTACTTGGTTGTAAAATATTTGTATGCTTTTGTAAGCGGGGCGCTGTCCTCAGATAATCGCCTTGTATTCTTTATTATCAAATATGATCAATTTTTTTGGTTCTAGTCAAGATTCTGGCAGCCTTGTTTAGCGCTAACTGAAGTTTATTTAGTGCTTTATCCGGGTAGCCGGAAAGTAGAGCATTGACGTAGTCTAATCTGGAAGTGACAAAAGCATGGATACATTTCTTTGTATCAGTTTTGGACAGAAAGTTTGATTTTTGCAATATTATGTAGATGGAAAAAAGCTGTCCTTTAAACAGTCTTGATACGTTCGTCAAAAGAGAGATCAGGGTCCAGAGTAACGCCGAGGTCCTTTACAGTTTTATTTGGGATGACTGTACAACCATCAAGATTAATTGTCAGATCCAACAGAAGATCTGTTTCTTGGAACCTAGAACTAGCATCTCTGTTTTGTCCGAATTTAAAAGTAAAACATTTTCCGCCATCCACTTCCTTATGTATGAAACACAGGTTTCCAGGGAGGGCAATTTTGGGGCTTCACCATGTTTCATCAAAATGTACAGCTGTGTATCGTCCGCATAGCAGTGAAAGTTAACATCACCAAGAGGTAAAATATATAGTGAAAACAATAGAGGTCCTAAAACAGAACCTTGAGGAACACCGAAATGTACAGTTGATTTGTCAGAGGACAAATCCTATCTGTCGGAAAGATATCAGTTTGTTTCTGTGGATGATAACAAACTGATATCTTTCTGACAGATAAGATCTGAACCAGGCCAGAACTTGTCCGTGTAGACCAATTTGGGTTTCCAATCTCTCCAAAAGAATGTGGTGATCGATGGTATCAAAAGCAGCATTAGGTCTAGGAGCACGAGGACAGATGCAAAGCCTTGGTCTGACGCCATTAACCTGTTAGGGCTAGGGGGCAGTATTGACACGGCCGAATAAAAAACGTACCCGATTTAATCTGGTTACTACTCCTGCCCAGTAACTAGAATATGCATATAATTATTGGCTTTGGATAGAAAACACCCTAAAGTTTCTAAAACTGTTTGAATGGTGTCTATGAGTATAACAGAACTCATATGGCAGGCAAAAACCTGAGAAGATTTTGAACAGGAAGTGGCCTGTCTGACAAGTTGTTGTTCATCTTGGCTCTTTTTATTGAAGACTGAGGATCTTTGCTGTAACGTGACACTTCCTACGGCTCCCATAGGCTCTCAGAGCCCTGGAAAAAGCTGAATGATATCGAGGCAGCCTCTGGCTGAAACACATTATCGCGTTTGGCAAGTGGCCGATCAGAGGACAATGCGCTTAGGCGCGTGCCCGAGTCGACCCCATGCTTTATTTTCTTTCGTCTGTTTACCTAAACGCAGATTCCCGGTCGGAATATTATCGCTTTTTTATGAGAAAAATGGCATAAAATTGATTTTAAACAGCGGTTGACATGCTTCGAAGTACGGTAATGGAATACTTTGAATTTTTTTGTCACGAATTGCGCCATGCTCGTCACCCTCATTTACCCTTTCGGATAGTGTCTTGAACGCACGAACAAAACGCCACTGTTTGGATATAACTATGGATTATTTTGAACCAAACCAACCAAACCAACCATTTGTTATTGAAGTAGAAGTCCTGGGAGTGCATTCTGACGAAGACAGCAAAGGTAATAACATTTTTCTTATAGTAAATCTGACTTTGGTGAGTGCTAAATTTGCTGGGTGTCTAAATAGCTAGCCCTGTGATGCCGGGCTATCTACTGAGAATATTGCAAAATGTGCTTTCACCGAAAAGCTATTTTAAAAATCGGACATATCGAGTGCATAGAGGAGTTCTGTATCTATAATTCTTAAAATAATTGTTATGTTTTTTTGTGAACGTTTATGGTGAGTAATTTAGTAAATTCACCGGCAGTGTTCGGTGGGAATGCTAGTCACATGCTAGTCACATGCTAATGTAAAAAGCTGGTTTTTGATATAAATATGAACTTGATTGAACAAAATATGCATGTATTGTATAACATAATGTCCTAGGGTTGTCATCTGATGAAGATCATCAAAGGTTAGTGCTGCATTTAGCTGTGGTTTGGGTTTATGTGACATTATATGCTAGCTTGAAAAATGGGTGTCTGATTATTTCTGGCTGGGTACTCTGCTGACATAATCTAATGTTTTGCTTTCGTTGTAAAGGCTTTTTGAAATCGGCCAGTGTGGTTAGATTAACGAGAGTCTTGTCTTTAAAATGGTGTAAAATAGTCATATGTTTGAAAAATTGACGTTTTTGCATTTTTGAGGTATTTGAATATCGCGCCACGGGATTACACTGGCTGTTGAGTAGGTGGGACGCAAGCCCATAGAGGTTAAAATGTAATTTACGACTTTCACGAGTGCAGTCTCAGTGCTATGATGGGGTCTAAAACATTTACATTACATTACATTTAAGTCAGTTAGCAGACGCTCTTATCCAGAGCGACTTACAAAATGGTGCATTCACCTTATGATATCCAGTGGAACAACCACTTTACAATAGTGCATCTAAATCTTTTAAGGGGGGGGTTAGAAGGATTACTTTATCCTATCCTAGGTATTCCTTAAAGAGGTGGGGTTTCAGGTGTCTCCGGAAGGTGGTGATTGACTCCGCTGTCCTGGCGTCGTGAGGGAGCTTGTTCCACCATTGGGGTGCCAGAGCAGCGAACAGTTTTGACTGGGCTGAGCGGGAACTGTGCTTCCTCAGAGGTAGGGGGGCCAGCAGGCCAGTGGTGGATGAACGCAGTGCCCTTGTTTGGGTGTAGGGCCTGATCAGAGCCTGAAGGTATGGAGGTGCCGTTCCCTTCACAGCTCCGTAGGCAATCACCATGGTCTTGTAGCGGATGCGAGCTTCAACTGGAAGCCAGTGGAGAGAGCGGAGGAGCGGGGTGACGTGAGAGAACTTGGGAAGGTTGAACACCAGACGGGCTGCGGCGTTCTGGATGAGTTGTAGGGGTTTAATGGCACAGGCAGGGAGCCCAGCCAACAGCGAGTTGCAGTAATCCAGACGGGAGATGACAAGTGCCTGGATTAGGACCTGCGCCGCTTCCTGTGTGAGGCAGGGTCGTACTCTGCGAATGTTGTAGAGCATGAACCTACAGGATCGGGTCACCGCCTTGATGTTAGTGGAGAACGACAGGGTGTTGTCCAGGATCACGCCAAGGTTCTTAGCACTCTGGGAGGAGGACACAAGGGAGTTGTCAACCGTGATGGCGAGATCATGGAACGGGCAGTCCTTCCCCGGGAGGAAGAGCAGCTCCGTCTTGCCGAGGTTCAGCTTGAGCTGGTGATCCGTCATCCACACTGATATGTCTGACAGACATGCAGAGATGCGATTCGCCACCTGGTTATCAGAAGGGGGAAAGGAGAAGATTAATTGTGTGTCGTCTGCATAGCAATGATAGGAGAGACCATGTGAGGAATAAAACCAGACTAAGGTGTTTCATATACATTGTTTGTCTTCAGGAATGCAGTGAGTTGCTGCACAACAGCTTTTTCAACAAAAAAATTGAGAGGAATGGGAAATTCGATATAGTCAGATTAGTTTTTTATATTTTCAGTGTGAAGGTTTGGCTTTTTCAAGAGAGGCTTTATTACTGCCACTTTAAGTGAGTTTGGTACACATCCGATGGATTGGAGCCGTTTATTATATTCAACATAGGAGGACCAAGCACAGGACGCAGCTCTTTCAGTAGTTTAGTTGGAATAGGGTCCAGTATACAGCTTGAAGGTTTAGAGGCCATGACTATTTTCATCAATGTGTCAAGAGGTATAAACGCAGAAAAAAAGACATTTCCTCTCACTGTCAACTGCGTTTATTTTCAGCAAACTTAACGTGTAAATATTTGTATGAACACAACAAGATTCAACAACTGAGACATAAACTGAACAAGTTCCACAGACATGTGACTAACAGAAATTGAATAATGTGTCCCTGAACAAAGGGTGTGGGTCAAAATCAAAGTAACAGTCAGTATCTGGTGTGGCCACCAGCTGCATTAAATACTGCACTGCATGTCCTCCTCATGGACTGCACCAGATTTGCCAGTTCTTGCTGTGAGATGTTACCCCACTCTTCCACCAAGGCACCTGCAAGTTCCCTGAAATTTCTAGGGGGAATGGCCCTAGTCCCCCTAGCTCTTCGCTGGCCATGGCAGACCACTGACATTCCTGTCTTGCAGGAAATCAAACACAGAACGAGCAGTATAGCTGGTGACTTTGTCATGCTGGAGGGTCATGTCAGGATGAGCCTGCAGGAAGGGTACCACATGAGGGAGGAGAATGTCTTCCCTGTAACGCACAGTGTTGAGATTGCCTGCAATGACAACAAGCTCAGTCCGATGATGCTGTGACACACCGCCCCAGACCATGACAGACCCTCCACCTCCAAATCGATCCCGCTCCAGAGTACAGGCCTCAGTGTAACGCTCATTCCTTCGACGATAAACGTGAATCCGAACATCACCCCTGGTGAGACAAAACCGCGACTCGTCAGCGATGGTGTGTTTGTGCCCAGAGGCGACGTTGTTGCCGGTGATGGCTGGTGAGGACTAGCTTTAAAACAGGCCTACAAGCCCTCAGTCCAGCGTCTCTCAGCCTTTTGCGGACAGTCTGAGCACTGATGGAGGGATTGCGCATTCCTGGTGTAACTCGGGCAGTTGTTGTTGCCATCCTGTACCTGTCCCGCAGGTGTGATGTTCGGATGTACCGATCCTGTGCAGGTGTTGTTACACGTGGTCTGCCACTGCGAGGATGATCAGCTGTCCATCTTGTCTCCCTGTAGCGCTGTCTTAGGCGTCTCACAGTACGGACATTGCAATTTATTGCCCTGGCCACATCTGCATGCCTCATACCTCCTTGCAGCATGCCTAATGCACGTTCATGCTGATGAGCAGGGACCCTGGGCATCTTTCTTTTGGTGTTTTTCAGAGTCAGTAGAAAGGCCTCTTTAGTGTCCTAAGTTTTCATAACTGTGACCTTAATTGCCTACCGTCTGTAAGCTGTTATTGTCTTAACGACCGTTCCACAGGTGCATGTTCTTTACTTGTTCATGGTTAATTGAACAAGCATGGGAACCTGTTTAAACCCTTTACAATGAAGATCTGTGAAGTTATTTGGATTTTTAAGAATTATCTTTCAAAGAGAGTCTCCTGAAAAAGGGACGTTTCTTTTTTTGCTGAGATTATTATTGAACAACTTGAGTATCTCCCCTGATCCTAGGTCCTGGCGGTGTTGTGCCAAACTCAGGACATCTGAGGTTTGGAAGAATATGAGATTTAAAGAGGAGTCCGTAATTTGCTTTCTAATGTCAATGAAGTTCATGAATTTTTCATTGTATCAAAAATAAATGTAGGATTGTTCTTATTTTTCTCAATTAAGTTGGAAAAATATGATGATAGAGCAGCAGTGAGGGCTCTTCGATTCTGTCTTTCAAAGCTAATCAGAAGACTTTCAGTTTGGTGTAGCACCATTTCTGTTCCAATGTTTTGGAAGCTTGCTTCAGGGCTTGGGTATTTAATGTATACCAGGGAACTAGTTTCTTATGACACATTTTTTGTTTTTAGGGTTGCGACTGCATCTAGGGTATTACATAAGGTTAAATTAAGATCCTCAGTTAGGTGGTTAACCGATTGTTGTACTCTGATGTCCTTGGGTAGGTGGAGGGAGTCTGGAAGGACATCTAGGAATCTTTGGGTTTTCCGAGGATTTATAGCACGGCTTTTGATGATCCTTGGTTGTGGTCTGAGCAGATTTTTTGTTGCGATTGCAAACATAATAAAATGGTGGTCCGATAGTCCAGGATTACGAGGAAAAACATTAAGATCCACAATATTTATTCCACGGGAAAGAAATTGGTCCAGAGTATGACTGTGGCAGTGAGTAGGTCCGGAGACATGTTGGACAAAACCCACTGAGTCGATGATGGCCCCGAAAGCCTTTTGGAGTGGGTCTGTGGACTTTTCCATGTGAATATTAAAGTCACCAAAAATGTGAATATTATCTGCCATAACTACAAGGTTCGATTGGAATGCAGTGAACTCAGTGAGGAACGCTGTATACAGCCCAGGAGGCCTGTAAATAGTAGCGATAAAAAGTGATTGAGTAGGTTGCATTGATCTCATGACTAGAAGCTGAAAAGATTAAAACGCAATAATTTTTTTTGTAAATTGTAAATTTGGTATCGTAAATGTGAGCAACACCTCTGCCTTTGTGGGATGCGTGGGGATATGGTCACTAGTGTAACCAGGAGGAGAGGCCTCATTTAACACAGTAAATTCATCAGGCTTAAGCCATGTTTCAGTCAGGCCAATCACATCAAGATTATGATCAGTGATTAGCTCATTGACTATAACCCTATTTTGAGATATCACTTTAAAAAATGACAGGAATGGAGGAGGTCTTTATTCCAGTGAAATTGTTAAGACGAACACAGCCCTGTTTAGTTTTGCCCAAACTAGATTGAGGCACAGACACGGTCTCAATGGGGATAGCTGAGCTGACTACACTGACTGTGCTAGTGGCAGACTCTACTAACCTGGCAGGCTGGCTAACAGCCTGCTGCCTGGCCTGCACCCTATCTCATTGTGGAGCTAGAGGAGTTAGAGCCCTGCGTATGTTCATAGATAAGATGAGAGCACCCTCCAGCTAGGATGGAGTCCGTCACTCCTCAGCAGGTCAGGCTTGGTCCTGTTTGTGGGTGAGTCCCAGAAAGAGGGCCAATTATCTACAAATTCTGTCTTTTGGGAGGGGTAGAAAACAGTTTAACCAGCGATTGAGTTGTGAGACTCGTCACTGCCCGTACCTGGAAGGGGCCAGAGACAATTACTCGATGCCGACACATCTTTCTATCTGATTTACCCTCTGAGGCTATGTTGCGCTTGGTGACCTCTGACTGTTTCATCCTAGCATCGTTGGTGCCGACGTGGATAACAATATCCCTATACTCTCCAGTTTTAGCCTTAGCCAGCACCATCTTTAGATTAGCCTCAACATCGGTAGCCCTGCCCCCTGGTAAACAGTGTATGATCACTGGATGATTATTTTTAAGTCTAATACTGTTGGTAATGGTGTCGCCAATGACTAGGGTTTTGAATTTGTCAGAGCTAATGTTGGGAGGCGTCGGCGTCTCAGACCCTGTAATGGGTGGAGGAGAGACCAGAGAAGGCTCAGCCTCTGACTCCGACTCGTTGCTTAATGGGAGAACCCGTTGAAAGTTTCTGTCGGCTGAATGAGCGACACCGGTTGGGCATTCCTACAGCATTTCCTTCCTGAAGCCATGAGAAAATTGTCCAGCTGCGGGGACTGTGCGAGGGAATTTATACTACTATCTGTACTCATTTGTGGCACAGACGCTGTTTCATCCACTTAAATTACCCTTGCCTAATGATTGTGTCTGAAGCTGGGCTTGCAGCACGGCTATCCTCACCATAAGGTGATCGTTCTCCTGTATGTTATGAATACAGCGACTGCAATTAGAAGGCATAATGTTAATGTTACTACTTAGCTTCGGCTTGTGGAGGTCCTGTAGAACCATGTCCAGATATAGCGTCTGGGGTGAAAAAGTTGAATGAAAAAAAGTTGAGCGAGGGAAAATATAACAAGGTAATTAAAAAGTAAAAACTGTGAAGTTGGCAGGTAGCAAAGTAATGCTAGCAACAAAACGCACAGCAGCACGTAAACAAGTCCACATGTTGTGACAGGAAATTACGTGGGATGAAGGCAGGGAGACTTTTTCAGTCATGTGGTCAGGTGCCACAAAGAGGGACTTTACAATTGGCTCATAACAGGGCAGCACGGCTGGCCCTTAAATGTACATGGAGAGCTAACCTTAATAATATGCATGTCAATCTCTCATGGCTCAAGATGGAGGAGAGATTGACTTCATCACTATTTGCTTTTGTAAGAAGTGTCGAATGCACAGATCTGTCTGTTTAAACTACTAGAATGTAGCTCTGACATCCATGCATACCCCACAAGATATGCCACCAGAGGTCTCTTCACAATCCCCAAGTCCAGAACAGACTATGGGAGGCGCACAGTACTACAGAGCCATGGCTACATGGAACTCTGTTCCACATCAGGTAACTGATCTGATACAAGCAGTAGAATCAGATAAAAAAAGAAGATAAAAATACACCTTATGGAAGAGACACACACACAGGTACAGACACACCCATAGGCACACAAACGCTAGCACACACACTCTTAACACACGTACATTGTAATATTGTTGTATGGTGCTATTATACATTTTGTATTGTAGATATGTAGTGGTGTAATAATGTTATATGATGAATTGTTTATGTTTTTAATTTATGTGTGATGTAAGTGCCTTAATGTGTTTGGACCCCAGGAAGACTAGCTGCTTGGGGATCCCTAATAAATACAAAAGCTCAATGAGAGAGGTCAGATATGGGGACAGAGCATTGTATATGTGAAATAACAAAATGGCTGATAAATATACATAGTGCTTGCTAATGTAACTTGATAAGTTATTTATTCATTTACAGCTCTAGAAGATAATCGAATGACAGCAATAACAAGTAGGTATGCATGAAATGAAACAGAAAATCACATACATACAGTTTCATACATGTAGTGAGATTGGTAAGATCTTTGTGGCGACACTCATAGGACAACCCATTTTTGGTTCCAGGTAGAACCCTTTCAGGTTCCATGTAGAACCCTCTGTGGAAAGGGTTCTACATTGAACCCAAAAGGGTTCTACCTGGAACCGAAAGGGTTCTACCTGGAACCAAAAAGAGCTCTTCAAAGAGTTATCGTATGGGGACAGCCCGAAGAACCCTTGTAGGTTCTAGATACACTCTTAGAAAATAAGGTGCTATATGTCTACTAATATGTGGATGTCTTACTATTGATTAATACATGCTAAGTTTTAAAACAAATACATTGTTTCTACCAGGGCAGGGGATCCAGGGCAGGGAAGTAAGACTGAAAAGACAAGGGACTGGAGACAGGTACCAGAGTCAGAGCAGACGGGACTGTAGCGGAGAGAAAAAGCAGCGTGAGGCTAGGGAAAACCGGCACAACAGGATAAAAAAATATATGCAGGAACAAACAGATAGAAATGCAGACTGACTGAGTAGAGGCTACGGTCTGGCAGCATGGAAGTGGCAGGGCTGAGTATTTGTAGGGTTCTTGATTATGGACAGGTTGCTGCTGGTGGGAATCTGCTCTGCTTCCAGCACACCTGTCTCCACTCACACAATCACACACACACAGGGAGAGAGGGAGAGAGGGAGAGAGAGAGCACTGGGGGTGTGGTGGCAGGTTAAGGAGGTCCAGGATGAGAGGTAGAGAGCACGGCAGGAGCAGATGTAACAGAGGGTTGAAATTTAGCTATTAAGTATTGAGTGAATGAGAGCTGTCAAGGGACAAGCTTACGTGTGAAAGAAGTGAATGAATGCCCCAACCAGTTCTTTGAGCTGAGTTTTCCAGTTCTGTGTGAGCTGATTAGTAACGTTATCTAGGGGTCTGTCCAACACCGCCGTTGGATCTACAGGTAGAGGATAACATGTCTCAGAAATCACACTTAATATATCTCAGAGGATAACACGTCTCGTTAGTAACGCGGATAACATGTCTCGTTAGTAACGAGGATAACATGTCTCGTTAATGTTGAGGATAACATGTCTCATTGGTAACGAGGATAACATGTCTGAGGATAACATTACTTTAGATTATATGAGGATAACATGATTCATCGGTGGAGTTTAATGTATAACATTATTATGTATGGAGATATGAAAGAAGAGAGAACTATTTCCGAATATGCTGTTAAATAGAACTAGTGTAAATATCTTGTCACGGTTGTTGTCGGTGAAGGAGGACCAATACGCAGCAGGTACGTGTATGCTCATCTTGATTTTTATTAACTACAAAAATGAACATACAAAATAAAAAAACGAACGAACAACTACAAACAGTCTGGTAAAGCATACGGCTTACACACAGAACAATCACCCACAAATAACACATACAAACACACCCTAATATATGGGACTCTCAATCAAAGGCAGATAGACAACACCTGCCTTCAACTGAGAGTCCCAACCCCAATTAACCAAACATAGAAACACACACACTAGACTAACCATAGAATTAACTAAACATAAACCAAAACCCGGAAATACTAAATCAAACACCCTTTACACAAACACACCACCCCGAACCACATAAAACAAATACCCCCTGCCACGCCCTGACCAAACTACAAAACAATTAACCTTATATACTGGCCAGGACGTGACAGTACCCCCCCCTTAAAGGCGCTACCCCAGAAGCACCTTAACAAAAAATAACCCCAAGCAACACCAACAAAAAGTCCCCTTTTCTAAAGGGAGGGAAGGGAGGGTGGCTGCCGTCAACGACGGCACTGTGCGACACCCCCCCTCCCCAACCCACCTATTTCTGGAGGTGGCTCTGGTTCCGGCCGTTCCAGGCTGTCGGGCCACTCTGGCATCGCCGAGGGGCAGTCGGGCCAGTCTGGCATCGCCGGGGGACAGTCTGGGCAGTCTGGCAGTTCGGGACAGTCTGGCAATTCGGGACAGTCTGGGCAGTCTGGCAATTCGGGACAGTCTGGGCAGTCTGGCCACTCGGGCCACTCCGGCAGTTCAGGGCAGTCTGGCCACTCCGGCAGTTCAGGGCAGTCTGGCCACTCCGGCAGTTCAGGGCAGTCTGGCCACTCCGGCAGTTCAGGGCAGTCTGGCCACTCCGGCAGTTCAGGGCAGTCTGGCCACTCCGGCAGTTCAGGGCAGTCTGGCCACTCCGGCAGTTCAGGGCAGTCTGGCCACTCCGGCAGTTCAGGGCAGTCTGGCCACTCCGGCAGTTCAGGGCAGTCTGGCCACTCCGGCAGTTCAGGGCAGTCTGGCCACTCCGGCAGTTCAGCGCAGTCTGGCCACTCCGGCAGTTCAGCGCAGTCTGGCCACTCCGGCAGTTCAGCGCAGTCTGGCCACTCCGGCAGTTCAGCGCAGTCTGGCCACTCCGGCAGTTCAGCGCAGTCTGGCCACTCCGGCAGTTCAGCGCAGTCTGACCTCTCTGGCGACTGTTGACTGGCGGGCAGCTCTGACCTCGATGGCGACTGTTGACTGGCGGGCAGCTCTGATGATGACTGTTGACTGGCGGGCAGCTCTGATGATGACTGTTGACTGGCGGGCAGCTCTGATGATGACTGTTGACTGGCGGGCAGCTCTGATGATGACTGTTGACTGGCGGGCAGCTCTGATGATGACTGTTGACTGGCGGGCAGCTCTGATGATGACTGTTGACTGGCGGGCAGCTCTGATGATGACTGTTGACTGGCGGGCTGACGCACTATAATCCTGGTGCGTGGTGCTGGTACCGGATATACCAGTTTATGAACACGCACCTCCAGGCTAGTGCGGGGAGCGGGAACAGGACGAGTCGGACTGGGTTGACGCACTTCCGGGTCCGCACGAGAGACAGGAGCTGGAAACCCAGGGCTATGGAGGCGCACAGTCGGTCTAGATCTTACCTCCTGCACAACCCGCCTTGGCTGGATGGAACTAGTAACCCTGTACGAGCGGGGTGCTCGTACAGGGCAGACTGGGCTGTGCAGGGGCCTGATGGTAGCCGTGCGTAGAGCGGGAGTTGGGTAGCCTGGTCCTCGGAGGCGTACCGGCGACCAGATGCGCTGCGCAGGCATCCTCCTACCAGGCTGGATGCCCGCTCTAGCACGGCACCTGCGAGGGGATGGAATAACGCGCACCGGACTGTGCGTGCGTATGGGTGAGATAGTGCGCTCCTCAGCGAAACATAGCGCTCTCCACCCCATACGCTCCTCCATATAACCACGGGTAGCTGGCTTCCGACTCTTCTTACGCCTAGCCAAACTATCCGTGTGCCCCCCCAAAAAATTCTCTTGGGGGTGCCTCTCGTGCATCTCCTTCAGCGCGTCCACTCTGGCCTCGTACCACCGCCTCTCTGCCTTGGCTGCCTCAATTTCCCACTGCGGGCGGCGATAATCCCCAGCCTGATGCCAGGGTCCGGCCCCGTCCAGAACTTCCTCCCAAGTCCACTTCTCCCGCCAGTCCAACTCGAACTCCGTCTGCTCCTTCCTCTGCTGCTTGGTCCTTTGGTGGTGGGTGATTCTGTCACGGTTGTTGTCGGTGAAGGAGGACCAATATGCAGCAGGTACGTGTATGCTCATCTTGATTTTTATTAACTACAAAAATGAACATACAAAATAACAAAACGAAACGAACGAACGAACAAACAACTACAAACAGTCTGGTAAAGCATACGGCTTACACACAGAACAATCACCCACAAATAACACATACAAACACACCCTAATATATGGGACTCTCAATCAAAGGCAAATAGACAACACCTGCCTTCAACTGAGAGTCCCAACCCCAATCAACCAAACATAGAAACACACACACTAGACTAACCATAGAATTAACTAAACATAAACCAAAACCCGGAAATACTAAATCAAACACCCTTTACACAAACACACCACCCCGAACCACATAAAACAAATACCCCCTGCCACGCCCTGACCAAACTACAAAACAATGAACCTTATATACTGGCCAGGACGTGACATATCTAAACCCCTGTATGAAAAGAACACTAGTCTAGAGGAGGAATTTGTGATGTAACACAAAAGTATAACGGGTTACTAGAGATAAAGTAACAATATTTGTATAATGGGTTATTATGATGATCTGATAAAGTAAGAATAGAAAAATGGTGGTGAAAAAATTATTCTGAGGAATGTTCAGAATAGTCCCTTTCTGGATCATTTGTTTGATAAGAGTTAAAGCATTGTACGGGACTTGACTTACCCCTTACCAATAGAACTAATAAACGCTTAGAATATTTCCTCCACCCTGGTAATGCGTTTTGAAATAAGCCCATACCCTGTTAAATAGAACCAATGAATATTGAACATGAATTTTTGTTAACTAAACTTAAAAGGCTACAATTTATTGTACTCCCGATGGAGTTTTTGCTGATATCCCAAATGATGACGTTCTAAACCAATTTGTGAGGCAAAATGGAGACTGCATCTGTTTCCCTGTTGTCTCAGGTGCCAGACTTATTATGGACGGAGAACGACATCTACTGAGGACTAAGACAGTGCCAACCCAGTTAATACATATTGATCCCTCCAAAGCAATACATATGAATCGTAAAATAATAGACATATAAGTCATCTGTTGTTTGGATTAGAGATAACCTTCCTGTCGAACAATAGATAGCCTCCAGTACACACTGAACTCAAACAGGCTATGAGAGACACAGTGGGGAAATTAGGAACAGTTTGTACAGAATTTTATGTTGATGCAACAGATTAAAAAGATTGATTACAAGAGAGTTGTTTACTTTAGAAGGTGCCCAATTCAGCTTTACGGGACACCGTATCATCTGATATTGTAAGGATCGACGCTGGTAGACGAGAAGCAAGGACAGGGAGTGAACATTTAATTAACAACGGACATGAAACAGGACAAGACAGTGTCTGGACATGAAAACATAACGACATTAAAACTCTTTTTCAACCACTCCACCAATTTCTTGTAAACAAACTAGTTTTGGCAAGTCAGTCAGGACATCTTCTTTGTGCATGACACAAGTCATTTTTTCCAACAATTGTTTTCAGACAGATTATTTCACTTATAATTCACTGTATCACAATTCCAGTGGGTAAGAAGTTTACATACACTAAGTTGACTGTGCCTTTAAACAGGTTGGAAAATTCCACAAAATGATGTCATGGCTTTAGAAGCTTCTGATAGGCTATTTGACATAATTTGAGTCAATTGGAGGTGTACCTGTGGATGTAGTTTAAGGCCTACCTTCAAACTCAGTGCCTCTTTGCTTGACATCATGGGAAAATCAAAAGAAATCAGCCAAGACCTCAGAAAATAATTGTAGACCTCCACAAGTCTGGTTCATCCTTGGGAGCAACTTCCAAACACCTGAAGGTACCACGTTCATCTGTACAAATAATTGTACGCAAGCATAAACACCATGGGACCACGCAGCCGTCATACCGCACAGGAAGGAGATGCGTTCTGTCTCCTAGAGATTAATGTACTTTGGTGCGAAAAGTGCAAATAAATCCCAGAACAACAGCAAAGGACCTTGTGAAGATGCTGTAGGAAACAGGTAGAAAAGTATCCATATCCACAGAAAAACGAGTCGTATATCGACATAACCTGAAAGGCCACTCAGCAAGGAAGATGCCACTGCTCCAAAACCCCCATAAAAAAGCCAGACTACGGTTTACAACTGCAAATGGGGAGAAAGTACAATCTTTTTTCTCCTCTGGTCTGATGAAACAAAAATAGAACTGCTTGGCCTTTATGACCATCGTTATGTATGGAGGAAAAAGGGGGAGGCTTTCAAGCTGAAGAACACCATCCCAACCATGAAGCATGGGGGTGGCAGCATCTTCTTGTGGGGGTGCTTTGCTGCAGGAGGGACTGGTGCACTTCACAAAATAGATTGCATCATGAGGCAGGAAAATGATGTGGATATATTGAAGCAACATCTCAAGACATCAGTCAGAAGTTAACGCTTGGTCGCAAATGGGTCTTCCAAATGGACAATGACCCCAAGCATACTTCCGAAGTTGTGGCAAAATGGCCTAAGGACAACAAAGTCAAGGTATTGGAGTGGCCATCACAAAGCCCTGACCTCAGTCCTATAGAAAAATTGTGGGCAGAACTGAAAAAGCGTGTGCGAGCAAGGAGGCCTGACTCAGTTACACCAGCTCTGTCAGGAGGAATAGGCCAAAATTCACCCAACTTATTTTTGGAAGCTTGTGGAAGGCTACCCAAAACGTTTGACCCAAGTTAAACAATTTAAAGGCAATGCTACCAAATAGTAATTGAGCGTATGTAAACTTCTGATCCACTGGGAATGTGATGAAAGAAATAAAAGCTGAAATAAATAATTCTCTCTATTATTATTCTGACATTTCACATTCTTAAAATAAAGTGGTGATCCTAACTGACCTAAGACAGGGAATTTTTACAAGGATTAAATGTCAGAAATTTTGAAAAACTGAGTTTAAATGTGTATGGCTAAGGTGTATGTACATTTCTGACTACAACTGTAAGTGTACATTTATTTTGCAATGCTTGCACAAGTGACACGGGAGGTGTGGTCAGCATGTTAGCGTAATAAAGCAACCGAGGAACAATGAAATTGCTAATGTGTATACCACTTGAATGAAGAAGATAAATGCCATTTTTGTTATCTCCATAAAACATGCATTTTTGTCTGAAGTCAACTCCATTAGATTGCTGAAAGTTCTGATAGAATGGTTGTTTTTATTGGGGATATTCAAATTAATAATTTTCCATATTTAACAAATGTTTGTATTGAACTTTTATTTATAGCGGCAAAAATGTCTGTTAGAGTATCGGTTGTCAACTCCGTCAGTGGCATGTCAACTCCGTCACTGATGGAGTCAATATTTTTTTGTCAATATTCAGAAAAAAATATTTGAATCACTGTCCTACAACAGATGTTTAATTTAGGGATCGGATCCCTCTAGCGGGATCAAAATCGACAACATCCGGTGAAGCTGGAGCTCGCCAAATTCAAATGACAAAATTGTAATATTAAACATTCATGAACATACAAGTGTTTTACATCATTTAAAAGCTTAACTTCTTGTTAATCCAACCGCATTGTCAGGTTTCAAAAAGGCTTTACTGCGAAAGGACAGCGCCCCACATCAAAATACTTTTTCAACCAGCAACGGCTTCACAATAATCACAAATAGCGATAAAATAAATCCCTTACTTTTGAAGATCTTCCTCTGTTTGCAATCCCAAGGGTCCCAGCTACACTATGAATATTGGATAAAGTCCTTCTTCATATCCACAAATTCAGTTTAGTTGGTGCCATTGATTTCAGTAATCCTCTTCTTCAACATGCATACAAAGGAATCCAAATAGCTACCGGTAAACTTCGTCCAAACAAGTCAAACAATGTTTCTAATCAATCCCCAGGTACCCTAATATGTAAACAAATGCTAATATTTCAGACGGAAAGAACGGTGTTCAATAGAAAAGGAAAATAACGAAGAGCGCGCCGTTGTTCACGTGCGCAACTTGTTCATTTTTCAAGAAACAAGCCTGAAACCCTTTCTAAAGACTTTTGACATCTAGTGGAAGCCATAGGAACTGCAATCTGGGTCCTTTTTTTGTATATCCCATAAGCTAGCATTGAAAAGGCCTGTGACCTCAAAACAAAAATAAAATTCCGGATGGATTTTCCTCGGGTTTTCGCCTTCCAAATCATTTTTGTTATACTCACAGACATTATTTTAACAGTTTTAGAAACTTCAGAGTGTTTTCTTTCCAATGCTACCAATTATATGCATATCCTAGCTTCTGGGCCTGAGTAACGGGCAGTTTACTTTGGGCACGTCAGTCATCAGGAAATTCAGGATGCTGCTCCTAGCCCGAAGAGGTTTTAAACAATTGAAGTATTTGCTGTGCTAGACCTAAGGGATCATGTTTGCTCTCTAAATGTTGTTTTCTGTTCTAAATCTCAAAAAACAACTAAATTAGCCCTGAAGCATTTAATAGTACTATAAAACATAACAAAACAAGTTTGGAGATTTGTATTACATATTTGAATTATCTAATATTAGAATTACACAATCAAGGCCTTTAAACACTTAGACAATAATTGTAAAAATGAAATACCTTTTATGGTGTCTGATGGAGATTACATAAATACAGTTAGTTACATTTTATGAAAACATGTTTTTTTATTAGGAGGTTGTTCCTTTACATGGTGTGATAGCTGGTACTTCGGTCTATCAAAATATACTGTATATTAAAAATGTTGTTAACATTAAGACAAATATTTGTCGGAAAAAATGTGAGATTGTCCCGTCTTTCAAGAATCCCTGAGCTCTAAAACAGCAACAGTTTCTCTCAGCCTCATGGCAAAATGTGTAAAATAGCATGAATAGCTATAATACTGCACATTTTTCACTCTGCCCCATAAAAAAAAAATTCAACACTGCGTTGCCCTGCCAAACTGTGCTATGCCAATGGATAGGATACACACGAGTATCGATGAAATGTGGCTATCGAAGAGGGGAGGACACTTTCCCATTTGACTGATTAATGAATTGATACACTCCTCATCCACTCGACCACATATCGGTTTCCTGGTCATTGAGGAGAAATGATGGAGGAAGGTCTTTTGCCCAAACGAGAAAACCCCTTGGTGTTCAGCAGGAGTTTTTCGGCTGTTCGCACACACCATTTTTTTTTTCTTGAGGCAAGTCGAAGTTCCTCAGTCCCCTTTGTCTATGATTGATCAACAGTATTATTCCTAGTAGGAGTGGGAACTATGGACGGGATTCTTCATTGAAGTGTTTTTTTTGTCATTCAAAGCAAGACGACTAGTTTTCATGCACTTGAGAAATTAGATTGCATGACTAAGACCTCCTTGGCAAAAACGCTTTACCGAGATAATCCATTTATCTTGGATTCATTCTGACTATTTTGAGGAAGTGTAAACTGGCTATGTTGTTTCTACGGCGTCTCAAGAAGGACAAAGAGTAATATTGATGCTTTTTTCTTGTTTTTCAAGCGAAGGTCTGTTAGGGGAGTATGTGAGGCACAGATGTTCACTTCGCCTAGCCGATTTCTGCTAGGAGCAAACCGAACCTAGTATGAGAGTGCCTTAACACCTAGCTCTTGAAGTCCTCCTGTCATGTGAGTCGCGGCAGCCAGGCTAGTCCAATTCAGCCGATGGGGGGTGGGTCTTCTTCTTCTATGGCATAATGGCGGTCCACAAACAAACGTTAAAGGTGCATGCCGCCACCAACTGGACTGTGTGATCAATCACAGTTTACAGACTAGAATAAAAGAAAGAAAACATGAAGAAAACCTAAACCTTCCTATCTCATCCTGCACTACTAAGGGGGGGAAAAAACGCCCTACTAACTTTTAACAAAAAAAATCCCTTACAAACCCCGCCCAACATCCAATAACCCTACACATCAATATTTCCTTCTCTTCTGCATACAACAATACAACAGCACATGCTCCATCATTTCATCAACAATACACTTCAGACATAAACCACTCAGATGCTTGCCAACCAAATGTAAGGGCGAGTTCAATGTGTAATGTCATAGGCACAACCGGGCAAGCACCACCTCTTCCTTCTTAATCTGACCTTTCAATCTTGGTCAACCGACCTTTCATAGGAGGGCATATAAATACCGGCCCTTAAATGGCTCTGATCTTACATTTGGCCTAACCTCTACCAAGTGGAGCCTGAATATCAATTATATCTGGTTTTAAAGCCCTTTTGGCTTTCTGGTCTACAAATTCATTCGCTCCCACACACAAGTGGGCTGGGACCCAGCAGAATCACACAACTACTCCCAGTCTCTCAATTCTCCATAATAGTGTTAATGCCTCCAATAGTAGATCACTCCTATTATATTAGCCAGAGAATAAACAATTAAATACAGACGGAGAATCTGAATATACTATAATTCTGACAGGTTGGAGGGGTGAGTTGAATGGGGGAGTCCATAGTGTAGGGAGGGAGGGGTTTTCTGGCAAAGAAACTCGCAAATAAAAGGCAGCGAAACAATAGACGGCTTTCTAAGACAATCAAAATGTAATGGGCTGAAATCGGTTGAACCAATCAACTCGTCCATCCAACTTCGAAACGGCGCCAGAACATAGGGCGGCCCCATCTCCCCTGTCCACTGTTTTGTATTCTGTTCAACTCATCATTATGGGATAAACAGACAAGACACAGACTGTGTCCCAATCAACAAGGATGCAGCCTTTTTGTGGCAGCATTTTGAGACAGAACTTTAAAATTGCAGTCTCCCATTCCCAAGGTACCTTCAAATTAAAAAAGATAAGGTCACAGACTGGCCCTAAAATACGTAATGGTTGTTATCATGGTTATTATCGTGTTATTATCATGTAGTTGTAGCACTTGGCAATGTATGCCTAGGTTCTAAGTATTGTGGGCTTATTTCCAAAACTACACAATTCATTCTGAACAACAGAATACTTAGCCTGCTCCCAGATCTGTTTCTGCTCATTGTCACTCATCGCCACACATGACCATTTTATGGAGTTGGCAAGAGAGTAGAAACAGACTGGCTTCCAGGCTAACAGAAACCACTTCCAGAGCCACATACTGCAATAACACACTCAAGGGCTCAGAAGTGATACTTGTACAATGACACCATGTGTGATCATGACCAAATATGATAAGCACAAGATACACTGAGTTTGTTTATCCTAGGCTTTCCTGAATTCCTGTGTGTGTGTGTGTGTGCGTGCGTGCGTGCGTGCGCGTGTGTGTGTGTGTGTGTGTGTGTGTGTGTGTGTGTGTGTGTGTGTGTGTGTGTGTGTGTGTGTGTGTGTGTGTGTGTGTGTGTGTGTGTGTGTGTGTGTGGCTTTGTGCGTTTCTCTGTCTGTCCACTGGTCTCAACTTTTTGAGTTATTCTATTAAGTACAGCCACTAGATGGCAACATTGGCTTCTGCATAATGAGGGAAGAGCTTCTGGTTGCTTCTGTGCTCCTTCCATGTATTGTAGTCTGTAAAGACCATAGAGATGAGTTAATACATTTTTTTTTGCACAGTGGGTCTGTCTAACTTGTGGTTTTAGCATTAAATGATCATTATCTGGCTAATAATGGGGTCCCTAAGGTAGAAACCTGTGTGGGGTCCTCAATGTATAAAATGGGCTGGTGTGTTAGAAATGCCAGGGCCGATTTCTGGTCCCAATCCGTCCCTGGTTGCAATCTCTACACATCTCTATGATAAAGACTTTCTCTCCCTACATCTGAGTTTGTCATCAGACAGAGCTCACTCTACTCTGCCGTTAGCCCCGTTCCCCGACCCCCTGTCTGCATGTTAACAGACACAGCAAGACCATGGTGCGGTCTGCTCCCTATCTGTCCCTCTCCCTCAGCATTGAAACATCAGCAAGGCCATGGTTAAAGTCATCAGAGCTCACACTAAGCTCAGTTAGGGTACAGTATTGTTCCCTGGGGTACAAAAAGATTACATTAACATAAGGCTCTTTTTTTTAAATACTGTTATAGGTCCAGTGGTGTGTCAGAAATATTCTTGCTATTTTCACAACTGGAATTATCGGCGCAGTAGCTGGCAGTGGTGCGAAAGAGCTGTGGATGTGTCAAGGCTTGGCCCCTCACTGGCCAATCAGAACATGCTCATGGCTAAATATGTGGTTGCTCAAGTTGTGTTTTTATGGTCTTTTATTTATTGCGTTGTCATCAAGTCCATTTCGAATGTTAGTCTATTATAGCTTAGTTCGTTAAATAGCCTGCCTCATATTTGCTAAATAAGTTGAACATGTTTGCAGTCCACATTGTTCTATAATTGCATTGATTCAATATTGAAATACATTGTTGAACATAGGCAATAACATTCGCACTGAAATAGTCACTAGGCCTACTGTACATTGCAGTCTGGACATAGACATGCCAAACGTAGTCAATAAGTAAGATTGAATTGACTAGGCTATTGATAAAGGTTAAAGCCTAAAAAGGCTGTGTATAATTCTAATAAAATTTGAATAAAAAGAAAAAAACGACTTGTTTTAAATAGGCTATGTCTAAATACAGTTACAGGGACCATAGTTGCTCCCCTAGGGTGTTTAATATAGACAACGCAACTTAGACTATGGAGGGTTTTACGAACATCCAAACTTTTCAAAGGAGCTGGAAAAAGATCCAGAGAAAGGGGGAATGTTCACTCACTGTTTTACTGTTTGAAAATGTAATGTTTTATAAATGTCATGGAACCATCTTACAGATCATATTTGCACTTCTCCAGAAATAGCAGACGAAATTGCATTTATTCAAGCCATATACATTCTCAGAACAAACCCATGGACAGTGAATCTTTCAAATAAGTTGGGTTTTTAATAAAATGTAATTAAATGAAGGAAACAATTTTTATGTTTCTAAATACGAGATTCACTGGCACAAAAGGCACATATCTACTTCCATGGGCACTGTGCATCATGGCTGGATAGGCTTTGCTTCCGCTCTCAAAATCCATGCCATTTTAAACTGCGTTACCGTTAAGGCCTGCTTTTTCTGTATCTTAAAACGTCAATCAGCACTGTATGAAATTGTCACTTTTGCGCTTGTTTTTAAGGATACACCTCAAATATTGCCACCCCTCCCCAGCTCAGGACAGCTGATGTTAGTGTCACACCCTGATTGTCACGACTTCCGCCGAATTTGGTGCCTCTCCTTGTTCGGGCGGCGTTCGGGTGGTTGACGTCACCGGCTTTCTAGCTGCCACCGATCTACGTTTCTTTTTCTATGTTGTTCTGTCTTGATTGTACACACCTGGTTCCCATTACGTTATCATTTATTCCATATTTAACACTGGTTTTGTGCGTGTTTGTTCTTTGTTTAGTGTTCAAGACTTCTGTGAGCTGGTGTGTTTTTTTCCCTGCGTGGAAATCATTGTTGTTTATTTTCGAGTAAAGTACGTATTTTACTCAGTTATGTGTCCTGCGCCTGACTCCGTCCTAACCGCTGCACACTGACACTTGACACTGATCTGTTTCACCTGTCCTTGTGCTTGTCTCCACCCCTCTCCAGGTGTCCCCATTATCCCGTGTATTTATACCTGTGTTTTCTGTCTGTCTGTTGCCAGTTCATCTTGTTTGTTTATTCCTGATAGTTAGACAGGTAGAGTAAATTGCCAAACCTAGCGTTAGGGCTGTGAAAATGCCAGTGTGCCACTTTTCACATGCCAAAATTGAGAACTAACGTGCGTTTGACACTTGCGGCTCCTTAGCCCCAGCCAAAAATAGAGGGCATAATGTACATTCAGAGGTACACATAATGATCTCACATGGGGCTGTTCAGTACCTTTTAGGGTACATGTGCGGATATAGAGTATAACTGTATATTTTTTTAGGATGACACACTGTCTTGGTGTGTTTGGACCATGTTAGTTTGTTGGTGATGTGGACACCAAGGAACTTGAAACTCTCGACCTGTTCCACTACAGCCCGTCAATGTTAATGGGGGCCTGTTCGGCCCGCCTTTTCCTGTAGTCCACGATCAGCTCCTTTGTCTTGCTCCTCCAGAGCGCATCTATGGACCACAGGGGTAAGAGATTGGCTGTTGACCTGGGCACAAACATCCCTCGCCACTGGACACCCGCACCATTCAATCCCTCTCCGATAAATACTGGTGGCCCACCTTCGAGCAGAACATCGGCCACTATGTCATGTTCGGGATGTACTCAATCCAAATCTCCCCGGCACACTCCAGCAGGGAAACTACTTCCCTTGCCTCAGAGGCCTTGGTCACATCTGCCCATAGACTTTGTAATGGATCTTACCCTTTCTGATGGTTTTACCACTACTTTGGTTGTTATTGCCAAATTCTATAAATCCTGCGGTTTTATCTCTCTCTCTGGTCTACCAACCGCTCTGGAATAGTTGCTGAGACACTTTTACAGCAGGTCTTCCAGCACTATGACCTTCCAGAGGACATAGTTTCGGACCGTGGACCTCAATTCACGTCGTAAGTATGGAAAGCCTTTATGGAGAGACTGGGGGCCACGGTCAGTCTCACATCTGGGTACCGGCCACAGTCTAACGGGCAGGTGGAGAGGACCAACCAGGAGCTGGGGAGGTTCCTACGGAGTCACTGCCAGGACTGGCAGCAGGAGGGGGGCCTGGTTTCTTCCCTGGACGGAAAACGCCCAGAACTCACTTCGTCACTCCCCCACCGGGCTGACTCCCATCTAGTGCATCCTGGGATATCAGCCGGTCCTGGCTCCGTGGACTCCGAGCCAGACCAAGGCCCCTAAAGTTGACCAGGGATTCCGGCACGCAGAGGAGGTGTAGAACACTGCCCACGTGAGGTTCCAGCGCAGTCCTCCGTTGGAAGGATCAGGTGGACCGCCAACGCAGTGAGGCTCCCGTATTACATCTTGGTGATCGCATCTGGCTCTCCAACAGGAACATCCCTGCCGGAAGCTTGAGCCACCAGTTTGTGGGGCCCTTCAAGGTCCTGCAGAGGGTCAATGCAGTAACCTATACCTTCAAACTCCCCACCCACTAGCGGATCTCACCCTCCTTTCATGTTTCCCTCCTCAGGCCGGTGGTTCCTGGTCCCCTGGCTGATGCCGTCCCCGCGACACCCCTCTACCTCCCCTGGACATCGAGGGGACCCCGCCTACAATGTCGTGTGGGTCGGCTCCAGTACCTGGTGGACTTGGAGTGGTACGGTCCTGAGGAGAGCTCTTTGGTCCCGGTGGCAGACATCCTGGACACCAACATCATCCGGGATGTCTATCTCCACCGTCCGGGCCAGCGTCATCCTGCAGCTGGAGCTGCACATCAAGGTGGTACTGTCACACCTACTCCTGCTCCCTCCGGCACTCAATGTCGCTGGTCTACTAACCACCGGTCATGGCAACCCACATTGCGCACACCTGGCAACCATCGTTGCTCACACCTGCTCCCCATCGTTAAGCACACCTGGACTTCATCACCACCCTGATTACTCTCCTTTCATATAGCCCTCAGCAGCCTCAGTCATCAGGCAGTATTGGTTTTGTTTACGTTCAGTACGCTTCTCCTGTTTTGTATTTTCATCATGTTTATTATTATTAAACTCACCTTCTGCACCTGCTTCCTGACTCCCTTCGTATATGTTACAATCAGTTAGTTAGATTTCTTGCACAGATTACTGAAATGGTTCAGTAACCTGTGCAATGGTTCCAGTTGAATTGTTTAGGCGGTCTCTTCACAATGTTTCTAACCCAGGCATTCGTTATGAATGCAGGTTGTGCATAAATAAATATTCCCACTGTTGGATACCCTAACTCTGGTTAGATTCCAGTAGGAATTGCACATCACTTTAAAGCCAGCATTATGAGACTTCCAGATAGGTTTCAAAAATCCCAAACGTGAGGGAATAAGCAATAAATCCTTCAAACAGAATTTCTTGAAAATCTGTGAATGTTATCAGAATTCTGCAACCCTACTTGCAGGCCTGATGTGGCTTGTATAAACCATGAATTTCAGGCCACTGTATTATGGTAAAACTAGGCCTTAAAATAAATCCTTATTAGATATGTAACGTATGGTCATGGAGTTTAATTTGAATGATAACATACGCCTAGGAACTCACTTGGTGAAGGCCACAGGACTGAAAATGAATAAATTTCAAATCAAATTTATTTTTATATAGCCCTTCGTACATCAGCTGATATTCTCAAAGTGCTGTACAGAAACCCAGCCTAAAACCCCAAACAGCAAGCAAAGCATGTGAAAGAAGCACGGTGGCTAGGAAAAACTCCCTAGGAAAAACTCCCTAGAAAGGCCAAAAACCTAGGAAGAAACCTAGAGAGGAACCAGGCTATGAGGGGTGGCCAGTCCTCTTCTGGCTGTGCAGGGTGGATATTATAACAGAACATGGTCAAGATGTTAAAATGTTCATAAATGACCAGCATGGTCAAATAATAATAATCATAGTAGTTGTCGAGGGTGCAACAAGCACGTCCGGTGAACAGGTCAGGGTTCCATAGCCGCAGGCAGAACAGTTGAAACTGGAGCAGCAGCACGGCCAGGTGGACTGGGGACAGCAAGGAGTCATCATACCAGGTAGTCCTGAGGCATGGTCCTAGGGCTCAGGTCCTCCGAGAGAAAGACAGAAAGAGAGAAAGAGAGAATTAGAGAGAGCATATTTAAATACACACAGGACATCGGATAAGACAAGAGAAATACTCCAGATGTAACAGACTGACCCTAGCCCCCCGACACATAAACTACTGCAGCATAAATACTGGAGGCTGAGACAGGAGGGATCAGAAGACACTGTGGCCCCATCCGATGATACCCCCGGACAGGGCCAAACAGGCAGGATATAACCCCACCCACTTTGCCAAAGCACAGCCCCCACACCACTAGAGGGATGTCTCCAACCACCAACTTACCGTCCTAAGACAAGGCCGAGTATAGCCCACAACGATCTCCGCCATGGCACAACCCAAGGGGGGGCGCCAACCCAGACAGGAAGACCACGTCAGTGACTCAACCCACTCAAGTGACGCACCCCTCCCATGGACGGCATGGAAGAACACCAGTAGGCCAGTGACTCAGCCCCTGTAAAAGGGTTAGAGGCAGAGAATCCCAGTGGAAAGAGGGGAACCGGCAAGGCAGAGACAGCAAGGGCGGTTCGTTGCTCCAGCCTTTCCGTTCACCTTCACACTCCTGGGCCAGACTATACTTAATCATAGGACCTACTGAAGAGATAAGTCTTCAGTAAAGACTTAAAGGTTGAGACTGAGTCTGCGTCTCTCACATTGGTAGGCAGACCATTCCATAAAAATGGAGCTCTATAGGAGAAAGCCCTACCTCCAGCCGTTTGCTTAGAAATTCTAGGGACAATTAGGAGGCCTGCGTCTTGTGACCGTAGCGTACGTGTAGGTATGTACGGCAGGACCAAATCGGAAAGATAGGTAGGAGCAAGCCCATGTAATGCTTTGTAGGTTAGCAGTAAAACCTTGAAATCAGCCCTTGCCTTAACAGGAAGCCAGTGTAGGGAGGCTACCACTGGAGTAATATGATCACATTTTTTGGTTCTAGTCAGGATTCTAGCAGCCGTATTTAGCACTAACTGAAGTTTATTTAGTGCTTTATCCGGGTAGCCGGAAAGTAGAGCATTGCAGTAGTCCAGCCTAGAAGTAACAAAAGCATGGATTAATTTTTCTGCGTCATTTTTGGACAGAAAATGTCTGATTTTTGCAATGTTACGTAGATGGAAAAAAGCTGTCCTTAAAACAGTCTTGATATGTTCTTCAAAAGAGAGATCAGGGTCCAGAGTAACGCCGAGGTCCTTCACAGTTTTATTTGAGACGACTGTACAACCATCCAGATTAATTGTCAGATTCAACAGAAGATCTCTTTGTTTCTTGGGACCTAGAACAAGCATCTCTGTTTTGTCCGAGTTTAAAAGTAGAAAGTTTGCAGCCATCCACTTCTTTATGTCTGAAACACAGGCTTCTAGCGAGGGCAATTTTGGGGCTTCACCATGTTTCATTGAAATGTACAGCTGTGTGTCGTCCGCATAGCAGTGAAATTTAACATTATGTTTTCGAATGACATCCCCAAGAGGTAAAATATATAGTGAAAACAATAGTGGTCCTAAAACGGAACCTTGAGGAACACCGAAATGTACAATTGATTTGTCAGAGGACAAACCATTCACAGAGACAAACTGATAAGATCTAAACCAGGCCAGAACTTGTCCATGTAGACCAATTTGGGTTTCCAATCTCTCCAAAAGAATGTGGTGATCGATGGTATCAAAAGCGGCACTAAGAGCTAGGAGCACGAGGACAGATGCAGAGCATCGGGCTGACGTCATTAAAAGGTCATTTACCACCTTCACAAGTGCAGTCTCAGTGCTATGATGGGGTCTAAAACCAGACTGAAGCGTTTCGTATACATTGTTTGTCTTCAGGAAGGCAGTGAGTTGCTGTGCAACAGCTTTTTCTAAAATTTTTGAGAGGAATGGAAGATTCGATATAGGCCGATAGTTTTTTATAATTTCTGGATCAAGATTCGGCTTTTTCAAGAGAGGCTTTATTACTGCCACTTTTAGTGAGCTTGGTACACATCCGGTGGATAGAGAGCCGTTTATTATGTTCAACATAGGAGGGCCAAGCACAGGAAGCAGCTCTTTCAGTAGTTTAGTTGGAATAGGGTCCAGTATGCAGCTTGAGGGTTTGGAGGCCATGATTATTTTCATCATTGCGTCAAGAGATATAGTACTAAAACACTTTAGTATCTCCCTTGATCCTAGGTCCTGGCAGAGTTGTGTAGACTCAGGACAATGGAGCTTTGGAGGAATACCCAGATTTAAAGAGGAGTCTGTAATTTGCTTTCTAATGATCATGATCTTTTCCTCAAAGAAGTTCATAAATGTATTACTGCTGAAGTGAAAGCCATCCTCCGTTTGCGAAGGCTGCTTTTTAGTTAGCTTTGCGACAATATCAAAAAGACATTTCGGATTGTTCTTATTTTCCTCAATTAAGTTAGAAAAATAGGATGATCGAGCAGCAGTAAGGGCTCTTCGATACTGCACGGTACTGTCTTTCCAAGCTAGTCGGAAGACTTCCAGTTTGGTGTGGCGCCATTTCCGTTCCAATTTTCTGGAAGCTTTCTTCAGAGCTCGTGTATTTTCTGTATACCAGGGAGCTAGTTTCTTATGACAGATGTTTTTAGTTTTTAGGGGTGCAACTGCATCTAGGGTATTGCGCAAGGTTAAATTGAGTTCCTCGGTTAGGTGGTTAACTGATTTTTGTCCTCTGACGTCCTTGGGTAGGCAGAGGCAGTCTGGAAGGGCATCAAGGAATCTTTGGGTTGTCTGAGAATTTATAGCACGACTTTTAATGCTCCTTGGTTGGGGTCTGAGCAGATTATTTGTTGCAATTGCAAACATAATAAAATGGTGGTCCGATAGTCCAGGATTATGAGGAAAAACATTTAGATCCACAACATTTATTCCATGGGACAAAACTAGGTCCAGAGTATGACTGTGGCAGTGAGTAGGTCCAGAGACATGTTGGACAAAACCCACTGAGTCGATAATGGCTCCGAAAGCCTTTTGGAGTGGGTCTGTGGACTTTTCCATGTGAATGTTAAAGTCACCAAAAATTAGAATATTATCTGCTATGACTACAAGATCCGATAGGAATTCAGGGAACTCAGTGAGGAACACTGCATATGGCCCAGGAGGCCTGTAAACAGTAGCTATAAAAAGTGATTGAGTAGGCTGCATAGATTTCATGACTAGAAGCTCAAAAGACGAAAACGTCATTGTTTTTTTTTTGTAAATTGAAATTTGCTATCGTAAATGTTAGCAACACCTCCGCCTTTGCCGGATGCACGGGGGGTATGGTCACTAGTGTAACCAGGGGGTGAGGCCTCATTTAACACAGTAAATTCATCAGGCTTAAGCCATGTTTCAGTCAGGCCAATCACATCAAGATTATTATCAGTGATTAGTTCATTGACTATAACTGCCTTGGAAGTGAGGGATCTAACATTAAGTAACCCAATTTTGAGATGTGAGGTATCACAATCTCTTTCAATAATGGCAGGAATGGAGGAGGTCTTTATACTAGTAAGATTGCTAAAGCGAACACCGCCATTTTTAATTTTGCCCAACCTAGATCGAGGCACAGACACGGTCTCAATGGGGAAAGCTGAGCTGACTACGCTGACTGTGCTAGTGGCAGACTCCACTAAGCTGGCAGGCTGGCTAACAGCCTGCTGCCTGGCCTGCACCCTATTTCATTGTGGAGCTAGAGGAGTTAGAGCCCTGTCTATGTTCGTAGATAAGATGAGAGCACCCCTCCAGCTAGGATGGAGTCCGTCACTCCTCAACAGGCCAGGCTTGGTCCTGTTTGTGGGTGAGTCCCAGAAAGAGGGCCAATTATCTACAAATTCTATCTTTTGGGAGGGGCAGAAAACAGTTTTCAACCAGCTATTGAGTTGTGAGACTCTGCTGTAGAGCTCATCACTCCCCCTAACAACCATGTCTCTGTCACCATCAAATTCACTCGCACGCAAGGCACACTGCGCAATGTATTGGCGGAGTGGCTTAGTGGGGGAATGGCTGTCAGTTAGTTCTTTTTGGCCACCCGTGAGTGAAAGTGTTGTACCAGTTTAAGTGGTCTATGGTATAGTTACATTTTTTTCATTTATTAGGAACATACAGTGTGTTTTTCCACATTTTGTTACGTTAAAGCCTTATTCTAGAATTGAGTAAATAAAAATGTTTCCTCATCAATCTACAAACAATAACCCATAATAACAAAGTGAAAACACGTTTTTAGACATTTTAGCAAATGTATAAAAAAAACATAAATAACTTATTCAGAGCCTTTGCTATGAGACTCGATATTGAGCTCAAGTGCACCCTCTTTCCATTGATCATCCTTGAGATGTTTCTACAACTTTATTGGAGTCCACCTGTGGTAAATTGAATTGATTGGACATCATTTTGAAAGGCACACACCTGTCACACCTGCCACCAAGCCATGAGGTCGAAGGAATTGTTCGAGGAGCTCTGAGACAGGATTGTGTTGAGGCACAGATCTGGGGAGGGGTACCAAAAATGTTCAGAAGCATTGAAGGTCCCCAATAACAGAGTGGCCTCTATCATTCTTAAATGCAAGAAGTTTGGAACCACCAAGACTCTTCGTCCTGGCCAAACTGAGCAATCGGGGGAGAAAGGCCTTGGTCAGGGACGTGACCAAGAACCAGATGGTCAATCTGACAGAGCTCCAGAGTTTCTCTGTGGAGATGGGAGAACCTTCCAGAAGGACAACCATCTCTGCAGCATTCCACCAATCAGGCCTTTATGGTAGAGTGGCCAGACGGAAGCCACTCCTCAGTAAAAGGCACATGACAGCCCACTTGGAGTTTGCCAAACGGCACATAAAGGTCTCTCAGGCCATGAGAAGCAAGATTCTCTGGTCTGATGAAACCAAGATTGAACTCTTTGGCCTGAATGCCAAGCATCACGTCTGGAGGAAACCTGGCACCATCCCTATAGTTAAGCATGGTGGTGGCAGCATCATGCTTTTGGGATGTTTTTCAGCAGCAGGGCCTGGGAGACTAGTCAGGATCAAGGGAAAGATGAACAGAGCAAAGTACAGAGAGATCCTTGATGAAAACCTACTCCAGAGCACTCAGGACCTCAGACTGGTGCAAACGTTTACCTTTCAACAGGACAACGACCCTAAGCATACAACCAAGACAATGCAGGAATGGCTTTCGGAAAAATCTCTGAATGTCCTTGAGTGACCCAGCCAGAGCCAAGACTTGAACCCGATTGAACATCTCTGGAGAGACTTGAAAATAGCTGTGCGATGACTCTCCCCAACCTGACAGAGCTTGAGAGGATCTGCAGAGAAGAATGAAAGAAACTCCCCAAATATAGGTGTGCCAAGCTTGTAGAGTCATTCCCAAGAAGACTCGCGGCTGTAATGGCTGCCAAAGGATCTTCAACAAAGTACTGTGTAAAGGGTCTGAAAACTTATGTAAATGTGATATTTCATTAGATTTTTTTCTAAATTAGCAAAAATGTAAAAAATAACTGTTTTTGCTTTGTCATTATGGGGTATTGTGTGTAGATTGAGGGGGGGGGGGACTATTTAATCCACAATAAGGCTGTAACGTAACAAAATGTGACCTGATTCAGGAAACTAGGTGTATGTCGCAAGTCACGACTTCACAGGAAAGCAATTTGGAGGTCAAAAAATATGTTTTCATCAAAATGCGTTTTTTGGAAGAAATGCCTTCTCCAACATGTGAACTTTCCTGTGCCTTAAAACCTGTCCGGGCTCGGGGGCAGTATTTTCACGGCCGGATGAAAAACGTACTCAATTTAAACAGGTTACTACTCTGGCTCAGAAACTAGAATATGCATATTATTAGTAGATTTGGATAGAAGACACTCTGAAGTTTCTAAAACTGTTTGAATGGTGTCTGTGAGTATAACAGAACTCATATGGCAGGCAAAAACCTGAGAAAAAATAAAATCAGGAAGTGGATTGTAGTTTTTCAAGACTTGGCCTATTCAGGATACAGTGACTTACGGTTCAATTTTTACTTCCTAAGTCTTCCACTTGATGTCAACAGTTTTTAGAACGTGTTTCAGGCTTTTCCAGTCACCAGAGAGCGAACAAGACCTCCTGGAGTCTGATGACCGAGAGAATGACAGGCCACAATTACGCGCATTCACGTGAGGAGGTAGCTGTGTTCCATAACATTTTTCAAGACATTTGGAATCGTCCGGTTGGAATATTACTGAAGTTTTACATTAAAAAGGCCCTAAAGATTGACGTTTTACAACGTTTGACATGTTTCAACCAACGTAAATATAACTTTTTGTCATGAAATTTTTGGCGCTCTTCCTACATTTGGAGTAGCTTACTGAACGCACAAACAACAAGGAGTAATTTGGACATAAATTATGGACTTTATCGAAGAAAACATTTATTGTGGACCTGGGAATCCTGGAAGTGCCTTCTGATGAAGATCATCAAAGGTAAGGGAATATTTCTAATGCTATTTATGATTTTAGATGACTCCAAAATGGCGGGTATCTGTATTGCCTGGTGTATTTTTCTGAGCGCAGTACTCAGATTATTGCAAAGTGTGCTTTCCCCGTGAAGCTTTTTTTAAATCTGTCACAGCGGTTGCATAAAGGAGATGTTCATCTATAATTCTTTGAATAACAGTTTAATATTTGATCAACATTTATGATAAAATGCTGTTTTTGGATATAAATATGAACTTTATCGAACAAAACATACATGTATTGTGTAACATAATGTCCTAGGAGTGTCGTCTGAGAAGATCGTCAAAGGTTAGTGCTTCATTTCGCTGTGTTTTGGGTTTTATTGACACATGTCCATGCTTGGAAAATGGCTGTGTGATTATTTTTGTCTATGTACTCTCCTAACATAATCTAATGTTTTGCTTTCGCTGTAAAGCCTTTTTGAAATCGGACAATGTGGTTACATCAAGGAGACGTATCTTTAAAATGGTGTAAAATAGTTGTATGTTTGAGAAAGTTGAATTATGACATTTTGTTGTTTTTGAATTTGCCGCACTGATATTTCACTGGCGTCCCACCTAGCCCATAGAAGTTAATATCAAACATGTATGCCATCTGTAAATATGCCACAGAGAGGGGGGAACCTTCCTGCTAGCCATGATTGGCTGAGAAAATGAATGGGCTGGACATGCCGAGATGAGTTTGGATTAGTCTGTCACACTGTCTATTGGAGCTGGTCTGTATGTTTAGGTAATCACGTCGAGCACTGCTTTTTTCAATGTATCGCTTAGTAAAACTGCATAAACCTAATGTCAAGTTAAAGTGTACTGTTAGCTAGGTAATGTTAGCTGGCTGGCTCGCTAGCTAATGTTATGTGTATGCTCTCCACTTTCTGGAGGACTGAGTTTTGAATTGAGTGGAATTTGGGTATGATAGCAAAGGAGATGGAGAAAACACCTTTCTGGATTACATCCTCAAACTAAGGGCAACCATGCATGGCATCGGACAGGAGACGCATCCAACCATGATGCATATGGGTAAGATAGTCTAGCTAGCTACATTTCTAATTTTGACAGAAAGTGGTTTCATTTCAAGTGTACTGTTAGCTAGCTAACGTTAGCTGGTTGGGTCGCTAGCTAACGCTATGTGTGTGATCTTATTCTTCGAATATCAGACATATTTGCTTGACTACTGTAGTTATAGCCATATAACTGGGTGGTTAGGTACCTGCAGATTCATGCAGGGTAGTAACATCATGAGTTGTGATTACGGTCCATTGTTTAGCTAGCTAGCTAGTTACATGTCTTAACAAAAGACTCCACTATGCAAGTATCCATTTCAATAGAATGTCACTGCAACTGTTGATATACGTACTAGCTGGTAAATTCACTCTGGCTATCTACATCCGATTTCAGATAGCGGGTAAGATAGTCTAGCTAGCTACATTTTCAGATATGACGCATTTCTAATTTTGACAAAGTATTTCCATTTCAAGTTAAAGTGTACTGTTAGCTAGCTGCCGGCTCGCTAACTAACGTTATGTCATGCTTTGGGATTCATTGTTTACCTAGCTAGCTATCTAGCTACATTTCTTAACAAAATACTCTCATCTTAGTGTGCCAGAGCGCAGAATAACTGATGCATTTGAATATGTCCAGTGTCAGTAAACATCAGCAACAAAGCGTAATTCAGTTGTTGCCAGCAGCACAGTTACAGTCACCAATGCTCTAGATAACATGAAAACAGCCTAACCAGCTCTGCTAGGGTGAGTAAAATGGCCAGAGTGGGGTGTTCTCTCATTATGTGTCTGGAAGTAGCTAGCCAATGTTAGCCAGTTAGCTTGGGCGCTTGACTGTTGTTGTGAGATCAGAGCTTTCGGATCAACCCTACTTATTGGCCAAAGCATCCAGTGTGCACTCTGAACGCGAAACGCTCTGCATTTACAAACGGACAATCTGACAGCACTGTTGCAGTCACCATAACAGCCTAACAAGCTCTGCTAGGGCGAGTAATGTTTAGTGAGCTGTTCTCTCTCTCTTAACTTCTCTAGGGCCAGTGGGACGATTTCGTCCCACCTACGTAACAGCCAGTGAAATCCCGTGGCGCGTTATTCAAATACCTTAGAAATGCTATTACTTCAATTTCTCAAACATATGACTATTTTACACCATTTTAAAGACAAGACTCTCGTTAATCCAACCACACTGTCCGATTTCAAAAAGGCTTTACAACGAAAGCAAAACATTAGATTATGTCAGCAGAGTACCCAGCCAGAAATAATCAGACACCCATTTTTCAAGCTAGCATATAATGTCACAAAAACCCAGAAGACAGCTAAATGCAGCACTAACCTTTGATGATCTTCATCAGATGACAACCCTAGGACATTATTTTATACAATACATGCATGTTTTGTTCAATCAAGTTCATATTTATATCAAAAACCAGCTTTTTACATTAGCATGTGACGTTCAGAACTAGCATACTTCTGGTGAATTTACAAAAAATGTACTAAATTACTCACGATAAACGTTCACAAAAAGCATAACAATTATTTTAAGAATTATAGATACAGAACTCCTCTATGCACTCGATATGTCCGATTTTAAAATAGCTTTTCGGTGAAAGCACATTTTGCAATATTCTAAGTAGATAGCCCGGCATCACAGGGCTAGCTATTTAGACACCCAGCAAGTTTAGCCTTCACCAAACTCCGATTTACTATTAGAAAAGTTTGATTACCTTTGGTGTTCTTCGTCAGAATGCACTCCCAGGACTTCTACTTCAATAACAAATGTTGGCTTGGTCCCAAATAATCCATTGTTATATCCAAACAGCGGCGTTTTGTTCGTGCGTTCAAGACACTATCCGAAAGGGTAAAGAAGGGTGACGAGCACGGCGCATTTCGTGACAAAAAAATCTAAATATTCCATTACCGTACTTCGAAGCATGTCAACCGCTGTTTAACCCCTGTGCGGGTTAAACAAATGATATCGTTTTATAGATACACCTCTCCTTAATCGAACCACGTTGTCCGATTTCAAAAAGGCTTTACAGCAAAAGCAAAACATTAGATTATGTTAGAGGAGTATATCGTAAAAGTAGCCACATAGCCATTTTCCGACCAACCACATGCATCACAAATAACCAAAAAACAGCTAAATGCAGCACTAACCTTTGACAATCTTCATCAGATGACACACCTAGGACATCATGTTACACAATACATGCATTCTTTTGTTCGATAAAGTTCATATTTATATATAAAAACAGCATTTTACATCGGTGCGTAACGTTGACTAACTATTTTCCCTCAAATGCATCCAATGAAACAGCGCTACAATTTACTAAATTACTATTCGAAAACATTTTAAAAATGTAATATTGTCATTCTAAGATTTATAGATGAATATCTCTTGAAAGCACCTGTAATGCCAGATTTAAAAATAACTTTACTGGGTAATCACACTTTGCGATAAAAGGGTATGCGATACTCAGAACAATAGGCTAGCAATAGCAATAGGCTAGCCATCTTGGAACAATCGCATATCAAATCTAGTCTTGTATACTATTGTCAATAATCCCTTACCTTTGATTATCTTCATCCTTAGGCACTTCCAGGAATCCCAGGTCCCCAACAAATGTATTTTTGTTCGAAAAAGTTCATCCTTTATGTTCCATTAGCTTGTTGTTGTTAGCGCGTTCTGAAGGCTGAACCAAAAGTTCCGACGTGCCCGGGGCTACTCTTTCAACAAAATGCATTTTTTTCTTATTTAGGTTCGTTCAAACATGTCAAACGTTGTATAACATAAATCTGTAGGGCCTTTTTCAACGAGAGCTCCAATAAGATTCGAGGGGGACGATTGCATTGTGTTTCAAAACGTTTCGAAAGGGGAGGGTAACCAGGGGCGCCGGCGTCATAATGGTGATGGCCCTCTCCATGTGACCACGTTCCACAGCGTGTCATTCTGTCAGTATTCACAGTAGGAGACTCAAATCACTTTGTAAAGACTGGGGACATCTAGTGGAAGCAATAGGAAGTGCTCAATGAACCGTAGCTCACGGTGTGATTAATAGGCAACGTGATGAAGTTGAGTTCGCAAAGCCAATAATTATATGCATATTCTAGTTACTGGGCAGGAGTAGTAACCAGATTAAATCGGGTACGTTTTTTATCCGGCCGTGTCAATACTGCCCCCTACCCCCAACAGGTTAAATGTCTGGAAGTAGCTGGCAAGTTAGTATAGAATGCTTGGATCAAACCTTAAAGAGATTACTTAAGAAGGTGTGAAGAATGCTGAATGGGTGTAGACAAAGAAGGGCTTTCCAATAGTAGTACCAAAACATTGAGACGGTTTTCTCAAAAGTGAGTTTACAAGTTGATCAACTTTCAAAGCAGAATTACTGTACTTTCCCATCTCTGAGGACATAAGAGCACACACACATATACACACCTATGTCATTTTGTTGCTAGTCAAAATAGTTGTTTGTTCCAGTTGGTGTGATTCTGAACACTAAAAAGCTCCTTCCATTCTACATATTCTTCTTGACTTGATCACGTTTCCATACTGTTCCAATGCATATGCAGCAGACTCCTCTTCCCTTCCCCTCTCTTCTCCACTCTCTTTCCCCTGGTTTGCTCTACATTCCCTCTACCCATGTTTATCATCTTTCCACAAGAAAAGCACATATTTGGGCTCCATTCCTGGGTATACCCTCAACCGTACAGTGTTTTATCACAAGAGCAGAGCACACTGGTCTCACTGCCACATGGGAACAGTGTATTTATGTGTGTGTGGTGGGGGCGTCCATCTGTGCGTGCGTGTGTGTGTGTATGTGTGTGTGTGTCTGTTCATCTGACTGCTAAAGAAACCTATTCCGAATCTGTTACTGTACTCATCAACTATTTGCTAGCTAAGCTGTTGACCACACCAGACGATCATTTGTGTCCCTCAGAAACAGAGTTGATTCTTCAAGTGAGAGGCTGATATGTCAAAGACGAAGACTTGAATGGAAACATAGTGTAGCCTACATGGTTTATGTTGTTTTATTAACCCCTTACTTTAGTCACTAATCTATATCCATATACACCGAGTGTACAAAACATAGACTGACCAGGTGAATCCAGTTGAAAGCTATAATCCCTTATTGATGTCACTTGTTAAATCCACTTCAATTAGTGTAGATGAATGGGAGGAGACAGGATAAAGAATGATTTTTAAACCTTGAGAAAATTGAGACATGGATTATGTATGTGTGCCATTCAGAGGGTGAATGGCCAAGACAAAATATTGAAGTGCCTTTGAATGGGGTATGGTAGTAGATGCAATGCACACCAGTTTGTGTCAACAACTGCAGCTCTGCTGGGGTTTTCACACTCAACAGTTTCCTGTGTGTATCAAGAATGTTCTACCACCCAAAGGACATCCAGTCAAATTGACACAACTGTGGGAAGCATTGGAGTCAACATGGGCCAGCATCCCTGCGGAATGCTTTAGAGTCGAGTCCATGCCCCAATGAATTTGTGTTTGTATTTATTATGGATCCCCATTAGCTGTTGCTGTTCTGAGATCAAAAGGGGGTGCAACTCAATATTAGGAAGATGTTCCTAATGTTTTGTACACTCAGTATACAATTCCATTTGTTTTTTAAGCTAGTACCTGGCTACCTTCAGATAAGTCTTGTGAGGCTTGTGGACATCCTAGAGCAAAAAATGTTAAGTGCTCGGGAGAGTCTCGACTTTCCATAGAGGGGTCATAATAGTTCAGACACTACAGACATTTTCGGGAGAAGACCGATTTTCGAGATGGCTCATGGTCTGCCAAACACAGATATCTCTAGCTTAAACTGATGGATATTGATGGGGATTTTTTAAATTATGTTAATTTGATTTCCGCGGGGGGGCGGACATCAACTCTAGGGGGGTTTAACCAGCTAAACAGATGCTCTTAGCAACAATGTGTTTGAAGTTACCTTTCTAGCTAATAGGCAATGTTAGAGTTTACACTTCCTTTTTCAATTATAATGTGGGGAGGTCAAAATAATGAAAAACAATCTACCAAATCTCCAAAAGGACTAATTCAAGCCAGAAAGGAGTTGGAGCACTCAACAAAAAAATATATAATTTATTTCAGCTTACTTTAATCCACTGTTTAGGATGAGTACAGGTGACTAACGTTTTGACGTCAAGCTGAAGTCTTCTTTAGTGTCGAAACGTCAGTCACCTGTACTCATCCTGAACAATGGATTATCATCATTCTCTGCCTTTTTTGTTGAGTGCTCAAACTCTTTTCTGCCTTGAATTTTCTTGGCACGGCCCTTTTCATGATTTTTGGCATTTTTGTCGAACCCTTCCTTTCCTTTGTTTGCTGAAGTGTGAAGGCCCCTGGTAACTCTTATCTACCAAATCTATTCTTTTTAAAATGTTGATTTCTTCTCCTTGCCATTATTAGTCACCTGATAATAAGACAAGACATGAAATTGTTGAAGACCCCTGGTATAAAGTATGAAAGTGTACAATATGTGGAAATTATGCATCAACCTCTTAAGATAAAGAACGTCCTTTTCAAGCACAAGTTGGTAGAGGATAGTGGGTACAATTACATACGTAAAATGCATGCACGCATGACTGCTGAATGGCATATATCACTATTATATTATTATTAAGCACCATCAAGATATTTTATCCATTGCTTAGTCAGTTTGCACATTGGGCTGATCAACCCCAAGGTTGTGTGTTCATATCCCCTAATATTCGCTACATCCATCAAGCATGGCCCGGTTTGCCAAACCGTATTAAGCTTAATCCTGGACTGCAAAGCACTTTCAACATAGTCTCCATCAAGCATGTTTTTTTGTCCCGGGGGAAGGCTTAAGTCCAATAAACTAGCCCTGTGTGTTGTTGACTGTGTGTGGTTCTGTCACGCCCTGACCTTAGAGTTCCTTTTTATGTCTCTATTTTGGTTTGGTCAGGGCGTGAGTTGGGGTGGGCATTCTATGTTCCCTATCTATGTTTTGTATTTCTTTGGTTTTTGGCCTGGTATGGTTCTCAATCAGGGACAGCTGTCTATCGTTGTCTCTGATTGGGAGCCATACTTAGGTAGCCCTTTTTCCACCTGTCTTTTGTGGGAAGTTGTCTTTGTGTTGCATGTGTTTGCACGCATAGCTTTTCGGTCGTTGTATTGTTTATTGTTTTGCTGGTTCACGTGTAAAATAAAGTAAGATGAACCCAACTTACGCTGCGCCTTGGTCTACCTTTAACGACGGACGTTACAGGCTCTGGATAAAAACTTTTGCCAAGTTTGCTTTGTAAAGCTGACAAAATAGTGATGTGATTTGTCCTTATCCATTATTAATATTTTCACCACTAATTTACCTTGTTTGCCAGCCTTTCATTTGTTGGTTTTACTGTTAATTTATTGACATTTAATGTGATAATGAATGAGCTTTTATTTCTGCTGGTGTTAAACTATGGACTGAGACTAAAATGAACAGTACAACACCCACACACACAAACACACACACACAGACACACACCCCGCACACACACACACACACACACACACACACACACACACACACACACACACACACACACACACACACACACACACACCCCCTACCCTCAACACATTAGAATGTGTGGGTTCCCTTTTGGCAAGTTATCAGTACATTCAAGATATATTTTAGGAACTAGTAGAGTTATATGAAGAAAAAAAAATAATTCTATACCCAATATGATGTGTTTCCTTTTTTGTGTGTGTTTTGATCCCTCTCTCGCGCAACTGGGCCACTCTCTGTGGTGAGGTGCGGGTTTGAGTGGTGCTCCAGTGTTATTTTTGGCAGCAGCAGTTGCTCTTGAGGAGAAAGGAGACAGGGTCCAAACCCAAGGCTGTTTAAAGGATTGCTGTCTGAAGGAATTGCTCTGTAATGATCAAGAGTTATTATGGCCAAAGACACACAGGATAAGACTTGCATGTGCACGTTTACTTCAACTATAAACTCCATGAATGAACACCCATTTATAGACTACATTACAGAACGGTAGCCATGGACTCCTTGAACTCTTAAGATCCCAAGATGTCAATTGGGGCTCAGATTTCATTGCTATAAATCCACCTTTACACTTTTCAAGGATGTAGGTCTGTACCTCCAGCACTTCAACTTTGAAACACACACACTTCTTGATCTTGAAGACACGAAAGCATCATGTGTGAGGTATTTTGTGTTTGCTGCAAGGATCTCCAAGCTACATCAACACTTCCATCCCTCTCCACTGAATGAGTCAGACATTTGCAGTGTCAGGAATTCACTCCTCCTACTACACTGATGTTGAAACATTTTGTAAAAAAGAGAGAGGTTTCCTCTCTGCTCTTGGTCTTATTTTATTTATATGTGGCGGTGGTGATGTGTGTGTGTGTGTGTGTGTGTGTGTGTGTGTGTGTGTGGTGTGGGGGGGGGGGGGGGGGGATTTGAGTGTGTGTGTGTGTTAAACCACAAAGATGGGGGGGGGGGGGCGTTGTGGCCGTGGCTCTGGCCGGGCGGTGAGGCTGCTCATGGTCAGGGCCCCTGCCGGACACACTGGCGCCTCGCGCTGGAGGACTTCTGAACCACCACACTCTTCCCTCCACCAAAACCCTGCCAACCCCAGCTCCATGCTCCCGTTTCCAACTAAAATTACACATTTCTCCTATCTTCCTCTATCCCCCTCTCTCTCCCCCTCTCTCCCTCTCTCACTCTCTTCATCCTCTTCTTCTTCTTTTTTCATTTTTTGTTCTCTTCTTCATCTTTCATTTTTTTTGTTGACTCTCTTTCCAAATTTTAATCCATGTTTTGTTTTCCTCTCTTTGCCTCTGACATCGTGTAATTTTAAAGGCAAAGTTATCTTATTGTGTTCTCTCTCCACCTTTCTTTTTTCAGAGGATTTCCCTACCTTTCCTCTTTTTCACCATTCCCCTCCTCTCTCTCGTAAATTCCTTCCCTAGAAATGTTCCAAGGAAGTATTTGGTGGCTTGTGCTGAAAATATAAAAGGTTGTTCTGGACTCAGTAGCTAGGTTTCCATCCAATTTGCGACAGATTTTCATGTGAATATTCTAAAATCTTTATAAAACAATATGCACCGTTTCATGTAAGGGATTACAGAAAAACGGTAACTGTAATCCGTTACCTTACCAGCTAAAATATTGCAATCAGATTACAGATATTTTTGAAAAACTAGATGATTACTTAGAGGATTACTTTTAAATTCAGAAAGGATGTTTGTGGAAAAAAATATTTGACACTTCTGTTTTCTCAATGACATTCAAATCAGCGTTGAAAAAAGGCGAAAGTTCAAGTTTGTTCCACCTGAGCGAGTCTGACCACAAGTCACAGACCACTACGATGACACACCAAATCTGTTTGATTGATTGCGGGAAAAGAGCAGGAATAGGCTTTTGTCGGCTACAGTCCAAGCAATCTCTTCCAATGGTGCGACTGCTGTCAGCAGTCAAAGATTATCCAACTTGAATAAACACTTGGAGTTAAGGATGCCAGCAGGTGTAGTCTACGGCCACACGGAAATCACTTATTATTGATATCTACATAGCGCATTGATGTGAATCACACTGCTGCGCTCTCATTTAGCTATTTGCACCTTACGGATTGTGGTTGTTGTGGACGGCTATTCACAAATCTAAATGTGTATTTGAACTCATTAATGGTTGAATGAAACAAGTTTCAGCTGCCTGTCAATCATTGTTTTTGAAACCAGTGTATAGCCAGTGAAAAAATGCGCTCTTGCAACACCTGCATAGGGCGGATCCAAGCCTATGGAATAAAAGCAGACAACAACAAAAAATCCATAGGCCTAATGGACACATGCTCAAACTTGTACACTTTTGATAGACTTAAAAACCTCTTACATCTAGACGTTCCGCTAGCGGAACACCTGCTCCAATATCCAATGATAGGCGTGGCGCGAATTACAAATTCCTCAAAAATACAAAAACTTAAATTTTTCAAACATATGACTATTTCACAGCATTTTAAAGACAAGACTCTCCTTTATCTAACCACACTGTCCGTTTTCAAAAAGGCTTTACAGCGAAATCAAAACATTAGATTATGTCAGCAGAGTACCAAGCCAGAAATAATCAGACACCCATTTTTCAAGCTAGCATATAATGTCACAAAAACCCAGAAGACAGCTAAATGCAGCACTAACCTTTGATGATCTTCATCAGATGACACACCTAGGACATTATGTTATACAATACATGCATGTTTTGTTCAATCAAGTTCATATTTATATCAAAAAACAGCTTGTTACATTAGCATGTGACGTTCAGAACTAGCATACCCCCCGCAAACTTCCGGGGAATTTGCTAACAATTTACTAAATTACTCACGATAAACGTTCACAAAAAGCATAACAATTATTTTAAGAATTATAGATACAGAACTCCTCTATGCACTCGATATGTCCGATTTTAAAATAGCTTTTTGGTGAAAGCACATTTTGCAATATTCTAAGTACAAAGCCCAGGCATCACGGGCTAGCTATTTAGACACCCGGCAAGTTTAGCACTCACCAATATCAGATTTACTATTATAAAAGTTTGATTACCTTTTGTTGTCTTCGTCAGAATGCACTCCCAGGACTGCTACTTCAATAACAAATGTTGGTTTGGTCCAAAATAATCCATCGTTATATCCGAATAGCGGCGTTTTGTTCGTGCGTCCCAGACACTATCCGAATGGTAAAGAAGGGTCGCGCACATGGCGCAATTCGTGACAAAAAAAATCTAAATATTCCATTATCGTACTTCGAAGCATGTCAACTGCTGTTTAAAATCCATTTTTATGCCATTTTTCTCGTAAAAAAGCGATAATATTCCGACCGGGAATGTCCATTTAGCTAAACAGAGGAAAGAAAACAAAGCTTTCGGTCGACGCGGGCACGAGCCTGAGTCTCACAGTACTGTAACCAGCCACTACCCAAACGCGCTACTTTGTTTCAGCCAGAGCCTGCAAAGCCACGATTCAGCGTTTTGCCGCCTTCTGAGAACCTATGGCAGCCGTAGGAAGTGTCACGGGACAGCTAAGATCCTCACTCTTCAATAAACAGAGACAAGAAGAACGACACCTTGTCAGACAGGCCACTTCCTGCATGAAATCTTTTCAGGTTTTTGCCTGCCATATGAGTTCTGTTATACTCACAGACACCATTCAAACAGTTTTAGAAACTTTAGGGTGTTTTTTATCCAAAGCCAATAATTATATGCATATTCTAGTTACTGGGCAGGAGTAGTAACCAGATTAAATCGGGTACGTTTTTTATCCAGCCGTGAAAATACTGCCCCCTAGCCATAACAGGTTAAAGGGTCAATCTGTAGTTGCTACATAAATGTTTGGATTTATATATATATATAATATAATTCAAAAGTTTGGGGTCACTCAGAAATGTCCTTGTTTTTGAAAGAAAAGCACATTTTCTGTTCATTAAAATAAAAAAAATTGATCAGAAATAGTGAAGGAGACTCTGGGATGCTGGCCTTCTAGGCAGAGTTCCTCTGTCCAGTGTCTGTGTTTTATTTGCCCATCTTAATCTTTTTTTTTTATTGGCCAGACTGAGATATGGCTTTTTCTTTTTTCTTCTTCCAACTCTGAATAGAAGGACAGCATCCCGGAGTCACCTCTTCACTGTTGACGTTGAGACTGGTATTTTGCTTGTACTATTTACTGAAGCTGCCAGTTGACGACTTGTGAGGCGTCTGTTTCTCAAACTAGACACTCTAATGTACTTGTCCTCCTGCTATATTATGCATCGGGGCCTCCCACTCCTCTTTCTATTCTGGTTAGGGCCAGTGTGCGCTGTTCTGTGAAGGGAGTACTACACAGTGTTGTACCAGATCTTCAGTTTCTTGGCAATTTCTCGCATGGTATAGCATTCATTTCTCAGAACAAGAATAGACTGACGTGTTTCAGAAGAAAGTTCTTGTTTCTGGCCATTTTGAGCCTGTAATCGAACCCACAAAGGCTGATGCTCCAGATATTCAACTAGTCTAAAGAAGGCCAGTTTTATTGGTTCTTAAATCAGCACAACAGTCTTCAGCTGCGCTAACATAATAGCAAGAGGGTTTTCTAATGATCCATTAGCCTTCTAAAATGATCAACTTGGGTTAGCAAAACAACGTGCCATTGGAACATAGGAGTGATGGTTGCTGTATGCCTCTGTGCGCCTATGTACAGTTGAAGTCGGAAGTTTACATACACCTTAGCCAAATACATTTAAACTCAGTTTTTCACAATTCCTGACATTTAATCCTAGTAACAATTCCCTGTCTTAGGTCAGTTAGGATCACCACTTTATTTGAAGAATGTGAAATGTCAGAATAATAGTAGAGAAAATAATTTATTTCAGCTTTTATTTCTTTCATCACATTCCCAGTGGGTCAGAAATGTACATACACTCAATTAGTATTCGGTAGAAATGCCTTTAAATTGTTTAACTTGGGTCAAACATTTCAGGTAGCCTGCCACAAGCTTCCCACAATAATTTAGGTGAACTTTGGCTTATTCCTCCTGACAGAGCTGGTGTAACTGAACAGGTTTGTAGGCCTCCTTGCTCGCACACACTTTTTCAGTTCTGCCCACACATTTTCTGTAGGATTGAGGTCAGGGTTTGTGATGGCCACTCCAATACCTTGACTTTGCTGTCCTTAAGCCATTTTGCCACAACTTTGGAAGTATGCTTGGGGTCATTGTCCACTTGGAAGACCCATTTGCGACCCAGCTTTAACTTCCTGACTGATGTCTTGAGATGTTGCTTCAATATATACACATAATTGTCCTCCCTCGTGATGCCATCTATTTTGTGAAGTGCGCCAGTCCCTCCTGCAGCAAAGCACCCACACAACATGATGCTGCCACCCACGTGCTTCACGGTCGGGATGGTGTTCTTCGGCTTGCAAGCATCCCCTTTTTTCCTCCAAACATATCGATGGTCATTATGGCCAAACAGTTCTATTTTTGTTTCATCAGACCAGAGGACATTTCTCCCAAAATTGTGCAGTTGCAAACGGTAGTCTGGTGTTTTTATGGCGGTTTTGGAGCAGTGGCTTCTTCCTTGCTGAGCGGCCTTTCAGGTTATGTCAATATAGGACTCGTTTTACTGTGGATATAGATACTTTTGTACCTGTTTCCTCCAGCATCTTCACAAGGTCCTTTGCTGTTGTTCAGGGATTGATTTGCACTTTCCACACCACAGTACGTTCATCTCTAGGAGACAGAACGCGTCTCCTTCTTGAGCGGTATGACGGCTGCATGGTCCCATGGTGTTTCTACTTGCTTACTATTGTTTGTACAGATGAACATGGTACCTTCAGGCATTTGGAAATTGCTCCCAATGATGAATCAGACTTGTGGAGGTCTGCAATTTTTGTTCTGAGGTCTTGGCTGATTTATTTTTATTTTCCCATGATGTCAAGCAAAGAGGCACTGAGTTTGAAGCTAGGCCTTGAAATACATCCACAGGTACACCTCCAATTGACTCAAATGATGTCAATTAGCCTATCAGAAGTTTCTAATGCCATGACATAATTTTCTGGAATTTTCCAAGCTGGTCTGACCCACTGGAATAGTGATACAGTGAATGATAAGTGAAATAATCTGCCTGTAAACAATTGTTGGAAAAATTACTTGTGTCATGGACAAAGTAGATGTCCTAACCTACTTGCAAAAACGATGGTTTGTTAACAAGACATTTGTGGAGTGGTTGATAAATGAGTTTCAATGACTCCAGCATAAGTGTATGTAAACTTCCGACTTCAACTGTGAATAATCAATAAAAAAATCTGCCTGTTCCAGCTACAATAGTCATAAAATGTATTTCTGATCAATTTGATGTTGTTTTAATGGACAAAAAATGTGCTTTTCTTTAAAAACAAGGGCATTTCTAAGTGACCCCAAACTTTTGAACGGTAGTGTATATACATTGATTGTTGAAGAATATAGCTAATAAATGCCTCATGAACTGTCATACTCCATGAGAACCCAAAATATAAGCGTTTTTTACTCCAATGTTTGTAAACATTGCAAATGTAAACAAACACTGCAAAGCCTCATAACATGGTTAAAACAATCATTTTTATATCATGGATGGTCAGTCCTTGCATCCATAGCTCTGTCTATTAATCTGATAGTAGTTACATTTCTCCAGGCCCATCCCTTAGCTTTTAACCCAAACAGAGGCGAAGGCGATTGTTTTGTTTGTTTTGGCCTATAGCAAATACAGCATATGGTGTTCATTTTTCACATGTAAATAACAGTTTTCAGTAGTGCTCAAAGCATGCCATTCCATGAGTGCAGCATTTATTTTTCAACTCACATCAATGAGCCCAATCAGTACTCCATGACAACGAAATCATAAACAACAGAGTAGAGCTGGCTAATAAATCCTTAGTTTTGGGATTATGCTCAGATAAAACAACTTGGCTAATCTATACTTCCATATTTCCAAGTCCTATTCTTGAATATCAGGGGAGGGTTTGACCAGCAGGGATGTCCTTGTCCCATTGCGCACTAGTGACTCCTGTGGCATGCTGACACGGTCGCCAGGTGTATGGTGTTTCCTCCGACACATTGGTGTGGCTGGCTTCCGGGTTAAGTGAGCATTGTGTCAAAAAGCAGTGCAGCTTGGTTGGGTTATGTTTGGGAGGACGCACTGCTCTCGACCTTCACCTCTCCCGAGTCCATACGGGAGTTGCAGCGATGGGACAAGACTGTAACTTCCAAAATTGGAGAGAAAAGGGGTAAAAAGTATTCTATGAGCTATGCATTTCGCCAGGATTTTCACACCACAACATTGAATTGTTAGAGGCCGCCAGTTTTTTTAAATAGACTGGATCTTTATACTTACCATCTGGGTCCTGTTTTAGTAGTAATGAAATCAGACATTCTTGTTGAGTACCTGAAATTCTACCATTTGTATAAGAGTAATTAAACAAGCTAATAATGGATCTTTGAGTACATCAAAAAAGATCATCATAGCCAGTGGTAACTTGTTGAATAAACAATGGCTGGGATGAGGTTTTAACCAATCAGCATCCAGGATTAGAAGCACTCATTGTATAATGAATATACTCATGAGAAAACATTCCATAGCTGCAGGTGGCAGGAAATCGCCAACCTTGGCTTTATACCTGTTCAAACAACACACTATAGGTGGCAGTATGCAACCTTTCAGTTTGTTTACCAACTCATAGTAGTAGCAGAAGAAAGAAATCTACTACTTCAAATTGGAGATGGCCTCAATGGCGATGGCCATTCTCTCTCAGACACCATACTGGGACATATACCATGTTGTGTCCTCTAACTATTTCCCTGTTGAACACGCATATTGAACAGATATCCTTGAAGTGTAAACAAATCCTGAGAACAAAAATATATCCCTTTGGCCAACATCCCGGTTGTCCCGCCCTATAAAAATAAATCACATGGCCAGTTGATTATTTAATTTCATTGTTTTATATTTTCTAAAATCAAATGGGCATAATTGGCCAGTTGAGGTAATAATTATGGACAATGACACCTCTACAACTTCTCCAGAATGAAGATCATGGACTTCATTAGATACCAAGTGCCTGAAGTCCAGTGTTGTGGAAGCTACTTTGAAAATATAGTTTACCAAGCTACCAATTACTTTACACTGGAAGAAGTTAAGCTACGCTAAAGCTACCCATGGCAGTAACTACATGAGGACCCAGGTCCAGTGGTGTTTCCATCAAACTGACTTGTTACATATATAAATCTGTGCGTGATGACGGACACAAAATGTACTTTTCGCTTAAGTTTCCATCGCATTTTCAACTCTACCAACAGTTTTGTCACAAAAACTGTTGCGTTAACCCTTTTTATGAACACATGGGTGTGATTAGAACTTTATTAGAACATCAAGTTACAATTGATGCAACAGTCAACGTTTGAGCTGGCCACACTGTTTTTCACAGAAACATTTTGCACAAGCACCGTCTTTACAATGTTATGTCCTCAATGTGATCAGTTTATTTTTGAATGCGATGTTCAGACATTAAAAATTGGAGAATGTAGTTTACATTATTCCTAGCACTAATGGAGGAAAGCATCAACTAACATATTTAGCTAACTCTCGGCTGATAGCAATTACTATTTACAATTAATCACATCATGTGTGAGCCCATCAGTGATTGAAATAATTGAGTAAAACTCTTTCTAAAACTTGGAAGTAATCCGACGGTGGGTAGTTTGTGCGCGCAGCCATGTTTGTTTTTCCGTGTCAACCAAAGACAAGAAGAGGTGACAAGAGGAGTTGGGTATGTTTCCAGAATGCATGTTGAAGGTGGTGTGTTGTCTACTGTCATTCACTTCCCATCATTCACTTCTGGAAATGTACTCGAAAGACGAGTGAACCATCCCTTCATCTCATTTTGTTATAACATCTTTGGTCTGACAGACGTTAACGTGACACCCAGAATGCATTGGATTAAGTCAACAAACATGGCTCCACACATAGCTGGAAATTAGCTTAGCATTAGCTAATCATAATCAGTACAACCTTCAAAAAAGTATTTTACACACATAATTTGTGTCCAATACAAATTATGCACGAATCAGAAAACATTAAATAAATAAAATATTACCCTATTTTCTTATATGGATTTATTGATAAAAGTGGCACATGCTGGCAGTGTGTAGCATTAGCAATCTCATTCAAAAGTAGACAACTCACAAATGCAGAAATTCTGGAGATTTTTGTAAATTCTGACAATGAGTCTGAGTATGAAAGTGAGGAATTAGATTCCGACAGTGACAATGAGGAGCTGCCCCCCAACCTTGTGGCCATTGAGAAGCCTGAATCTGGGGACCCCTTGCCCTGCGACAAAGTCCCAGGTCCCTCTGAAGATGCTGGTGGTGATGGAGGCAGACCAATAGTGGGGGAAGTACGAGAGATCTGCGGTAGCTGGAAGAACGCCATCCATTTCACTCCTCCTGACCCTGCTGTTGGCTTTGATGAATCCCAGTCTGGATTGCAAAGTCCCTTGCCATCTCCCTCTGAGGCAGAGTGCTTCAAGCTGTTTTGAGCTACAGGAGAAGAGAGAGCCGGGAGTGAGGTGGAAGCTCGCTAAATGGGTGAAATGTATACCTTCCTGGTGACAATCCTTCTCACGGGAATCATGAAGAAGTCCCTAAGGAAATACTGGAGCACGGATCCTAGACTATATATACAAAAGTATGTGGACACCCCTTCAAATGAGTGGATTCCCGTTGCTGACAGGTGTTAAAAATCTTGCACAAAGCCATGCAATCTCCATAGACAAACATTGGCAGTAGAATGGCCTTACTGAAGTGTTCAGCCACTTTCAAAGTGGCACCGTCATAGAATGCCACCTTTCCAACAAGTCAGTTTCTGCCCTGCTAGAGCTGCCCTGGTCAACTGTAAGTGCTGTTATTGTGAAGTGGAAACGTCTAGGAGCAACAACGGCTCAGCCGCGAAGTGGTAGGCCACACAAGCTCACAGAACCGGACTGCCAAATGCTGAAGTGGGTAGAAAGTAAAAATCGTCTGTCCTCTGTTGCAACACTCTCTACCGAGTTCCAAACTGCCTCTGAAAGCAACATCAGCACAAGAACTGTTCGTCGGGAGCTTCATGAAATGGGTTTCCGTGGCCGGAAGCAAGAAGATACATAGGGGGAGGTGGAGTTCAAGAAGAACAGTCAACAGCTGGCTGTAAAGTGGTATGACAAACGAGACGTCCATGTCCTCTCCACTGTCCATACAGCAACCATGTCAGCCACAGGGATAGTGGACCACCTGATGAGAGAGAGAAAGATCAAGCCAGACTGTGTGCTTGACTATAACCTCAAAATGGGGGCAGTGGATAAAGCAGACACGATAAACAGCTTTGTGGAATGAGGTCGGAAAAGGACCAAGTGGTATAAGAAGACCTTTTTCCACCTGATCGACACTGCTGTCCACAATGGCCACATAGTTTACTGCCAGCTAACAGGTGAGATGATTACTGAACAAGGTTTTTTGTAATTAGACAGTTCACATTCAAATCAAATACAGTTCTATTGACAAATCAAATCAAATTGTATTTGTCACATGCGCCCAAATACAACAGGTGTAGATCTTACAGTGAAATGCGTACTGAACAAGCCCTTAACCAGCGTTAGAAAATATTTACTAAATAAACTAAAGTTAAAAACAAAATTTCAGAAAGTAACACAAGAAGATTACATAACAATCACAAAGCTACATACAGGGAATCAATCAATTTACACTGCTGCTACTCGCTATTTATTATCTATGCATATAATAAATAGCGAGTAGCAGCAGTGTAAAAACAAAGGGGGGGGGCATTTGATTAATTGTTCAGCAGTCATATAGCTTGTTATGGCTTATAGGTTATAGCTGTTAGGAGCCTTTTGGTCCTAGACTTGGCGCTCCGGTACCGCTTGCCATGCAGAAGCAGAGAGAACAGTCTATGACTTGGGTGACTGGAGTCTTTGACAATTTTTTGGGCCTTTTAGGGTTTTAGGGTTTCCGGCATGATGATGTTGATGTGAGCCATGACTAGTCTTTCAAAGCACTTCATGGCTACCGATGTGACTGCTACGGGACGGTAATAATTTAGGCAAGTTACCTTTGCTTTCTTGGGCACAGGGACTATGGTGGTTTGTTTGAAACATAGGTAGTACAGACTCGGTCAAGGAGAGATTGAAAATGTCAGTGAAGACAATTGCCAGTTGGTCCATGCATAATTTGAGTACACCTCATGGTAATCCGTCTGGCTCCGCGGCTTTGTGAATGTTGACCTGTTTAAAGGTCTTGCTCACATTGGCTATGGAGAGCATGATCAGACAGTCGTCGAAAACAGCTGGTGCTCTCATGCATGCTTCAGTGTTGCTTGCCTCGAAGCGAGCATGCAATGCATTTAGCTGGTTTGGTAGCTCGTGGCTGGGTTTTCCTTTGTAGTCCGTAAATATTTTTCAAGCCCTGCCACATCTGACAAGCGTCAGAGCCAGTGTAGTAGGATTCAATCTTTGTCCTATATTGATGCTTTGCCTGTTTGATTGTTCGTCGGAGGGCATAGCGGGGTTTTCTTATAAGCGTCCAGATTAGTGTCCCGCTCCTTCAAAGCGGCAGGTCTAGCCTTTAGCTCGGTGCGGATGTTATCTGTAATCCATGTCTTCTGTTTGGGAAATGTATGTACGGTCACTGTGGGGATGACGTCATCGACACACTTATTGATGAAGCCGGTGACTGAGGTGATATACTCCTCAATGCCCTTGGATGAATCGAAGAACATATTCCAGTCTGTTCTGGCAAAACAGTCCTGTAGTGTAGCATTCGCGCCATCTGACCACTTCCGTATTGAGCGAGTCACTTGTACTTCCTGCTTTAATTTTAGCTTGTAAAAAGGAATTAGGAGGATAGAATTATGATCAGATTTGCCAAATGGAGGGCGAGGGAGAGCTTTGTATGCGTCTCTGTGTGTGGAGTAAAGGTGCTCTAGAGTTTTTTTCCCTCTGGTTGCACATGTAACATGCTGGTAGAAATGAGGTAAAATGGATTTAAGTTTCCCTGCATTAAAGTCCCCGGCCACTAGGAGCGCTGCTTCTGGATGAGAATTGTATTATTTGCTTATGGCCTTATATAGCTCGTTGAGTCCGGTCTTACTGCCAGCATCGGTTTGTGGTGGTAAATAGATGGCTACGAATAATTTAGATGAGAACTCTCTTGGTAGATAGTGTGGTAAACAGTTTATCATGAGGTATTCTACCTCATGCGAGCAATCCCTCAATTCTTCTTTAATATTTGACATCACGCACCAGCAGTTTATGACAAATAGACACACAGGTAGGCCAGTTGAGAACAAGTTCTCATTTACAACTGCGACCTGGCCAAGATAAAGCAAAGCAGAGTGACACAAACGACAACACAGAGTTACACATGGAATAAACAAACGTACAGTCAATAACACAATAGAAAAAGTCTATATACAGTGTGTGCAAATGGCGTGAGGAGGTAAAGCAATAAATAGGCCATAGTAGCGAAGTAATTACAATTTAGCAAATTAACACTGGAGTAAAAGATGTGCAGATGATGATGTGCAAGTAGAAATACTGGTGTGCAAAAGAGATAAAAAGTAAATAAAAACAAAATGGGCATGATGTAGGTAGATTGGATGGGCTATTTACAGATGGGTTGTGTACGAGCTGCAGCAATTGGTAAGCTGCTCTGATAGCTGATGCTTAAAGTTAGTGAGGGACATATGAGTCTCCAACTTCAGCGATTTTTGCAATTCGTTCCAGTCATTGGCAGCAGAGAACTGTAAGGAAAGGCGGCCAAAAGTGACGTTGGCTTTGGGGATGACCAGTGCAATATACCTGCTGGAGCGTGTGCTACGGGTGGGTGTTGTTATGGTGACCAGTGAGCTGAGATAAGGCGGAGCTTTACCTAGCAAAGACTTAGATGACCTGGAGCCAGTGGGTCTGGCAACAAATATGTAGCGAGGGCCAGCCAACGAGAGCATACAGGTCGCAGTGGTGGGTGGTATATGGGGCTTTGGTGACAAAACAGATGGCACTGTGATAGACTGCATCCAGTTTGCTGAGTAGAGTGTTGGAGGCTATTTTGTAAATGACATCGTCGAAGTCGAGGATCGGTAGGATAGTCAGTTTTACGAGGGTATGTTTGGCAGCGTGAGTGAAGGAGGCTTTGTTGTGAAATAGGAAGCCGATTCTAGATTTAATTTTGGATTGGAGGTGTTTAATATGAGTCTGGAAGGAGAGTTTACAGTCTAGCCAGACACCTAGGTATTTGTAGTTGTCCACATGTCAGAACTGTCCAGAGTAGTGATGCTAGTCAGGCGGGCAGGTGCGGGCAATGATCGGTTGAATAGCATGCATTTAGTTTTACTAACATTTAAGAGCAGTTGGAGGCCACGGAAGGAGTGTTGTATGTCATTAAAGCTCATTTGGAGGTTAGTTAACACAGTGTCCAAAGAAGGGCCAGATGTATACAGAATGGTGTCGTCTGCGTAAAGGTGGATCAGGGAATCACCCGCAGCAAGAGCGACATCGTTGATATATACAGAGAAAAGAGTCGGCCCGAGAATTGAACCCTGTGGTACCCCCATAGAGACTGCCAGAGGTCTGGACAACAGGCCCTCCGATTTGATACACTGAACTCTATCTGAGAAGTAGTTGGTGAACCAGGCGAGGCAGTCATTAGAGAAACCAAGGCTGTTGAGTCTGCCGATAAGAATACGGTGATTGACAGAGTCGAAAGCCTTGGCCAGGTCGATGAAGACGTCTGCACAGTACTGTCTTTTATTGATGGCGGTTATGATATCGTTTAGTATCTTGAGTATGACTGAGGTGCACCCATGACCAGCTTGGAAACCGGATTGCACAGCGAAAATGGTACGGTGGGATTCGAAATGGTCAGTGATCTGTTTGTTAACTTGGCTTTCGAAGACTTTAGAAAGGCAGGGCAGGATGGATATAGGTCTGTAACTGTTTGGGTCTAGAGTGTCACCCCCTTTGAAGAGGGGGATGACCGCGGCAGCTTTCCAATCTTTAGGGATCTCGGACAATACGAAAGAGAGGTTGAACAGACTGGTAATAGGGGTTGCAACAATGGCGGCGGATACTTTTAGAAAGAGAGGGTCCAGATTGTCTAGCCCAGCTGATTTGTACAGGTCCAGGTTTTGCAGCTCTTTCAGAACATCTGCTATCTGGATTTGGGTGAAGGAGAAGCTGGGGAGGCTTGGGCAAGTAGCTGCGGGGGTGCAGAGCTGTTGGCCGGGGTTGGGGTAGCCAGGAGGAAAGTATGGCCAGCCGTAGAGAAATGGTTATTGAAATTCTCGATTAATGTGGATGTATCGGTGGTGACAGTGTTTCCTAGCCTCAGTGCAGTGGGCAGCTGGGAGGAGGTGCTCTTATTCTCCATGGACTTTACAGTGTCCCAAAACTTTTTGGAGTTAGAGCTACAGGATGCAAATGTCTGTTTGACATTGCTAGCCTTTGCTTTCCTAACTGACTGTGTGTATTGGTTCCTGACTTCCCTGAAAAGTTGCATATCACAGGGACGATTCGATACTAGTGCAGTCCACCACAGGATGTTTTTGTGATGGTCGAGGGCAGTCAGGTCTGGAGTGAACCAAGGGCTATTTCTGTTCTTAGTTCTACATTTTTTGAATGGGCATGCTTAATTAAGATGGTGAGGAAAGCACTTTTAAGAATAACCAGGCATCCTCTACTGACATAATGAGGTCAATATCCTTCCAGGATACCTGGGCCAGGTCGTTTAGAAAGGCCTGCTCGCAGAAGTGTTTTAGGGAGCGTTTGACAGTGATGAGCGGTGGTCGTTTGACCGCAGACCCATTACGGATGCAGGCAATGAGGCAGTGATCGCTGAGATCCTGGTTGAAGACAGCAGAGGTGTATTTAGAGGGCAGGTTGGTCAGGATGATATCCATGAGTGTGCCCATGTTTACAGATTTAGGGTTGTACCTGGTAGGTTCATTGATAATTTGTGTGAGATTGAGAGCATCTAGCTTAGATTGTAGGATGGCCAGGGTGTTAAGGATGTCCCAGTATAGGTCACCTAACAGTACGAGCTCTGAAGCTAGATGGGGGGGCAATCAATTAACAGGGCACAGCTGGGGGCAGAAGGTGGTCTATAACAAGCGGCAACGGTGAGAGACTTGTTTCTGGAAAGGTGGATTTTTAGAAGTAGAAGCTTGAATTGTTTGAGCACAGACCTGGATAGTATGACAGAACTCTGCAGGCTATCTCTGCAGTAGATTGCAAATCCGCCTCCTTAGGCAGTTCTATCTTGTGGGAAAATGTTATAGTTAGGGATGGAAATTTCTGGATTTTTGGTGGCCTTCCTAAACCGGGATTCAGACACGGCTAGGACATCCGGGTTGGCAGACTGTGCTAAAGCAATGAGTAAAACAATCTTAGGGAGTAGGCTTTAATGTTAACATGCATGAAACCAAGGCTTTTACGGTTACAGAAGTCAACAAATGAGAGCGCCTGATGAATGGGAGTGGAGCTAGACGCTGCAGGGCCTGGATTAACCTCTACATCACCAGAGGAACAGAGGAGGAGTACGATAAGGGTACGGCTAAAGGCTATAAGAACTGGTCGTCTAGTGCGTTTTGAACAGAGAGTAAAAGGAGCAGGTTTCTGGGCGTGAAAGAATAGATTCAAGGCATAATGTACAGACAAGGGTATGGTAGGATGTGAATACAGTGGAGGTAAACCTAGGCATTGAGTGACGATGAGAGAGGTTTTGTCTCTAGAGACATCATTTAGACCAGGTGAGGTCACCACATGTGTGGGAGGTGAAACAAAAGGGCATATTGAGCAGGGCTGGAGGCTCTAAAGTGAAATAAGACAATAATCACTAACCAAAACAGCAATGGACAAGAAATATTGACATTAGGGAGAGGCATGCGTAGCCGAGTGATCATAGGGACCAGTGGGAAGCTAGGCGAGCTGGAGACACGGCGATTCAGACAGCTAGCGGGCCGTGGATAGCAGGCTAGCAGAAGGGCCTTACGCTTCGAACACACCGACTGTGTCATTGCATCACTGCTGCGTAACATTTTGCGCAGTTAGGCAACTATACTGATGCAGGTACCTTTTGCAGATGGTCGAATGCGGTTGGACACATGGAGGAGAGAATAGTTTTCACAGTATCCTCAAAACCGTGTCTTTTTGACACAACTGCTGATAGCTACAGGGACATAAACACAAAGAAATGCTGCTTGGAGACAAGTGTCCACGATAGTAGGATTGCCAGGTCAGTTTAGTAGTGAGCTTGTGCTAAATGTGGCTTGCTAGCTAACCTAGCTTGCTAACCTAGCCAATGAGGTGTGTGTGCGTGAAAGAAATAGTCAAATAAATTATGCTAGTTACAACCCCTATAACTTTACCAAAAAATCATGTTTGAAAGAGTGTGAGTGTGTACGCTAGATAAATAGTAATAGTAATGGTAGATACTACTGTACCCCTGATCATTTGGTCAGATAACCGTGTGTGTGTGTCTGTGTACAGTAGGTGACATGTCCATGATAGCTATCTAATAATTATAGTTATGCTAGGTAATGGTTTGGCTTATCATGTTCATGTCTATGTAGAAGAAGACTGTAGGAGGAAGTGGAGAGGACTCAGGGACAGGTATCAGAGAGAGAGAAGGGCAGAGAAAGAGAAGAAGAGGTCTGGCCTTGGAGCTTCTGCCTCATTCTTTCTTTTCTGGATCCATTTATTGTGCCTAGGGCAAAGAGTGGCAATTTTACAGCCAGACCCTCTACTACGTCATCCACCAGTGTTGTCGCCACCGGTGCATCAAGACCCTCAATGTCATCTACAAGTGCGACCATCGCCTCCACCGGTGCAGCGAGACCCTCTACAACGTCTACATCATCCACAAGTATGACCACCACCGGTGCAGCCATGAAAGATGATGAAATGGAGGAAGCACCTCTGGATCTAGGACCACCTGAGATTATTATGAACCTCACGGAAGTGACCACTGAGGACCTCGTTGAACAGGATGTGGCCGTGGAGAGAAACAGAGAGAAACGAAGAGGAACAACGTCACACCAGGCGTCATCGGAGGTACCAGCCCCAAGATCCACTCAACTCATTTCAGCAGAGCCTCCTCCAAGCCGCCGAGAGGGATGCAGCCCAACCTGATGCTCACAGGAAGGAGGATAAAGAGACCCTCTTTGCCATGAGCCTGGTGCCAACACTGAAGAGGCTGCCTCAGCAAAGAAAAGCAGCAGTCAAGGTTAAAATGTATCAGCTGCTTTTCGAAGCCGAGTTCAATGGTACCTTTTTTTTCTCCACATCACAGGTAGTTTCATAAGTGTTGCGACAGTGAAGTAAAGTAGGTCATTTTTACAGTATAGTCATGTAGGCTAATTGGTATTTCAGATCAAAGTATTAATATGAGGCAAATGTATAGCTATTGTTTCTGGGTTAGAAAATATTCTAAAACAACAGTTTGCTGTCTAAATATTTGCCTGTCACATTCATCTTTTGATCTGAAATACAAATTCCATGAGTTAACAGCAAGTATTTACCAACTTTACCACACTGTTCCAATATTTATGCCACTAACTACACTATACAAGCAGTACTTTGCTAACATAAATCTCACCTTTTATGGTGTCATATTATGTTAACCTGTTGGGGCTAGGGGGCAGTATTTTCACGGCCAGATAAAAAACGTAGCAGATTTAAACTGGTTACTACTGTTGCCCTGAAATGAGAATATGCATAGTATTAGTAGATTTGGATAGAAAACACTCTAAGGTTTCTAAAACTGTTTGAATGGTGTCTGTGAGTATAACAGAACTCATATGGCAGGCAAAAACCTGAGAAGATTACAAGCAAGGCTAAGGTTAGCTGATGACCGCTAGCAGTGGCTAACTGACTACTAGCTAGTTAGCTGACTAGCTTCTGTTGGGTTCCAGTTCTAAAGTATAGAAAATAGCAGATCCATACCACATGGGTGAGGCGGGTTGCAGGAGAGTACATTGAAACTAAGGTTAAAAATAAAATAAATATATACGAAATATATACGAAGGACAGAAAAGATATATACACGGGACACGACAAGACAAAGAAGTCTGAACTGCTACGCCATCTTGGAATATCCACTATAAAATGTTATGGTTAAACTCAAATATACTGATTAATAAAAAAACATTCTTTATGGATTTTCTTTTACAAATTGTATTCTAATTGTTAATGATATTATGAATAGAAACGGAGGAGTTATGCAGTTATCAAAAATATATGGGAATATCTGCCCAATCCAAATTTAGAACCAACTGATTAAAGCACTACCACAAAAATGAAGAGGCAAGTGGAAAATGGAGAAGGTAGGGAATTTGTTTGCCTGCCATATGTTAACGATACAAATTGGCTGAAAGGAACTGACATAATAGAAAAATATACCAGTTTAATTTGAGGACAAAAATGTTGACAGCTGCACCATACAGGTTGCAAAATAAATGGGAAGAGATTATCGATGTACCAATTCCATGGCATATGGTTTGGGAACTGGTACAAAAAACTACACTTGATTCAACCCTTAGAGTTTTTCACAGGTTCAGTAATGGTTAAAAAATCTCAACATGCACTTAAAATGAACCTTACAAATAGCAGTGTTGGGCAATTTGGAAAGACATAGACAGTCAATAAATAACATAATAATACTCATTGGAAAGGTTTTCATCTTTAGCTTACAATCTGTGGATATTATACGATTAGAAAGGTAAAAATAATTATGTAAAACATCAGAGCACAATTGAAAAATATATGGCACATGGAAACCAAACGAGGGTGGTCTATGGTGATAGGTGGGTTGGGCTGTGAGTGGCTGAGGGTTGGGATTTGAGAGCTTATGTTTGGTAAAGTGTTATTGTTAAGTGACCGCTTTATATAAAAGTACCATGTATGTCAAATGTATATTTAAAATGTATGTATATGTCAGAAAAAAGCTATTAAAAAAACAAAAAAAGATGTGTCCTCTGGAGAGGAGGGGTTAATAATAAAAATAAAATGTAAAAAAAGCTGATGTTGAAATGCCTATTTACTCTGTTCCATCTCACTGCGCTATCCACTGTCTCATCAGCCCAGCCAGGCAATTTATAAACTTGATCTCCACTATAAAAAGCATCTAGACATTATCTCCCATTTCCTTTAGACTAGCATTTGATTTCCAATGCCAGGCGAAATCGCACCTCATTGGCTCATTGTTATGGATATATCCAAATAAATGTCACTAGAAAACAGCTTAAACAAACACAAACGTAGCTACTTTGCTTTTATTCTGGCTGCACTGTTTGACGTGACTGTAAATTAGCATAGTTGGCTAGCAAGCAAGCAAGGGATAAGAACATTGCCAGCTACTATGGCAATAGAACATTTAGAACGAACAACTGGGTCGCGTCCATAGATACAGAACAAAAAGACGACTGTGTCGCATCTCTGGCAACCGAACCGATAGAACTAATGGCTGGATTGGGAAGCAACCCTAGATTTGTATTCGGGACTATATCTTGTGGAAGGATGAAATAGTATGAAAATATGTCAATCATTATTTGAATTTGTTTGTAACTCGTTGTATAAAAGGGATAATGCCCTTGAAGCCGGTGTTTGGAGGATATATTGGCACAGTTTGTCGGCCCTCGACTTCGTCGTGCCAATATATCCTCCAAACACCGGCTTCTCAGGATTATCACTTGATTGGCTGATCCCTCCTGATGACCTGGACGGAATTATGTGATCCTTCCTTAACCCATAGGAAGTCCCACCCAGTTGACTACTTCAAAATGTGAAAGTCCTCAATAGCGCTGCCATGCTAAAACGGGATTTTGGTCCCTAAATCCTCTATCTAGCTTTGTGTTCTTCAACTACCTCAGGAGGTGGCCAGGAAGATCTAATCCAAATCAGTTAACAATGCATCTTTTGATTGTCTACACCTGTCGACAAATGTGGGCACAATCACAATGTGGAATAGATCAGGATAACTGACTCATGTTGGAACCAGGTATAAACTGAGCTTTTGTAAGGTTATTGGAGCTGTAATGGGCCTCAATTATCTCAGTGTTTTGTCCAGACACTATTTAATCTGTGTACTGTAAATGTATTTACCCTTGTCTATGAACCGTATGTTCCAATGAGATGAATGTGCAAGTGCCTTAATATGCCTTTTGAATAAAGATTAAAAAACAAATTGTATCAAACTAAATAAAATGCATGTTCTCATCTACCGGTGTATAAAACCAAAGTAAAGAAGCACACTGTGCATCAGTATGGCCGACTGGCGACAGCCTTTTAAAATGATGACTTAATAAGGAAGTGGATATTCAGAGGTTTTGGCCGTTCTTATACTAGTTCAGTATGAATTACTGAATTATGAATTATTTAATTATGAAAGTAAAATAATTAAGTTGAGGGAGTATGTCCTTTTAAGTGAACCATAATTTACTTGACTTAGTTTTCCCCTGGAAGTGTTTTGTCATCCAGAGGATATTAAATGGGAAGCATTGTCTTTTTAAAGGGGCACGATGTCACACCCTGATCTGTTTCACCTGACTTGTGCTTGTCTCCACCCCCCACCAGGTGTCTCCCATTTGTTCCCATTATCTCCTGTGTAATTATACTTGCGTTTTCTGTTTGTTTGTTGCCAGTTCGTCTTGTCCCATCAAGTCCTACCAGCGAGTTCCCGTGTTTCCTGTGCTCTAGATTTTGTTTTTCTAGTCTGCCCAGTTTTGACCATTCTGCCTGCCTTAGGCCAGCCTGCCATTCTGTACCTTTCTGACACTGCCCTGGATTACTGACCTCTGCCTGGCCTGACCCTGAGCCTGCCTGCCGTTCTGTACCTTACTGACTCTGCCCTGCATTATTGACCTCTGCCTGCCTTTGAGCTGTCGTTTGCCTGCCCCCTATTTTGTATTAAACATATGTGATTTGAACTGTCTGCATCTGGGTCTTATCCTGATAGTACGAACTGGCCATGACTGACCCAACAGACTCGGATCAGCTCAGTGACACCATCTCCTCCCCATTGGAAGAAGGGAGGAGTTACTTCACAAGCTTATGGAAGGATTCCAGACCTTGGCGCAACCCAATGACCGTGCTTTCCATACATTGCTTGAACAAGTTTGCGGATTGTCTATTAGACAGCCAGCTACTACTGTAACCTCCCAGTAGCGTGTCCCCCCCAGCCCACCATGGCTTCCCGAGAACCCTGCTTACCTACTCCGGAACGCGTCGCTGGAGATTCAGGGACATGTTGGGCGTTTCTCTCCCAGTGCTCCCTCATCTTTGAGCTACAGTCCTCTTCTTTTCCCTCGGACTGCTTGAAGGTAGCATACGTTATAACACTGATGTCCAGGAGGGCTCTCACCTGGGCTATGGCAGTGTGAGAGCAACAAGTCACCGTGTGTTTCAGTCTAGTGGAGCTCATGGCGGAGGTGAAGAAAGTGTTTGATTCTCCATTGTCCGAGAGAGAGGCTGCTTGGAAGCTATTCCGGCAACGCCTAGACTCGTAGTGTGGCAGACTATGCGGTCGATTTCCGCACGTTGGCTGCCGAAGGTGCCTGGAACCCGGAAGCCCTGTTCGTCACATTCCTTCATGGGTTATCGGAGGAGGTGAAAGACGAACTCGCAGCCCAGGAGCTGCCCATCGATCTCAAATCTCTTATCGCCGTCACCATCTGGATTGATGGGTGACTACGGGGAACGTAGGAGGGAGAGGAGGTCTGCCGACTCTTCTCCGGAGCCTACACATCCCATCCGGTTTCCGGTCACAACTTGCAGACTTGTTTACGCTGCTGTGCGTTTTTGTTGCCGATCTTACTTTGATACCTGACGGTTTTTTACTTTTTCATTACCGTATATTTTTACTTTTTCCCTCACTCAACTTTTTTCATTCAACTTTTTCACCCCGGAGGTTTTATCTGGACATGGTTCGTCAGGACTTCAAACAGCCGAAGCTAAGTAACATTAACATGATGCCTTCTAATTGCAGTCGTTGTACTTATAATATACAGGAGAACGATCGCCTTACGGCAAGGATAGCTGTGCTGCAAGCCCAGCTTCAGACGCGATCGTTAGGCAAGGGTAATTTCAGTGTAGGAAAGGATGAAACAGCGTCTGTGCCACCAGTAAGTACAGATAGTAACGTTAGTATAAACCCCCTCGCACGGTCCCCGCAGCCGGACATCTTTCTCATGGCTTCTGGAGGGAAACGCTGTAGGAATGCTCAACCGGTGTCGCTTATTCAGCCGACAGAAACTTTCAACCGGTTCTCCCCATTAAGCGAGTCGGAGTCGGAGTAAGGAGAGCTAGACTGTTTCCCGCCAAATGGTTACACAGACTGAACACCAAGAGCTATCTGTATTGTGGGACTACAGCTCATTACATTGCTACCTGTCCTGTAAAAAAAAAACCTTGCTCATCAGGAGGTATGAGTACGCGGGTGGTCATTACGGATAATGTCCAGGTTCCCCTTACTCATACCCCTCTCCATGCCCTACTGATGTGGGGTGACCGGTCCAAATCTCTCAGAGTAGTAATTGACTCTGGGGCCGACGAGAGTTTTATGGACGCTACCCTGGTGTCTGAGCTGGGAATCCCCACTCAACCCCTCTCCATTCCCATGGATGTCAGAGCGCTGGATGGGCGATCGATTGGCAGAGCCACCCACGACACGGTTCCTATCAACATGTGAGTGTCAGGCAATCACAGCGAGTCGATCCAGTTTCTACTCACCAAATCCTCTCAGGTACCCGTTGTGTTGGGGTTTTTATGGCTCCAGAGTCACAATCCCCTTGTTGATGGGACTGTTGGTTTGATCAAGGATTGAAGCCCGTTCTGCCACGCTCTTTGCATGAAGTTGGCACAGCCTGCCCTGGAACGTCTTCCTGCAGGCTCAGGAAAAGCCCCGGATCTCTCCACCGTCCCGTATAATACCAGGACCTCCGGGAGGTTTTCAGCATGGCCCGTGCCACCTCGCTTCCTCCGCATCTGTCACGCCCTGACAATAGAGAGCCTTTTTATTCTCTATTTTGGTTAGGTCGGGGTGTGACGGGGGGTGTTCTAGTCTAGGTTATTTATTTCTATGTTGGCCTAGTATGGTTCCCAATCAGAGGCAGCTGTTTATCGTTGTCTCTGATTGGGGATCATATTTAGGCAGCCATTTCCCCACTGTGTTTTGTGGGATCTTGTTTTTGTGTAGTTGCCTGTGAGCACTCCAGACGTCACGTTTCGTTCATTCTTAGTTTTTTTTGTGTGAGTTTCATTGATTAAACATGTGGAACTCTACGTACGCTGCACCTTGGTCCAGTTCTTACGACGATCGTGACAGAAGATCCCACCACAACAGGACCAAGCAGCGTGCCCAGGAGGAGATGGCATCCTGGACTTGGGAGGAAATCTTGGCAGGACACAAAAGCCTGCCGTGGAAGAAGACGCAAGGAGAGAAGGGAGGACAGCAACGACGCCGGGGTTCGCGGTCACAAAGACAGCCCAAAAGACAGCCCAAATCTTTTGGAGGGGGCACACAGGGTGGTCAGCGGAGCCGAGGAATGAGCCAGAGACCGTCAGGGAGTCGAAGGTGGAACTCGATGAAAGACTCCGGAGAGAGGTGGTGGCGATGAGAGTGCTGCAGCGCGGGCGTGCTGAGGAGCGTGACACAGTCCGGTGTCATCTGCACCGGTTTCACGCATCTGGCCTCCAGTGCGCCTCCCCAGTCTGGTACGTCCTGTGTTTCCTCCACGCACTCGCCCTGAAGTTTGTGTCACCAGTCCGGTGCAACCTGTACCGGCCCCACGCATCAGGCCTCCAGTGCGCCTCCACAGTCCGGTACGTCCTGTGCCTGCTCCCCGCACTCGCCCTGAAGAGCGTGTCACCAGTCCGGTGCAACCTGTGCCGGCTCCACGCATCAGGCCTCCAGTGCGCCTCCCCAGTCCGGTACGTCCTGTGCCTGCTCCTCGCACTCGCCCTGAAGAGCGTGTCACCAGTCCGGTGCAACCTGTGCCGGCTCCACGCATCAGGCCTTCAGTGTGCCTCCCCAGTCCGGTACGTCCTGTGTCTGCTCCTCGCACTCGCCCTGAAGTGCGTGTCACCAGTCCAGAGCCTCCGGCAACGGTCCCCAGTCCAGAGCCTCCGGCGACGGTTCACAGTCCAGAGCTACCGGCGACGGTTCACAGTCCAGAGCTTCCGGCGACGGTTCACAGTCCAGAGCTTCAGGCGACGGTTCACAGACCAGAGCTTCCAGCGACGGTCCCCAGTCCAGAGCTTCTGGCGACGGTCCCCAGTCCAGAGCTTCCAGCGACGGTTCACAGTCACAGTCTAGAGCTTCTGGCGACGGTCCCCAGTCCAGAGCTTCCGGCGACGGTTCACAGTCCAGAGCTTCCGGCAACGGTTCACAGTCCAGAGCTTCCGGCGACGGTTCACAGTCACAGTCCAGAGCTTCCGGCGACGGTTCACAGTCCGGAACCTCATGTGACGGTCCACAGCCCGGAACCTCCTGCGACGGTCCACAATCCGGAACCTTCTACGACGGTCCACAGTCCGAAACCTCCTACGACGGTCCACAGTCTGGAACCCCCTACGACGGTCCACAGTCCGGAACCCCCTACGACGATCCACAGTCCGGAACCCCCTACGATGGTCCACAGTCCGAAACCTCCTGCGACGGTCCACAGTCCGGAACCCCCTACGACGGTCCACAGTCCGGAACCCCCTACGACGGTCCACAGTCCGAAACCTCCTGCGACGGTCCACAGTCCGGAACCTCCTGCGACGGTCCACAGTCCGGAACCTCCTGTGATGGTCAACGTTCCGGAGCCTCCAGCGGGGGTCAACGGTCCGGAGCTTCCAGGCAAGGCGTCCAGTTCTGCTCCAGCGCAGGAGCCTCCCTCTGTGCTGGTGCCCAGTCCAGGCACGGTGTCCAGTCCAGCTCCAAGGCCGGATCCTTCCTCTGCACCGGTGCCCAGTCCAGGCGTCCGATCCCGCTCCATGGCAGGAGCCTTCCTCTGCGCCGATGTCCAGTCCATGGCTGGACCCTTGGTCTGGGCGGGGGCAAAGACCCGCACCAGAGCCGCCACCGAAACTAGTCACCCCCCCTACCCTCCCAAGTTGGTTTCAGGTTTTGCGGCCGGAGTCTGCACCTTTGGGGGGGTACTGTCACGCCCTGACCATAGAGAGCCTTTTTATTCTCTATTTTGGTTAGGTCGTGGTGTGACTAGGGGGGGTGTTCTAGTCTAGGTTATTTATTTCTATGTTGGCCTGGTATGGTTCACATTCAGAGGCAGCTGTTTATCGTTGTCTCTGATTGTGGATCATATTTAGGCAGCCATTTTCCCACTGTGTTTTGTGGGATCTTGTTTTTGTGTAGTTGCCTGTGAGCACTCCAGAAGTCACGTTTTGTTCATTCTTTATTGTTTTTTTGTGTGAGTTTCATTGATTAAACATGTGGAACTCTACGTACACTGCGACTTGGTACAGTTCTTACGACGATCGTGACAGCATCGGCCCAATGACTGCGCCATCGACCTTCTCCCAGGCACTACTTCACCTCAGGGATGGCTTTATTCCCTGTCGGGTCCGGAGAACAAGGCGATGGAAACGTACATTGAGGACTCACTGGCTGCAGGGGTATCCGTCCTTCTGCCTCCCCTGCGGCCGCTGTGTTCTTCTTTGTGGAGAAGGACAAAACCCTTGTGTATCAACTACCGGGACCTGAATGACATCACGGTTAAAGGTTGTTACCCGCTTCCACTCATCGCCTTGGCTTTCAAGCCTCTCCAGGGGGCTACCGTCTTCTCCAAGTTGGACCTCCGGAATGCCTACCATCTGGTACGGATACGGGAAGGGGATGAGTGGAATACCGCTATTAACACGGCTAGCGGGAACTACAAATATCTGGTGATGCCATTCGGACTGACCAATGCTCCTGCTGTATTCCAGGCCCTGGTTAACGACATTCTCTGTGACATGTTGAACCGGTTTGTGTTTGTCAACCGTTTCTCGACTGGCCTGCCAACCTGGCCTTTGCACAACAATGTTTTTGGTGGCCCACCTTGGTTCCTACGCGTTCCTCACCGCCTGCACCGTGTGTTCCCAGAATACAACTCTGCTCCGGCTGGCCTCCTTCAACCTCTTCCCATTCCCTAGACTTTGTCATGGGTCTCACTCCATCAGATGGCAACACCACTATCCTCACGGTGGTGGATAGGTTTTCCAAAACTGCCCATTTCATTCCCCTTCCCAAGTTACCTTCAGCCAAGGAAATGTCCCAGCTTATGGTGCAGCACATCTTCCAGATCCATGGACTTCCAGTGGACAACGTGGTCCTCAGTTCTCGTCCCGGTTCTGGAAGGCATTCTGCACCTTCATTGTGGCATCAGCCAGCCTGTCCTCCGGTTTCCACCCCCAATCTAACGGCCAGTCGGAGCGAGCCAATCAGGACCTGGAGACGACTCTTCATTGCCTCATCTCTGCCAACCCCACCACCCGGAGCCAGCAACTCGTGTGGGTGGAATACGCCCACAAAACCCTTACCTGCTCAGCTGCTGGTCTCTCACCGTTCGAGTGTTCCATAGGTTATCAGCCTCCGCTCTTCCCTGAGCAGGAGGAAGAGGTCAGCATACCCTCTGCCCAGATGTTCGTCCGCCGCTGTCGCCGTACCTGGAAGAGAGCCCAGTCCACCCTCCTCAAGACCACCTCCAAGTATCGGAGCTGGCAGAGGGCTCATACCCTCTGCCACCGGACCCCTGCTCCCTGCTATCGTCTCGGGCAGAGGGTATGGCTGTCCATTCGGGATCTGCCCCTCCGGGTGGAGTTCCGCAAACTTTCCCTCCGTTTTATCTGCCCTTTCCCCATCTAAGGTCCTTAGCCCCTCTGCTGTTCGCCTTCTGTTGCCCTGCACTTTCCGTATGCATCCCACTTTCCATGTATCTAGAATTAAACAGCCCTTTGTCTCTTGTTGCCAGTTCGTCTTGTCCTGTCAGGTCCTACAAGCGTGTTCCTGAGCTCTAGTTTTTGTTTTTCCTAGTCGTCCCAGTTTTGACCATTCTGCCTGCCCTGATCCTGAGCCTGCCTGCCTTTCTGTACCTTACTGACTCTGCCCTGGATTACTGACCTCTGCCTGCTCTTGATCTGTCATTTACCTGCCCCCTGTTTTGTAATAAATAAGTATGGAATTACTTTTAAGCAGAACAATTGTTTTTTTTAAGGTAATAAAACTGAACTGGGTCTATTCCTTCCAAACTAAATGTTTTCTCTCTGTTTATTCCCTCTATCTTCCTGACCTCACTGACCGATCAGTCTTGTTGTGGTTTAGAGAGGTCAGTTCCCCCTTTTCCCTGTTCCCCTCTTTCCCCACTCTCTCAGGTCTTATCTTGTTTTTAATTATTGCCTGGTTGCTGAGCCTACTGTCAACATTCTCCTCCCTCTCTCCCCCTCCAGCCATCGCTCCTCCCTTTCTCCCTCTCTCCCCAGCCTCCAGCCCTGTTGATAGACCCTAGTCACACCTGCAGACACCTGTGCCTTTGTCCTGTGTTTAATACCTCCAGCCCTCTTACACCCAGGGGCTGGGGCGTCTTGGGGAAGCTCTGCTCCACAAGTTCCCATCAGCTTTGTCTGTAAACTCCATTGTTTCAGCAGCTTTTCAGCCATGATAAGATAAAGGCAGGAAAGACTGTGTCATTAACATATGCTGAGACATTCTAACAATCTATATTTCTTTTTAAAAGGAAAACATTGCCACAGGGACAAATCTGAGTGGTGATGATGGTTCATAAAGCTTGGTGAGGTTATTGAACTGTATCTCAGTCCATGTTATTCTTCTATGTTCTATCTTCTTAACTCCTAAACTAAACATGGTTTGATTGAATGTTTGCAATGAGGCCACGCAATGAGTTGGGTGGGGGAATAGACAGTGTCCGTGGTTTTAACAGGTTGGTTAGGCGTCATTTGGATAGAGAATCCATGTTAAACGGTTGTGAGTCTGGGGTAGGGGGGTAGTAGGAGAGAGAGAGAGACATATGGTACAGTTTGACCAGATTGTCAGTTTTTCACTTGCTATACATTTATCTTTTTATGACCGTATTTTAAGCTTCCTAAAAATAAAGTTAAGGTTACCAGTTACCACCACTGCTGCTGTGCTAACCGGCTGGGGTAGCTATATTAAACAGGGAGCAAAATACCAGTTGTACAAGACTACTTAAAAGCCACTGACCCTCCTCTACCCCCTGTCTCCACTCTGCCTTGCCTGACACACCCTACCCCCCCTACCCATTCCCCCACTACAGACCTTTTATATGTTGTGGACTGGACAGCATAGAGCAGTGCGGCAGGAGCAGTGCACCCACTTCAGACCACTATAAACATGTCACTCCCTGATGACAGACTGGGCCTGGGGATGTTTTATAGAAATGGACCTCAACTACAGCTCATTAGAAGAGTTAAATTGGAACCATGAGGCATGGGAAGGGATGGTGTAAATGGAAGAGCAGGACAGGGGAATCTGTATGGGGGTTGGGAGTTGGGGGTGGGGGTTAGGACAGCTTTGAAGTGCTTGAGGAAAGCTGTCCTTTAATGTGACATGTTCTGAAATGTAATGTTGAAATTGTTTCACTGTATAACACACTGTGCAAACACATTTTCTCACTAATAAAATGTGAATTGAATCTCAAATATATCTTTCTAAATGATAAGAAAAATTGTTTGGATTCAAATAAGCAATTTTTGTAATCCCATAAACTGCGTTGTGCTGCCTTCCATCCACCAACCATATTACCCTTCCTTTCCTTTCAAAGGAAAATGTATTTAGTACCTTGTTATTGACAACACTAATGTCCATGTTCCTCAGTCTTCTCCCTCAACACCTGTTGTACATAACCTCTCTTGACAATCACTTAATTCTAATTTAACCTCAGTAATCCATACCTTCAGGTAGGTCCTCTCCTATGCAGAAACTATTCCGTCCAGTCCACATCCTCATGTTTTTCGTCCTTTATCTATCTCCAACTTTAATTTTAGCCTTTTGTTTAGACACCTCCCTCAATAAACCATGCAATTACTTTCCTCCTCCATCTCCCTTCTTCCTCCCATTCCCTCCCTCCTTCCCTCACTTAACTGGACCATTGCTAGGTCTAATTGACTCTGAGGCTGAAGAGAGACCTGATTGTCTCCGTGGTAACTATAGTGGTGTAACTACAGTGGCGCTGTCAAAGGGGTTATTGTGTCGACCAGAGAGTAAATCTCAGTCGACCGCTTTGTTTGTGGCGCCTGCAAGAAGATAATGAAGGTATTTTGGTTAAGAGGTGGAGGCAAGGAGATCAAGGTGGAGGGGAATACAGGCAGTAAGATTATGGCAATAGAAAGAGGCATTTAGAGGACAGAGGGATGGAAAGATGAAAGAGGGAGGAATGGACAGGAGAGTTTAACGTGTGATTTCTATGCAGCATTTTACCTTAAGACTTTTGTTAACACTTGCTACCTCTGCAATATAAACCTTCATGGAACTAAGTGGTGAGAGGAGACTTAGGGGGTTGAAAACATGTAAATAACACCAATGGAAGTAAATTGCATAGTTTTTTACTAAAGCACCTTTCCATGTCATGACTTCCAAACCATGACACTCATACATACTCCTCTACCAAGACCATGAGTTATTATTTACGTAATATAATTATTTAGCTCATTTCACATTCTGCAAACGTTCAAACTGCCAAAGTCTTCTTGACGTCCATGCACAAAATATCCAGAGTTTAATATCCAAAATATCCATCATGCATTAGTGTGATAAATGTAGGATATGAAAATATACCATCTGATCTCTATCTAACTTAAGTGTTTTAATATTGTTGTTGCAAGTGTCATTTTCATTACAGTTAGTTGTAAAGAGGTTTATCAAAAAACAGAAAAGGGTAGAAAAATAACACTGCTCTAGAATCAGCCAAGCACAATACACTAAAGGCGTTCATCAACTATCAACGTGGCAGGTGTGCAGACTTCACAATAGAAAGGTCATGTAGAAATAGTAGTTTTCAGAAACAACTAAACCTTCAAACACTACAGCACCAACAACAGCATCTTAGTTATAATCAATAAATAAAAGAAACAACAAAAATCTTAATTACTAAATTATCATCAATGGCCAGCTTTAACTTCCCATTTATTAGGCAATAATACGCTGTCTGCACAATGCAAGATCATCTTTAATTCTTATAATATAAGACATAAATTAGATTATTTGTGTAAATATAAAATTAAATAATACATCAGAGGAAGCATACACATTTGCAAACCCAAAAACAAAATGGATGCAGTATCAGATTAAACCACTATTTGTCTGTTTCTTACTGAAGTAATAAAGTACAAAATGAAACTTTATGGAGTAAGCAATGCCCCATAAACTCCCTCATACTATCTACACTTATTTTCTTCTTTGGCTTCCTAGTAATATTACCTCTGCTCTTGCAGAAAATGAAGAAATGTTGTGTGTGGTGGCTGTGTGTACATGTGTGTGTGTGGTCCACAGAATGTGTATTTTCAACCTGCCTGCCCGGTTATCTTGATCTATGACAAATGCATCCTTTGACAAACAATGTCAGAGTGTGGGAAGCATGTACTAATACAAAAGAATGATGTTTGTCTTTAGCTACATACTTAACTTTGCAGCACAACAACGGTGCCACAACTAACCCTACAAGACAACACATAGAATGAAGTTAGATCTCCAGCAGTCCACTGCTTGTTTCCACCCCATTGCCTGAACCAGTTTTCTCTCCTTTGTTAGTTGGGTCACTAGGGACTCCTCCATTATTCTGCACGGCCGTGTTGGGTTTATTGGGGTCTGCCATCTCCTCATTCCTGGGGTCCTGGGCCTCTCCCTCCCCAGTCTTTCCCTGCTGCAGGGCAGACTCTGCGTGCGTCTTCTGGTGCTTGCTGAGGTGGTCACTGCGGGTGAATCTCTTGTTACACAGCAGGCAGGTGAACTTCTTCTCCCGCGTGTGTGTGCGGACATGCCTCTCCAGTTCGTCGGAGCGTGTGAAGCGCTTCCCACAGAACAGCCAGTTGCAGACGAAGGGTCTCTCCCCAGTGTGCCAGCGGAGGTGGGCCTTGAGATGCGAGGCCTTCCCATAGACTTTCCCACACCCTGGGATGTGGCAGCTATGGACAGGCTTCTTCCTCAGGGATGCAGCTGAGGCCCCCAGCCGCTCCAACTCCTGGCAGTTGGGACAGTCACAGGAGGACCTGCCAGTGGTGGTTCCTCCATACCCTCGTGATCCAGCTGCAGGCTTCAGGCCCATCTGACTCTCCATCAGCCCCCCGCCGGACACCTGCTTGGGCTTGTACATGTCCTGAGGCAGCATGTGCTGGGAGGACTGGAGGAGGTGTGATGAGGAGCCCAGGCTCACTGAGGGGTACTGAGCTGCATTGATGGAGGTGAAGTCAGAGGCGTAGCTGGGCAGCTGGGGGCTGAGGGAGGCTTGGGGAGGGATGGGCTGGAGCGAGCCCTGGAGGCTGTCGGTCTGGGGCTGGGCAGCACTTAACCAGTTGGTGTTGGGGTGGACTTCCCACCAGGAGGATGTGGCATTGGAGGGGGCGGCAGTGATACTGGGGTGGATGCCAGCCTTGTACCAGGAGCCGTAGGGGTGGGTCATGTCCAGGGAGGTGTAGACGCTGGTCAGACAGTCGGCTGTGCTGTGGGCCTTGGACACCAGCAAGGACTGCTCCTGGGACATGGAGGTCTGGAAGGAGTGGGAGAAGGGGTTGTACTCAGACGTGTACCCCCCAGAAGACGGCGGTGGACTCTCGGTGGGCGTGAGTAGCCCCCCTCCGGAGCTGAACAACCCAGTGTAGGAGTTCTCAATGCTCTCCCCTCCTCTGCCATTCTTCTGGAGGTCTAAGGTCATGCTGTACTGCTTCTTGCCTGGAGCGGTGCTGCCGGGGCCAGCCTTTCCAGGTGTGGCTGAGTCCCTCACAGGGCTTCCAAACTTGTTGCTGGTGGCGGTTAGCATAGCAAAAGAACTGGAGCCGTAACGAGCTTCCTCCTAGAGAGATTAGGAGACAGGAGGGATTACACACAGGAAATGGCTGCTACTACTTCTGCTTCTGTCAGTGTCAACACTAATCAAAACAGTATGGCAGGCTGTTTTTTCTGCTTTCCCCTCAAATTCGTTTTTCAGCTGAATTGAAATGACTGTCTTGATATAGGCTGCTTGTTTTGGCAAAGTGACTGAAGAATGAAAGAAAAGCCTTCCTGGATGGGCAATTCTAATGTAACTCTATGGCAGCACCCAAGGGGCTTGAATTTCCGAGCTCCACCCTTCGATTTTGCAGTGATGTAGTGTCCCTATGAGTGGCAGAACACTGAGCCAATCACGGCGCAACTAGAGAACGTTACCAACCCCTACACTCTGTATTTTTCCGCTGGCTACCCCACCACCACAGAAAGCACTGAGCTAGGCTGAAATTTGGAGCTGCCTTACTCAAGAAAGCAAAAAAGAGACTAAGTTTGTATGAGGCTTTATTAACTCAATGATGATGATGATTGTATTTACATTGTTTTTTGCAAACTGATATGTGACACGTATTAATGCCCCCCCCCCCCCCCAAAAAAATGTGGGGCCTGTTTTGCATGTTATTTTGGCATGAATATGTTTCACACATCAGTTTGCAAACAATGTACTATATATATATATATATATATATATATATATATATATATATATATATAAATAATTTTGCTAAACAGGTGGGGCTCAAAATAGGTGGGGCAGCCAGAATGGCGGGTCGCACTGTCCACAATACTAATCTAATTTACAGTGAAAAGAAGGAAGCCTGTACAGAATAAAAATATTCTAAAATGTTCATCCTGTTTACAACAAAACAGTAAAGTAGTACTGCAGAACATTTGGCAAAATAATTCACTTTTTTTCCTAAATACAAAATGTTATGTCTAGGGCAAATCCAATACAACCCATTACTGAATACCACTCTCCATATTTTCAAGCATAGTGGTGGCTGCATCATGTTATGGGTATGCTTGTAATCGTTTAAGGACTGCAGAGTTTTTAAGGATACAACATTTATGGAATAGAGTTAAGCACAGACAAAATCCTAGAGGAAAACCTGGTTTAGTCTGCTTTCCACCAGGCACTGGGAGAGGAATTCACCTTTCAGCAGGACAATAACCTAATGCACAAGGGCATGTCTACACTGGAGTTGCTTATCAATAAGACAGTGAATGTGCCTGAGGACTGAGTTAAATTTTTTACATTTCAGATAAAGAATGAAGAGAAATTATAGATAAAATGTATTGGTGCTCATCGGCCACTGGACATAAACATTACACAACAAGTTGGAAATCACAAATTCAACAATGAGTGGTTTGGAAGGAATCAGTGGCTAACTGCAAGCATTGCAAAGCAATCACTAGCCTGCTATTTAGTGGAGTGGGAATGTGGTCCCAACTCTGGGTTTAAGAGTCTCTTAAATGGATAAACATTCAACATTGGCCATGCCGTCAATCCAGCATTACTTCTTCCGCGCTCAAAACAACTGGAAACTCAGAACTGGAAAATCTGACTATAGTGCATTCAAGACAAATGGGAACTCAGAAAAAAACTAGCTCCGACTAGGTAAATAAGTTTTGAACGGTCATCCAACAATGGGAATTGCAAGTCGGGAACACTGGCCTCTTTCTAGAGCTCCAACCTGAAGATCACTGACGTCATCATGATTCAACCTTGTACTTTTCAGAGTTCCCAGTTGTCTTGAAGCACCATAAATCCAGAGAATGCCAGACTTTGATGACAAAGTTTGATGACAAAATTTGGCCACGTAGTAAGCTGTTAGCTGTTGGTGGTGCACATGTTGCCTATAGCCTGTTTTAGAGAAATGTCATCTTCAAAAATTGTAAGTGCTTTCATTGTCTGCTTATATGCACCCTTTATTTATCCTACGGTTCTAACTGTAAGAATGGCCCATGTTCTGAATTCTGCCTCTGTAAATTTAAAAAGTGCTGAACAAATAGTTATATATATATTTTTTATCTTTATTTAACTAGGCAAGTCAGTTAAGAACAAATTCTTATTTTCAATGACAGCCTAGGAACAGTGGGTTAACTGCCTTGTTCAGGGGCAGAACGACAGATTTGTAGCTTGTCAGCTCGGGGATTCAATCTTGCAACCTTTCGGTTTTTGCAACCAATGCTCTAACCACTAGGCTACGCTGCCACCCATCCTAGCTCGCTCATAGATGTCTTAATCAAAAATACGGATTGCCTCTCATCCGCTCGTCATCCCCTTATGCCATAGTTTGTATATCTCAATTGTCAGTAGAAACCACATTTGTTTAAGCAAGTTAGCCATATCAGTTATATATATTTTTTAAAGGCAGTAAATGAGGCTGAATGAACTGTTTCACTGCCAGACAAGACTCTGCTGATAGCCAGGTGTAGCAGTGGTAAGGTGTAGGCCCTAACAGCTTGTGGGCACTGTTTGTCACCATTATAGTGCAATTAATGTATTGTTTAGTGTTGTGTAGTGGCTTTGCTGGCATGCATAATTATAATTTTTTGATTGCCCCACCAAGATATACAGTTGAAGTCGGAAGTTTACATACACCTTAGCCAAATACATTTAAACTCAGTTTTTCACAGTTCCTGACATTTAATCCTAGTACAAATAGGTCAGTTTGGATCAAAACTTTATTTTAAGAATGTGAAATGTCAGAGTAACAGTAGAGAGAATGATTTATTTCAGCTTTTATTTCTTTCATCACATTCCTAGTAGGTCAGAAGTTTACATACACTCAATTAGTATTTGGTATCATTGCCCTTAAATTGTTTAACTTGGGTCAAACGTTTCAGGTAGCCTTCCACAAGATTACCACAAAAAGTTGGGTGAATTTTGGCCCATTCCTCCTGACAGAGCTGGTGTAACTGAGTCAGGTTTGTAGGCCTCCCTGCTCGCACACACTTTTTCTGTTCTGCCCACAAATTGTATGTAGGATTTAGTTCAGGGCTTTGTGATGGCCTCTCCAATACCTTAACTTTGTTGTCCTTAGGCCATTTTGCCACAACTTTGGAAGTATGCTTGGGGTCATTGTTCATTTGGAAGACCCATTTGCGACCAAGCTTTAACTTCCTGACTGATGTCTTGAGATGTTGCTTCAATATAGCCACATCATTTTCCTCCCTTATCATGCCATCTATTTTGTGAAGTGCACCAGTCCCTCCTGCAGCAAAGCAGCCCCACAACATGATGCTTCCACCCCCGTGCTTCACGGTTGGGATGGTGTTCTTCGCCTTGCTAGCCTCCCCCTTTTTCCTCCAAACATAACAATGGTCATTATGGCCAAACAGTTCTATTTTTGTTTCATCAGACCAGAGGACATTTCTCGACAAAGTATGATCTTCGTCCCCATGTGCAGTTGCAAACCGTAGTCTGGCTTTTTTATGGTGGTTTTGGAGCAGTGGCCTCTTCCTTGCTGAGCGGCCTTTCAGGTTATATCGATATAGGACTCGTTTTACTGTGGATAGAGATACTTTTGTACCTTTTCCTCCAGCATCTTCACAAGGTCCTTTGCTGTTGTTCTGGGATTGATTTGAACTTTTCGCACCAAAGTACATTCATCTCTATGAAACTGAAGACGTCTCCTTCCTGAGCGGTATGATGGCTGCATGGTCCCATGGTGTTTATACTTGCATACTATTGTTTGTACAGATGAACGTGGTACCTTCAGGAGTTTGGAAATTGCTCCCAAGGATGAACCAGACTTGTGGAGGTCTACAATTTTTTCTGAGGTCTTGGCTGATTTCTTTTGACTTTCCCATGATGTCAAGCAAAGATGCACTGAGTTTGAAGGTAGGCCTTGAAATACATCCACAGGTACACCTCCACTTGACTCAAATTTTGTCAATTAGCCCATCGGAAGCTTCTAAAGCCATGACATAATTTTCTGGAATTTTCAAGCTGTTTAAAGGCACAGTCAACTTAGTGTATGTAAACTTCTGACCCACTGGAATTGTGATACAGTGAATTATAAGTGAAATAATCTGTCTGTAAACAATTGTTGGAAAAATTACGTGCCATGCACAAAGTAGATGTCCTAACTCACTTGCCAAAACTATAGTATGTTAGCAAGAAATTTGTGGAGAGGCTGAAAAACGAGTTTTAATGACTCCAACCTAAGTGTATGTAAACTTCCGACTTCAACTGTACATGCTAAAATCGTCACTGATTGTGGAGTAACAACAATGTTGTTGAACCATCCTCAGTTTTTTCCTATCACTGCCATTAAACTCTGTAACTGTTTTAAAGTCACCATTGGCCTCATGGTGAAATCCCTGAGCGGTTACCTTCCTCTCCGTCAACGGAGTTAGGAAGGACGTCTGTATGTTTGTAGTGACTGAGTGTATTGATACACCGTCCAAAGTGTAATTCATAATTTCACCATGCTCCAAGGGATATTCAATGTCTGCTGTTTTTTATCCACCTATCAATAGGTGCCCTTTGCGAGACATTGGTCTTTGTGGTTGAATCTGTGTTTGAAATCCACTGTTTGACTGAGGGACCTTACAGTATGTGTGGGGTACAGAGATGAGGTAGTCATTCAAAAATCATATTAATCACTATTATTGCAGAGTCCATGCAACTTATTATGTGACTTGTTAAGCAAATTTGTACTCCTGAACTTATGAAGGATTGTCATAACAAAGGTGTTGAATACTTATTGACTTCAGACATTTCAGCTTTCATGTTTCATTTTTAATTACTTTGACATTATGGGGTACTATGTGTAGGCCAGTGACCAGAAACATCTCAATTGAATCAATTTTAAATTCAGGCTGTAACACAACAAAATGTTGAAAAAGTCAAGGGGTGTGAATACTTTAAGCAACCAGTCTTGCAAGGGCCGTGGGCTTAAATCAACATAAGGTTGACCAGTTTTTTATGGCCTACAAGGACGTTTTAAACCGCATCAGGGACGTCAGGCCAACAAAGATTTGGAAAATAGATGAGACTGGAATACGAAATGTCCAGAAACCTTTGCCTGCAACAAGGGAGCAGTATAGGTTGCACGGATGACCAGCTCAGAGGGGCTTCACAGTAATTTGTGCTATCAGTGTAGAGGAGCAGTACGTACCGCCCCTCTTCCACCGGAAGAAGATGAATGAACAGCTGCTGGTTAGAGCACCTCCAGGGTCCGTTGGAAGGGTAAGTGACTCAGGCTGTGTCGAAAGTGCCATCTTTGACGACTGGCTCTACCACTTCGCCCACAGTGTTGGTTGCACCCCTGAGGAACCTCACATCCTTATCATCGATGGGCACCACTCCCATAAGACCCTGGAGGCTTTCTTGACAGCAAGAGGCCAGGGAGTTATTCTCATCACTCTGCCACCCCACTGCAGCCAGAAGATGCAGCCGTTAGACCGTACCGTCTTCAAGGGTCTGAAGGCCTTTACAACAGGGCAGGAGATCAGTGGATGACGACAATTCCTGGGAAAAAAATAGGTATATACCAAGTGGCTGGCCTCTTCGCAAAGGCCTATAACAAGGTGGCTTGTGTGGAGAAGGGGAGTAGAGGCTTCCGGGCCAGTGGGCTGTGGCCTTTGAAAAGGACATCTTCACAGAGGCAGACTTCTTGGCCACTGAGGTTATAGAGCAGCCTGAGCCCATTGCTGGTAAGAAAAAGTAATCTAAATGAATGAAAAATAGCAGAAGCAGCATGTACTTGGTAGAAAGTGTTTATTGTACTAACACCAATGTATTGTTTTTGTTGTTTATTTTCAATGCATAATCTCCATTCAACCACAGTGCTCTACCGCCACCGCTGCCACCTCTACCACTGCCATCACTAGCTCTACAGTACCTCCACCAGCTCTAACACCAAAAGCTCTACCTCCACCACATCTACTTTTGCCACAACCTCCACCCTGCATCCTACCCTTGTTCCAAATGTTGTTAACAAAAAATACATTCAGTACTCATTTTAGGGAATAAATATATTTGTATATAGTGATTAGAAGTGTTTATTGTACCAATCCTCTTGTTTGTTTGTTTGTTTGTTTGTTTTTGCTTAAACCAACAGCCAACAGCTGCAGCAGTTGTATTGGAGTTGTCCCTGAGGTCGAAGCTCCAGGAGGAGAGGCCGAAAACAGCTCCTTTTCTGTGAGGAGCTGTTTTCAGTCACAGGTTGGGACTGGATTATGTGTGAGCAGTGCAGGAGGTGGTTTCATGAGTAGTGCTCCAACTTTACTGGGCATTGCTTAATTTGTGACCTATGTACAAATTAGAATTGTGCAATAGCAGAGCATGAGAGATGCGACATCAATGTTACACTGAATTAGTTAACTTTTTTGGGATAGGGGGCAGCATTCGGAATTTTGGATGAAAAGCGTGCCCAAGTAAACTGCCTGCTACTCAGGCCCAGAAGCTAGGATATGCATATAATTAGATTTGGATAGAAAACATTCTAAAGTTTCTAAAACTGTTAAAATTATGTCTGTGAGTATAACAGAACTTATTTGGCAGGCGAAACCCTGAGGACAAACCATCCAGGATTTTTTTTTTTTGTTGAGGTGACAGTGTTTTCAATGGGTTTTCTATATGGATCTAGATTTCTAAGGCACTTTGTTTTCATCCGGTATTGAACACAGTTTATCCCGTCTTAAATTTGATTGATTATTTATGTTAAAAATACCTAAAGTTGTATTAGGAAAGTTGTTTGAAGTGTTTGGATCAAGATTACAGGTAACTTATTAGATATTTTGTAGTCATATTGCGCGAGTTGGAACCGGTGTTTTTCTGATTCAAACGCGCCAAATAAATGGACATTTTGGAGATATAACGACGGAATTTATCGAACAAAAGGACCATTTATGATGTTTATGGGACATATTGGAGTGCCAACAGAAGAAGATCTTCAAAGGTAAGGCATAAATTATATTGTTATTTCTGAGTTTTGTGTCGCGCCTGGCGGGTTGAATTATGATTGTCATGTGTTTGTTTGATCGGGTGCTGTCCTCAGATAATAGCATGGTTTGCTTTCGCCATAAAGCCTTTTTGAAATCTGACACGGTGGCTAGATTAACAAGAAGTTAAGCTTTAATTTGGTGTATTGCACTTGTGAATGTATGAAAGTTAAATATAATTTTTGGGGAATTTCGCGCTCTGCCATTTCAACGGATGTTGTCGAAAAGTTAGCGGAACCCCTAGCCGTAAAAGGTTAAGTGATGATTTATTGTTATTAAATGTTATATTCCAATTAGCTTAGTTATATTCCATTCTAATATTATATTCCAATTAATTTTAATTTTTCTTAATAATTCAAAACAAATATTGAAAACCTTTTCCTCTTGAATGTCATTTTAAAGACTGCTGGGATTTAAAATCTTGCAATATTTCAATAATATTTAGTGCAATTGTACATAATGGATTACATGGGAAAAGAACAACAAAGAAAGAACAAAGAAAATGAATGTGCAGGTGAGTTAAAACCTCTTAAGGATCTACCACTTTTTTTTCAATTTTCGCCTAAAATGACATACCCAAATTGAACTGCCTGTAGCTCAGGCATTGAAGCAAGGATATGCATATTCTTGATACCATTTGAAAGGGAACACTTTGAATTTTGTGGAAATGTGAATGTAGGAGAATATAACACAATAGATCTGGTGAAAAGAAAATACTTTTGTTGTTGGCCACTAGATGGCAGCAGTGTATGTGCAACGTTTTAGACTGATCCAATGAACCGTTGCATTTATGTTCAACATTTTGTATCAAGACTGCCCAAATGTGCCTAATTCGTTTATGAATAACTTTTCAAGTTTATAACTGTGCACTTGTTACTTACAACCTCATGCTAATCGCATTAGCCTATGTTAGCTCAACCGTCCCGTGGGGGACCCACTGATCCTGAAGAAGAATTGCGAAATAAAATAGTTTAAATGGATTAACTCTATGCCATAATCTTCTGCAATAACCACCATACTTTAAAAACGTCCCTTTTCTAAAAACAACAATTAATGACATTCTTCTTAGTGTAGGCTAGTTACCCCCCTAGTACCCTATAGCCTACTCGATTATTGGGCAGATTCAAGTTATTACACTTAAGACCATTTAGGTATGTAGTCTCCTCCTTACAGACGCAACAAAGTCCCCAGGGGCGCCGCATGGCTGTTGAGGGTGGATTTACCAGTCTCCCTAATAAGCGCCTGCTGTCGACTTAGCGTATCCTGTTGCCTTAGCTCCCGTTTCCAGGTTAATTGCTCTCAATCCATTTTCAACCCTCTCCCCGTTGAGTCTTAACTTTTATGTCCCCTGCTTAAGTTTTGATGACCGGCAGAGATGTAGGCTAATACTTTAATTGCAGTGGAATCTTTTTGGAAGGGTTGGAGAGAGATTGCGTAGCGTGTAACTTAATGTAGCGTTTCTTGTTGATTTTGTTGTTGACTGATTTGCCAAGCATGTGGGCTCCAAGCTGTCGTCCAAGCAGTGGACCTAACCAAACTTTTCAGTAAGAATCTTCGGTCAGATAGAGCTTCCGTGTTTTCCTATGTCTGCTATATCATCCAACGTGCCTAACGGTAACATTAGCAGTTTGGATAGGCTAAGCCTAAATATTACAGCATTGGCCTATGACTGACATTTATAACACGCATTCCAAATGGTAATTATATTACCTACACTTTAATGCTGTTGATGACCTTCAAAATAAAGTCCCTGCTTTTGGCAGAATTGTAGTCAGAGAATGCAGTTACGCACACCAATTCTGACAGATGGAGAGCCAACCGTTATATTTAGGCCGTAGCCTATAGGTTTTCACAATCTAATATTGTCTTATAAAAGCCTATTTGTCGAATGTCAACAGTGCAACGTTCTTTCTCATTTTCTCCATTACCTCAAGAACATACGCTAACGACATGACTGATCGTTCAAGGAGCGCACTGAACAGACAGATATAGTAGCCTACCAGTGCGCATTAAGTTTACCTCGCCACTCAGTTCATGAAAAATACAGCAGCAATTGGCGCCTAACTGTAAAACAACTTAAAAGTTAATACAAAAACACATACAAGTATATTCCATACCTCCAGGATAGATGCAGCCATCCCTGAGAAACAAAGTCCAAAGAGTCGAGAGGGAAGTTGGATAGACTGTTCTCTTCTCTGCTCGTGGTCCCAGGACAGTTTGGGAGAACTCCGGCACGAGCGCACAGACCTCTTTGGAAAGAAAGAGCCCGCCCCTTAATTATAGGGTCCGCGCGCTTTGAAGATTCGCTCAGAGTCAATAAAGGAGAGAGGGAAGGAAAAAGGATGGAGTGCATTGGAGGAGAAGAGAAGACATCCCACCTCCCAAATTTCAGATTGACAAATCCAGATTAATCTTTGGGAAATGGGTGGTTGGCGATTACAGGGGCTATTATGAAAGAATAGATAAAGACTTCAATTGTTAGGTAATTTACACCCTGCTTGCATCAAAGCCATCACCATGCTCATTCAGGTTCACAGTATAGAAACGCATGCGTTCTGTCAGCGTCAACATTATATAGGTAGCCTATTTATAGCCTACCTGCTAATATTAAGCCTAATAATGTTGAACATCTTTGGCGCTAATGATGCATTGATAGAACATATGTTTAATGGCAAAAGCATGCGTTATGGTCTCCATATAGGCCGAATCTTCAAATATAACACAATAATACCATAATAGTAAAACGCCTACTACTTCAACTGTAGCCTACCCCTTACAATTAATAATACATTTGGGTCTAGGCTACTATGGTCAATAATAATAATATTGTTATTAATAGCAGTAAAGCTGCTTGCTTTCGATATTGTTGTTGTGACACTCATCCAGAAAGGAAAGGAACATGCAGGCCACGAATAAATCAATCAATTAAGCCGGTCGGGTCTGCGGTTTGCTTCACAGGTTTTATTGTTGAGTTTTTAACCCGCTTTCTTTTTTCAATATTCTGAAACGCAGTTAAATGCTTTTGTAGGCATGATCTCTAATGATTGAAAGGATTCAACTGCTCGAAATTACAACAAAAAAAGAAATACTGCCATCAAATAAAATAAATTCCGAACACGGCTTTTAAGCTAATGGTTGGAGTAAAAACAAGACTTTGTTTCCTCGTTTTGGACTAAGTCTCCAGAAAGAAAATCCCTGACGATTTTAATAGATAGACCTACATGTGGAAATATTTACTATACTCCAACACAGCAGTAGGCCTACTTAAATCCATCTTCAGGTCTGTTACGACATTATTTCTCCATGATTTTATTTTGCAAATAGCTGTGATTAGTAGGCAACCTCATACAAACGCTGTGTCTTTCTTGAAACGTATATTTTATAGAGCATCATTTCCACCACCTGTCCTCCTTTATTAGTGGCTCTATTAAATCACATCCGCTTTAGCCGACATCTGCATAGTGGTTGGGTGTCGGAGGTGGAACTGCGTTATAGCTAGTTGTCAAATCCACAAGCTGCTCCTGCCGTTAAAGAGGACATTGTTGGCTGCACTGCGTTGCATTAAGAGAAATCCCATGCAGCCTTGTTTACAAGTTCTGCACCTCGATTAGGATGAAAAAAAATCCTCATTATTTCCTTTAATGATTTTTCATTTTGAGCGTAACTATTTATTATATAGCGTACATTTTATCGTTCTGAATTTCTAACAGGAGTGGGGCGGGTGTGGCTTCATGACTATGATCGCAAGAGCAGCTGCTCACCGATTTGAAGGCTCCAATGCAGTTAAACATCGAACACCACCAAAACATCCGCTGTGTGGTTGTCTGCTATCGCCGGTTAACGCTTGATCCGAGGTCTAACTTCGATTTATATTCATACTTGAATGTCATGATTTACGGTTTCAGGCATACAAATAACGATAGCGACAGAATTATGTAGGCTATAGAAGATTGAGAATATGTTTTCAGATTAGGACATTTGGATTTGAAATGTAGGCCAATCACCATTACAGGTCACTCAGAGTGCAATGCCTACATAAAGCGGAGGAAAGAAACTTAAATTGTTCCTAGCAAGGGAGAAATTGTGTAGTTATTGGGTGGATTAACAGTAGACAGTGTGTCTGGGGTGCTCAACTGATATAAATATATATATATAAAATATATAAACATTTTAAAACGTATTTCCTGCAATTCTACACAGTTTGACTACTTATTATGCCTCTCTTGAGGGGTATTTGAGTAGTATTTTGAAAACACAGTATAAGTGGAAGGATAAGTGGAAGAATAAGTCATCACCATCATTAATTAATGTATTTCAAGGCAAATATTTTAAGAAGACAACATTTGAAGACTGATTTGTATTATAGTTGGAGTTTGCCTACCTTATGTCCAGTCCGCTTTTTAAAAAATATAGTAATTGAGTGTAAACATACCATGGACAAGGACTGACACTTGTCAGTGACAGAAGTATAGACGACATGGTACTGTTTTGGTTCCTTCGTTTTAGCCTGCCAGGGGTGCCGGGTCAGTGCCAGTGGCGTATTCCTCTGGCTAACCGCCCCTCTCCATATTCAGAACGTCAGAGTGGAGGAGGCGGTGCATGCGAACAGAGCCGGACTATCGTCCCCCAACCCCACCAATATTTTTACAATATTTTGTAGGAAAACCGCAAACTTTCTGCATTTCACATTTTTTTGCAATAGGGCAGAGAGAAAAATGTGCTGTTTTATAATGCTATTCTACAAATTTCGAAATTGAGAATTGTTTTTGCAGTTTTTAAGGAAATTTCCTGCAAATCTACACATTTTGCCATTGATTATGAAGTGTCCATATGCTATCTGGGGCCCCCCGACCTCCAGGGGACCCCAAACCCACAAATATATACAATAATTTTGTATATATTTTCGCCTATGGTTAATAGTATGTTATACCCATCAGAAAAGTGTTTTAACTCAACCCCCTTGTGCTCCCTCCATTCCTCAGTGCACTTGCTGTGTTGCTGCAGGTTGTAACTCTACACTAGATATTTAATCCAACATGTCTTTATCAATCTTTGACCAGTGTAGTTGGTAAAATGCTACGTCATTTTTTCATTCGAGATGACCACTTTGTCAACATAAGCATTCTTTTTTTCAAAATGAATTAATATGAATATAAGAAAAAAACATGCAACATGCATCATCATCATCATCATCATCAGAAAACAGTGCAATGCGGACACCATATAACAGTGCTGTCAGAAAGTATTCATACCAGAGCATGTGAGCAGAGTTCAGCGGTTGCAAAGCCTGCTCATCGCAGTCCTTGCACACCGCTCCGGCGCTCCATGTGCTTTTCTACTACATTCCTACAATCTGCTCTGTGCTCACAAGGGAAAAAAAACTGCCGCTCCAAATTCGCTCTATACATTAAAATCACAATTTAACCAACACCCATCTATATTTGTGACTACCTGGACTTAACAATAGTTTTTTAAGTATTTAAACCAAATCATATGGATTTGAATGAAAAGTATTTGAACAAACATGGAAAGGTGAATGTAAGAAGCGAACATATGTCATAGTAAATATGTCATACCATGTCATACTAAAAAGCATATAAACACTAAATATGTCAGGAGCCAGACAGGGAGCCTGAGAAGGAACGGAAATGAATTATTTAGGCTATATTATTTCTATTATTTCAAGGTCTAAAATAAATACAATGTGAAGCATTTGCTAGTGCGACACATTATGCTCGTAGGGACATAAAGCGCTCAGCATTTAAACACCATTTTGTTGTATTAAATCATTATAGTCTATAAATTGCACATATAGCCTGTGACTTACTTAGAATTAAATACAAATGAAACGAAAAATGACTTATTAGTGCCTTTGATACATTTTTAGAATACATTTTTAGAAATAATGAGTTTGGCCAGTCTGTGCCTTCAGGCTCTTGCAATGGTGCCTGGAGAGCCGGCCAGCAGCGGATAATATGCCTCAGAGTTTTTACAATTACATTTTTATAGGTAGGCCAATAGGTTTTTAGGGAAAATAACCCAATCAAAACGGAAAGTGGGAATATGCCAATGTTACACAATCGAGATGTGGAAAGCTCTTAGAGACTCCAATCTGTAATCGCTGTCAAAGGTGATTCTAACATGTATTGACTCAGGGTTGTGAATACTTATGTAAATTCTATATTTCTGTATTTCTTGTTCAATATATTTGCAAAAATGTCAAAAAAATATATTTTGCCTTTGTCATTATGGTGTATTGTGTGTGTAGATGGGTGAGAGAGAGAAAATATATTCAATCCATTTTGGATTGAGACTACAAATGCTTGCGGTGACGGGCTCGTGAAGCTCGTGAAGTGAGTGCTACTGGAGCGAAATTAGAGCGGGCGAGAAGGCCGACGCTCCAGCCTTTGGGAATCTCGCTCCACGCTCCAGTAAAAATGGGCAAGCTCCGCTCCAGCACATACTCTGATTCATATACCTTGATTTATTCCATATTGTGTTGTGTTACAGCCTGAACTCAAAATGGATTGAAAATATTTTTTTAGACATTTTTGCAAATATATTGAACAAGAAATACAGAAAGATATAATTTACATAAGTATTCACAACCCTGAGTCAATACATGTTAGAATCACCTTTGACAGCGATTACAGCTTTGAGTCTCTAAGAGCTTTCCACATCTCGATTGTGTAACATTTGCCCATTATTCTTTTCAAAAGTCTTCAAGCTCTGTCAAATTGGTTGTTGATCATTGCTAGACAACCATTTTCAGGTCTTGCCATACATTTTCAAGCCGATTTAATTCAAAACTAACTCGGCCACTCAGGAACATTCACGGTCTTCTTGATTAGCAACTGTAGATTTTGCATTGTGTTTTAGGTTATTGTCCTGCTGAAAGGTGAATTCATCTCCCAGTGCCTGGTGGAAAGCAGACTGAACCATGTTTTCCTATAGGATTTTGCCTGTGCTTGGCTCCAATCCATAAATGTATCCTGAAAAACTCCCCAGTCCTTAACAATTACACGCATACCCATAACATGATGCAACCACCATTATGCTTGAAAATATGGAGAGGGGTACTCAATGATGGGTTGTTTTGGATTTGAGCCTTGTGGCAAACAGGATGCATGTTTGGAATATTTGTATTATGCACAGGCATCTTTCTTTTCACTCTGTCAATTAGGTTAGTATTGTGCAGTAACTACAATGTTGTTTATCCATCCTCAGTTTTCTCCTGTCACAGCCATTAAACTCTAACTGTTTTAAAGTCACCATTGGCCTCATGATGAAATCCCTGAGCGTTTTCCTTCCTCCCCTGCAACTGAGTTAGGAAGGACGCCTGTATCTTTGTAGTGACTGGCTGTATTGATACACCATCCAAAGTGTAATTAATAACTCACCATGCTCAAAAGGATAATCAATGTCTGTTTTTGTTTTACCAATCTAACAATAGGTGCCTTTCTTTGTGTGAGGCAGTGGAAAAACCTCCCTGGTCTTTTTCATTGAATCTGTTTGAAATTCACTGCTCGACTAAGGGACCTTACAGATACTTGTATGTGTGCGGAACAGAGATGCGGTAGTCATTCAAAAATCATGCAACTTATTATGTGACATGTTAATTCATTTGTTAATCCATTTTTTTACTCCTAAACTTATTTAGGCTTGCCATTACAAAGGGCTTGAATACTTAGACTCAAGACATTTCAGCTTTTAATTTTTAATTAATAATTCCACTTTGAAATGATCGGGTATTATATGTAGGCCAGTAAAAAAAAAGGTGATTTAATCCATTTTCAATTCAGGCTGTAACACAACAAAATGTGGGAAAAGTCAAGTGGTGTGAATACTTTCTGAAGGCACAATAACAATTCTCAATTCACCTGTGCAAGGACTAGCTGTAGGCTAATTATATTAGCCTACAGTATTATGCTCAAGAGCAAAGACCGAGGTTAAAAAACTGAATGAGCTAAGCCACAACACAGGCCAGGGGCAAAATACCATATTACCAAAGTATAATTGGTATTCAACATAATACAGTGAGGGGAAACAGTATTTTATCCCCTGCTGATTTTGTACGTTTGCCCACTGACAAAGAAATTATCAGTCTATAATTTTAATGGTATGTTTATTTGAACATTGAGAGACAGAATAAAGACAAAAAAAATCCAGAAAAACGCATGTCAAAAATGTTATAAATTGATTTGCATTTTAATGAGGGAAATAAGTATTTGACACCTCTGCAAAACATGACTTAGTACTTGGTGGCAAAACCCTTGTTGGCAGTCACAGAGGTCAGACGTTTCTTGTAGTTGGCCACCAGGTTTGCACACATCTCAGGAGGGATTTTGTCCCACCCCTCTATGCAGATCTTCTCCAAGTCATTAAGGTTTCGAGGCTGACGTTTGGCAACTCGAACCTTCAGCTCCCTTCACAGATTTTCTATGGGATTAAGGTCTGGAGACTGGCTAGGCCACTCCAAGACCTTAATGTGCTTCTTCTTGAGCCACTCCTTTGTTGCCTTGGCCGTGTGTTTTGGGTCATTGTCATGCTGGAATACCCATCCATGACCCATTTTCAATGCCCTGGCTGAGGGAAGGAGGTTCTCACCCAAGGTTTGACGGTACATGGCCCCATCCATCGTCCCTTTGATGCGGTGAAGTTGTCCTGTCCCCGTAGCAGAAAAACGCCCCCAAAGCATAATGTTTCCACCTCCATGTTTGACGGTGGGGATGGTGTTCTTGGGGTCATAGGCAGCATTCCTCCTCCTCCGAACACGGCGAGTTGAGTTGATGCCAAATAGCTCCATTTTGGTCTCATCTGACCACAACACTTCCACCCAGTTGTCCTCTGAATCATTCAGATGTTCATTGGCAAACTTCAGACGGGCATGTATATGTGCTTTCATGAGCAGGGGGACCTTGCGGGCACTGCAGGATTTCAGTCCATCACGGCGTAGTGTGTTACCAATTGTTTTCTTGGTGACTATGGTCCCAGCTGCCTTGAGATCATTGACAAGATCCTCCCGTGTAGTTCTGGGCTGATTCCTCACCGTTCTCATGATCATTGCAACTCCACGAGGTGAGCTCTTGCGTGGAGCCCCAGGCCCGAGGGAGATTGACAGTTCTTTTGTGTTTCTTCCATTTGCGAATAATCGCACCAACTGTTGTCACCTTCTCACCAAGCTGCTTGGCGATGGTCTTGTAGCCCATTCCATCCTTATGTAGGTCTACAATCTTGTCCCTGACATCCTTGGAGAGCTCTTTGGTCTTGGCCATGGTGGAGAGTTTGGAATCTGATTGATTGATTGCTTCTGTGGACAGGTGTCTTTTATACAGGTAACAAGCTGAGATTAGGAGCACTCCCTTTAAGAGTGTGCTCCTAATCTCAGCTCGTTACCTGTATAAAAGACACCTGGGAGCCAGAAAGTTTTCTGATTGAGAGGGGGTTAAATACTTATTTCACTCATTAAAATGCAAATCAATTCATAACATTTTTGACATGCATTTTTCAGATTTTTTTTTGGTGTTATTCTGTCTCTCACTGTTCAAATAAACCTACCATTAAAATTATAGACTGATCATTTCTTTGTCAGTGGGCAAACGTACAAATCAGCAGCGGATCAAATACTTTTTTCCCCTCACTGTAGATAATAATAAAGGACTTGTCAGTGCAAACTTAATACACTCCTGTCACCCATTACAAAAAATCTGTACTGCTGTTGAACTGCTGAACATTGGAAATCTCCCAATTCAGTATGTTTCATATCATCATCACAGTTGAAACCGGGATTCATCCATGAAGAGCACACTTCTCCAGTGTGCCTATCAAGGCACAAGGCGAGACTCAAATGCAGACACAGGAGGCAGATGGTTGGAGTCTTACAATGTTTATTAATCCAAAGGGGTAGGCAAGCGAATGGTCGTGGACAGGCAAAAGGGTCAAAACCAGATCAGAGTCCAGGAGGTACAGAGTGGCAGACAGGCTCGTGGTCAAGGCAGGCAGAATGGTCAGGCAGGCGGATAAAAAGTCCAGAAACAGGCAAGGGTAAACACCGGGAGGACTAGAAAAAGGAGAATACAAAAAGCAGGAGAATGGGAAAAACGCTAGTTGACTTGGAAACATACAAGACGAACTGACGCAGAGAGACAGGGATAAATTCACTGGGGAAACAAGCGACACCTGGAGGGGGTGGAGACAATAATGAGGAAAGGTGAAACTGATCAGGGTGTGACAGTGCCAGTGGCCATCAGAGGTGAGCATTTTCCCAATAAAGTCAGTTACGATGCTAAACTGCAGTCAGGTCAAGACCCTGGTGAGGATGAAGAGCATGAAGATGAGTTTCCCTGAGACTGATTCTGACAGTTTGTGAAATAATTATTTGGTTTTGCAAACCCACAGTTTCATCAGCTGTCCGGGTGGCTGGTCTCAGACGATTCCTAAGGTGAAGAAGCCGAATGTAGAGGTCCTGGGCTGGCATGATTACACATGGTCTGCGGTTGTGCGGCCTGTTGCACGTACTGCCAAATTCTCTAAAATGACGTTGGAGGCGGCATATGGTAGAAAAATGTACATTACATTCTTTGGCAACAGCTCTGGTGGACATACCTGAAGTCAGCATGCCATATGCACGCTCTCTCAAAACTTCACATCTGTGGCATTGTGTTGCGTGACAAAACTGCACATTTTATAGTGGCCTTTTATTGTCCCCAGCACAAGGTGCACCTGTGTAATGATCATGCTGTTTAATCAGCTTCTTGACATGCCACACCTGTCAGGTGGAGGTGAAAAAAAAAATGTATGAAATGTATGCACTCTGGATAAGAGCGTCTGGTAAAATTACTAAATGACTAAATTATCTTGGCAAAGGATAAAAGCTTACTAACAGGGATGTAAACAAATTTGTGCACAAAATTTGAGAGAGCTTTTTGTGCATATGGAACATTTCTGGGATCTTTCATTTCAGCTCATGGGACCAACACTTTACATGTTGCGTTTATATTTTTGTTCAGTGTACAGTACGAGTCAAAAGTTTGGAAAAGGGTTTTTCTTTATTTTTTATATTTTCTACATTGTAGAATAATAGTGAAGACATCAAAACTATAAAATAAGCCATATGGAATCATGTAGTAAGCAAAATAAGTTTTAAACAAATCAAAATATATTTTATATATGAGATTCATCAAAGTAGCCACCTTTTGCATTGATGACAGCTTTGCACACTCTTGGCATTCTCTCAACCAGCTTCATGAAATAGTCACCTGGAATGCACTTCAATTATTAACAGGTGTGCCTTGTTAAAAGTTAACTTGTGGAATTTATTTCTTAATGCGTTTGAGCCAATCCATTGTGTTGTGACAAGGGTAGGGGTGGTATACACAAGATATCCCTATTTGGTAAAAGACCATGTCCAAATTATGGCAAGAACAGCTCAAATAAGCAAAGAGAAACGACAGTCCATCCATACTTTACGACATGAAGGCCAGTCAATTTATAACATTTCAAAAACTTTACAATTTTCTTATAGTGCAGTCGCAAAAACCATCAAGCGCTATGATGAAACTGGCTTTCATGAGGACCGCCACAGAATAGAAAGACCCAGAGTTACCTCTGCTGCAAAGGATAAGTTCATTAGAGTTAACTGCACCTCAGATTGCAGGCCAAATAAATGCTTCAAAGAGTTCAAGTAACAGACACATCAAAATCAACTGTTCATCAACTGCTCCATGAAGCATGGAGGAGGAGGTGTGATGGTGTGGGGGTGCTTTGCTGGTGACACTGTCAGTGATTTATTTAGTATTCAAGGCACACTTAACCAGCATGGCTACCACAGCATTCTGCAGCGATACGCCATCCCATCTGGTTTGCTCTTAGTGGGACTGTCATTTATTTTTCAACAGGGCAATGACCCAAAACATGCCTCCAAGCTGTGTACGGGCTATTGGACCAAAAAGGAGAGTGATGGAGTGCTGCATCAGATGACCTGGCCTCCACAATCACCCAACCTCAACCTAATTGAGAATTTTTGGGGATTAGTTGGACTGCAGAGTGAAGGAAAAGCAGCCAACAAGTGCTCAGCATATGTGGGAACTCCTTCAAGACTGTTGGAAATGCATTCCTCATGAAGCTGGTTGAGAGAATGCCAAGAGTGTGCAAAGCTGTCATCAAGGCAAAGCGTAGCTACTTTGAAGAGTCTATATATTTTCATTTGTTTACCACTTTTTTGTTTCTACATGATTCCATTTGTGTTATTTCATAGTTTTGATGTCTTCACTAATATTCTACAATGTAGAATAAAGGTTAAATAAAGGTAAAATATATATATATTTTTTAATTGTAGAAAATTGTCAAAATAAAGAAAAACCCTTGAATTAGTAGGTGTGTCCAAACTTTTGACTGGTACTGTGTATCAAATTCGACAACATCCGGTGAAATCGGAAAATACAAGTGTCATACATGATTCTTTAGATTAGAATCTTGGTAATCGAACCACGTTGTCCGATTTACAATAGGCTTTACTGGCGAAAGCATAGCATTCGATTATCTGAGGACAGCGCCCCACAACCACATATGTTTTCAAACCAGCATAGGCATCACAAAATCACAAATAGCGATAAAATAAATTAATTACCTTTGAAGATCTTCCTCTGTTTGCAATCCCAAGGGTCCCATCTACACAATGAATGGTCGTTTTGTTCAATAAAGTCCTTCTTTATATCCCAAAAAGTCCATTCAGTAGGCATCATTGAGTTCAGAAATCCACCTGTTTAACATGCAGACAAAAAAGTCCCAAAAGTTACAGGTAAAGTTCGTCCAAACAAGTCAAACGGCGTTTGTAATTAATCCTCAGGTAGTTTAATATCTAAATAATAATATTTCATACGGAGACTAGTATGTTCAATTGGAAAGGAAAATAACGAAGAGCGTGCCCTTGTTCAGTGCGCAGAGACTACTTTTGCCTTAGTGCTCCCCTTGGATAAACTACTAGTCCTCGTTGGTTTTTCAAAAAACAAGCCTGAAACCATGTATAAAGACTGTTGACATCTAGTGGAAGCCATAGGAACTGCAATCTGGGAAGCGGAAGTCTTAGTTTTCAATAGCTTCACATTTGAAGTGGCTGGGAGCTGAAAAAAATTATAACTCCGGATGCATTTTCCTCGGGTTTTTGCCTGCCATATCAGTTCTGTCGTACTCACAGACATTTTCTTAACAGTTTTAGAAACTTCAGAGTGTCTTCTATCCAATTCTACCAATTCATGCATATCCTAGCTTCTGGGCCTGAGTAACAGGCAGTTTACTTTGGGTATGTCAAACAGGCGGAAATTCAGGAAACTAGACCATGCGCTAAAAAGTTAATTAACTTGTTATACCTAGCATGATTTAAGTGGCGAGAACACAGGTACAGTATACTTTTTGTATTTAAAACATATAACCCTGTGTTTATACTGAAGGCTACAATAGCTGAATTGATTAGTCTATACATTTATGTATAAATAAAGAAGTCTTTCCACCGTCATTGTGGCCGTCTCTTTTCTCAAAAAGAGAGGACAGAAGATTAAAATTGTTGTAAAAAATAAACATAGAATTTGAGTCCTTATTGTCAATTACAAGGCATGGTCTGAAGAGTCTGGCCCTCACATGAACACACCACTATGTTTAGCAGTCTGTTCTCCAACTGACCTTCACTCTTTATTTTCTTATAACAATCAGAGGCAGTGCATAGAAAGACTGGGATGTATATGAACACACACACACACACACACACACACACACACCAAAAGCATACACACAGTTACCTATGATTTGCTTGAAATACTTGCTGTGTGTCATAACATTAGTCACAGTTTGACACATAGTAGTGCACAAATAATTTGAAGAACCTCGTAAATAACATTATAATGCCACACAAAGAGAACAAGCTGGAGTCTAACTAAAGGCTTGAGAAAAAGTGAGGGGAATTTTCATGCATATATTTCACTCATATGTGCTCTACAAACAAACAGTATATCCATCATACGTGGCAAACAAACTCCTGACACTGAGGGATTCACCTCTTAGCGGTGTTTCTCATATAACTTAGTTTTCCTTTTCCTTTCTGTGTCCATTAATACTAGGCATTTTACATTGAAGTGAAATGATAGGGTTAGGTACAGCATCTAAACCAGAGGAAGTGTTGCTAAGTTGACTCAATGGTCTGCTTTCTGCACATTTATACAAGTTCTTAGTCATCTAACATCGCTGACGTTTTCTCATTTAAAGTTCCCAGTCAGTCACAGCTATAATTAGACATTGTGTTAAATACTTAACAGCTCTCCAGAAAGCTGTTTCAGTTTTATTTTCTACTTTTGTTTTGAGGTTTGGCTTTTAGGGGTAGGGTTAAGGTAGGTAATGGGGACTGGGGAGGGGTTGGGACACATCATTAGAGAGTTGGATTTCTACAGAAAATATCTGTTTGATGTGAACAGTTATTGGTAATCATAAAAACCATCAACGAGAAAATGTCGAGTTCCACCCAAATTCAGAGCAACTTAATGCTTCTTCTTATTGCTTTTTGGAAACTTGGCAGTGGACGTTACATCTAGTCTTTATCATATGCTTGAAGCCCCATCTATGTATGCAATGCAGGATAATCAGGTTACAAAGGGTAGATTAGGGATTTTTCAATATGCCACTCATTTAATCTATCCTGACTCCCAAACTAACTAAAAAGTGATGCCAGTCTGTCTGTCTGTATGCTTGGCCTTGCTTCTGCACCTTCCGTGCTGCATGCACCAAATGGCTTTAACTGTCTTTTGAATTGGCTCCCCGATGTAATTATGACATTAGGAATAGCAGTTGGAATCATAATTGATTCCCACTGAACTGATGGAATCATAATGGGAATCAATGGAAGATCTCTCTCTCTCTCTCATGTATTTCCCTTAACATTCCTCGGCCTACCAAATCCTCTCCTAACCCGGACGACGCTGGGCCAATTGTGCGCCGCCTCATGGGTCTCCCAGTCATGTGACACAGCCTGAGGTCTGTAGTGATGCCTCAAGCACTACGACATGGTGCCTTAGACCGCTGTGCCACTGGGGATGCCCCCGCAAATTGATAATTCTTAGGGCTAGGCCCCTTTTTTCTCAATTTCTGCCTTAATGATGTGCCCAAAGTAAACTGCCTGTTGCTCAGGCCCTGAAGCCAGGATATGCATATAATTGGTACCATTGGAAAGAAAACACTTTGAAGTTTGTAGAAATGTTAAAATAATGTGGGAGAATATAACACAGGAGATATGGTAGGAGAAAATCCAAAGAAGAACCAACCAGAATATTTATTTTTGAGAGACCATCCTCTTACAATGGCAAGTATAAGGTCATATTGAAAATTAGCTCCCTGGATGCAATTCCTATGGCTTCCACAGGGTGTCAGCAGTCTATGTTCAAGGTTCCAGGCTTGTAACTTCAAAAACAAATAAGAAATATCAGTTTTAGTACAGGGACACAGTCTTGGAAATTCGTGTTGGCGCACGCCATGAAGACAGGACACACCTGCTAAAATCAGTTTCCCATTGAAAATACTTATTTCCATAAGAAATATTATAGTTTCATTACATTTTAGGGTATCTGCGGAGTGAATAGAAACGTATTTTGACTTGTTGAAAGAAAGTTTAGGTGTAGATTTTCGGATTCCTTTCTCTGCATGTTGAACGAGTGGATTACTCAAATCGATGGTGCCAACTAAACAGACATTTTGGGATATAAAGAAGGATTTTATCTAACAAAACGACACTAGATGTTATAGCTGGGACCCTTTGGGTGTCAAATCAGAGTAAGATTTCCATAAAGTAAGTCAATATTTAAATCGCTATCTGTGAATTTATGAAACCTGTGCAGGTGGAAAAATATTTTGATGTGGGGTGACGTCCTCAAACAATCGCATGGCATGTTTTCGCTGTAATAGCTACTGTAAATCGGACAGTCCAGTTAGATTAACAAGAATTTAAGCTTTCAGCCAATATAAGACACTTATATGTACCTAAATGTTTAATATCCATCATTTTTATGATGATTTATTTGAAGTTGTCCTGCTAGCGGGACGCTTAGCCCTAAAAGGTTTTAAACAATCTCCTCAGACACCACTAAACCAATGTCTCTGAAACTTGGTTTGCAGCATCTATAGACCAAGATCTTTTTGTGTTCAATAAATGAAGTTGATATATTAAATGCCAATGCGGCCCGGGTTAAAATCCCACCATTGTCACTTTCAGATAGACATCTCTAGACAGTGAGGGATTGTTGGTTTTGTATCTGAACCTAATTTTATGAAATAAAGCATTATATTTGAAAAAGTGAAAAGGGCTCAGGTCGTTGCTGCTTGCAAATATTTTTAGGGTTCCAAGCCCGTTTCGCCCTTTCTGTCCTTATTATAGGAATTATTATTGCATTATTTTTATCTTTGGAGAGCTATAGCTCAGAAAAGGCAAGACTGACAGAGACCAGAGGATATGAGCCAAGTGGAGCTGGAGTGAAGCGAGTAGCGGAGCATGCGCAATTTGTCCGGCTCTGGTGCTTCTCAGCCATGAGCTCTGGTCATACTTTTCCTAGCATTTTTCATTTCCTTCATCACTGTTCTTTTAATTAGACCTATTCTGTTGTTTTTATTTAGCCTACCCAACCTCGAATGTGCAGAGATGTTGATATGAGTCGACCAAGAAATAGGTCACACAGCCTGTGTAATTGATAGAAAGACAAAGAATGAGCCCACGCAGCAGCACCGGAGAGGTTTAGATGTTTAAATAGTCTATTGTTAAAAAAGAGGAGTGCAAGTTTGTAACAGTGATAAAGTTGTCTATTAACTGTCAAATGAAGTATCTGATCATTAATAGATTACAGAAAAAGCTAGTTGTTTTTTAACACAGCGGCCGCATATCACCAGATATGTCCTTGTTTACCATGTTGAAATGTTGAAGCTTCTTACGATAGCCTACTTCAATATCAACTGTTACATGGGGTGGTTGTTCAATTATATTTTTTAACAAAAAATGAATACATTTGGAGTAGCAAGTTTTTTTTTCCTGTGAGCGCTGAATAATTTTTTTGCGTGATGAGTGGGATTTCCAACCGGTCAACTCTGCTGACATACTCTAACAGAGACCAAACTTGATGGTATGGTTAAGTTGGTGGGCAATTATATCTGATTACACATGGTGCAACTTGGCCAAATGTGGGCGCTTGACCTAGAGTCTCGAAATTCCTTTCTACCCATGGAACAAATTTGCCTCTAGGACCGTTGATGCACGCATGATGGTAAGTTGCTTTGGATAAAACTCACAAGCATTTTGCTACAGCTGCAATAACATCTGCTAAACATGCGTATGTGACAAATAACATTTGATTTGATTTAAATGGCATCTATTACATTATTATACAGTATGTTATAAGATGTGTAAGTGCAAGAGATTGAGTCAAGATTGGAACCTGTAATTCATTCATACATACATACATACATACATACATACATACATACATACATACATACATACATACATACATACATACATACATACATACATACAGTCCCTTCAGAAAGTATTTAAACCCCTTGATTTTTTTCCACATTGTGTTGTGTTACAACGTGATTTCGTTGTCTTTTTGTCAACGATCTACAAAAAAATATGAATTAATGTCGAAGTGGTTGAATTTTTTTGGTAAAAAAAAACACAAATATCTTGAATACATAAGTATTCTACCCCCTGAGTCAATACATGTTAGAATCCCCTTTGGCAGCGATTACAGCTGTGAGTCTTTCTGGGTAAGTCTCTAAAAGCTTTGCACACCTGGATTTTACAATATTTAAAAATTATTCAAGCTCTGTCAAGTCGGTTGTTGGTCATGTCTTGCTATACATTTTCAAGCCGATTTAAGTCAAAGCTGTAATTAGACCACTTAAGGACATTCAATGTCATCTTGGTAAGCAACTTCAGTGTATATTTAGCCTTATGTTTTAGGTTATTGTCCTGCTGAAAGGTGAATTTGTCTCCCAGTGTCTGTTGGAAACAGACTGAACAAAATTTTCCTCTGGGATTTATCCTGTGCTATTCCATTTATTTGTATCTTAAAAAACTTCCTAGTCCTTGCCGATGACAAGCATACCCGTAACATGATGCAGCCACCACCATGCTTGAAAATATAAAGAGTGGTACTCAGTGATGTGTTGTGTTGGATTAGCGCAAAATATAACACTTTAAATTCAGGACATAAAGTTAATTTCTTTGCGGTTTCCTTCTACTCCAACAACTTAGTTAGGAAAGACGTCTGTATCTTTGTAGTGAATGGGTGTATTCATACACCATCCAAAGTGTAATTAATATTTTCAACATGCACAAAGGGATATTGAATGTCTTCTTTTTTTGTTATTGTCATCTATCAATAGGTGCCCTTCTTTGCAAGGCATTGACAATTTCCCTGGTCTTTGTAGTTTAATCTGTGTTTGAAATTCACTGCTCGACTGAGGGACCTTACAGATAATTGTATGTGTGGGGTACAGAGATGAGGTAGTCATTCAAAAATCATGTTTGTGTCCTTGCAATTTACTATTTAAATGGTCAAGCAAATTTTTACTCCTGATCTTATTTAAGCTTGCCATAGCAAAGGGGTTGAAATCTTACTAACTTACATTTCAGCTTTTCATTTTTTATTAATTTGTAAAAACTTATTTCTACTTTGATGTCATGGGATATTGTGTGTAGGCCATTGACAAAAAAATATATAATAAAAAAAAAAAATTAATTTAAAATTCAGGCTATAACACAACAAAATGTGGAAAAAGTCAAGGGATGTGAATACTACCTGAAGGCACTGTATTCCTCGTGTTACCCTTCAATAATTTGTATATTTTTCTTTCTGCATTGATGGGAAGGGCCCGTAAGTAAGCATTTCACTGTAAGTCTACACCTGTTGTTTACGAAACATGTGACAATTTTATTTAATTTTGACTCATTGTTAGGTACTAACATTGGAAATAACATCATGTGTGTGTGTGTGTGTGTGTGTGTGTGTGTGTGTGTGTGTGTGTGTGTGTGTGTGTGTGTGTGTGTGTGTGTGTGTGTGTGTGTGTGTGTGTGTGTGTGTGTGTGTGTTTGGTTTCACTAGCCTTGTGCTGTCCAAAAGTCCTCACAAAGATAGTAAAACAAGGACAATTTGGACAAGTGGGGGCATTTTTCTGGTCCCCACAAGGGAAAAGGCTATTTTAGGCTTAGGGGTTAGGTTTAGGGTTAGGGTTGCAATTAGTGTTAGGGGTTAGGTTTAGTAGTTATAGTTAGAACGAGTAAAAAGTTTAAACTTGAAATCACTCACTCACAAAAATAAAAACATTGGAATGATATCATATCTTGGGTTCTAGTTTTTAATTTTCATTTAATCTCTGCAGGTTTTAATTACTGCATTTTACAACAAACCACACCACTAAAATAGACAAACTTCAATAACGTGGATGTGTGGGGTAATTTTGAACGGCTTGTAAACGACACGTACAAAATTATCACAAAATAATATGGAGATACTGAAACTCAGAAATTACGTGTTTCCCTCATCAGTCTACACACAATATCCGATAATGACAAGCGAAAACATGTTTTTCGAAATGTTTATTAATTGACTAAAAATAAAAAAACATACCTTTTTTACATAAGTATTCAGACCCTTTGTTATGAGACTCGAAATTGAGCCAAGTGCATCCTGTTTCCATTGATCATCCTTGAGATGTTTCTACATCTTGATTGGTGTCCACCTGTGGTAAATTCAATTGATTGGACATGATTAGGAAAGGCACACACCTGTCTATACAGACAGATTATTTCACATATAACTCACTGTATCACAATTCCAGTGGGTCATAAGTTTACATACACTAAGTTGACTGTGCCTTTAAAGAGCTTGGAAAATTCCAGAAAATTATGTCATAGCTTTAGAAGCTTCTGATAGGCTAATTGACATCATTTGAGTCAATTGGAGGTGTACCTGTGGATGTATTTCAAGGCCTACCTTCAAACTCAGTGCCTCTTTGCTTGACATCATGGGAAAATCAAAGAAATCAGCCAAGACATCCTTGGGAGCAATTTACAAACGCCTGAAGGTACCACATTCATCTGTACAAACAATAGTAAGCAACTATAAACACCATGGGACCACGCATACCATCATACTGCTCAGGAAGGAGATGCGTTCTGTCTCCTAGAGATGAACATTTTACAATAAGGCTGTAATGTAACAAAATATGGAGCATTTTTCAAATGCATTGTAAATAGAGAAATTCTCCCAAAGCCATGCTGTGCTACGCAGCTAATTCTCCAGTGTTAAATCAACACTGATGGTGTTACATTGAAAACTGGGCCAGTGTCTATACAGGTCCACACTTTTCAGTGTTAAATGAACACTGTGCTTAGTTATGCAATAACATCTGAAAGTTTTTTTAACACTAGAAAGTATATATACACCGAGTTTACATTCCATGACATACACTGACGAGGTGAATCCAGGTGAAAGCTATGATGCCTTATTGATGTCACTTGTTAAATCCACTTCAATCAGTGTAGATGAAGGGGAGGAGACAGGTTAAAGAATGATTATTAAGCCTTGAAACAATTGAGACATGCATTGTCTGTGTGCCATTCAGAGGGTGAATGGGCAACACAAAATATTTAAGTTCCTTTGAACAGGGTGTGGTAGTAGGTGCCAGGCGCAACAGTTTATTTCAAGAACGGCAAAGCTACTGGATTTTTCATGCTCAGCAGTTTCCCGTGTGTATCAAAAATGGTCCACAACCCAAAGGACATCCAGTCAATTTGACACAACTGTGTGAAATATTGGAGACAAGATAAACCAGCATCCCTGTGGAAAACATTCAACACCTTGTAGAGTCCATGCCTCGACGAATTGAGGCAAATTAAACTAGAACAACCATTTCATTATCAGGTGCAATAAATACACTGTGACTAACTGATTGGATTAGTTTACAATTTTTTTTGTTATTTGTATTTGTGTAGCATGAGATTAATCAATCAATCAATGTACATACAAAAACACAGATATTAAAAACAATCCTAAAAATGTCTACCAACAGTAGAGCATGCTGGGATATCTAATAGTAATGGGGTTGGTTTTGATGGGAATGGTTTACTCTCCACAGAGTAAAACGAGACAATAACACTCTCACACTCAACACTGGTTATTAACAACAACACTGTGGTTATTTTACACCATTGAGTGTTAATCGAACTCATGAATCAACACAAAAAATGTTGTACAGAAAAATCCACACTAGGTTGCACTGGCCAATTTGCTGTGTAGGTCTAGGCCTACTACTCTTCTGAAAATAAAGAAGAAAAACCTTCCTTCCCCCATTTGCCTAAACCTAAAGCCACAGCATGTGGTCTCTCTAAAAATGTCTGTCGTCGGTTCTTCTCGGGAAGGAGAGCCCAGAACAGCCCTCCACCATAATGGGCCTGTGGGTGTGGCCCCTCGTAGATGGCTTTTGACGGGGCCCCTCACAGCTGGCCGCACCCTTTGCCAGATCCCAAGGGCTCCAGGCTGCCTAACCAGAGACACCACGAGACGAGACGATGCGCCCCCCCTAAACCAACGCGGTCCTGGCCTGGAGGAGCTGGTGCTACTGCCCGTTGTTGGAGCTATGGAGTATGGCTTGCTCACTGGTGATAATGACACAGATACTAACTACATAAACCCTGAGACTCACTATGACTGAGCTCACTATACAACATGTTAAGGGCAAACAGTTGGAGCAATACAAGGCAAGGCGTAGAATCGCTAATCTTGATCACATAATGAGTAGTTATTTGGGATGCAAGATGATTTGTAGATTAGTAATTCTGTAAAGTCAAAATGCAACATAGCCGATCATAAGCTGATCGTACACATTCTCCATAACTTAATTTGGAAAAGGCATGAATTCTACCGACAAAGCAAACACATCATCTCCTTTTTTCACCCTTATTGTTTCTGCACTTCTGTCAGTTTTAGACTTACTCTTTCGTAGCATTTTAACCTGTTATGGCTAGGGGGCAGTATTTTCACGGCTGGATAAAAAACGTACCCAATTTAATCTGGTTACTACTCCTGCCCAGTAACTAGAATATGCATATAATTATTGGCTTTGGATAGAAAACACTCCAAAGTTTCTAAAACTGTTTGAATGGTGTCTGTGAGTATAACAGAACTCAAATGGCAGGTCAAAACCTAAGAGATTCCTTTACAGGAAGTGGCCTGTCTGACAATTTCTTGAACTTCTTTACCATCTCTATCTTTTACAAAGGATCTCTGCTCTAACGTGACACTTCCTACGTCTTCCATGGGCGCTCAGAGCCCGGGAAAAAACAGAATGTCGTCATCCCAGCCCCAGGCTGACCCTGATTTACCAATTCGGATAGTGTCTGGGACGCACGAACAAAACGCCGCTATTCGGATATAACGATGGATTATTTTGGACCAAACCAACATTTGTTATTGAAGTAGCAGTCCTGGGAGTGCATTCTGACGAAGACAACAAAAGGTAATCAAACTTTTATAATAGTAAATCTGATTTTGGTGAAGGCTAAACTTGCCGGGTGTCTAAATAGCTAGCCTGTGATGGCTGGGCTATGTACTTAGAATATTGCAAAATGTGCTTTCACCAAAAAGCTATTTTAAAATCGGACATATCGAGTGCATAGAGGAGTTCTGTATCTATAATTCTTAAAATAATTGTTATGCTTTTTGTGAACATTTATCGCGAGTAATTGAGTAAATTGTTAGTAAATTCCCCGGAAGTTTGCGGGGGGTATGCTAGTTCTGAACGTCACATGCTAATGTAAAAAGCAGTTTTTTGATATAAATATGAACTTGATTGAACAAAACATGCATGTATTGTATAACATAATGTCCTAGGTGTGTCATCTGATGAAGATCATCAAAGGTTAGTGCTGCATTTAGCTGTCTTCTGGGTTTTTGTGACATTATATGCTAGCTTGAAAAATGGGTGTCTGATTATTTCTGGCTTGGTACTCTGCTGACATAATCTAATGTTTTGCTTTCGCTGTAAAGCCTTTTTGAAATCGGACAGTGTGGTTAGATAAAGGAGAGTCTTGTCTTTGAAATGCTGTGAAATAGTCATATGTTTGAAAAATTGAAGTTTTTGTATTTTTGAGGAATTTGTAATTCGCGCCACGCCTATCATTGGATATTGGAGCAGGTATTCCGCTAGCGGAACGTCTAGATGTAAGAGGTTAATGACTTTACTGTACAGTTGATGTCGGAAGTCTACATACACTTACGTTGGAGTCATTAAAACTCATTTTTCAACCACTCCACAAATTTCTTGTTAACAAACTATAGTCTGGCAAGTCAGTTAGGACATCTACTTTGTGCAAAACACAAGTCATTTTTCCAACAATTGTTTACAGACAGATTATTTCACTTATAATTCACTGCATCACAATTACAGTCGGTCAGAAGTCAAGATACACTAAGTTGACTGTGCCTTTAAACACTTTGGAAAATTCCAGAAAATGATGTCATGGCTTTAGAAGCTTCTGATAGGCTAATTGACATCATTTGAGTCAATTGGAGGTGTACCTGTGGATGTATTTCAAGGCCTACCTTCAAAGTCAGTGCCTCTTTGCTTGACATCATGGGAAAATCAAAAGACATCAGCCAAGACCTCAGAAAAAACATTGTAGACCTCCACAAGACTGGTTCATAATTGGGAGCAATTTCCAAATGCCTGAAGGTACCACGTTCATCTGTGCAAACAATAGTATGCAAGCATAAACACCATGGGACCACGCAACCTTCATACCACTCAGGAAAGAAATGCGTTCTGTCTCCTAGATATGAACGTACTTTGGTGTGAAAAGTGCAAATCTATCCCAGAACAACAGCAAAGGACCTTGTGAAGATGCTGGAGGAAACAGGTACAAAAGTATCTATATCCACAGTAAAACGAGTCCTATATCGACATAACCTGAAAGGCCGCTCAGCAAGGAAGTAGCCACTGCTCCAAAACCTGCCATAAAAAAGCCAGACTACGGTTTGCAACTGCACATCGGGACAAAGTTCGTACTTTTTGGAGAAATGTCCTCTGGTCTCATGAAACAAAAATAGAACTGTTTGGCCGTAATGACCATCGTTATGATTGGAGGAAAAAGGGGAGGCTTGCAAGCCGAAGAACACCATCCCAACCGTGAAGCACGGGGGTGGCAGCATCATGTTGTGGGGGTGCTTTGCTGCAAGAGGGACTTGTGCACTTCACAAAATAGATGGCATCATGAGGCAGGAAAATTACGTGGATATATTGAAGCAACATCTCAAGACATCAGTCAGGAAGTTAAAGCTTGGTCGCAAATGGGTCTTCCAAATGGACAATGACCCCACGCCTAGTTCCATAGTTGTGGCAAAATGGCATAAGGACAACAAATTCAAGGTACTAGAGTGGCCATCACAAAGCCCTGACCTCAATCCCAACAAAAATCTGTGGGCAGAACTGAAAAAGTGTGTGCGAGCAAGGAGGCCTACAAACCTGACTCAGTTACACCAGCTCTGTCAGGGATGAATGGGCTAAAATTCACCCAACTTATTGTGGGAAGCTTGTGAAAGGCTACCCGAAACGTTTGACCCAAGTTAAACAATATAAAGGCAATGCTACCAAATACTAATTGAGTGTATGTAAACTTCTGACCCACTGGGAATGTGATGAAAGAAATAAAAGCTGAAAAAATCATTCCCTCTTCCATTATTCTGACATTTTACATTTTTTAAATAAATAGGTGATCCTAACTGACCTAAGACAGGGAATTTTTATGAGGATTAAATGTCAGGAATTGTGAAAAACTGAGTTTAAATGTAGTTGGCTAAGGTGTATGTAAACTTCCGACTTCAACTGTGTGTCTGAATGAAAATGGAGAGTTAACCTGACAACACCTCTTTGACTGATCTGTAGTTTGACCATGTTGTTTCCAGTATTAAGATCATTCATAATACATATTCTAGCTAAATGCTCTTTACTCATTTAATAATTACTGCCTTATGAGTGCCTATAATTTGTATTGGGTGTTCAGACCACGGGAGTGACTGAGTGAGTGGTTGTTGGGTGAAACTGGTGAAAACCTGGTTTGAATCAGTGGAGGGGGACCTCTTCTCTCCTCCTCTCCCCTCTCTCTCCTCTTCTCCCCATCCCATTCTCTCCTCTCAGAATTAGTTTGTTTTGTTGCCTCTCTCCTTTGCTTTTTAACAGATCTGCCTGTTTCTGGAAGTGTGGCTGGCGGTTGGCTCCTCAGCGAGAAAGGCAGCGGCTCTTAATTGCTCTTTGTTGTGGTGGGTTGGGGGGGAAGTAGGGCCTGTGGTTCAGCTGCTGCACAATGATGCTCTGGATTGCCAGCACACAAACACACATGGAAGAACGCACAGGCACGCGCTAGGTCTGTGACAGTCATGAAATTTTGTCAGACGGTTATTGTCATGCAAAAGACTGCCGGTCTCACTGTAATTTACCATTAATTAGCAGTTAAACAAAACTTGAAACATCTCCAGACCTCCATGCATATGTCACGGTTGTTGTCGGTGAAGGAGGACCAATACGCAGCAGGTACGTGTATGCTCATCTTGATTTTTATTAACTACAAAAATGAACATACAAAATAACAAAACGAAACGAACGAACGAACAACTACAAACAGTCTGGTAAAGCATACGGCTTACACACAGAACAATCACCCACAAATAACACATACAAACACACCCTAATATATGGGACTCTCAATCAAAGGCAGATAGACAACACCTGCCTTCAACTGAGAGTCCCAAACCCAATCAACCAAACATAGAAACACACACACTAGACTAACCATAGAATTAACTAAACATAAACCAAAACCCGGAAATACTAAATCAAACACCCTTTACACAAACACACCACCCCGAACCACATAAAACAAATACCCCCTGCCACGCCCTGACCAAACTACAAAACAATTAACCTTATATACTGGCCAGGACGTGACAGTACCCCCCCCCCCTTAAAGGTGCTACCCCAGAAGCACCTTAACAAAAAATAACCCCAAGCAACACCAACAAAAAGTCCCCTTTTCTAAAGGGAGGGAAGGGAGGGTGGCTGCCGTCAACGACGGCACTGTGCGACACCCCCCCTCCCCAACCCACCTATTTCTGGAGGTGGCTCTGGTTCCGGCCGTTCCAGGCTGTCGGGCCACTCTGGCATCGCCGAGGGGCAGTCGGGCCAGTCTGGCATCGCCGGGGGGCAGTCGGGCCAGTCTGGCATCGCCGGGGGACAGTCTGGGCAGTCTGGCAGTTCGGGACAGTCTGGGCAGTCTGGCAGTTCGGGACAGTCTGGGCAGTCTGGCAGTTCGGGACAGTCTGGGCAGTCTGGCAGTTCGGGACAGTCTGGGCAGTCTGGCAGTTCGGGACAGTCTGGGCAGTCTGGCAGTTCGGGACAGTCTGGCCACTCGGGACAGTCTGGCCACTCGGGACAGTCTGGACAGTCTGGCCACTCGGGCCACTCCGGCAGTTCAGGGCAGTCTGGCCACTCCGGCAGTTCAGGGCAGTCTGGCCACTCCGGCAGTTCAGGGCAGTCTGGCCACTCCGGCAGTTCAGGGCAGTCTGGCCACTCCGGCAGTTCAGCGCAGTCTGGCCACTCCGGCAGTTCAGCGCAGTCTGACCTCTCTGGCGACTGTTGACTGGCGGGCAGCTCTGGCGACTGTTGACTGGCGGGCAGCTCTGGCGACTGTTGACTGGCGGGCAGCTCTGGCGACTGTTGACTGGCGGGCAGCTCTGGCGACTGTTGACTGGCGGGCAGCTCTGACGACTGTTGACTGGCGGGCAGCTCTGACGACTGTTGACTGGCGGGCAGCTCTGATGACTGTTGACTGGCGGGCAGCTCTGATGATGACTGTTGACTGGCGGGCAGCTCTGATGATGACTGTTGACTGGCGGGCTGACGCACTATAATCCTGGTGCGTGGTGCTGGTACCGGATATACCAGCTTATGAACACGCACCTCCAGGCTAGTGCGGGGAGCGGGAACAGGACGAGTCGGACTGGGTTGACGCACTTCCGGCTCCGCACGAGAGACAGGAGCTGGAAACCCAGGGCTATGGAGGCGCACAGTCGGTCTAGATTTTACCTCCTGCACAACCCGCCTTGGCTGGATGGAACTAGTAGCCCTGTACGAGCGGGGTGCTCGTACAGGGCAGACTGGGCTGTGCAGGGGCCTGATGGTAGCCGTGCGTAGAGCGGGAGTTGGGTAGCCTGGTCCTCGGAGGCGTACCGGCGACCAGATGCGCTGCGCAGGTATCCTCCTACCAGGCTGGATGCCCGCTCTAGCACGGCACCTGCGAGGGGCTGGAATAACGCGCACCGGACTGTGCGTGCGTATGGGTGAGATAGTGCGCTCCTCAGCGAAACATAGCGCTCTCCACCCCATACGCTCCTCCATATAACCACGGGTAGCTGGCTTCCGGCTCTTCCTTCGCCTAGCCAAACTACCCGTGTGCCCCCCCCCCCAACATTTTCTTGGGGGTGCCTCTCGTGCATCTCCTTCAGCGCGTCCACTCTGGCCTCGTACCACCGCCTCTCTGCCTTGGCTGCCTCAATTTCCCACTGCGGGCGGCGATAATCCCCAGCCTGATGCCAGGGTCCGGCCCCGTCCAGAACTTCCTCCCAAGTCCACTTCTCCCGCCAGTCCAACTCGAACTCCGTCTGCTCCTTCCTCTGCTGCTTGGTCCTTTGGTGGTGGGTGATTCTGTCACGGTTGTTGTCGGTGAAGGAGGACCAATATGCAGCAGGTACGTGTATGCTCATCTTGATTTTTATTAACTACAAAAATGAACATACAAAATAACAAAACGAAACGAACGAACGAACAAACAACTACAAACAGTCTGGTAAAGCATACGGCTTACACACAGAACAATCACCCACAAATAACACATACAAACACACCCTAATATATGGGACTCTCAATCAAAGGCAGATAGACAACACCTGCCTTCAACTGAGAGTCCCAACCCCAATCAACCAAACATAGAAACACACACACTAGACTAACCATAGAATTAACTAAACATAAACCAAAACCCGGAAATACTAAATCAAACACCCTTTACACAAACACACCACCCCAAACCACATAAAACAAATACCCCCTGCCACGCCCTGACCAAACTACAAAACAATTAACCTTATATACTGGCCAGGACGTGACAGCATACAAGAGCATTCAAGCCGCTATTGCGGCCTTTGGAGCATCTACATTTAAAAAAGTATAATAAATAAATGTAATATACACCATCACAATACATCCATTATTTATTTTAGGCAGGTCTAAAGAATATGATATGAAGAAAATGTATTTCAGAAGAACAGTATATGAGTTGGCTTACTGTATGTCATCTGGCTATGCACCATGCCATAGGCGTTGGCTTGTTTAAGAGACAACATATGCTTATAAATCCCATGCCATTATTTTATTTTACATGATTTATACTAAGAAGAATATTATTGAACTTAGCTGAAATAAAATATGAATGATATTTTTTGCATTCTGGCGCAAGTGCTGTTGGTCTAAATCTAGCGTATAGGACCTGTTTCAAATGAAAAAGTGATCATTTGAAACAGGTCCTGTACGCTAGATTTAGAGTTACACTACAACAGCATGTTGCTACAAAGTTGGAAGCATTAAATTAACTTGAATGTCACTGTATGCTGTAACATTAAGATTTCCCTTCACTGGAGCAAAGGGGCTTAGCCTGAACCATGAAAAACAGCCCCAGACCATTATACCTCCTCCACCAAACTTTACAGTTGGCAATATGCATTCGTGTAGGTAGTGTTCTTCTGGCATCCGCTAAACCCAGATTCGTCTGTCGAACTGCCAGATGGTGAAGCGTAATTCATGACTCCAGACAATGCGATTCCACTGCTCCATAGCCCAATGGCGGTGAGCTTTACACCACTCCAGCCAACGCTTGGCATTGTGCATTATGATCTTAGGCTTGTATGCAGCTGCTCGGCCATGGAAACCCATTTCAGGAAGGTCCCGATTAACAGTTATTGTGCTAACGTTGCTTCCAGAGGCAGTTTGGAACTCAGTAATGAGTGTTACAACTGAGGACAGACGATTTTTATGCGCTACGTGCTTCAGCACTCGGTGGTCCAGTTCTGTGAGCTTGTGTGGCCTGCCACTTCGCGGCTGAGTTGTTGTTGCTCCTAGACAGTTACACTACAACAGCATGTTGCTACAAAGTTGGAAGCATTAAATTAACTTGAATGTCACTGTATGCTGTAACATTAAGATTTCCCTTCACTGGAGCAAAGGGGCCTAGCCTGAACCATGAAAAACAGCCCCAGACCATTATACCTCCTCCACCAAACTTTACAGTTGGCAATATGCATTCGTGTAGGTAGTGTTCTTCTGGCATCCGCTAAACCCAGATTCGTCTGTCGAACTGCCAGATGGTGAAGCGTAATTCATGACTCCAGACAATGCGTTTCCACTGCTCCATAGCCCAATGGCGGTGAGCTTTACACCACTCCAGCCAACGCTTGGCATTGTGCATGATGATCTTAGGCTTGTATGCAGCTGCTCGGCCATGGAAACCCATTTCAGGAAGGTCCCGATTAACAGTTATTGTGCTAACGTTGCTTCCAGAGGCAGTTTGGAACTCAGTAATGAGTGTTACAACTGAGGACAGACGATTTTTATGCGCTACGTGCTTCAGCACTCGGTGGTCCAGTTCTGTGAGCTTGTGTGCCCTGCCACTTCACGGCTGAGTTGTTGTTGCTCCTAGACATTTACACTTCACAATAACAGCACTTACAGTTGACCGGGGAAGCTCTAGCAGGGCAGAAATGTTACATACGGACTTGTTGGAAAGGTGGCATCCTATGACGGTGCCACGTTGAATGTAACTGAGCTCTTCTGTACGGGCCATTCTACTGCCAATGTTTGTCTATGGAGATTGCATGGCGGTGCAAATTTCAGGTGTGCTGAGTGCACACTTGAACATTGTGAAAATTCTTTGTAACTTCCAACGCTCGTTCACTGTGAACACTGAGGCTGTACCCTCTTTCAGTTAGTTTTAACAGTGGTCAAGTAGGTTACTGTGGCTATTTGATCACAATGTAGGCCTACCAGAGTGGCCTACCATCAAAAACAATGGAGAAAAAGGAAATGCATAATTATTCCCATACCATTATTATAGAGAATCAAACAAATTATGCTATCTGCCTATTGGCTACTTAGCTTTTTCAAACCTGTCTCAAAATACTTCCCCTTAAAGACAAAAAAAACCCCTCTTTACCTGACTCACTTTTCAAACATGTCTAAAAATGCAAACGTTTTGTGCTGTTGTAGGAAGCAGTCACTCCCCATTGCTGTTTACAAAGTATCTATAACTGGGCTAATAACTCACTAACTAGCAAAAGATATGAACAAATGTACAAATGTGATAACGTCCCTTCACTACATGTAGCTCTCACTTTGATCTAAAAACAAGCACATCAACTCACGACCGCTCATACTGTAAAAACAGTCCAGTTCAAAGTGAATGGCACAGATCCATTTATGGCAATGGTCTATTTGCATTTAGGCCTACTGCATCTCTGATTGGTTATGGCCCACAGGTCTGTGTAGAGTAAGGGTCTGAGTCGTGCCTGTCAATGCAATAGAATCCTACTCCGATGCGTTCTGCCTACAACAACATCTCTTGCATACTTAGTTTTGCATACTAAATCTTGCATAGTTAGTTTTGTTTCGGTATGTTGCATTGATAGTGGCTAATATTGCAATTCGATCACAATTCCCACAGTAAAGGGAAATGTTGATAGTGTTAACTAATGGGGAAAACTCTAGAAAGTTGAGGTTAAATCTCATGCGTCTCTGCACTGGCATCCAGGGTTGGGTAGGTTACTTTCTAAATGTAATCCGTTACAGTTACTAGTTACCTGTCCAAAATTGTAATCAGTAACGTAACTTTTTGGATTACCCAAACTCAGCAACATAATCTGATTACGTTCCGTTAGTTTTAGATTACTTTCCCTTTAAGAGGCATTAGAAGAAGACAAACATGTATGTTATGTGTTGGTTATGTAGGCTTCTTCTAACCCATTGCTTTCTACTACATATAATAATATGATTCAATTATATTGTTACATTAAAAACCAAAGTCTATCAGAATTCCAGACATTCCAATAAATGTTTTACCCCTTAACCTTCAAGAAAAGGACTTGGATATATGGTATAGATTAGCCAAATTGTTTTAACTGAGCATAACCCCAAAACCAAGGACTTATTAGCCAGCCCTACTCTGTTGTTCATGATTTCGTTGTCATGGAGTACTGATTGGGCTCATTGATTTGAGTTGAAAAAGAAATGCTGCGCTCATGGAATGGCATGCTTTGAGCATTAATGAAAAGTAGTGAAAAATGAATGCAATATACTGCATTTGCTAAAGGCCTATTGTTTCCCTTTTTGTTGGTGACACTTTGATATCTTGATATCTTTCTAAAATGATCTGCCGAAATTGTTGCAACCCCTATTACTAGCCTGTTCAACATCTCTTTCATGTCGTCTGAGATTCCAAAAGATTGGAAAGCAGCTGCTGTCATCCCCCTCTTCAAAGGAGGGGACACTCTTGACCCAAACTGCTACAGACCTATATCTATCCTACCCTGCCTTTCTAAGGTCTTTGAAAGCCAAGTCAACAAACAAATTACCAACCATTTCGAATCCAACCGCACCTTCTCCGCTATGCAATCTGGCTTCAGAGCTGGTCATGGGTGCACCTCAGCCACGCTCAATGTCCTAAATGATATCGTAACCGCCATCGATAAGAAACAATACTTCCGGTTTGGAGCGAGCAGTCGCACCACGCTTCGCTCCACAGGTAATATTACACTTCAAACAAATCAAGCCGTTGTAATGTAGTGATCTGAGCAATTCTTCTTAGCTAGCTACATAGCCGTCTTTGTATCAAAGATAATTGTGTAGTTTAGAGTAATTGAGTAATTATCGAGGCAAACTATCTTCGTCCTCCTAACGTAGTCAACACTGCTAGCTGCTAGCTAGTCATCACTGCTAGCTAGCCAACTTCTACCGACTAGCAGCACTGCAGAAACTATTACATTACAACGTAACGACTTGATTAGTGTGGTGTTAGTCTTAGTTAGCCAGCTACATAGTTGTCTTTGCTGTCTCTGTATCTAAGATAATTGTGTAGTTTGAGTTTGAGTATTATCGAGGTGAGCTAGCCAGCCGCGACGCGGCGCCAGACTTACTCAACACACCTAGTCATCATTAACCCACTGCCAGCTAGCCAACCGTTACCGACTAGCAGCGCTGTAGATACTAATACTTTACAACGGAACGATTTGACTAGTGCAGTGTTACCTAGCTAGCTACTTAGTTGTCTTTGTCATAGCTTGATAATTGTTAGCTAGCCAGCCATCGAGGTTAGCTAGCCAGCTATTTCCGTCCCCCGCGACGCCATTTTTCCTAACCCAGCCAACTATTACCGACGAGCAGCATTGTAGGAACTAAATACATTACAAGGAACGTCTTGATTAGTGTTATGTTAGCTAGCTAGCTACAAAGTTGCTTTGTATCATGACAAGGTGTAGTACTGAAACTATCGAGGTTACCTAGCCAGCTACACGTTCAAAGTCAACAACGCAGCCACTGCTAGCTAGCCTACTCCACCAGCCAGCAGTACTGTATCATTTTAGTCAATAAGATTTTTGCAACGTAAGCTTAACTTCCTGAACATTCGAGACGTGTAGTCCACTTGTCATTCAAATCTCCTTTGCATTAGCGTAGCCTCTTCTGTAGCTTGTCTACTATGTGTCTGTCTATCCCTGTTCTCTCTCCTCTGCACAGGCCATACAAACTCTCCACACCGCGTGGCCGCTGCCACTCTAACCTGGTGGTCCCAGCGCGCACGACCCACGTGGAGTTCCAGGTCTCCGGCAGCCTCTGGAACTGCCGGTCTGCGGCCAACAAGGCTGAGTTCATCTCAGCCTATGCTACCCTCCAGTCCCTAGACTTCCTGGCGCTGACGGAAACATGGATTACCACAGATAACACTGCTACTCCTACTGCTCTCTCCTCGTCTGACTAGGTGTTCTCGCATACCCCTAGAGCATCGAGCCAGCGGGGTGGTGGCACTGGAATCCTCATCTCTCCCAAGTGGACATTCTCTCTTTCTCCCCTCACCCATCTGTCTATCTCCTCATTTGAATTCCATGCTGTCACAGTTACCAGCCCTTTCAAGCTCAACATCCTTATCATTTATCGCTCTCCAGGTTCCCTTGGAGAGTTCATCAATGAGCTTGACGCCTTGATAAGTTCCTTTCCTGAGGATGGCTCACCTCTCACAGTTCTGGGTGACTTTAACCTCCCCACGTCTACCTTCGACTCATTCCTCTCTGCCTCCTTCTTTCCACTCCTCTCCTCTTTCGACCTCACCCTCTCCCCTTCCCCCCCTACTCACAAGGCAGGCAATACGCTTGACCTCATCTTTACTAGATGCTGTTCTTCCACTAATCTCATTGCAACTCCCCTCCAAGTCTCCGACCACTACCTTGTATCCTTTTCCTTCTCGCTCTCATCCAACACTTCTCACTCTGCCCCTACTTGGATGGTATTGCGCCGTCCCAACCTTCGCTCTCTCTCTCCCGCTACTCTCTCCTCTTCCATCCTATCATCTCTTCCCTCTGCTCAAACCTTCTCCAACCTATCTCCTGATTCTGCCTCCTCAACCCTCCTCTCCTCCCTCTCTGCATCCTTTGATTTCCTCTGTCCCCTATCCTCCAGGCCGGCTCGGTCCTCCCCTCCTGCTCCGTGGCTCGACGACTCACTGCGAGCTCACAGAACAGGGCTCCGGGCAGCCGAGCGGAAATGGAGGAAAACTCGCCTCCCTGCGGACCTGGCATCCTTTCACTCCCTCCTCTCTACATTTTCCTCTTCTGTCTCTGCTGCTAAAGCCACTTTCTACCACTCTAAACTCCAAGCATCTGCCTCTAACCCTCGGAAGCTCTTTGCTACCTTCTCCTCCCTCCTGAATCCTTCTCCCCCCCCCCTCCTCCCTCTCTGCGGATGACTTCGTCAACCATTTTGAAAAGAAGGTTGACGACATCCGATCCTCGTTTGCTAAGTCAAACGACACTGCTGGTCCTGCTCACACTGCCCTACCCTGTGCTTTGACCTCTTTCTCCCCTCTCTCTCAAGATGAAATCTCGCGTCTTGTGACGGCCGGCCGCCCAACAACCTGCCCACTTGACCCTATCCCCTCCTCTCTTCTCCAGACCATTTCCGGAGACCTTCTCCCCTACCTCACCTCGCTCATCAACTCATCCTTGACCGCTGGCTACGTCCCTTCCGTCTTCAAGAGAGCGAGAGTTGCACCCCTTCTGAAAAAACCTACACTCGATCCCTCCGATGTCAACAACTACAGACCAGTATCCCTTCTTTCCTTTCTCTCCAAAACTCTTGAACGTGCCGTCCTTGGCCAGCTCTCTTGCTATCTCTCTCAGAATGACCTTCTTGATCCTAATCAGTCAGGTTTCAAGACTGGGCATTCAACTGAGACTGCTCTTCTCTGTGTCACGGAGGCTCTCCGCACTGCTAAAGCTAACTCTCTCTCCTCTGCTCTCATCCTTCTAGACCTATCTGCTGCCTTTGATACCGTGAACCATCAGATCCTCCTCTCCACCCTCTCCGAGCTGGGCATCTCCGGCACCGCCCACGCTTGGATTGCGTCCTACCTGACAGGTCGCTCCTACCAGGTGGCGTGGCGAGAATCTGTCTCCGCACCACGTGCTCTCACCACTGGTGTCCCCCAGGGCTCTGTTCTTGGCCCACTCCTATTCTCGCTATACACCAAGTCACTTGGCTCTGTCATATCCTCACATGGTCTCTCATATCATTGCTATGCAGATGACACACAATTAATCTTCTCCTTTCCCCCTTCTGACAACCAGGTGGCGAATCGCATCTCTGCATGTCTGGCAGACATATCAGTGTGGATGACGGATCACCACCTCAAGCTGAACCTCGGCAAGACGGAGCTGCTCTTCCTCCCGGGGAAGGACTGCCCGTTCCATGATCTCGCCATCACGGTTGACAACTCCCTTGTGTCCTCCTCCCAGAGTGCTAAGAGCCTTGGCGTGACCCTGGACAACACCCTGTCGTTCTCCACCAACATCAAGGCGGTGACCCGATCCTGTAGGTTCATGCTCTACAACATTCGCAGAGTACGACCCTGCCTCACACAGGAAGCGGCGCAGGTCCTAATCCAGGCACTTGTCATCTCCCGTCTGGATTATTGCAACTCGCTGTTGGCTGGGCTCCCTGCCTGTGCCATTAAACCCCTGCAACTCATCCAGAACGCCGCAGCCCGTCTGGTGTTCAACCTTCCCAAGTTCTCTCACGTCACCCCGCTCCTCCGCTCTCTCCACTGGCTTCCAGTCGAAGCTCGCATCCGCTACAAGACCATGGTGCTTGCCTACGGAGCTGTGAGGGGAACGGCACCTCCGTACCTTCAGGCTCTGATCAGGCCCTACACCCAAACAAGGGCACTCCGTTCATCCACCTCTGGCCTGCTCGCCTCCCTACCTCTGAGGAAGCACAGTTCCCGCTCAGCCCAGTCAAAACTGTTCGCTGCTCTGGCACCCCAATGGTGGAACAAGCTCCCTCACGACGCCAGGACAGCGGAGTAAATCACCACCTTCCGGAGACACCTGAAACCCCACCTCTTCAAGGAATACCTGGGATAGGATAAAGTAATCCTTCTAACCCCCCCCTTAAAAGATTTAGATGCACTATTGTAAAGTGGTTGTTCCACTGGATATTATAAGGTGAATGCACCAATTTGTAAGTCGCTCTGGATAAGAGCGTCTGCTAAATGACTTAAATGTAAAATGTAAATGTGCTGCCGTATTCATTGACCTGGCCAAGGCTTTCGACTCTGTCAATCACCATATTCTCATCGGCGGACTCAATAGCCTTGGTTTCTCAAATGATTGCCTCGCCTGGTTCACCAACTACTTCTCTGATAGAGTTCAATGTGTCAAATCGGAGGGCCTGTTGTCCGGGCCTCTGGTAGTCTCTATGGGGGTGCCACAGGGTTCAATTCCCGGGCCAACTCTTTTCTCTGTATACATCAATGATGTCGCTCTTGCTGCTGGTGAGTCTCTGATCCACCTCTACGCAGACGACACCATTCTGTATACTTCTGGCCCTTCTTTGGACACTGTGTTAACTACCCTCCAGACGAGCTTCAATGCCATACAACTCTCCTTCCGTGGCCTCCAACTGCTCTTAAATACAAGTTAAACTAAATGCATGCTCTTCAACCGATCGCTGCCCGCACCTGCCCGCCCGTCCAGCATCACTACTCTGGACGGTTCTTACTTAGAATATGTGGACAACTACAAATACCTAGGTGTCTGGTTAGACTGTAAGCTCTCCTTCCAGACTCACATCAAACATCTCCAATCCAAAGTTAAATCTAGAATTGGCTTCCTATTTCGCAACAAAGCATCCTTCACTCATGCTGCCAAACATACCCTCGTAAAACTGACCATCCTACCGATCCTCGACTTCGGCGATGTCATTTACAAAATAGCCTCCAATACCCTACTCAATAAACTGGATGCAGTCTATCACAGTGCCATCTGTTTTGTCACCAAAGCCCCATATACTACCCACCACTGTGACCTGTACGCTCTCATTGGCTGGCCCTTGCTTCATACTCGTCGCCAAACCCACTGGCTCCAGGTCATCTACAAGACCCTGCTAGGTAAAGTCCCCCCTTATCTCAGCTCACTGGTCACCATAGCAGCACCCACCTGTAGCACGCGCTCCAGCAGGTATATCTCTCTGGTCACCCCCAAAGCCAATTCCTCCTTTGGCCGTCTCTTCTTCCAGTTCTCCGCTGCCAATGACTGGAACGAACTACAGAAATCTCTGAAACTGGAAACACTTATCTCCCTCACTATCTTTAAGCACCAGCTGTCAGAGCAGCCCACAGATCAATGCACCTGTACAAAGCCCATCTATAATTTAGCCCTAACAACTACCGTTTCCCCTACTGTATTTATTTATTTATTTTGCTCCTTTGCACCCCATTATTTCTATTTCTACTTTGCACTTTCTTCCACTACAAATCTACCATTCCAGTGTTTTACTTGCTATATTGTATTTACTTTGCCACCATGGCCTTTTTTGCCTTTACCTCCCTTATCTCACCTCATTTGCTCACATTGTATATAGACTTATTTTTCTACTGTATTATTGACTGTATGTTTGTTTTACTCCATGTGTAACTCTGTGTTGTTGTATGTGTCGAACTGCTTTGCTTTATCTTGGCCAGGTCGCAATTGTAAATGAGAACTTGTTCTCAACTTGCCTACCTGGTTAAATAAAGGTGAAATAAAATAAAAAAAAATAATATGCAGCTGTTTAAAGGGCCGGCCCGCCTCCGTTTTGGTAAAAAGATGAGGGATGGGCCTAGAGAAATGTAACCACTCTCAGATTAATAGACAGAGCTATGGATGCAAGAACTGACCATCCATGATATAAAAAGTATTGTTTATACCATGTTATGAGGCTATACAGTGTTTGTTTACAAACATTGGACTAAAACAAGCTTATATTTTGGGTTCTCATCGAGTGTGACAGTTGAACTAAGCGCATGAGGCATTTATAAATTATAGTCCAAAAATGGATCTAGCAACTACAGATTTCCCCTTTAAGTCTATCAAAAGTGTGCAAGTTTGAGCATGTGTCCATTAGGCCTATAGATTTTTTTGTTATCAGCTTAAATTAGATTGAACAATAAAAGCCCCACTGTTATTCCATAGACTTGGATCCGGACTTAGCAGCTGTTGCAAGATGTCACATGTGCTCCCTCCCCAGCCCCTAGCTCACCAGGCTGCTCATTATGGTTGCACACCTATCACCATCGTTATGCGCATCTGCGCGTCATCAGACTCACCTGGACTCCATCACTTCCCTGATTACCTTCCCTATATATATATCACTCCCTTTGGTTCCTTCCCCAGGCATCGTTGTTTCTGTTCCAGTGTCATGCCTGTGCGTTGTTTGTGTTTCTTGGTTTGTATTTAGTTGTGTTTATTTATTAAAACACTCACTCCCTGAACTTGCTTCCCGACTCTCAGCGCAGACGTTACACAAGGGCACATTTTTCACTGGCTGGCCACTGGTTTCAAAAACAATGATTGATAGGCAGCTTAAACTTCTTGAATTCAACCATTATTGGTTTCAAATACACATTTAGATTTGTGAACAGCCATCCACAACAACCACAATCCATAAGGCGCAAATAGTTAAATGAGAGTGCAGCAGTATGATTCACATCAATGCGCTATGTAGATATCAATAATAAGTGATATACGTATCGTCGTAGACTACACCACTGCTTTCATCCTTACCTTCAAGTGTTTATTCAAGTTGGATCATATTGTTTTATGCTGACAGTAATCTCATCATTGGAAGACATAGCTTGGACTGTAGCCTACAAAATCTTACTCCAGCAAACACATTTTTATTTAAGTAGGCAAGTCAGTTAAGAACAAATTCTTATTTACAATGACAGCCTAGGAACAGTGGGTTAGCAGCCTTGTTCAGGGGGCAGTACAACAGATTTTTACCTTGTCAGCTCAGGGATTTGAACTAGCAACCTTACGGTTACTGGCCTAACACTGTAACTACTAGGCTACCTGCCAACACATGTTTGGTGTGTCTTCATAGTGGTCTCTGACTTGTGGTCAGACTCGCTCAGGTGGAAGAGCGTCTGCTAAATGACGTAAATGACGTAAAATGATGTAAATGTGAAACAAACTTAATACACTTGCCCCTTTTGTCAATGCTGATTTGAATGTCATTGAGAAAACAGGGAAGTGTCAAAGATTTCTTTTCTCGCAAACATCCTTTCTGATTTTAAAAGTAATCCTCGAAGTAATCATCTAGTTTTAAAAAAGTATCTGTAATCTGATTACAATATTCTTGCTGGTGATGTAACAGATTACAGTTAACGTTTTTTTGTGATCCCTTACATGTAATCTGTTACTCCCCAACCCTGCTGGCATCAGCCCGTCCCGGGGAGCTTTGCACCCTGGCACCCGCACAGCTTAGAGGGAACATTGGCCAGGACCATTCACAGCTGAGCTCACTCAGTTTACCTCAACACTGATTGGCTATTATTATTATTTATTTTTTATGTAGGGAAGTCAAATGCTCGCTGGCTTCCCTTGCATTCAATGCTACGCACAGTAACCAGTCCACCAGTATGCATAATAACGCAGTCCACACTCAAATGTTATTACTAGAATTTTTTCATTTTGGAGTATAGGCTAGACCAATAATGTACTAAAGACATCTTAAATCAGTTTTTTCAAATGTTTTTCTGTGGTGAGTAATATGCAGTAGGCTATGTATTGTATAATGGCACAATCATTATTTTAATTCATTTTTTTTTTTTTTGAGCTTGGGCTCATATATCAGCCTATGTGTCACGTCCTGACCAGTAAAGGGGTCTATTTGTTATTGTAGTTTGGTCAGGACGTGGCAGAGGGTATTTGTTTTCATGGTTTTGTGTATGTGTTTAGATAGAGGGATATTTTGTGTAGAGTGTTTCTGGGGTTTATTGGTGTAAGTGTCGATGTAGAGGGGGTAGTTGATTTAAGTGGTTCGGGGTGTGTGTGTATTGTAGAGGGGTATTTGATTTATGTGTTCCGGGGTGTTGGGTATGTTCTTGTGTTTGTATTTCTAAGGGGCTGTTCTAGTTTTGTATTTCTGTGTTGGCCTGGTATGACTCTCAATCAAGAACAGCTGTACATCATTGTTGCTGATTGAGAGTCATACTTAGGTAGCCTGTTTTCACCTGTCACTTTGTGGGAGGTTATTTCCGTGTTTAGCGTTATGCCTTACAGGACTGTCTATCGTCGTTGTGTTTTTGTATACGTGTTTGTTTTTGGTTTCCCTTCTTTGTCCTAATAAAAGAAGATGAGTGTACATATACCCGCTGCGTTTTGGTCTCAACCCTACGACTACCGTGACACTATGCATATGATATAAAATGCCTATGGGGGTTTTGAATTAATCATCACCTTTGAAAGCTTTGTCCATTTCTTTGAAAGTCTGAAACAACATCCATAATGACCATGTTCGAAGGATACTACAGTGTGTAGTATAGTATTCTACAATATACTGTAGCTTATTATAGAATTATATAGTAAGTACTGTAGTATTCTATAGTAAACTGGGTTTTTTCTTCATGTGGGTGAACACACACACACACACACACACACAGAGGCACACACCGAAGCATGCATACAAAAACAAGCAGGCACAGAGACACATGTACAATCAGACCTACATGTGCTATTTGACAATCCTCTGTAATGCCACTCTATGCTAAACAGCCGAATGGTGTTTGCGAATTCCTATGGGGTTTGTGTTTTCCAGCTGAATGGGTTTGTGTATTCCTACTGTTCTGTGATGCTGGAAGCGTATAATTATCACATTTACAAGGAAGAACAGCCAAATAATAGTTTTGAAGCCTGAGAAGGCATAGTGCTCTGTCTGTGTGTGTGTGTGTGTGTGTGTGTGTGTGTGTGTGTGTGTGTGTGTGTGTAAGAGAGAGATGGGAGGGAGAGGGAGATTGATATAGTGATGTGGTGTGCATGTTCTTCTCATTCCGTTACCTCACATAAACTGTGTGTGTTTTGTTCAGCCCCTCTAAGTTGTTTCTTCTTGACTCATGAACATTGTTGATCTTTGGAAGAAACAGCCCAGTCAGATTTTCACAGATATTTGTACGAGAAAATGCACTGCTATATAAAAATTATAATTGACCCCCCCCCCCCCCCCCACGACTTATTGCATATGCTCAGTATTACAGTCCCTGAACATTGCACACACTGTTATTGCACAACCCTGTAATCTCAATATCCATGATGAACGTTGTGCGTCCCTTTCAAATTGCACTGTTAGTTACATTTCACATTTTCATTATTGCACGTTCCCAAATGAGTGAGTCCATCCCCATATCCCTAATGTCCTCCTTATTTGTTCATATGGGTCAGTGCACGTGGCAACAATTTGTTTTTGTACCTTTTTTCCCTGGGGGAGTCTGTAGTGCTTCCTGGATGGCAGGAGTACACACTTTGAGCATATGATTTGAAAATGCATAGCCAATTGAGTTAGAAAAACTTTTCACAGTAAGTTCAAATATGGCTAACAAATATTAGATAAAAGTATCCTCTCCTCTCCTTTCTTCTTGTCTCCTCCCATCGCCTCTCCTCTCCTCTCTTCTCCTCCCTTCTCCTCTCCACCCTTCCCCTCTCTTCCTCTCCTCTCATCCCCTCTCCTCTCCCTCCTGAAGTATCCCTCTGCAGATCATTTATTTGTTTTGTTTATTTTCTCAGCAGCCATGCACATGTGTTTATCCAAAAGTATTATTTTTCTACTCCTCCATAATAGTGGCTTTGTGCTCTCTGTGGTCAGTTGGTGTATTTTTGTGCAATTTACTCCTACATGTGGAGACTGATGTGCTGTTCCCTTCAGCGCCCCCCCCCCCCTTCTTCAGGGGTTGGAAACAAAATTATTTTACAATGGTTTCAGAACCATTTTTTTTTATCAGTTCCACTGCTCCGACCAGCAAAATAAAGTACTGAACTGGTTCGAACCCCCAAAAAGTACCAGTTTATATCGTTCGTTCCTGTCTGTTCTTTTTTAAACCTCTGAAATCAATATTTTGTTTACATTTAACTCAACATTAAATGACTTCAACAATCAGTGCAGATAGAGCAGCTTGCGATGGATCGGATAAGTGATTTAATCTGTACAGGAAAGTTGTTAAGAGAAATTGTATTTTGCCGTAACATCATTGTTTTAATCATAAATGAAAGATAAACACACACTGTGCTGCTAGTCACAGTGTAGGGCGCGAGATGTAACAGAAATGTTGCAGGTGAGCAGAGAGCGAGAGAGGATGGAGGAAGCTTTCCTTGAAGCATTTTGTTATGACATGCATTATCTGAATTAGGCCCACAGAATTATACCTACGGAGGAGAGGCTTCTATGGAGGAACTTTGAATGTCTTTGAACTTCTGAGTTGGTTTAGCTAGCTAGCTAACAAGCTTTGTGTGCAGAGCAGCATTAGAATTAAATACATGTCTTACCTTTTTGTAGTTAATAAATCCAATGTGAAACGTGGTAACTATAGTATCCTTAACTAGGATTGAAAAAGTGAATCCATTCTTTTAAATCTCTCCCTAATTTCTGAATAATGCATGCAATATCATCAGTAGGCTACAGTAGCCTATGCTTTAGAGGGGAGGGGCAGGCAGCTTCCACACACATGCACACCCACTGACAAAGATTTACAGCTGGCAGGCAAACGCTGGAATAAGTTTCTGAGTGACAGAGAGTGAGGGCTTTACATATGCGCTTTATTACTGAAAAAATATGAACCGGTTCCCATGCTTTTAAAATAACAGTTAGTTTCCAGAACAGTATAGATCACTTTCGTTTGAAGTTCGGGTTCTGTTCATCAAATAATCTCGGTATTTTGAACCTGTTCCAACCCTTGCCATTCCTGTCTATAAAAAAACTATTTTCCATTGACAGACAGACTGACAGTAAAGACCACAGCTTCAGCTATGACGGGTGACTTATCATACACGTCTCTCATGCACACATAATAAATACAGTACACACATGCATGCATGCACGCACAAGCACACACACACAAAAGTAACATCCATGGACACAAAAGTAAATGCACTGTAACTATTTTTGGAAATAAAAATGGAAAGTGCCACCAAATAAGGAAACCAATAAAGAAACCTCAACACATCGACGTCTGCCAAGAAGCACAAGGGATTCAATTGAGAGTATAAGTCAGAATACGTCCAGGCCGCAGGTTGCCATCCAGATAAGATAATCAGTTTATATAGTACTTTAAAACATGTATCTGAACTTGTAAACAGTTTTCCAGTTTTTGTTCTTTACAATAATGCCTGTTTTATGCCCTCGACATGCAGGAAAAATATTTTGATTGTTATTTTACTTGGGATCAATATTGTAATTAGATTAAAGTTTAAAATATAAATATATCTGATTGTCTTTATGTGCTGGTGTTTTTGACTTTCTGTTTGGAGAATATACTGTGGAATGTTTAATTGTTGTTGCTCACTGATCACAAAAACACACCTTAATATATCAATTCAACTCAGTTGAAAACACATAACCATCCATTTAACTTTTTATTGAAATTAAGTCAGGAATAACAGCCTGTTCAGAGATAGGCTATAGGCTTACATGAGACTGGGAGCAGACCCTACAGTTGAGCGCAGGGGTGGACTGGCCACCTGGCATTTCGGGTAAATGCCAGATGGGCTAGTCCATTTTTAGCCCAGTGGGCCTGTCTAATTTGTCAGTTTTTTTGTGCAAAATTATCATCATCTGGCTAATGGGGGGAAAAATTGCTGGTGTGGGGGCCTCAAGGAAAACATTTACCGGTGTGGGGGCCTCAAGGAAACAAATGGGCCTGTGTATTAGAAATGCCTGGGATGATTTCTGGGAGAGCAGGGAGATGTTTAGATTTAGTTAAATGCGTACTAATTATGCACTTAACGAGAGAAGCAATTCATTACTTCCTGCAGAATGGTAACTTTAAATAATGAAGGGAAGAGGGAAAAGGAAGAGGGTGGTGACTCATGAGACTCCTGCTGCTCAGTACTGTAATGGGGTAATGATATTGAGCTGCTGTCGACTTGCTAGGGCGTCTGTGTGTGTGTGTGTGTGTGTGTGTGTGTGTGTGTGTGTGTGTGTGTGTGTGTGTGTGTGTGTGTGTGTGTGTGTGTGTGGGGGGGGGGGAACTTTTCAGAGGAATCACTAATGGGTGCCACATTCACCCAGCACAATGATGCCATGCCACATGCCTGTCAAACGATCACGCACACACACACACACACACAATGAAGTTACTGTATATGTAAACTCTCACATGCAAACATATGCATAGTCACACACTCACACCTAGTCAAACATCCTGTCAAATATCTATAATTATGTACATAGTGTTGTACAGTACTGTATTGAGAGGTTAAGTGACATTCTGGGTTCTGTTTTGACACTTTTCTTCCTGTGGACTACAGGAAAAGGAGGACCGAGCACGCCCCCATTCTCATTGAGGGTAGTGCGTACGGCCCAGTACATCACTGGGGCCAAGCTTCCTGCCATCCAGGACCTCTATACCAGGTGGTGTCAGAGGAAGGCCCTAAACATTGTCAAAGACTCCCGCCACCCTAGTCATAGACTGTTCTCTCTGCTACCACATGGCAAGCGGTACCGGAGCACCAAGTCTAGGTCCAAGAGGCTTCAAAACAGCTTCTGCCATAAGACTCCTGAACATCTAATCTAATGGCTACCAAGACTATTTGCATTGCCCCCCCCCCCCCCCCCCCCCTTTTACGCTGCTGATACTCTCTATTATTATATATGCATAGTCACTTTCATAACTCTACCTACATGTACATATTACCTCGACAAACCGGTGCCCCCACACATTGACTCTGTACCGGTACCCCCTGTATATAGTCTCGATATTGTTATTTTACTGCTTCTCTTTAATTATTTGTTACTATTATTTCTTTTTTTTAAGGTAGTTTTCTTAAAACTGCATTGTTGGTTAAGGACTTGTAAGTAAGCATTTCACTGTAAGGTCTACACCTGTTGTATTCGGCGAATGTGACAAAATTAGATTCCTATAAACCCTCTCTCTCGCTCTTTCTCTCTCATGTGGGACTGGTTGAGCTTGGGGATTCAGCCCCCATCAAAGGCAGTATGTGGTTGAATGCGAGCCACTGGGACTCCAATCTCACCCTAGTTAATGAGTCCCCCCCAAACCCACCAACCCACCCCGGCATCACTCTGGCACTTTTAAACATAACACAGCTAGCCCTGTTCCCCTCTTTCCTCCTCCCCTCCCCGTCTTTCTCCCCCTCTCCTCCACCCTCAGCCCAGCCACACTCCATCAGCCACAGTCCCTCCACAGGATCTGTTCCAAACCCAGCCTGGCGTCTGTCTCTCTATGTCGGACCCCCTCCTTCCGACCACCACCATCACCACACTGATCATACATACTCCTTCACTTTGCAAACACACTCTCACACATGCACACCGGCGCGCAGGCACACACACACACAAAATGCATTTACACATACATCTTATGCAAGCAGAATTATACACACACGCCAGACACATAAGCACAGACATATTCACAGTCCATTCCTTCCCAAAAATTGCTTTAATATGAAACTTTGAAAGGTCTTTCTTGTCACTTAGGTTTTTTGCAATAGTAATGTGGCGAGTATTTTGTTGTTATCCTTGGAGTAGTTCTGGGTAGTGTTGTGTTATGGTAGGCGTGCTGTCCCTAAATAAGATATTCCTAGTTTTCTCCATCTGGGTCATTAGAGAATAAAACAACAATATAGAGCCAGGGAAGATCTTAGTTAAAGAGGAGTTTTGGTTCCAGTTCCGGTGGCATGTATTGAAATGCTTAGCTTTCTTGTGGCTTTCTTTTGCAAGAACTGGCTGGCTCCAGGCATAAATGAGATAAGCGGTCGCTTAGGGCCCCAGGCCACTAGTGGGCCCCAAACCAACAAAAAAAACTCAGTCAGGGTCTCAACTTACTGTTGAGAGTTAGAATAGTAGAATACACAAGGTGCAAGTTCAAAATGTGGTTGTGCATAAGCAGTTTTTCTCTTGTTATGTCAGTCACTGACAGTCATGTCGGCAAAATAGTAATGTATGCTATCCACGCACAACCACGCAGCCTAGCATATGGCTGTGATGCTGCCCTGAGCATGAAATAATGAGGACATCCCTTCAATTGGGTGAAAAGAAAATGATTATTATTAATGCTGACTTTGTTATTATTATATTGCCTATGGTCCAGGGCATTTAGACAATGATGACTCCACGCCAATTAATGAGCAATGGACAATACACTGAGTATACCAAACATTAGAAACACCTACCTAATATTGAGTTGCACCTGCCCCCTTTTGCCCTCAGAACAGCCTCAATTCGTCAGGTCATGGACTCTACAAGTTGTCGAAAGTGTTCCACAGTGATGTTGGCCTATGTTGACTCCAATGCTTCCCACGGTTGTGTCTAGTTGGCTGGATGTCCTTTGTGTGGTGGACCATTCTTGATACACACAGGAAACTATCGGGCTTGAAAAACCCAACAGCTTTGCAGTTCTTGACACATTTAGCATCTCCTGTCTTCCACACAGCCTACAAGCCACTGACCTTTAGAACATCTACATTTTAAAAAGTCTAATAAATCCATTTAATAAATCCATTATTTATTTTAGACAGGTCTAAAGAAGCATGATATGAAGAAAATGTTGTCTATTTCAAAAGAACAGAATAGCATACTCTGCGTTGTCCTTATGTTAGGGCCTGATCTGGCTATGCCATATGGCTGTGGGCTACACTGGTTAATTTAACCTGCTGGGGCTAGGGGGCAGTATTTTCACGGCCAGATAAAAAACGTACCCGATTTAAACTGGTTACTACTCTTGCCCAGAAACGAGAATATGCATATAGTAGATTTGGATAGAAAATACTCTAAAGTTTCAAAAACTGTTTGAATAATGTCTGTGAGTATAACAGAACTCATATGGCAGGCCAAAACCTGAGAAGATTCCATGCAGGAAGTGCCCTGTCTGACAATTTGTTGTCCTTCTGTTGCATCTCTATCGAAAATACAGCATCTGTGCTGTTAAGTGACACTTTCTAAGGCTTCCATTGGCTCTCTAAAGTGTTCAGAAAGCGGAATGATGTGTCTCCTGAGATTGTAAGTGGCCTGCCTGGGGACAGTGAGACTGAGATGCGCGTTCACAAGACTTCTCCATTTTTTTTTTCAGTCTTTGAATGAATACAACGTTGCCCGGTTGGAATATTATCGCTATTTTACGAGAAAAATAGCATAAAAATTGATTTTAAACAGCATTTGACATGCTTCTAAGTACGGTAATGGAATATTTAGATTTTTTTTGTCACGAAATGCGCTCGCGCGTTAACCTTCGGATAGTGACCTGAACGCACGAACAAAACGGAGGTATTTGGATATAACTATGGATTATTTGAAACCAAAACAACATTTGTTGTTGAAGTAGAAGTCCTGGGAGTGCATTCTGATGAAGAACAGCAAAGGTAATCCAATTTTTCTAATAGTAATTCTGAGTTTAGGTTGCCCCAAACTTGGTGGGTGTCAAATTAGCTAGCCTGTGATGGCCGAGCTATGTACTCAGAATATTGCAAAATGTGCTTTCGCCGAAAAGCTATTTTAAAATCTGACATAGCGTTTGCATAAAGGAGTTCTGCATCTATAATTCTTAAAATAATTGTTATGTATTTTGTCAACATTTATCATGAGTAATTTAGTAAATTCACCGGAAGTTTTCGGTGGGTATGCTCGTTCTGAACATCACATGCTGATGTAAAAAGCTGGTTTTTGATATAAATATGAACTTGATTGAACAAAACATGCATGTATTGTATAACATAATGTCCTAGGAGTATCATCTGATGAAGATCAAAGGTTAGTACTGCATTTAGTTGTGGTTTTGGTTTTTGTGACATATATGCTTGCTTTGAAAATGTCTGTGTGATTATTTTTGGCAGGGTACTCTCCTGACATAATCTAATGTTTTGCTTTCGCTGTAAAGCCTTTTTGAAATCGGACAACGTGGTTAGATTAACGAGAGTCGTATCTTTAAAATGGTGTAAAATAGTCATATGTTTGAGAAATTGAAGTTATAGCATTTTTGAGGTATTTGTATTTCGCACCACGCGATTCCACTGGCTGTTGACTAGGGTGGGATGCAAACGTCCCACTGGCCCAGAGAGGTTAACAGAAAAGATTTGCTTAGAATTCCGTGGCATTATTTTATAGTATGAAGAATACAATTGAACATAGCTGAATAAAATAGGAAGGATATTTTCTCCAAACAATTTGAGGGAGTGCGCACATGCAGCTATTCTGCAAACAAACAAACAAACAGGTCCTCCTATATGCTTAATTTAGAGTTATTTATGAAACTTTAGTTATGATACAAATGTTGGGCTATATGTTTTGATTTTCAATACATTCTAAGGCTGCATGATGCATGAGCTCTGCTTTGTTTTTTTGCACAGGCTGTACACAGTTCATCAGTCTCTCATTCACAAATTGACAAGCACTTGATAATGCCTGGATTTTCCCGGCTGCATCCCCTTTGTGTGGCCATAATCCCCCTAAAAAAAATTCATGCCTTTTTTATGCCCTTGGGCTGAATATAATAATTATAATTCCCTTCTCCCCGCTGCGTGCCGAAGCACCTCTCACTCCTATGGCTCTCAGGTCTTTCTCACAAGCTACAAGTGAATACAGAAACATCAGGGATGCAACTGAGCGTGTCCTTATCCAATTCTGAGGTGAATATTGACGATATTGGAAGAACTGTCCACATTTACTTTTCGTCAGCCTAACAAACAGCAAAAGCACTAGCCTATGTCATATGTCAATCTACTATCCCCCATAGTACAAAAGTTGACCTATTTTATTCTGTGCGAGAAATAAATATTCCAAACATAGTCTGACACAATTGTGGGATGCTATAGATCCCAAATTAAAACAACAAGAAGTATCAAAAAACCTATTGATGTTCATAAACTATTAGACTATTACTTCACATTATAAGCGCAACAATGCGCACACGGCAGTAGGCCATAAGCACGAATGTTCCATTAGCAGGAAAACACCATTCTCAAAAGTGACCAAAAATGTGATTATTCATGTAATGCTTTTATTATAAAGGTGTATTTCTATGGTGAAAATGATCTTCCCCAAACTTGAAACTATGCCAGTTAGGCTCTACACCCATTGTAAAGCGGATTAATGTGCTACATTTTAAGAAGTTATTTGGCCACTTTAGTTGTGATACAAACCGTATTAAAACATATAGGCCTATGGGCTAGGCTACGTGAAGTGAGCGACTTTCAAGTCACAAAAAAAAGCATGCACTCTTTGCGTTGAGCTGGAAGTCCTTCACAGGTTATAGGCTAATATTGTCACCCATCACACTATTCTTTATTTAATCTTGTCTTTACATATACAGTAAATAATATATGTGTGAAATTTGTTTTGATTTAGAATGGACCATTATCATGCACCTGTCTTAAAAAACGGGCATAAAAAAATAAAAAATATAATTGATCCACTGACATAGCGAATGGAGAACGCATTCCCGGTGGTTCATTTTCATGCCAGCCAGGTAGGCTATACTCCTGTTTTAAAGAGAAGCAATGTGCTTAATTTTAGGAAGGTTGAGAAATAAATATAGTAGGCCTAGCCTATAGAAAGCTGATGGGATCTTCCTCTTTTTAATAGAGGCCATCACTCCATTAAAAAAGTGTTTGATTAGATTTTCAATTACATTTGTATTGATGTCAGAGTGATTAGAGTGATTAGAGTGTGGAGTACCAGACAGTTAGCAAGTTTGGTAGGCTACTAATGACCACCAGCAGCATCAGAGCTTGGAGGAGCCTAATTACCGTGAATAAACGTTCACATGGAATTTGACTGACATCATGACTCGTGACCGCCCGTGTGGCAGTAATACGGTCACCATAACAGCCCTAATTATTCCCCTTGTCTGAGAGGATGGAAGTTCAATATGTACAGTGAGGGAAAAAAGTATTTGATCCGCTGCTGATTTTGTACGTTTGCCCACTGACAAAGAAATGATCAGTCTATAATTTTAATAGTAGGTTTATTTGAACAGTGAGAGACAGAATAACAACAACAACAAAAAATCGCATGTCAAAAATGTTATAAATTGATTTGTATTTTAATGAGGGAAATAAGTATTTGACCCCCTCTCAATCAGAAAGATTTCTGGCTCCAAGGTGTCTTTTATACAGGTAACGAGCTGAGATTAGGAGCACACTCTTAAAGGGAGTGCTCCTAATCTCAGTGTGTTACCATTATAAAAGATACCTGTCCACAGAAGCAATCAATCAATCAGATTCCAAACTCTCCACCATGACCAAGACCAAAGAGCTCTCCAAGGATGTCAGGGACAAGATTGTAGACCTACACAAGGCTGGAATGGGCTACAAGACCATCGCCAAGCAGCTTGGTGAGAAGGTGACAAAAATTGGTGCGAATATTCGCAAATGGAAGAAACACAAAAGAACTGTCAATCTCCCTCGGCCTGGGGCTCCATGCAAGATCTCACCTCGTGGAGTTGCAATGATCATGAGAACGGCGAGGAATCAGCCCAGAACTACACGGGATGATCTTGTCAATGATCTCAAGGCAGCTGGGACCATAGTCACCAAGAAAACAATTGGTAACACACTACGCCGTGAAGGACTGCAATCCTGCAGCGCCCACAAGGTCCCCCTGCTCAAGAAAGCACATATACATTCCCGTCTGAAGTTTGCCAATGAACATCTGAATGATTCAGTGGACAACTGGGTGAAAGTGTTGTGGTCAGATGAGACCAAAATGGAGCTCTTTGGCATCAACTCACCTCACCGTGTTTGGAGGAGGAGGAATGCTGCCTATGACCCCAAGAATACCATCCCCACCGTCAAACATGGAGGTGGAAACATTATGCTTTGGGGGTGTTTTTCTGCTAAGGGGACAGGACAACTTCACCGCATCAAAGAGACGATGGACGGGGCCATGTATCGTAATATCTTGGGTGAGAACCTCCTTCCCTCAGCCAGGGCATTGAAAATGGGTCGTGGATGGGTATTCTAGCATGACAATGACCCAAAACACACGGCCAAGGCAACAAAGGAGGGGCTCAAGAAGAAGCACATTAAGGTCCTGGAGTGGCCTAGCCAGTCTCCAGACCTTAATCCCATAGAAAATCTGTGGAGGGAGCTGAAGGTTCGAGTTGCCAAACGTCAGCCTCGAAACCTTAATGACTTGGAGAAGATCTGCAAAGAGGAGTGGGACAAAATCCCTCCTGAGATGTGTGCAAACCTGGTGGCCAACTACAAGAAACGTCTGACCTCTGTGATTGCCAACAAGGGTTTTGCCACCAAGTACTAAGTCATGTTTTGCAGAGGTGTCAAATACTTATTTCTCTCATCAAAATGCAAATCAATTTGTAACATTTTTGACATGTGCTTTTCCGGATTTTTGTTGTTGTTATTCTGTCTCTCACTGTTCAAATAAACCTACCATGAAAATTATAGACAGATCATTTCTTTGTCATTGGGCAAACGTACAAAATCAGCAGGGGATCAAATACTTTTTTCCCTCATTGTAGCTAGTAGTGCAGGCTAATGTTAACTAGCGGGCTCATCGTTGCCTGTGTTGTGAAATGAAGTTAGGCTATCGAGCAAGCATTTTAGCCAGGTAGCCTAGGACAACAAAAATTCTATCATACAGCGTGTACTGTATGACAGAGTCATAGACTGTTTTGGCAACAGGAAAGAGAGGAGGATGACATTCGTGTTTCTCTACAAGTAGGGTGAGTCAACATGTTTTAATCGACTTCGAACACGCACGCACACACAAATCAGTAACATGGACAGCCACATCATATTTAGCTTATGTTGGACTAAATCATTGGTATCTTTTAGTTGTCATTGTATTAAACTAAGTGTGACTAAGGTGATTTGATGACGTTGAAATGTTAAAGTTGAAATGGTGCAGGTTGGAATAGTAGTGGAGGCTGCTGCTGTTTTCTGTGTGACTTGAGGTAACTCGCTGTGGTTCTAAATCAATAGTTGTTTAATAGTCCGAAAATGTCAGAAACATTAACTTCCTTGACCATGCTGTAGTAGGTCATGTAACTGTTTGTTAGATGCAATATGCTTTGTGGACTTCACCAGACATATGTTTCTCTCCAGTTATGTGATGAAACACAGGTGTGGTTGAATTTATTCTGTGTTCCACTGTGTCTTCTTATTGTCTCGGCCTTAGGACTTTATATCACGGTGGCAAGGCATATTTATTTTACCTTTCTTTAACTAGGCAAGTCAGTTAAGAACAAATTCTTATATTTTCAATGACGGCCTAGGAACAGGGGGTTAACTGCCTTGTTCAGGGGCAGAACGACAGATCTTTTACCTTGGGGATTTGATCTTGCAACCTTTCAGTTCCTAGTCCAACATTCTAACCACTAGGCTACCTGAAAACTCATTCCCCACCCAGGTTTCTGGGTGGGAATGACCAATTGGTGGTTCCTGCTTTTTGTTTAAAATTAACACTAAAGATTCATTCTTTTTTTTAGCAATGTCAACGCTAGCTTTTCTCTCTCCGAATCTGAAAGGCCTAAACTGTCCTATTAAAAGTTACAGCTGTCTTGATATCCTAGCAAACAACCATGTTGATACAGCAATGCTCCAAGAATAACACCTGCTCCAAAAGGGCTCACATAAAATATGTAACAATTTCATGAGCCCCAAACAAAACTAAAGGTGGTAATGTTAATGATACATAAGAAACTCAAAATAACCATCTTGGGTAAAGGCGAAGACCAAGAACGCAGAATCACTTTCCTTAAATGAATCCATAATGGAAAGAAAGTGGCCTTTTTTCATGTGTATGCTCCAAATCCATATGATCCTACAGTTTTTGATTCTCTGAATAGCATATTGTTAGAATTAACTGAATTGCATCTGGTTATTGGGACAGACATGAATGCCATTTTGGACATGTGGGACAAATCTAATAAGACCAACTACAATCGACACGGAACCAAGGATCTCCAGCATATACTCTATGATTACAACCTCATTGATGCCTGTCGAATACCTAATCCTAAAGCAAGATCACACTTTCTACTCAAACAGGCATAAATCATTCTCACAAATCGATTTCATACTATTATCTACACCTCTAATTTGACATATGAGCTTGTCTGACCATCACGCTAACTACTGTCAACTTCAAATGTCAAAATCTCCTAAAAGTGCCACAAGATAGCGTTTCAATGTTTCTTTACTCCAAAGTCCTACATTCTGTGATCAATTTGAAATTGAACTTAATGAATTCATAATGATTCATTTAAATTCAGTTGATGAACCCAGATTCTATGGGATGCAACCAAAGATTTTTTTAAATAATAATGCAACTGCATTTGCATCTGGGTTTAATAAATCACAATGAAAGAAGATATCAGATTTGGAAATGTTGTTAACTCTGTCACATTCACATTCATACCCCTTGGCGTTTTTCCTATTTTGTTGCATTACAACCTGTAATTGAAATTGATTTTTATTTGGATTTCATGTAATGGACATACACAAAATAGTCCAAATTGGTGAAGTGAAATGAAAAAATGTACTTCTTTCAAAAAAGTCTTAAAAATAAAACATTGAAAAGTGGTGCGTACATATGTATTCACCCCCCTTGCTATGAAGCCCCTAAATAAGATCTGTTGCAACCAACTACCTTCAGAAGTCATATAATTAGTTAAATAAAGCCCACCTGTGTGCAATCTAAGTGTCACATGATCTCAGTATACATACACCTGTTCTGAAAGGCCCCAGAGTCTGCAACACCACTAAGCAGCACCATGAAGCTCTCCAAACAGGAACTCTCCAAACAGGTCAAGGACAAAGTTGTGGAGAAGAAGTACAGATCAGGGTTGGGCTATAAAAAAATATCAGAAACTTTGAACATCCCCCGGTGCACCGTTAAATCCATTATTAAAACATTTTAGGATATGGCACCACAACAAACCTGCCAAGAGAGGGCCGCCCACCAAAACTCACAGACCAGGCACTGGTGCACCAGGGCCTCCCACTCCTCTTTCTGTTCTGGTTAGAGCCAGTTTGCACTGTTCTGTGAAGGGAGTAGCACACAGCGTTGTACGAGATCTTCAGTTTCTTGGCAATTTCTCGCTTGGAATAGCCTTCATTTCTCAGAACAAGAATTGACTGATGAGTTTCAGAAGAAAGTTCTTTGTTTCTGGCCATTTTGAGCCTGTAATCAAACCCACAAATGCTGATGCTCCAGATACTCAACTAGTTTATAGAAGGCCAGTTTTATTGCTTCTTTAATCAGGACAACAGTTTTCAGCTGTGCTAACATAATTGCAAAAGGGTTTTCTAATGATCAATTAGCCTTTTAAAATGATAAACTTGGATTAGCTAACACAATGTGCCATTGCAACACAGGAGTGATGGTTACTGATAATGTATGTAGTTCTGTCCTTCAGCTGTTCTATCCAAATCTGTTAATAATATGCATATCCTAGCTTCTGAGTTGGTGTAGGAGGCAGTTAAAAATGGGCACATATTTTTTTTCAAAATTCTCAATACTGCCCCCTAGCCCGTAGAGGTTAATGTTCTGTATTAAGGCAATGTTCTGTATTATTAATGTTTTGTGTGGACCCCAGGAAGAGTAGCTGCTGCTTTGCAACAGCTAATGGGGATCCGCATAAAATACCAAATGTTTTACCAGAAACAACAGCTTATTGGGCTGTATTATCTATCGATGCAGAAAAAACTTCTGATTGACTAGAATGGTCATATCTTTTGTCTATCTTGGAACATATAAGATTTGGCTCCAATTGCGTTATTATGATTAAAATACTATATGCCAATCCCTCAACCATAGTTATAACAGGCAATATCTGCTCTGGTCCATTTAGAATCACTAAAAGCAGCAGAGAAGGTGATCCAATTTTGCCTTAGCCTCTTGAGGATACCGTAGGATAGGGGGCGCCACAGCGCATTTTGAAAAAAATTCGTTCCCATTTTCAACGGCCTACTAATCAAACTCAGAAGCTAGGACATGCATATACTTATTATATATGGATAAAAAACACCCTAAAGTTTCTAAAACTGTTTGAATGGTGTCTGTGAGTATAACAGAACTCCTATGGCAGTCAAAACCCCGAGACCGATTGAAACAGGAAGTGGAATTCAGAATTGTGGACTCGACTTCTCATCTTTCCCTATTAATCACACCGTTAACAATGGTTCAGTGAGCACTTCCTATTGCTTCCACTAGATGTCGCCAGTCTTTTCACAGTGGTTTGAGCCTTATACAGTCGAAACTCAGTGAATGAGACGTGTTGGAAATTGGTCACAGGGGATGGGCCATCACCATTATGACGCCGGCGGCCATGTCTACCCCCACCTTTGGAAACGGTTTGAAACACAATGGAATCATCCCCCTCGAATCTTATTGGCTCTCTTGGTGTTACAGGCCCTGAAGATTAATGTTTTACAACGTTTGACATGTTTGAACGAACCTAAATGGGAAAAAAACGTTTTATTTCGAAACGGCTGTGCCGCGCCCGGCAGAGTATTTGGATACAGCATTCAGACGCGCTAACAACAGAAAGCTAATGGAACATAAATGATGGACTTTTTCGACCGAAAATACATCTGTTGTGGACCTGGGATTCCTGGAAGTGCTTTCTGATGAAGACAACTAAAGGTAGGCGATTATTGACAATATTATACAAGATGAGATGTGACATGCGATTGTTCCAATATGGCTACATAGCTGATGCCTGCTGGACTGTCCATTAATCATGGTACTCCATTCTGTTTATTTTTGTTCATCTGTCGGCCCAAGCCAGGAACTCAGGCTCTGTGTGTAGTTAACCAACACTCTGCCCATTCATTGCCATTTTACCTGTTGTTATTGTTGTTTTAGCTGATTAGCTGATGTTGTTTTACCCGTTGTTGTCTTAGCTAGCTCTCCCAATCAACAGCTGTGATTGCTTTATGCCTCGCTTTATGTCTCTCTCAAATGTCAATATGCCTTGTATAGTGTTGTTTAGGTTAGTTATCATTGTTTTAGTTTACAATGGAGCCCCTAGTCCCACCCATCATACCTGATACCTCATTTGTCCCACCTCCCACAAATGCGGTGACCTCACCCATGATAACCAGCATGTCCAGAGATGCAACCTCTCCTATCATCACTCAGTGCCTGGGCTTACCTCCGCTGTACACGCACCCCACCATATCCCTGTCTGCACATTATGCCCTGAATCTATTCTACCACGCCCAGAAATCTGCTCCTTTTATTCTTTGTCTCCAACGCTCTAGACGACCAGTTTTGATAGCCTTTAGCCGTACCCTCATCCTACTCCTCCTCTGTTCCTTGGGTGATGTGGAGGTAAACCCAAGCCCTGCATGTCCTCAGGCACCCTCATTTGTTGACTTCTGTGATTGAAAAAGCCTTGGTTTCATGCATGTTAACATCAGAAGCCTCCTCCCTAAGTTTGTTTTACTCACTGCTTTAGCACACTCCGCAAACCCTGATGTCTTTGCTGTGTCTGAATCCTGGCTTAGGAAGGCCACCAAATTTCCATACCCAACTACAACATTTTCCGTCAAGATAGAACTGCCAAAGGGGGAGGAGTTGCAATCTACTGCAGCGATAGCCTGCAAAGTTATGTCATACTTTCCAGGTCTATACCCAAACAGTTAGAACTTTTAATTTTAAAAATGAATCTCTCCAGAAATAAGTCTCTCACTGTTGCCGCCTGTTACCGACCCCCTCTGCTCCCAGCTGTGCCCTGGATACCATATGTGAATTGATCTCTCCCCATCCAGCTTCAGAGTTTGTTCTGTTAGGTGACCTAAACTGGGATATGCTTAACACAGTCTTAAAATCTAAGCTAGATGCCCTCAATCTCACACAAATCATCAAGGAACCCACCAGGTACAACCCTAAATCCATAAACATGGGCACCCTCATAGACATTATCCTGACCAACTTGCCCTCCAAATACACCTATGCTGTTTTCAATCAGGATCTCAGCGATCACTGCCTCATTGCCTGTATCCGCTATGCATTCGCAGTCAAACGACCACCCCTCATCACTGTCAAACGCTCCCTAAAACACTTCTGCGAGCAGGCCTTTCTAATTGACCTGGCCCGGGTATCCTCGAAAGATATTGACCTCATCCTGTCAGTCGAGGATGCCTGGCCGTTCTTTAAAAGTAATTTCCTCACCATTTCATAAAATTCAGAACTAAGAACAGATATAGCCCTTGGTTCACTCCAGACCTGACTGCCCTTGAACAGCACAAAAACATCCTGTGGCGGACTACACTAGCATCGAATAGTCCCCGCGATATGCAACTGTTCAGGGAAGTCAGGAACCAATACAAGCAGTCAGTCAGGAAAGCAAAGGCTAGCTTTTTCAAGCAGAAATTTGCATCCTGAAACTCTAACTCCAAAATGTTTTGTGACACTGTAAAGTCCATGAAGAACAAGAGCACCTGCTGCCCACTGCACTGAGGCAAGGTAACACGATCTCCACCGATAAATCCATGATAATCGAAAATTTCAATAAGCATTTCTCTACAGCTGGCCATGCCGTCCTCCTGGCTACTCCAACCCCGGCCAACAGCTCCGCCCCCCCCCCTCCCGCAGCTACCTGCCTGAGCCTCCCCAGCTTCTCCTTCACCCAAATCCAGATAGCAGATGTTCTGAAAGAGCTGCAAAACCTGGACCTGTACAAATCAGCTGGGCTAGACAATCTGGACCCTTTCTTTCTAAAACTATCCGGCGCCATTGTTGCAACCCCTATTACCAGCCTGTTCAACCTCTCTTTCGTATCATCCGAGATCCCTAAAGATTGGAAAGCTGCCGCAGTCATCCCGCTCATCAAAGGGGGTGACACTCTAGTCCCAAACTATCCTGCCCTGCCTCTCTAAAGTCTTCGAAAGCCAAATTAAGAAACCGCTCACTGACCATTTCGAATCCCACCGTACCTTCTCCGCTGTGCAATCCGGTTGCCGAGCCGGTCACGGGTACACCTCAGCCACGCTCAAGGTACTAAATGATATCATAACCGCCATCGATAAGAGACAGTACTGTGCAGCCTTCTTCATCGACTGGCCAAGGTTTTCGACTCTGTCAATCACCGTATTCTTTTCGGCAGACTCAATAGCCTTGGTTTCTCTAATGACTGCCGCCTGGTTCACCAACTGCTTTGCAGACAGAGTTCAGTGTGTCAAATCAGAGGGCATGTTGTCCGGACCTCTGGCAGTCTCTATGGGGGTACCACAGGTTCAATTACCGGGCCGACTCTTTTCTCTGTATATATCAATGATGTCACTCTTGCTGCAGGCGATTCCCTGATCCACCTCTATGCAGACGCCACCATTCTGTATACTTCTGGCCCTTCCTTGGAAACTGTGCTGACTAACCTCCAAATGAGCTTCAATGCCATACAACACTCCTTCCGTGTCCTCCAACTGCTCTTAAACGCTAGTAAAACCAAATGCATGCTTTTCAACCGTTCGCTGCCCGCACCCACCCGCCCAACTAGCATCACCAGCCTGGACGGTTCTGAACTAGAATATGTGGACAACTATAAATACCTAGGTGTCTGGCTAGACTGTAAACTCTCCTTCCAGACTCATATTAAACATCCCCAATCCAAAATCAAGTCTAGAATCGGCTTTCTATTTCGCAACAAAGCCTCCTTCGCTCACGCCGCCAAACTTACCCTAGTAAAACTGACTATCCTGGAGATCCTCGACTTCGGCGATGTCATCTACAAAATAGCTTCCAATACTCTACTCAGCAAACTGGATGCAGTCTATCACAGTGTCATCCGTTTTGTTACCAAATCACCTTATACCACCCACCACTGCAACCTGTATGCTCTAGTCGGCTGGCCCTCGCTACATATTCGTCGCCAGACCCACTGGCTCCAGGTCATCTTTAAGTCTTTGCTAGGTAAAGCTCCGACTTATCTCAGTTCACTAGTCACGATAACAAGACCCACCCGTAGCACACGTTCCAGCAGGTATATCTCACTGATCATCCCCAAAGCCAACACCTCATTTGGCCACCTTTCATTCCAGTTCTCTGCTGCCAGTGACTGGAACGAATTGCAAAAATCACTGAAGCTGGAGACTTTTATTTCCCTCACCAACTTTAAACATCAGCAATCTGAGCAGCTAACCGATCGCTGCAGCTGTACATAGTCCATCTGTAAATAGCCCACACAATCTACCTACCTCATCCCCATACTGTTTTTATTTACTTTTCTGCTCTTTTGCACAGCAGTATCTCTACTTGCACATCATCATCTGCTCATTTATCACTCCAGTGCTAATCTGCTAAATTGTAATTCTTCGCTACTATGGCCATTTATTGCCTTACCTCCTCATGCGTTTTGCACACACTGTATATAGACTTTCTTTTTTTTCTACTGTGTCATTGACTTGCTTATTGTGTTATTGGCTTGTTTATTGTTTATTCCATGTGTAACTCTGAGTTGTTGTCTGTGTCACACTGCTTTGCTTTATCTTGGCCAGGTCGCAGTTGTAAATGAGAACTTGTTCTCAACTAGCCTACCTGGTTAAATAAGGGTGAAATAAAAAAAATAGGTTCATGCAGGCCAGACGTTTTGATTGCTATTGTATTAATCTATTCTAATTATAATCTCAAAATGGTATGTTCCCTATATCAGTCCACCGAATCCAAGCAGTTTTAGTAGTCTACTGTTGCTACATGATCTAAATGAAAACGACTCAGATGGCAGGGAAGAAATGGATCATGAAATCTCTGATGGTTATTATTCTGATTCATGCTGAATGGCGTTACATATCTAGAAAAGGATCCATATCGGGCAGCAGATGACCAAGTGTCAGATAATGTTTCGAATCAGATGGCACAGCTGTACTAGGTGAAAGGAGGAACTCACTGCTGGCCTGTTGCTGTGTTCTACAACATGCTTGACTTGGCTGCTATCAACACACACGTGTTGTTCAAGCAGTGCACGAACAACACTATGAGCAGGAGATACTTTATCATGAGTCTGGCACATGGGCTAGGTGAAAGACTTAAGAGGGCCAAGGTAGCAGCAGCAAAGATTCCATGCCAGCCATTGTGTTAGCCAAACTGCACATAGCTCCCGGGGAGGAGAAAATGCAAGGTGGGCAGATACACTCGGAACAGAATCCAGAACACCTGTTTTAGCTGCAAGTGACTTGTTTGTGGGAAGTGTTGCAATCAAGCGAAAGTGACCAAGATTTCTGGTGACTGTTAGGACAAGGGATAGCAGCTAAATGAGATCCAACGGTTCCAGTTTGGGTATTTTTATGAAAAGAAGATTTTACTGTTACAACTCAAATGGTTTTGGTTTCATAGTTGTAACAAAGGCGCTCCACGAATAAAATGTATTTTACACAATTCTGTGTTTTTAGTAGTTTTTCGTTTTTACACCTTTAGCCTACAGTGACATAAACTAATGAAAATGTTATTATGTTCTTTCAAATATTTACATTCGTATTCTACTGTATTACAGACAGAAATAATCCTCACCGTTCCTTAACAAAATGTTTATTGTTCCCTAGCAAAATGTAGCACGTTCCTTCGCAAAACGTTTTGCGTTCCATCACAAAATCGTTTTTTGAAAAGTACTGCCGGCAAAGCCAGAGTGAATCCTGCTACCTATACAGTCGACCTGATTCAGGTAAGTAAGAACCTTGTGTAAAGTTGATTTGAATGCTATCAAATCAAATTTTATTTGTCACATGCTCCGAATACAACAGGTGTAGACCTTGCAGTGAAATGCTTACTTACGAGCCCCTAACCAACAGTGCAGTTTCTAAACATATACGATAAGAATAAGAGATAAAATAACAAGTAATTAAAGAGCATCAGTAAAAAATAACAATATATATAGGGGGTGCCGGTACAGAGTCAATGTGCGGGGGCACCGGTTAGTTGAGGTAGTATATACATGTAGGTAGAGTTAATTAAAGTGACTATGCATAGATGACAACAGAGAGTGGCAGTGGTGTGGAGGGGGGGGGCAATGCAAATAGTCTGGGTAGCCATTTGACTAGATGTTCAGGAGTCTTATGGCTTGGGAGAAGAGGCTGTTTAGAAGCCTCTTGGACCAAGACTTGGCGCACCAGTACCGCTTGCCGTGTGCTGGCAGAGAGAACAGTCTATGACTAGGGTGGCTGGAGTCTTTCACAATTTGTAGGGCTTTCCTCTGACACCGCCTGGTATAGAGGTCTTGGACGGCAGGAAGCTTGGCCCCAGTGATGTAGTGGGCCATTCGCACTACCCTCTGTAGTGCCTTGTGGTCGGAGGCCGAGCAGTTGCCATACCAGGCAGTGATGCAACCAGTCAGGATGCTCTCGATAGTGCAGCTGTAGAACCGTTTGAGGATCTGAAGACCTATGACAAATCTTTTCAGTCTCCTGAGGGGGAATAGGTTTTGTTCGTGCCCACTTCACGACTGTCATGGTGTGCTTGGACCATGTTAGTTTGTTGGTGATGTGGACACCAAGGAACTTGAAGCTCTCAACCTGCTCCACTGCAGCCGCATCGATGAGAATGGGGGCGTGCTCGGTCCTTTTTTTCCTGTAGTCCTCTTTTTCCTGTAGTCCACAATCATCTCTTTTGTCTTGATCACGTTGAGGGAGATGTTGTTGTCCTGGCACCACACGGCCAGGTCTCTGACCTCCTCCCTATAGGCTGTCTCGTCATTGACGGTGATCAGGCCTACCAATGTTGTATCATCGTCAAATTTAATGATGGTGTCGGAGTCGTGCCTGGCCGTGCAGTCATGAGTGAACAGGGGGTACAGGAGGGGGCTGAGCACGCACCCCTGAGGGGCCCCTGCGTTGAGGATCAGCATGATGGATGTGCTGTTACTTTCCCTTACCACCTGGGGGTGGCCCATCAGGAAGTCCAGGATCCAGTTGCAGAGGGAGGTGTTTAGTCCCAGGGTCCTTTGAGGGCACTATGGTTTTGAACGCTGAGCTGTAGTCAATGAAGAGCATTCTCACATAGGTTTTCCTTTTGTCCAGGTGGGAAAGGGCAGTGTGGAATGCAATAGAGACTGCATCATCTGTGGATCTGTTGGGGCGGTATGCAAATTGGAGTGGGTCTAGGGTTTCTGGGATAATGGTGTTGATATGAGCCATGACCAGCATTTCATGGATACAGACGTGAGTGCTACGGGTCGGTAGTTATTTAGGCAGGTTACCTTAGTGTTCTTGGGCACGGGCAATATGGTGGAGCTTCTTAGGGCTAGGCCCCTTTTTTCTCAATTTCCGCCTGGATGACGTGTCCAAACTAAACTGCCTGTTGCTTAGGCCCTGAAGCCAGGTTATGCATATAATTGGTACCATTGGAAAGAAAACACTTTGAAGTTTGTAGAAATGTTTAAATAATGAAGGAGAATGTAACACAATAGATATGGTTGGAGAAAATCCAAAGAAAAACCAACCAGAATAGTTTTTTTTCCCTGGATGCAATTCCTATGGTTTCCACAGGGTGTCAGCAGTCTATGTTCAAGATTTCAGGCTTTTAACTTCAGAAATGAATAAAAATGATCCGTTTTAGTATAGGGACACAGTCTTGGAAATTTGTGTTTGCGCGCTCCACGAAGACAGGATGCACCTGCTCAAATCGGTATTTGTGAATTTATTAAACCTGTGCCGGTGGAAAAATATTTTGATGTGGAGTGCTGTCCTCAAACAATCGCATGGAATGTTTTCGCTGTAATAGCTACTGTAAATCGGACAGTGCAGTTAGATTAACAAGAATTTAAGCTTTCAACCGATATAAGACACATATGTACCTAAATGTTTAATATCCATAAACATTATGATTATTTATTTGAATTGCGTGCCCTCCAGTTTCAGCGGAAGTTGTCCCGCTAGCGGGACGCCTATCCCTAATTAAAATTTGTTGGTATTACAGACGCACACAGGGAGAGGTTGAAAATGTCAGTGAAGACACTTGCTAGTTGGTCAGCGCATGCTCGCAGTACACGTCCTGGTAATCCGTCTGGCCCTGCGGCCTTGTGAATATTGACCTGTCTAAAGGTCTTACTCACATCAGCTGTGGAGAGCGTGATCGCACAGTCCTCCGGTACAGCTGGTGATCTCATGCATGTTTCAGTGTTATTTGCCTCGAAGCGAGCATAGAAGTAGTTAAGTTCATCCGGTAGGCTCGTGTCATTGGGCAGCTCTCGGCTGTGCTTCCCTTTGTAGTCTGTAAGGGTTTGCAATCCCTGCCACATCCGATGAGCGTCAGAGCTGGTGTAGTGCGACTCGATGTTAGTCCTGTATTGATGCTTTGCCTGTTTGATGGTACGTTGGAGGGCATAGCAGGATTTCTTATAATCTTCCGGGTTAGAGTCCCGCTCCTTGAAAGCGGCAGCTCTAGCCTTTAGCTCAGTGCGGATGCTGCCTGTAATCCATGGCTTCTGGTTGTGGTACGTACGTATGGTCACTGTGGGGACGACGTCATCGATGCACTTATTGATGAAGCCAATGACAGATGTGGTGTACTCCTCACTGCCATTTGAGGAATCCCGGAACATATTCCAGTCTGCGCTAGCGAAACAGTCCTGTAGCTTAGCATCTGCTTCATCTGACCACTTTTCTATTGATCTAGTCACTGGTGCTTCCTTCTTTAAATTTTGCTTGTAAGCAGGAATCAGGAGGATGGAATTATGGTCAGATTTTCCATTAAAGTCCCAGGCTACTAGGAACGCCACCTCTGGGTGAGCGTTTTCTTGTTTGCTTGTGGCGGAATACAGCTCATTCAATGCTATCTTAGTGCCAGCCTCTGTGGTGGTATGTAAACAGCTACAAAGAATATAGATGAAAACTTTCTCGGTATGTAGTGTGGTCTGCAGCTTATCATGAGAAACTCTACCTCAGGCGAGCAATAGCTCGAGACTTCCTTAGATATCGTGCACCTGCTGTTGTTTACAAAAATACATAGACCACCGCACCTTGTCTTACCAGATGCCGCTGTTCTATCCTGCCGGTACATCGCATAACCAGCCAGCTGTATGTTGATATTGTCGTGGTTCAGCCACGACTCCGTGAAGCATAAGATGTTACAGTTTTTAATGTGCCGTTGGTAATTTCATCTTCCCAGTAAATCATTCATTTTTTCTTGTCCAAAGATTGCATGTTTGCTTGCAGAATTGAGGGAAGTGGGGGTTTATTCGATCGCCTCCGACTTCTCTTTCTCTGCATCCTCTTCACGCAAATCACTGGGGTCGGGTCTTGTTCCCGAGGGAGCTGCATATCCTCCGGCTCGTCAGAGTCGTCAAAGAAGAAAAAGGTTTCTGCTAGTCCGTGGTGAGTAATCACAGTCCTGATGTCTAGAATTTATTTTCGGTCCTAAGAGACGGTAGCGGCAACATTATGTACAAAAAGAGTAAATAAATATGTTACAAACAACACAGATAAACTAACAAAAAAACACAATCGGTTGGGGGCACGTAAAACGTCTGTCTTCTGCTCCGGCGCCATCTTACATTAGCAAATGCTAAGCTAGCGTTAGCAATAGCTCACCTACTGGGAGTCACAGAGTTATTTACCTATATACTTAGTTGGCAAGCTAAAGATGTTGATATAAGTCATGATAATTGGAAAAGGGTTTATTTCCAGCGAATTGTTTCTGTTCTAGTTAGCTACAGTTGTCTATTATTTAGAAACGGTACATTGATTATATTTTTGCCCAATGGATGGGTAATGCAGAACAGCTCCAGGCGTTCCATGCTTTTCTTAACTCTTGTTCTGAGCACATGAGATTCTCTATACAATCTAACACAAGTCAAGTCAGTTTCCTTGATCTTTTGATTATTTGTGATGATAATGTTCTATGCACAGCTCTTTACAAAAACTCCACAGATCCTAACAGTGTGTTGAGGGCTGATAGCTTTCAACCGATTCCCTTGAAAAACAGCCATAGCTGGATTTGTCTCCCACTTCAATCTTGGGGGTGACTGAAGCCTGCTTGATTGAAGCGGGGTACATGGGTCCCCCTCCACTCCAATCTCTGTAGTTGGTTGCATTTCCTAAAGCCTAAGTCATTTACTTTTACGTGACATGACATCACATTTTGTTACTTTGTATAGTCTTTTTTTCAAGCATTCGGACGGGAGATGAGTATTTCAAATTGTAAGAATCAATGAGGTCTTGCAAACTGTGCCTGTATTAGGCTTATGGCTCTGATTATTATCTAATGATGTCAAATAATGTCTAATTTCTCATGAGTGTTCATGTTGATCATTATTTCGGCTATGCTAGCCTATTGTAAATGATCAAATAAATGTCTGATCAATACATACAATTCTGAACATATTGTCATTTATAATGCTAATGCAGATGCACCAATAAATTATCCAGTACACTTGCTGTAACTGTTTTCATGTACATTCCCTTGTGTCTAAGCTTCTAAGGTGACTCAAGCTTTACTAATTCTTGAGAAGAAATGTATCAGTCAACTGTATTCTATTGGTTACAAAACAATATAAATGCAATTGTGTATTGCTACCGTTTGTCTGATATCCAACAGTCCATGAACAGATCTGTTGACCATGAGAGCATTTTGCAGAGAAAATAGGTTGAATCAAACTATTTAGGCTCGGAATGACATGTGACAAGTAGAAATATTGACAAGTAGAAATAATGGCAAGTAGAAATATTGTCTAAACTGTTTTCTGTGTTCGTAGGATGAGTTGGATGGCACATCACGTTTGGGATTCACACATCATCTGGGCCCAGTTTTTCAAAAGTTACCTATCCTGATTTCGGCTATCGGATAGGACTCAATATATAGAAATGTAATGAATAGAATGGAAATCCCCATTCAAGTCAGTGATTTGTCCGTTCTATTCTTTATATTTCTATACATTTAATCCTATCCGATAGGCAAAATCCAGATAGATAACTTCAGAAAAACTGGGCCCAGGCCATCAAAGAATGTCGACAAGCCCAGCGGTCGGCCCAATGTAATGTCTGGGTTTACATAACTTTACACTACCGCAGATTTCCTTTCCCAAGTTGAAAATGAAGATCTTCAGATGTGCAGGACAGAATGTACTTTTCGCCAAACAGTGCCATGTGACCCATACGAACTATGCAATATTATCATGGCTAAATCTTCCAAGAGACCCATACCAACCTGTTGATTTATACATTTAAGAGATGCTATCAATGCATCTCTGTAATCTGCTCTGTGGTTGTCATAAATTGCATCAGCAGAGATATTGACTGTATATATAAGATTAGTATAGTGAGCCCTTTGAAACAGGGCCTGATGTGGGCCTTGGTACCTAAGCTCTTGATCTGAATCTGAAACTCAAATTCCTGGGCCTGTATCTGTATTGTATTCACTCATGAATGATGATATAAACTTCATTAAATGAAATGGAATAATATTGAGGACGTGTGGACTAGCTTACTTCATTTGTACTATTTTCCTGTATATTAATTGTCAAGGTGGTGCCTTCAGAAAGTATTCATACCCTTTGACTTATTCCACATTTTGTGTTACAGCCTGAATTCAAAATGGATAGAATCTAAGGCATCTACACATAATACCTCATAATGACAAAGTGAAAACAAGTTCTTAGAAATGTTTGCAAATGTATTGAAAATGAAATACATAAATATCTCATTTACATAATTATTCACACCTCTGAGTCAATACTTTGTAGTGATTACAGTTGTGAGTTTTTCTGGGTAAGTCTCTAAGAGCTTTCTACACCTGGATTGTGCAACATTTGCCCATTATCCTGTTTAACATTTTTCAATCTCTTTCAAATTGGTTGTTGATCATTGTTGGTCTTGCCATAGATTATTAAGCACTTTTAAGTCAAAACTGTTATGTGGCCACTCAGGAACATTCACTGTCTTCTTGGTAAACAACTTCAGTGTAGATTTGGCCTTGTGTTTCAGGTTATTAACCTGCAGAAAGGTGAATTAATCTCGCAGTGTCTGGTGGAAAGCTGACTGAACCAGGCTTTCCTCTGCGATTTTGCCTCTGTTTAATATTTTAAATTCAGGCTGTAACACAAGAAAATGTGGGAAAAGTCAAGGTGTGTGAATAATTTCTGAAGGTACTGTATCTGACTAGAAGCTGCCCTCTTGCATTGCATTATATGCCTAGAACCTTATTCACCTAGTACGGGTTTCACCCACACAGTTATAAAAATCAACTCCTTGTTGTGTGGCATCGATATGAGTGAGAAACATTTATTCTAGTGACTACAAAGTGTAAATAGGATAATTTCAGTCTCATCCAAAACTGAGATTTGATTTAGATAGGAAAAACTTGTACGTCACGGGGAATAAAGGGTATCATAACAGTTTTCCGTGGGTTGGGTTTATTTAAATCGTCCCCACACGGCATTTAAGCACCCAAGCTAACTTGCTAAAGTTTTCTAGCTTGCTAGCTACTTCCAGACACAAATGAGAGAACACCTCACTCTGACCATTTTACTCGCCCTAGCAGAGCTGGTTAGGCTGTTTTCATGTTATCTAGAGTGTTGGTGATCAATTCAGAGTACAGCTGCACGCGAATCGATATCCCTGTAGGGCTAGTTAGGGATCATCAGTAAGTTACACAATGAACAGTACATGGGACAATATTTTAAAAGGTCAGTAGCTCCACATTTCTATGAATGAAAAACCTCAAACCAACTATATCAGATAATGTTATTTGTGCCACTATCCCTTGCCTCTTCATTTGTCTTGGTTTAATTACCGTATCAAGCCTTGTTGATTTGACTCATTGAATTGTTTGAATTTATTCCCTATTTTCCTATTATCGTTTATTTTTTATTTAATATTATTATACTCCTTTGCTTAGTTCTATAGTGGTTTATCGTGATTTTGTTTAATCCTTTTGGAGAGATATTGTGGAGGGTTATTGTACTTGGCCCTTTGGTGTCTCAGAGCAACAGCGCCATCTGCTGACATAATCTGTCTTTCACTCAGTAAAACAGGACTGGGAACACCGGATTGGAGCCCTCAGTGTGCCTGCCGTGGGGGGACCACGTGTCTACTCCCACTCCAACGCTCAACAGTCACCGATTTACTAACCACCGGTCCTGGCAACCCTTCATTAGGCACACCTGGACTTCATCACTACACTGATTACTCCACCTTTATCTAAATCAAATCAAATTTTATTGGTCACATACACATGGTTAGCAGATGTTATTGCGAGTGTAGCGAAATGCTTATGCTTCTAGATCCGACAGTGTAGCAGTATCTAACAAGTAATATCTAACAATTCCACAACAAAACCTAATACACACAATCTAGTAAAGGAATAAGAATATATAACTATAAAATATATGGATGAGCAGTGACAGAGCAGCTAAGATGCAATAGATGGTAAAGAATAGATAGTGAAGGATACAGTATACATTATATACATATGAGATGAGTAATGCGATATGTAAACATTCTTAAAGTGGCATTATTAAAGTGACAAGTGTTCCATTTATTAAAGTGGCAAATGATATCAAGTCTGTAGGTAGGCAGGCAGCCTCCTCTCTGAGCTACCGGTGGCTGTTTAACAATCTGATGGTCTTGAGATAGAAGCTGTTCAATCTCTCTGTCCCAGCTTTGATGCACCTGTACTGACCTCACCTTCTGGATGGAAGCGGGGTGAACAGACAGTGGCTCGGGTGGTTGTTGTCCTTGATTATCTTTTTTGCATTCCTGTGGAAGGAGGGCAGGTAGTTTTCCCCCAGTGATGCGTTCTGCAGACCCCACCACCCTCTGGAGAGCCTTGCGGTTGTGGGCGGTGCCGTTGCCGTACCAGGCGGTGATACAGCCCGACAGGATGCCCTCAATTGTGCACATGTAAAAGTTAGTGAGGGTTTTCGGTGACAAGCCACATTTTTTCAGCCTCCTGAGGTTGAGGAGTTGCTGTTGCGCCTTCTTCACCACACTGTCTGTGTGCGTGGACCATTTCAGTTTGTCGGTGATATGAACACAGAGGAACTTAAAACTTTCCATCTTCTCCACTGCTGTCCCGACGATGTGGATAGGGGGGTGCTCCCTTTGCTGTTTCCTGAAGTCCACGATCCTCTCTTTGTTTTTCTGACATTGAGTGAGAGGTTATTTTCCTAACACCACACTCCGAGGGCGATCACCTCCTCCCTGTAGGCTGTCTCGTCATTGTTGGGGATCAAGCCTACCACTGTTGTGTCGTCTGCGAACTTGATGATTAAGTTGGAGGTGTGCATGGCCACGCAGTCGTGGGTGAACAGGGAGTACAGGAGGGGGCTGAACATGCACCCTTGTGGGACCCCAGTGTTGAGGATCAACGAAGTGGAGATGTTGTTTCCTACCTTCACCATCTGGGGCCGGCCGTCAGGAAATCCAGGACCCAATTGCACAGGGCGGGGTTGAGACCCAGGGCCTCTAGCTTAATGATGAGCTTGGAGGGTACTGGTACTATGGTGTTGAATGCTGAGCTGTAGTTAATGAAAAGCATTCTTAAATAGGTATTCCTCTTGTCCAGATGGGATAGGGCAGTGTGCAGTGCGATGGCGATTGCATCGTCTGTAGACCTATTAGGGTGGTAAGCAAATTGAAGTGGGCCTAGGGTGGCAGAAAGGGTGGAGGTGATTTGATCCATGACTAGTCTCTATAAGAACTTAATGTTGACAGAAGTGAGTGCTACGGGGTGATAGTAATTTAGTTCAGTTACCTTAGCTTTCTTGGGAACAGGAACAATGGTGGCCATCTTGAAGCATGTGGGGACATCAGACTGGGATAGGGATTGATAAGCATAGCGGATGTGTTGTTACCTACCCTTACCACCTGGGGGCGGCCCGTCGGGAAGTCCAGGACCCAGTTGCAGAGGGAGGTGTTTAGTCCCAGGGTCCTTAGCTTATTGATGAACTTTGAGGGCACTATGGTGTTGAACCCTGAGCTGTAGTCAATGAATAGCATTCTCACATAGTTGTTCCTTTTGTACAGTTGGGAAAGGGCAGTGTGGAGTGCAATAGAGATTGCATCATCTATGGATCTGTTGGGGCAGTATGCAAATTGGAGTGGGTCTAGGGTTTCTGGGTTAATGGTGTTAATGTGAGCCATGACCAGCCTTTCAAAACACTTCATGGCTACAGATGTGAGTGTTATGGGTCGGTAGTCATTTAGGCAGGTTACCTTAGTGTTCTTGGGCACAGGGACTATGGTGGTCTGCTTTAAACATGTTGGTACTACACTCGGACAGGGAGAGGATGAAAAGGTCTGTGAAGACACTTGCCAGTTGGTCAGCGCATGCTCGTGGTCATATTTCTGTGTATTACATTTACATTACATTTACATTTAAGTCATTTAGCAGATGCTCTTATCCAGAGCGACTTACAAATTAGTGCATTCACCTTATGATATCCAGTGGAACAACCACTTTACAATAGTGCATCTAAATCTTTTAAGGGGGGGGGTTAGAAGGATTATTTTATCCTATCCTAGGTATTCCTTAAAGAGGTGGGGTTTCAGGTGTCTCCGGAAGGTGGTGATTGACTCCACTGTCCTGGCGTCGTGAGGGAGCTTGTTCCACCATTGGGGTGCCAGAGCAGCGAACAGTTTTGACTGGGCTGAGCGGGAACTGTGCTTCCTCAGAGGTAGGGAGGCGAGCAGGCCAAAGGTGGATGAACGCAGTGCCCTTGTTTGGGTGTAGGGCCAGATCAGAGCCTGAAGGTACGGAGGTGCCGTTCCCCTCACAGCTCCGTAGGCAAGTGCCATGGTCTTGTAGCGGATGCGAGCTTCAACTGGAAGCCAGTGGAGAGAGCGGAGGAGCGGGGTGAAGTGAGAGAACTTGGGAAGGTTGAACACCAGACGGGCTGCGGCGTTCTGGATGAGTTGTATAGGGTGTGTTTGCAGGGTATGTTTGTAAATTAGCTCTGGGTTGCCACAGTGTGATCAGAGTGCGCTCGGGCGTTTGTAAATTCAATGTTGTCAGATTGTCCATTCGTAAATTCAGAGAGTTTCACTCTCGGAGCGTTCAGAGTGCACACTGGACGCTCTGGCCAAGGAGTAGGGTTGATCCGAGCGTTCTGACCGCACAACGGCATTTAAGCACCCAAGCTAACTGGCTAAAGTTTTCTAGCTTGCTAGCTACTTCCAGACACAAATGAGAGAACACCTCACTCTGACCATTTTACTCGCCCTAGCAGAGCTGGTTAGGCTGTTTTCATGTTATCTAGAGTGTTGGTGACTAACTGTGCTGCAGGTAACAATTTAATAACGTTTTTTTTGCCAAAGTTTACAGACACCGGTCATATTCAACGGGTGTTGTACGTTCGTAAATTCATCAGTTATTCTGAGAGTGCTCTGAAATCAGAGTAGATAACCAGAGTGAAATTACGAACACACCCTTTAATACGTTTCCGTTTAAGCTTGCAGCAATGCATGCCTCAAAAAATGTACAAACGGAGTACGTTTTCGTGAATTGTCCTCCATTTCACATACTTTGATTTGAACTCGGGGGATTGGTAGTATGCATTTTGTGAAACATAGTCCCTGATGATTTGATGGAGCCTTCAACTCCCACTGGACGTCGGCTAATCAAGAAGGGAGCTTTCCCCACCTTGTCCAGTGGAATGACTGCTCAGTCCCAGCACCACCCTTACAAAAAAAGATGACTGTTTTGAAACTGCAGTAAAAGTGCAGTAACTGCAGTCGACTTTGGTATTTTGGACGCAATAATTACAGAATAACTGCAGTGTACTGCAGTTGAACTACAGTTATATTGCACTCTAACTGCAGTTATACTGCAAAATTACTGCAGTAAAAAAACAATGTTATTTTGGACGCAGTATTTGCAGCAAACTGCAGTTATAAACTCAGCAAAAAAAATAAACATTCCTTTTTCAGGACCCTGTCTTTGCAAGATAATTTGTAAAAATCCAAATAACTTCACAGATCGTCATTGTAAGGGGTTTAAACACTGTTTCCCATGCTTGTTCAATGAACCATGAACAATTAATGAACATGCACCTGTTGAACGGTCGTTAAGACACTAACAGCTTACACACGGTAGGCATTTAAGGTCACAGTTATGTAAACTTCGGACACTAAAGAGGCCTTCCTACTGACTCTGAAAAACAACAAAAGAAAGATGCCCAGGGTCCCTGCTCATCTGTGTGAAAATGCCTTAGGCACATGAGGACAGCAGATGGCGGCCAGGGCAATAAATTGCAATGTCTGTACTGTGAAACGCCTAAGACAGAGCTACAGGCAGACAGGACGGACAGCTGATCGTCCTCGCAGTGGCAGACCACGTGTAACAACACCTGCACAGCATCGGTACATCTGAGCATCACACCTGCGGGACAGGTACAGGATGGCAAAAACAACTGCCCGATTTACACCAGGAACGCACAATCCCTCCATCAGTGCTCAGACTGTTCGCAATAGGCTGAGAGAGGCTGGACTGAGGGCTTGTAGGCCTGTCGTAAGGCAGGTCCTCACCGGCAATAGCGTTGCCTATGGGCACAAACCCACTGTCGCTGGATGAGACAGGAATGGCAAAAAGTGCTCTTCACTGACGAGCCGTGGTTTGGTCTCACCAGGGGTGATGGTTGGATTTGCGTTTATCGTCAAAGGAATGAATGTTACACCGAGGCCTGTACTCTGGAGTGGAATCAATTTGGAGGTGGAGGGTCTGTCATGGTCTGGGAGGTTTGTCACAGCATCATCGGACTGAGCTTGTTGTCATTGAAAGTCAATCTCAACGCAGTGTGTTACAGGGAAGACATCCTCCTCCCTCATGTGGTACTCTTCCTGCAGGCTCATCCTGACATGACCCTCCAGCATTTCAATGCCACCAGCCATGCTGCTCGTTCAGTGCGTGATTTCCTTCAAGACAGGAATGTCGTGTTTTGCCATGGTCAGTGAAGAGCCCGGATCTCAATCCCATTAAGCACGTCTGGGACCTGTTGGATTGGAGGGTGAGGGCTAGGGCCATTTCCCCCAGAAATGTCCGGAAACTTGCAGGTGCCTTGGTGGAAGAGTGGGGTAACATCTCACAGCAACAACTGGCAACTCTGGTGCAGTCCATGAGGAGGAGATGCACTGCAGTACTTAATGCAGCTGGTGGCCACACTAGATACTGACTGTTACTTTTGATTTTGAACCCCCCCCCCCTTTGTTCAGGGACAAATGATTCCATTTCTGTTAGTCACATGTCTGTGGAACTTGTTCAGTTTATGTCTCAGTTGTTGAATCTTGTTATGTTCATACAAATATTTATACATGTTAAGTTTGCTGAAAATGAACGCAGTGAGAGGACGTTTCTTTTTTTGCTGAGTTTACTGCACTCTGGCTGCAATCTTGTTTCGTAAGGGCAAGATCCAGTGTAAGACTAAGGAGAGAGCAACCAATTTAGTTTGAATGATCAACTGTGTACAACAGATCAACTGTGTACTGCAGTTGATCTGCAATTACACTGCAAAATTACTGCATTAAAAAAAACTGTAATTTGGGTGCAGTATTAGCAGCATACTGCAGTTATACTTGACTCTAACTGCATTTATACTGCACTCTGACTGCAATCTTTTTTTGTAAGGAGGTAGAGCAACTGGGGAGACAGATGGAGGAAACGTCTGTCCATCACCGATTCCGTTTGGAGCGATTTGCTGCATCCGACACGACATACGGTTGGTTCTACACAAGGTAGGTCATGATAACAGAATTCCTCTGTCTAGTGTCTGTGTTCTTTTGCCCAGCTTAATCTTTTATTTTTATTGGTCAGTCTGAGATATGGCTTTTTCTTTGCAACTCTGCCTAGATATTCCATAAAAAAATCTGCCGTTTCCAGCTACACTGTATTTCTGATCAATTTGATGTTATTTTGACAAAAAATGTGCTTTTCTTTCAAACTTTGGAACGGTAGTGTATATTATTCATATTAGCCTTCAATAAGCATTCATACTTCCTTACCATTGTTCTTGGCTTGTTCCACCTCTGCTCACTCTCAGTGCAACTATTGATGGGGAAACTGCACCAATCCCAAATTGAGAGTAGTTTGATGCCTGGTTGAGCAGTGCAACTGTGTGGTTGCACAAAGTAGTCCCAGCAACACAGGAGCAGTGGCAGTGGGCCAGGATTACAGGGAGTGACCACTTTAACACAACAGTGCTGTTCAAATTTAGGTAAGTAAACAAACCAAGAACAATAGAAACAGACTGACAGCTCAAAGAAAGAAATCCTCAAACTAGTTTCTGGGGAGCCTATTCTAAATTCACACCTTAAGTGAATTATTTATAATATGACTGTTAATCTGTGCTATGTTGACTATACTATTTAGCTAATCAATTTCCAAGTAGCCTCGCTGTGCTGCCTTCCTAGGTAACAGATTATTTTATTACAGTGGTTAATATAGATTTTCATTATGTTCCATGGTGTTTATCGCCCCCCTAGTGGAGCTTTCTGGTACTTAGAAAGACTGTAAGGAAACAGCAAAAGACACGCAGAGAAGCAGCTAAAAACAATGGTGCAGGTCTTTCGGTGCAGTTATTTCTTGCCACGCATCAGCCTCGAAAAATATTTGTTTTGTAAATTTGATTCAAGCATATTGCTAGTGATGGTAATCTTGTTATTGATAGAATTTCTTACTCATCAATGTTAGTTGGTTGCCCTGCCTTTCATGTGTGCCTCAGCTGTATTACTTTGCTCGTGCGTCATGTAAATGAATTGTAAAACATACAATACTGTTCTAGTGTAATATGCTTTGTTATTGTACAGAGGTGGTTGCACATTATTAGAGTAATTAACCTCTCTGGGATAGGGTCTAGTTTCTTGAATTTACGACTGACTGACGTGCCCAAAATAAACTGCCTGTTACTCAGGCCCAGAAACCAGGATGTGCATATAATTGGTAGCATTGGATAGAAAACACTTTGAAGTTTCTAACACTGTTCAAATAATGTCTGAGACTATAACAGAATTGATTTTCAGCCCCCTCCTGTACTCCCTGTTTACTCATGACTGCACAGGAAGGCAAGACTCCAACACCATCATTAAACAGTGGTAGGCCTGATCACCGACAATGACGAGACAGCCTATAGGGCGGAGGTCAGAGACCTGGCTGTGTGGTGCCAGGACAACAACCTCTCCCTCAACGTGATCAAGACAAAGGAGAGGACAGAGCATGCCCACATTCTCATCGACGGGGCTGCAGTGGAGCAGGTTGAGAGCTTCAAGTTCCTTGGTGGGGGGGTGGGGGGTTAAAAAATGTATTAAATAAATCATTTATACAAAAATCATAAAAATAGTCAAAATACTATAAAAATATAAAAAATATAGAACTAACATGGTCCAAGCACACCAAGAAAGTCGTGAAGAGGGCACGACAAAACCTATTCCCCCTCAGGAGACTGAAAAGATTTGGCATGGGTCCTCAGATCCTCAAAAGGTTCTGCAGCTGCACCATCAAGAGCATCCTGACTGGTTGCATCACTGCCTGGTATGGCAACTGCTCGGCCTCCGACCGCAAGGCACTGCAGAGGGTATTGAGAACGGCCCACTACATCACTGGGGCCAAGCTTCCTGCCATCCAGGACCTCTATACCAGGCGGTGTCAACGGAAGGCCCTAAAAATTGTCAAAGACTCCAGCCACCCTAGTCATACACTGTTCTCTCTGCTACCACACGGCAAGCAGTACCGGAGCACCAAGTCTAGGTCCAAGAGGCTTCTAAACAGCTTCTACCCCCAAGCAATAAGACTCCTGAACATCTAGTCAAATGGCTACCCAGACTATTGGCAGTGCTACTCTCTGTTGTCATCTATGCATAGTCACTTTAATAACTAAGTGTTATTAATAAATATTCAGACCCTTTGCTATACGACTCAAAATTGAGCTCTTGTGCATCCTGTATCCATTGATCCTCCTTGAGATGTTTCTACAACTTGATTGGAGTCCACCTGTAGTAAATGTAATTGATTGGACATTATTTGGAAATGCACACAACTGTCTATATAAGGTCGCTGATAAGTGAATTATATAATAAAGGTAAATTAATCAATAAACCATAATGAATTATTAGTCATATAGCATGGTTAATGAATAATCATTGTAATGATCAATGTAGGGATCGATTAGTCTGATTAGTTCCGGAAAGTCCAGGAACCACTGGAGAGGGAAAGAAATGTGTGAATGCAATTAGTATAGAGAGATAGAGAAGCAGATGGTCAAGGGAGTAAAACCGCAGAGAGCTCCTAACCTTGAAGGAAAGGAACAGGCTGAGCCAGAAGGTGAATAAACAGTGTGAGAAGTTTATGGGGGTTGCAGGTCACCAACGGATTGTGTGTAAATGCATGTGCGTAAGTAAGCAAGAACTATATGACTGTTTTGTTATCCTGACGCCAGAACGTTCTCATGAATAAAGCTACAGAAACCTTTTGCAGAAAGCTGAGTCCTTGCCTAAATATTAGAACCCATTGTCTTACAAACCTTGGGCATTAGTCAAGGCGAATTGATTATTGATTATTATCATCAAGATATAAAATTATTTTAACTGTCGCACAGTTGACAGTGCATGTCAGAGAAAAAAACAAGCCATGAGATCGAATGAAATGTCCATAGAGCTCCGAGACAGGACTATGTTGAGGCACAGATCTGGGGAAGGGTACCAAAACATTTCTGCAGCAATGAAGGTCCCCAAGAACAGTGGCCTCCATTCTTAAATGGAAGATGTATGAAACCACCAAGATTCTTCCTAAAGCTGGCTGCCCGAACAAACTGAGAAATCGGGGGAGAAGGGCCTTGGTCAGGGAGGTGACAGAGCTCTAGAGTTCCTCTGTGGAGATGGGAGAACCTTCCAGAAGGACAACCATCTCTGCAGCACTTCACCAATCAGGCCTTTATGGTAGAGTGGCCAGACGGAAACCACTCCTCAGTAAAAGGCACATGACAGCCCCCTTGGAGTTTGCCAAAAGGCACCTAAAGACTCTCAGACCATGAGAAACAAGATTCTCTGGTCTGATAAAACCAAGGTTGAACTTGCGGAAACTTGCACCATCCCTACAGTGAGTTCCTTGATGAAAACCTGCTCCTGAGAAATCAGGAACTCACCTTCCAACAGGATAACGATCCTAAGCACACAGCCAAGACAATGCAGGAGTGGCTTCGGGACAAGTCTCAATGTCCTTGAGTGGCCCAGCCAAAGCCCGGACTTGAACCCAATCAAACATGTCTGGAGAGACCTGGACATAGCTGTACAGCAACGCTCCCTATCCAATCTGACAGAGCTTGAGTTGATCTGCAGAGAAGAATGGGAGAAACTCCCCAAATTCAGGTGTGCCAAACTTGTAGCGTCCTACCCAAGAAGACTCGAGGCTGTAATCGCTGCCAAAGGTGCTTCAACAAAGTACTGAGTAAAGGGTCTGAATACTTACAGTTGAAGTCGGAAGTGTGCATACACTTAGGTTGGAGTCATTAATACTCGTTTTTCAACCACTCCACAAAATTCTTGTTAAGAAACTATAGTTTTGGCAAGCCAGTTAGGACATCTACTTTGTGCATGACACAAGTCATTTTTCCAACAATTGTTTACAGACAGATTATTTCACATATAATTCACTGTATCAAAATTCCAGTGGGGCAGAGGTTCACATACACTAAGTTGACTGTGCCTTTAAACAGCTTGGAAATTCCAGAAAATTATGTCATGGTTTTCGAAGCTTCTGATAGGCTAATTGGCATCATCTGTTAATTGGAGGTGTACCTGTGGATGTATTTCAAGGCCTACCTTCAAACTCTGTGCCTCTTTGCCTGACATCATGGGAAAATCCAAAGAAATCAGCCAAGACCTCAGAAAAGAAATGTAGACATCCACAAGTCTGGTTCATCATTGGGAGCAGTTTCCAAATGCCTGAAGGTACCACGCTCATCTGTACAAACAATAGTACGCAAATATAAACACCATGGGACCACGCAACCTTCATACTGCTCAGGAAGGAGACGCCTTCTGTCTCCTAGAGATGATCGTTCTTTGGTGCAAAAAGTGCAAATCAATCCCAGAACAAGAGCAAAGGACCTTGTGAAGATGCTGGAGGAAACAGGTACAAAAGTATCTATATCCACAGTAAAACGAGTCCTATACTGACATAACCTGAAAGGTCGCTCAGCAAGGAAGAAGCCACTGCTCCAAAACCTGCCATAAAAAAGCCAGACTACGGTTTGCAACTGCACATGGGGACAAAGATCGTACTTTTTGGAGAAATATCCTCTGGTCTGATGAAACAAAAATATAACTGTTTGGCCATAATGACCATCGTTATGTTTGGAGGAGAAAGGGGGAGGCTTGCAAGCCAAAGAGAACCATCCCAACCGTGAAGCATGGGGGTGGCAGCATCATGTTGTGGGGGTGCTTTGCTCCAGGAGGGACTGGTTCACTTCACAAAATAGATGGCGTCATGAGGATGGAAAATGATGTGGATATATTGAAGCAACATCTCAAGACATCAGTCAGGAAGTTAAAGCTTGGTCGCAAATGGGTCTTCCAAATGGACAATGACCCCAAGCATACTTCCAAAGTTGTGGCAAAATGGCTTAAGGACAACAAAGTCAAGGTATTGGAGTGGCCATCACAAAGCCCTGACCTCAGTCCTATAGAGAATTTATGGGCAGAACTGAAAGAGTATGTGCGAGCAAGGAGGCCTACAAACCTGACTCAGTTACACCAGCTCTGTCAGGAGGAACGGGCCAAAATTCACCCAACTTATTGTGGGAAGCTTGTGGAAGGCTACTCGAAACGTTTTACCCAAGTTAAACAATTTAAATGCAATGCTACCAAATACTAATTGAGTGTATGTAAACTTCTGACCCACTGGGAATGTGATGAAAGAAATAAAAGCTGAAATAAATCATTCTCCCTACTATTATTCTGACATTTCACATTCTTTAAACAAAGTGGTGATCCTAACTGACCTAAAACAGGGAATTTTTACTGGGATTAAATGTCAGGAATTGTGAAAAACTGAGTTTAAATGAAATTGGCTAAGGTGTATGTAAACTTCTGACTTCAACTGTATGTAAATGTGATATTTCATTTTTTTAATAGAAACTATTTCTAAAATCCAGTTTTTACTTTGTCATTATGGGGTATTGTATGTAGATTGATGAGGGGGAAAAACAATTTAATACATTTTAGAATTAGGCTGTAACCTACCAAAATGTCGAAAAAGTCAAGGGGTCTGAATACTTTCCGAAGGCACTGTATTGAATCGACTATCGTCGCATCTGCAATGTAACCACGTGGACTTGGATGAAATACCTCATCCAAGTCTGTGGTTCCTCCTTCTGAAAAGACTGTGGCACATCCTCTTCCAGGTCCTAATAATTATAATAATATGGTTATTATGTGCTAAAAGAGCAAGGATTTCCTTGTTATTAAAACCAATTCTAATGTATAGTTTCACCAGTCATCTAACTCAAGCATTTCAACTGTGGCGTTCACAGTAACAGGGAGACATGCAAATAATTACAAAATCCCATACTTTAATATTGAAATATAAATTACTTTATTCTCAAAATACTTCCACTATTCTGAAAATATTTCCACTTTATTCTGTAAATATTGCTACTTTTTTAAAGCACTATCCATGCAAAAACAATTGTCCAAGTACCACCACCCATCTGTTTATTCATTTTTTCTCTTCACTTGGCCCTAATACTCTTGCGTACTTCTAATTTGACATAACTATTGAACATTAAAATAAAATGTATGTGAGCCTGTGTATTTCTGACTTATTTGTTTCATAGGCTATTGCATATCACAGGCAATTATGACCGCAACAGGAAGAATACCTTTACGTTACTTCAATGCTCACATGAAAATCTTCCCGCCAGCCCGCCACTAATTGTTACTGGGCAGATTTCTGCTAACAAATCCAAGCCAAATCAATACAGGCGCAAATCTTGCAACAGACGAGCATCAAGCCAGCAAACCGGCAATACAAGTGACCAAAAAAAGCAGTATCCAAAATACCAAATATGTCTAAAGACCCCCAAATCATTTGTTTTGCTTTCAAAAGTCTTTTTTTTTATTTGCACATAAACCAATATTAATGTGGTATTTTTTGTTAAACTCAGACCCAGTGCCTCAGACTTGAGCACTTGGACCAGTACTCAAGTAATGGGATTCCAGCCATATGGACCCATGTCTCAACTCGTGACTCAACCATTGGTGACTCGGACTCGAATCAGACTTAGCCATAGGGACTCGTGACTCGATTCAGGCACAGGGGACTTGGCACTTAGCACTAACATTCTTCCCCTTGCTCCCACAGGCAGTGGCAAGAAGAAGCCAGTCAAGTGGAATGCGGCAGCTAAGATGTTGTCCAGGCTCCATGATGTTCCTGTGGACCTGAGGAGCAGCCATGAGACGGAGGCAGAGGACGATACTTGTACCATAGTGAAACATGGGTTGTGTTCATTAAGGCACAAAATAGGTAAATCATTTTACCTATGGTGCTCGTTGATGGCCTCTAAGCAAATAGTATTTCAAAAAAAATATTGCTGCTGTGCTCGTCTCTTGATAGGTCGTCATTGTAAATAAGAGTCTGTTCTTAGTTGTCTTCCCTGTACATATAAAGGTAAAATAAAAATTAAACATTTGCATGTGTTTGTATGTGAGATTCTGACTCCATCGTACCGTTGTCTCCTCCGTTGGCAGCACATGGGCAGCAGGGGGAGGCAGGGAAGTGTAAAGGTTTGGGCTGTACATCTGAGGAACATCTGAGGGACTCAACAGGAGAGACGATACTGCAGCATCCCTAGAGGATGCGTCCCTATAACATTGAAGATATGGGCTAGCCCTTGATGCTCTCCTATACCTCTGAAGATATCCCCCATAGCCCTAAATGCCCTCTTGATTGCCTACCCTGACCATTCATTTGGATGGTCAGTCACCCACCTGCTCAGCTGTAACATGCCTAGAGACATAGACTCTGCAGGGAAAGGGCAGAAGACAATTTAAAAGATTTTTTTTTTTTTTACTGTAGCCTCAATAACCCTTTTTCACACCTAAAATGGTTCTCATTGATTGAAAAATGCCTTGGTTGCCTTTTCGTTACTAAGTACTTTGTCGTCGACCAAAAACATTTCTCCCCCCATTGTCACTTCACCTGGATAACTGTTGAAGAAGAGTGCTTGGTCTGAGTAAAGTATAATTTGGTGCATTTATAAAGTGGACATTTTAAATATAAATTCTTAAATTGGAGACCTATGTATTTTTATCTACAAGACTCACCCGGTCAGTCTTACATGCCTTGTCATTAGTTGGATTATACGGACGGAACTATGTAGTAAGGCCTTTAGAAAAGTAATCTGAAAACTATTAAGGTCTACGTTTTACATTTGAATTGTTTAACATCTGAAGTGCAAAATGTTATTTTATGATTATTGTAATTACATTTTAAACATTGGGTACTTTACCATTGAATTTCATCATTTTCAGACCTCACAAAACCCAGTTTTAAATTGTGTGACAAGATTGCTACTGTGATTAAAATTGGTAATTTTAGGGCGTCGCAAGTTTTAATAGCTGTTGAAGGAATGTTAACTTGTGTTTGAGTAGCTTGTTACTCTCATAAAACCATGTCCATGGTCCTTAATTAACTTTGGTAACAAAACTATCATTTTGAATTGATAATATTACATACCTCAACTGTGGTTGTGTTCATAATGTCTGAAATAGAGCATCAAATTGAGATGGAACTACATTATTACTTTCTGAATTGACTGCCTTTTAAATCGAATTGACCCCAACCCTGTTGCTAATCTTTTCTTCATCTTCCGTACATGCTAATTGTGTAACCTGAACTCAACATTCTCCCATGTTTACTCCCAAGAGTTCAGATACAGATAGTCAAACCATGTTTTTGTATAGGTAAATTAAGGATAATTTTGGTAGTAAGTGTATCTAAAGTAAACTGGCCATAGTAGGCTATCTACCTAAGGGATTGCTGCTACATAGTTAGGCTACATCTCCTGATGATGATTATGATATGATTAGCAGAGAGACGTTTAGCTGAAATTGACATAGCCCAACGTGTGATGTGTTGGAATGTGTTGCCCAAATACAAAGTAGAATTGGAACTGAAATGTTGTCCATTATCACGTCCCTATGGCAGCTATAAACTGTTTGATTTGCTCCTGTTTTAATTAAATATGTGCTTTTTCAGTGCAGGTTTATGTTAATTGAAGTCACTTAACATTCATATAATGATAATCTTAAATGTGTTTAAATTATCTTTATTAACATCCAATAAATAAATACCAACTTTCACAAAGGCACAGCAGTAGTATCTTATGTACAGTACATCTGTCAAGGCTCAGGAGAAGACCTAGATGCAGACAGTTTCGAAGTAACAAACGTTTATTACAATAACAGAGGCAGGCAAACGACAGGTCAAGGGCATGTAGAGGTCAGTAGTCCAGAGCAAAGTCCGAAAGGTACAGAACAGCAGGCAGGCAGAGGTCAGTAATCCAGGGTGGTGTGACAAGGTACAGAACGACAGGCTGGGTCGAGGCAGGCAGAATGGTCAAAAACCGGGAAAGCTAGAAAACAGGAACTAGAGACAGACGGGAAAACACGCTGGTAGGCTTGACATAACAAAACAAACTGGATACAGACAGAGAACACAGGTATAAATACACCGGGGATAATGAGGAAGATGGGCGACACCTGGAGGGGGGTTAAGACAAGCACAAAGGTGAAACGGATCGGGTGTAACATCGATTTAATGATTGTCATCAACAGTAACACTATACATGGAGATAGGACAATCTCTTCACAGTTAAACAGTATGTGTGGACTATACCTCCAGGGCAATCCTTTCCGTCAGATTATGCAACTCTGTCTGCACTCAGTCAAAGGACTGGTGTTGCATAGGAGTGTCAGCATTCAGAATGCACCGACTGATGCCACCTGATTCATAAAGTCATTAACACTAACATGAACAGAGAGTCAAACCTCTTCATACTTCATAATCAAACAATCAGTATCTGTTGAATATACCTCCAGTGGGTGAACATGTTTCCTGTGTGACTCATATAAAGAATACTCAGAGTTCCCTGAATCAAGTTCCCAGAGGGCCTTGGTCAAGTTCCTGCCTGACTACAATGCCTTGATAGGTATTTTAACATATCACCTAACCACATCGTATGATATAGCAATCTGACGCCCAACTGCACAGTCTATGACATGGCACGCGACCATTGGTTGATGCAATGCAATGCCTGCGCATCGAGTCAGAAAGGAACTCAACCCTTATCGGTCTGTCAGCTCTTGTCTCTGTCAGGGGAGTAGACTGAAAAGTTGACATCTTCATCAGCATAGCCACTACTGTCTGACTGCATGCTGTCCCCTCGAACCACCAGACCTACACAGAGACAAAGATAAATACACTGACACTGTCAGGTCTACACAGAGAGAAACACAACCACACTTACATGGTCCGTAACCCTCGAACTCCCAGGCCTACATACTGTACAGGCAGATAAACACACAGTCAGGTCAAACGCAGATTTAGTTACACAGTCATACTCATGTCACTTAATCCTTGAACCACCACCAGGCCTAAAACATACACACATAGATGGATGCACAGTTATATTCATGGATTTAACACGTCAGGCCTGCAGTACAGTACTTCCCAGAATAAAACATGCAGGGTTGTCAGAAATCAGCCCACACTTTACTCAACATTTCCAGTTAGCTGACAATCTTAAAGAACAAGAATGTGAGAAATTATAATTATGAGAAGGTGTGAGAACAAGTGGTGAACGCACCCCTTTCTTCACACACACATACATGCGTGCACAAATGCACACAGCAACTCATTCACAGCTAACGTGACAACAGCACTGCCCATTTGAGGAACAGTATCAACCACATTCACTTTCAAACTGTAAATTGAAACGGTTGTGTGTTTCTGTGAAATTAAACTGAAGTCACATTCAGCACATTGGCTGCTCCGAATCGCGGTAGTCAGTCACCTTTCACTAAACAACTATTTTTTATAACAGTGTACATCTGTAAGCAGATGTACACTGTTAATATCACTCGGTTCAGCTGAATATTACCATGATGTAACAATCAAGACTATGAACTCACCTGTGTTTTGATTGACAGTAGACAGTGACAAAGATGTTGACCTTATGGTTTCTTGCTGTCCAAAGTCTTCCTCCCCTGCACTATGTACCTGTAGTAAAACAAAATTGGAAAACAGGTGGTCAGGAAAACTCCTGGCTCCAAGTATATGTCAGGCAGCCATGGGTGGATAGGTAGTCGACTACGCCACCTAGACGTGTCAATAAGCCCTAGGAAGTCAGACTGGAGTAGATTGTGCCATATAGGTTAAATCCCCAAAATTCTGTCATTTACCTCCTCTAGCTCAAAGGAGTTGGCCTGTTGAAGACTGTGGGAGGCCTCCCCTTGGACCCGGATTGGTGGTGGTTTCAGAGGACTCAGGTACCACTTGTTCTCCAATACACCTGGATAACACTGGGCTGCTGTAGGCACCTCAGTGGTACCACCACTGGGAGTGAGAACCATTTCCGGTGTGTCTGCAGAACTAAAACTACAAGCCACATCAGTTACAGTGATTAGACAAGGGGACCTCTTTCCACTAGGGAGCTTTATGGGCACGAACGTTGACTCCACCAGTGTCCCAGTTTCTCCCAAACGGGAGTCACCCTCAGACTCAGCCTTTGGAATGGGAGTTAAGACGACCTTTAAACTCTTGGCTGAGTTATTGGTAGTTAAACCCTTCTCCTCCCTGGGTTTGTGTAGTGTGTCTGATGTGGAGAAGGACCGGTCAGGTCTGACATTCTCACAGGACACAACAGATGACAAAATGGTCGCCATCTGTGTGTGATTATTCCACTGTTGTAGTTGACTGCTGTAGAGTGCCTGGTGCACACTCTCAACGACCTGAGGACATATGATGTCATGGGTAACCTTGGCAACCGGTGCCACCACCGCTGCCCAGTCTGTGGGATGAATTGTGTTTTGAGTTTCTCCAACCTCACAAGTAGGTCTTGGAGTAGTAAGGCAAAAGTCCAGCTTCTTTCTACTACTGGGTTCTCGCTGACCTGATTCTGAAAGTGATGATGCTCGAAGGTTTGGAGTTCCATCGGTGTCTCTCTCTCTCTCTAAATCAGCCCCATCCCCATCTGATGACGATCCCTTGTCCAACCCCTTGCCTCTGACTGTGTCTCTATGTCCCTGTGTCTCTGTCGCTCTGTCCTTGACCAGATGTGGCTCCACAGAATTAATCAAACTACTATGCCATGTGTCCATATCCTGTACATCTGATAACAAACCCTGCTCCATCTCCTTGTCACTGACTGTGTCTATGTGTCCTTGTGTCTCTGTCTCTCTATCCTTCACCATAGTACTCATGTCCACAGCAGCACTCATCCCATTACTGTCCCTTGTATCCTGATTATCCTCCTCCATGTCTCTGTATACAGCCTCTGCCTTGGCATTCTCCAGGACCAGTCCCACCAAGTCAGGCAGGCTGCTTCTCTTCTTGGGGGACAACCCAGACCCAGGTCCGGAAGAAAATCCCGGACCGTGGCAGGCAGAGCCCGAGCCTAGCTGGGTGGAACCACCAGAGCTAGTATACAGGCACATCTTAGAAACCGTGTCCTTGAGCCGATTCACTGGAGACCTCGGTTCGCTGCGAACGCTTCCCATGAAGTGCCGTCCAGTCTGCTTGTCGGTGGTGTCGGGAGGGGAGAGCTTCTGAAGGGGCATGCGGGACACATGGGAGTAGAGGGAGTAGAAGGCATTGGCCATGGCTGTTAGCACCTCTACCTGCCTGAAACGACCTGCAGGGGGGAAGGTATGTTCATCAGGACAATTGAATAAGAAAACAATTTGTTTTGAATGTTCTGGCTGCCTAACACACAGGACAATGAGAGATGTATTAACGTTTTTTGTTCATAGCAAAGACTGAGTATAATGTATTTATTGTATGTTAGGATGATTGGTGGAGAAACATACTATACTGACAGTGCTATGTAAATGTAGACCGAGTCATATAGACACTGTCTGTGGATATAGGTGTCTATTTAGAGATGAAGCTCTTTAAACCATTTGAACTGCATAAAAAGTGCTGCATAACTAAAGTTATTATGAAAATGAAAGTTGACTCATGTACAGAGACTCTCTATACCTGGTTGTGTTGTGGGTGGGTGTTTATGACAATGATGATCATTACCACAGTAATGTGTGGGATTCCGACACATTGGTGTGTGTACGTGGTGTGTGTGCGTGCGTGCGTTTGTGTGTGCGTGTCTGCGTGCATGCATTTGTGTCTTACTGGCCAGAGAGAGTCCTGGGTCCTCCTGTCGGAGGCGGTACAGTTGGGACTGGAGGAAGAGGCGGAAGTTGATACCGTGAAGCTGGGAGGGGAAGTTGAGGAAACGGGTGGGGATGCGGTCTGTAACCTCAGGCTCGTCACATCCGAACCCCAACTCGTACAGAGTCTCCTCTGCATCCTCTGCACACAGTTGCAGCACCTCAGACACACTGGGGTGTGTGTAGGTGAGTGGTGGGGATGGAGAGATAGAGGGAGATAGAGATGTCCTGACAGATTTTATATACTATATGACTGTTAAGCCTGTAACATAAAGTTGATAGTGGTTGGTCCTAACACACCTTGATGCCTTACTGGTGCTGTTAGAGAAGCCACTGGAGGCAAAACTGTAACCGAGGTGGAGTAAGGGCAGAGCCAGCCTCTGACGGGGAGTACTGCAGGAACAAAGACACGAGATCAACATGCGACAGGTGAAAAATAAGCAATGAAACAACTTAAAAAACAAACCAGAATTATTATGGTAACAATGTAATAATGCTTGAAGCATGCCTGTATTCAACAGATATCATATGTTAATGTAACCGTATTTAATGTACTAGTAGCTGGTAAAAAAATGCATAAAGAGGGATAGTCAAAATAAACTCTAGAATATAAAAATAGCTTGCCATATGTCATAGTTTGTGGGTTGCTCTAACTGACCTGGTGGTGACTCCACCTCTGTGAAGATGTTTGGGTGGCGGAAGCAGCACCCTACACAGGCACCAGTCAGCAGGCACCACCGTGGGAAGATAAAAGCAGGTCAAGCTCAAGTCATGTCAACCAAACTTGACTAATCTAAACCTCCCTCTGAATAGGAAGGAATTTGGGGCATAATTTCTGTAATGAAACCACACATTCTTCATGTTTATATTCCATTTATCTTACCTCAGTTCTGAGACTCCTTCGACATTTAATGCTGTAGCTGTAAAACATAAAAGTTTGAGTGAAAACAGAACACTGTGTGTGTGTGTGTGCGAGCGTGCGCATTTGCATTCATGCTTATGTGTGTGCGTTTTCCTCCCAGACCTCTGTGACATTTGGCCCTTTGTGTTGTGAGGCTTCAGTGAGTGTTGGCTCCTCTCTTTGCAAACATGCTATTATTATTGCTTTGTATATTGGGCCAATCTTAGGGAGAGTTTCCGTCAGTCAGCAGCTAAATCACATGCACCAGGATGTCAGTCGCTCATGGAAGAGGTGAAGGCTTAAGGTTTGATGCTACAATAAGTAGATGTTCCTGGTGTACTATCAGTGGAGAAGCAGTCCTTAGACATGAGGACGGGGTATGTCACCAACATGTACAGACTTCTACTCTGAATTTAAATGGAAAATTTAAAAAAAATGAAAGCGTCCACTATTCAAACAGGTATAATATTAGATAAAAGGCCTATGTTCTTTAAGCATATTCAGTAATGGAAAATTAGTTTGAATAGGAATAGCTAAAACAAAGAGGAAGGCCGTCACACAGAGGCAGGAACAAAGATGAAAATAACCTTTTCCAAAACATCCATGATGCTCTCCTACTTTTCCTACAAAGCCATTTCCTGCTTTGATTATTTACTATGGTATGCGTGTCATTGGGTTTATGTTCTCTTTTATCCTCACCCTCGGCACCCAGACTCAGGTCATCTTCAAAACTGTTCGCTTTCAGCAGAGACTCTGGAAGAGGAGAATAAATTATAAAATAGAAGAGGAGAGACTATAATCAGTGTTTTATGCCGCCCAGTCGGTAGATTGCAGTGACGGTGGCTTTATTGTCAGACTTACCAACAGTCAGATGATTGCTAGAGTTCTCTGAGCCTGTCTCCAGCCTAGTAAAAATATATAACGTACACCAAAACAACATTTTAGGATTCTGTATGGAGGAATGGTCTAAGATCACTCCAAATGTGTTCTCCAACTCATAAAACTAAAACAAAAAATAAACGTTTTGAAAAAGGCTCAGGGCCGATATCTTCGCAAGGTCAATAATTTTGACCCATACATTTTTTTTATATATTTTTTTATTACTTGTTCAACAAAATCTCTTTCTCTGAGCAATTGTATTAGTATAAAATAATATCCCACTTTTTTTAGCATACAATATAAAATAATAATTTGGTGGGTGCTTCTATTTGTCCTATTTCACACAAGTACATGTGTGTATTAATACACATGTGAATTAGAAATTCGTTTTTTTTTGCATATCTCAACTCTTCCTGAGATATTCTTGGAGAGTGGGGTCACAGCCAGGGTCTGCCATAATCAACGGTGACCCTGGAGCAATTACGAGTTAAGTGCCCTATTTCTTTTACAGATTATTTTGACAGAAGTTCACTTTGTCGGCTCGTGACCTTTCCGTTACTGGCCCGATGCTCTAACCGCTAGGCTACCTGCCGTCCTATATATGTCATTTTTGCTCATCTTTATCAAGGGTGTCAATTTCGCACACCACAGTATACTATACGGCTCTGGATCAAACCTATAGGCATCATCTCTAGCTAGCTATCCTCTCAGTCTGTTCAGTAAAGCTACAGCTTTTAAAAGTCGGTTCACTTCCTACATAGGAGATGCTCTCAGGCTGAGTGATTCGCAGTCAGATTGTCAAGTCACGTTAACCACAGATGTTTTAAGAACACCCCAACATTTCTTATCTGACATTATTTTAAATCAGATACTATAAAACCCACAAAATAGCCCGATCATCCAAGTTCACACACCAGTTTAGCCACATTTTCAGACTCAACTTGATCAGCCAAGTTAGCCATGATCATTAGTAATACAGTGTAATTGCACAATAGTGAAGTTTGCATCCAGTGATGGAACAATTGCTTGTCTGTGCTTACATGACTGCAATTTTCTTGTCAACACATAACTGGTGGAATCAACAGAACAAACAGTACTTTTGTACAATTTCCTGTGATGCAAACTTGGGACTATAAACACCAAAAGTATTAAAACAGAATGTCCTCTAGTATAAACAGAGCCAAACTAGTTCTAGAACCAAGGTGTTTTGGAACAAGAATCCACTTTGGGCAATGCCATTGACCTGTATCCATATTCTAAACACAATTCATGTCTGTAACATTTCCCCAAACGGTGGGTGGTTTACCTAGACAATTTATTTGTATTGTTTAACTTACCAGTTGCCACTGGCTGACACATCATCCTATTAAGAGTCTTTCTTGTAAATGTAATTTCAAAGTCAAACCTTGCATGGCATGCTCACTCACTCACCCACAGCCCAGAAGCCAGCTCTCAATCTTTCCTGCAGAGCATCCTGTGGAAACAGTGGACATAGAACAGTCTGGGTGAGCATTCAGCATTCAGAAAATTAAAACTTCTTACACTGTTTTTTTCTGTGCTTTGTCGCAAAGATGTGTGATGCATCATGAAGTGGCCAACCGCCCACATATGAGTTATAAATATACCAGACTAAGCAGAGTTTTAACCCCTTGCATGTTGTTTTCTTTATCACACAGATATCTAACAGTAATAAATCAATGTCACTCAAATGTAAATTCTTAATCAAGCTACCAAAATGAGAACTGACCATCTGAGAAGACGTGATCCTCTGATGCAGACTGGTGTTGATCAGAGGGATGGGTGTATCCTGGCCGTTGTAGGGTAGATGGGTGGGCAGAGGGGTGGATGTATGGTCCTGGTACCTGTGGATCTAGTTCTTTCCGGGTCAGCCACTGTCGACTGGTCTGGACCCAGGCCTGGCGCCTGGTCGTAGAAGACGGGCTCTCCATCAGACCGCTCACCTATTCACTCAACAGCTCACCTATTCATTGAATAGCCTACTTCAATAATTATCAACTGGGAAAACCCAAATCATGAAGTAAGTACTATATCATCAGTAGGTTTATATAGACACAATACTTCCAAACCAGGACCATCCAAATTATTGTTTCAGTGAAACTACAGTAGCCTACAGGGTATTTCATGCAGGAACAGATAACCCCCTGATTTATAATCTAATACAGCTGGTTGGAATAGCAAATTATTACATTATTGAAATGAACAGCTGCAATTTGAAATGAATTGACACCACACACTCACTCAAATCAATCCATAAGTAGATAATCATCATAATAGTCACAAACTCACAAAATACTTGCAATTATGTTAATGTTGTGCTGAAAAATCATAGCCTACATGACAATCCCATTAGAAGTTCCCTCTTAGAAAAATCAAGTTATTATATTATACAGCCTAACAACTGCCAATATTTGTAGAAAGCTTTCAGTGCACATAATTACTCATGTCAAATTTGATAAAATATTATTTCACTGCTCAAGCAAAAACAAGGACATATTTAGAAAACATGGCTGAAAATCCAAACGCATGCAGATGCTGACACCAAAGTAGGCCTACAGTATTCTATTTCAATGTAGAGACAAGCAAATCTTTATTTCAAGCCTACCTTCACTGGCACACCGCAGGTTTCAATTCTGGTTTCTCCCACTGTGCTCACCAGTCTCGACTCGTATCTTATTATCAGAATAGCACTGCATAACGTTACATCATCCAGGTTTTCTTCAGTTTTTCTGATGACAATTTACTTAAATTGTTTATCAAGTACAAATGCTGAGACTATCAACGCATCGCCTAGGCTACATGTTCGCGCCTGTCTCGTTCAACTTCTCTTCAGGCGCAAATACAAAGAAGGTAGAAGGTAAAAAAAGGAAGTGTGGCTTCAACTGAAATAAATTAACATTGCGACACATCCTCCCGGCAGTAACAGAAAGCCGACACAGACACACTGTAGAATAGCTAGTCTAAAGAATAAGAGCTGACGGTAGCCCTCTTTATACCTGCTGGTGCTAACATGCGCCCTGATATTTTCGTAGCAGGTTCAGGAGAATTTACGCTGCAGGTTAGGATAATTAGGTTAGGGAAAGGGTTAGCTAAAATGGGGGGGGAAATGGTTTACTTTTGAGGTCAATTTGACAAAAGCTGTATCCCATCTAGACATGACTCTCGAAGTTGGAGAGACAGATCAGACAGTTGCCCAACCTGGTCTCACTGCATTTTGTATTATTCTGGATGTAAATCTGAGACACTCTGTTTATTATATGTTATGTTTCGTTTGGTATGCATTAATTTGTGGATATCCATCATCCATTTCGTATGATACGTTACAAATAAGTATTCATATTATATGTTACGAATTTAGAAAGTGTATAATATGGTACGAATTATCCAAATGTTTGAAATGTTACGAATTCTAGCTAGGTAGCCAGCTGGCTAGCATTAGCTAGGCTAAGGGTTAGGATTAGGGGTTAAGGTTAGGGGAAGGGTTAGCTAAAATAGTTAGGGTCAGGGGAAGTGTTAGCTAGCATGCTAAGTAGTTGCAAAGTAGCTAAAAAGTAGTAAGTCGTTGAAAAGTTACTACATTGCTAAAATGCTAAAATTGTCCGTGATGAGATTTGAACTCTGGAACCTTCGGGTTGCTAGAGTTAAACTTATAGACCCACCCTTCCACCCAAAACAAGTAACCATCTGTCTTATCTAACCATACAAAATGTAACATAGCATACAGATTTCTATGATTTACATTTACTATGTTACGTCTCGTCTATGAGACCAGGCTGGACAGACAGACACCAGACCACAGGCTCTCCTGCCAGTGTGGGCCAAGGCTGAGCAGTCAGTGCAAACAGGTCATCTATTATTTATGCCTTCTATTCCTTTACGTTCCGAACTAAGCAAAATACATTTTTATTATAATAAATCCCTTTAATAACAGCAATATTTTGGTGATCCTAGCTTCCCTGTGGCTCAGTTGGTAGAGCATGGTGTTTGCAATGCCAGCATGGTGTGTGTAACGACAGGGTTGTGGTTTCGATTCCCACGGGGGCCAGTGCAAAAAAAGAAATGCATGAAATGTATGCATTCACTACTGAAAGTCGCTCTGGATAAGAGCGTCTGCTAAATGACTAAAGTGTAAAATGTAATATTGTCTTCCCTGTGGCTCAGTTGGTAGAGCATGGTGTGTGCAACGCCAGGGTTGTGGGTTCGATTCCCACAGGGGGCCAGTACAAAAAAACATAAAATATGTATGCATTCACTACTGTAAGTCACTGGATAAGAGTGACTCTAAATGTAAATCCTGAAATCTGAGTTAGGCTGATGCTACTGGAGCCATAATCTTATGAAAGTTGTATATATTTATTTAATTAAATCATTGCCTGCAGTAGGGATAGACATGCAGTACCAGTGTAGACACACCTACTCATTCCAGGGTTTTTCTTTATTTTTACTATTTTGTACAATAATAGTGAAGACATCAAAACTATGAAATAACACATATGAAATAATTTAGCAACCAAAAAAAGTGTTAAACATATCAAAATCTATTTTACATTTGAGATTCTTCAAAGTAGCCACCCTTTGCCTTGATGACAGCTTTGCACACTTAACATTTCTTTCCATCTTAATGTGTTTCAGCCAATCAGTTGTGTTGTGACAAGGTAGGGGTGGTATACAGAATATGGTATTTTACCAAATAGGGCTAAGTCCATATTGTGGCAAAACAGCTCAAATAAGCAAAGAGAAATGACAGTCCATCATTACTTTAAGACATGAAGGTCAGTTAATACAGAACATTTCAAGTTTCTTCAAGTGCAGTCACAAAAACAATCAAGTGCTATGATGAAACTGGCTCTCATGAGGACCGCCACAGGAAAGGAAGACCCAGAGTTAATGTCAAATCAATTGTATTTGTCACATGCGCCGAATACAACAGGCCTTACAGTGAAATGCTTACTTACAAGCTCTTAACCAACAATGCAGCTAAGAAAATACCTTTAAAAAGTAAGAAATTAAAGTAACAAATAATTAAAGAGATGGTAGCAGCAACATTATGCACAAAATAAGTTACAAACAATGCAAAAAAAAAAAAAAAAGTAGCACAGTTGGTTAAGAGCCTATAAAACGGCGCCATTCTGTACAGATGATCTGTGTACTGTGTATCCAAGCAAACTATGGAACATTCTAATTAGATTCATAAACCCAGATTTTAGTCTGTAACCTATGCCTATCTTAACATCTGGCACATAACAACAGCACAATTGCCAGAAAATAGCCTAACATTTCTTGCTCAGATTTCAAAATCCTCTCTCCAACTTTTATCACTCAAACTCTCCTTTCGGATTTATGTATAGTCATGCAAATGGGCAAAGGGGATTTATTTACAATTATAAACCTGGTTCGAGCCCTGAAAGCCATGGTATATCAGACCATATACCACCGGTATGACAAAACATGACTTTTTACTGTTCTAATTACGTTGGTAACCGGTATATAATAGCTATAAGGCATCACAGGAGTTTGTGGTATACCAGCTGTATCCAGGCACTCCGCAAGAACAGCCTTTATCCGTGGTATATTGGCCATATACCATACCCCCTTGAGCCTTATTGCTTAATCATAGCAGTCCAACAAGTTAAATCGACATCCACTGATGGAAAAATATTTTTGGGGAGTCTAGTTTTCAGGCCTTTTGGATGGGTTTTGAGTGGTCATTGGCCTAGAAATTTTAGCTTGACCTGGCAACCCTGCACAGACAGCAAGTTGGACAATTTATGCTGTTTCTAGGAAACATGACAATGGCAGACATGGAATTCACCTTTGTTATTGTCAATGAAATGCATGCTATTGAAATTCCATTTCTCTGACACAAAGCTGAACATGATCAACATGGTCCAAGGAATGAATATCAATATCTAACATCCACAAGACTTATTTGGCATTTTTGTGATGGTTTTCTTAAATATAACCAGGTAGAGAGTGCATAGACAACTAGAATGAGAACATATCGTTTTTCTGCAGAATATTGGATATGCTCTGTAGTTTGCCATTTCTCCATGCCCTTGTACATTCCTCATTATTATTTGTGATTGTGCAACATGGAATTGTAACAGATGTGATTAAATGGAGTCCACAAAGATACGTACTGTATGGTAATTGATTGCATGTCAGCATCACTAAAGCATGGAGTGTATTTATTTAATTCTCAACCTTTTTGTTGCTTTTGTCAGAAAACACGTAAAGAACATTTTGATTTGATTAAATCACAAAACACTCACTGTACAGAAAAGGATTAGACTATACATGTACATCAGTTCACATATTGGGTAAACAATATGAAAAGGAACCTCCCGAGTGGTGCAGCGGTCTAAGGCAGGGAGGGTTTGGCCGGCCGGGATTGCCTTGTCCCATCCCGCTCTAGTGACTCCTTGAGGTGGGCTGGGTGCATGCACGCTGACTTTGGTTGTACGGTGTTTTCTCTGACACATTGGTGCAGCTAGCTTCCGGGTTAAGTGAGCAGTGTGTCAAGAAGCAGTGCGGCTTGGCAGGGTCGTGTTTTGGCTGAAGCATGGCTCTTGACGTTCGACTCTCCTGAGTCCGTACGGGAGTTGCAGCGATGTGACAAGACTGTAACTACCAATTGGATATCACGAAATTGGGGAGAAAAAGGGGTAAAAAGTACCTAAAATAAAAAATACAATATGAAAAGGCTTAGACTATATGTACATCAGTTCACATAACTTACTGGGTAAATAATATGCCAAGCAGTCAAATACAATTGCTATTGACCCCACAACTGGTGTCTCGGGTACTTGCTCATCAATTGCTGGTTTCCTGGACACAGATTAAGCCTATACAAGTGCCAGTGTAGAATTCCCCTACAATAACCCATGTGTACCCTATTACATTTTATTCACACTTAATCGACAATCAACAAATGTGCATTTTTTTGGTGACAGCAATATTACAGACAAAACCAATTGTAGGCTATAACACGGGACACAACATTTAGATAAATACATTAGCTAATTGTTGCAAGCAGCATACAGTCAGGTCGATAAATATTTGGACATTGACCAAGTTATTATTGCTTTAGCTGTCTACCACAGCATATTGGAGATTAAATTAAATAATGAATATGAGCTGAAAGTTCAGACTTTCAGCTTTAATTTGAAGGTATTTACATCCAAATCAGGTGAACGGAGTAGGAATTACTTTTTATATGTGGTTCCCCCCTTTTTAAGGGACCAAAAGTAATTGGACAATTAGCTGCTCAGCTGTTCCATGGCCTAGTGTTTGTTATTCCCTCATTAGTTAATTTACAAGTAAGCAGAAAAAAGGTCTGGAGTTGATTTCAAGTGTCGCATTTGCATTTGGAATCTGTTGCTGTTGTCATGACTCTCCTGTGAGGATACAACAGATCAGGTTACAGTGGATCAGCTCTACAGAGCTCTCTCTCTCCCACAGAGAGGGAGAGGGATGGATGTGGTGGTTTTATGACACCTCACGTCGTTCGTAAAAAAAATAGGCAGCAGACGATTCCTTTTAGGGCCTAGTTTGGGTGATTGAATGTCTTTGTGTCTTATGAAGAGTTTGCAGCCCAAAACTACAACATCAAACCATGGACACTGGGACAAAATATTTCAACATCCGAATATTGGGAATGATGAGAGAAAATTCATGTTTATTTTGTGATGTCATTAAAAGTTGCATGAAGACGTTATAATAAAAACATTTTAACTTGGAAGAGTTTTCATACTGTGTATATCATGTTACATACTTTACATTGTGTGGAAAATATCCAGGATAAAGAGAATGTTTTTGTGATGATAAGACTGTGATTTTAGTTCTCTAGCGAGACCATAGTAAATTGTGATACCTTGCCTCGTAACAAGGGAACCCCAAAGAGTGTGTCAGCCTGACGTAAACATCCCCTTTTTACCCGAGGGTATAAAGCATTTGAGTTAAGAATTAAAATATCAGACTAAAACGGACCACAGCTGCAGCATGGGCTAAGATAGTCGCGACCCCAAAAACACAACACGAGGTTGAAGACAAAGGAACCTCATCAATGCTACGGTTGAGTAGCTGTTCTAAGTACTCTATCTAAGAAGGAGAATTTAAGTAGGACCATCCAGTTATTCACTGCTTTCATCACCACTCTTGGATCATCGACACATCTGATTAGCCATCCTCAGGAGACCACTCTTCCAGAATAAGTGCAAGTAAACAGAAAAATAAGGACATTGTGACCTCTTGTGGACAATCAGAGACTTACACCTGAGAATGAAAGACAAGGCCATCCAAAGAGCTTTACGAGGAAGACCTTCAACACGTAAATGCATCATTACATTACCTCTTACCCAAAGGAACGGCACTTCGGGGCAAGGTATTAGGGCTAAACTAAGTGTAGTTTACAAATGTATCCAAGTGTTGCTTCTCTTTCTCTCTCTCTCTCTCTCTCTCTCTCTTTAAATCTCAATCTTGTGTAACAAGTCTCATATTGTATTAGTCCGCTAGGGACTTGTTATCATCATATTACGTTTCTAATCAATAACCTAAACCGTGTGTGTGTATGTTATCATTTAGCTTGTTAGTAAATAAATAATCAAATCAATTTGTGTGGTACAGAATGATTAGTAAGACTCAGTTTGTGCAGATCTATGAAGTCAACGACATTCAGAATGAGACTGATATGAGGAAATGATTAATTGGTGACTGGTATGATATCTATATATTCTTGAGTTAATTCAAGGGGACGGTAACTCCCGTGGTGCCCCAAATTCCTAATGAGTTAATTGTTACAAGATTAATTTAATCAAGTAATAATTAAATGTAGTAGGCTATTATTCGATAAATAGCAGTAATCACATTAATTAGATCTAGATTCCAAGATGGCGTAGCAGTGCAGATGTTGTTTGTCGTTCTCCCGTGTACATTTTGTATTTTACATCTTTTTTGTATATATATATATATATATATATATATTTCAATTTATTTTCAATATCTTTATCCATTTTTAAATTAAATATACCTTCCGGCAACCCGCCTCACCCAATGTGATACGGATCTGCTATTTTTAGACCTTATAGCCAGAACCTCCATCAGAAGCTAGCCATCAGAAGCTAACCAGCTAATTAGCTACTAGCTATTTAGTCATTGTTAGCCACTGCTAGCGGCCTTTACCTTTTGCACAGACACCAGACGCTTTTAGCCTGGATAATACTTGCCAGCCTGCCAGAATCGGACTGTTTTCTCCACTACAACACCGGATTCCGGCCGTTAGCCCTGGACCATTACTCCTGATCATCACAGCTAGCTAGCTGCCACCAAGTGGACCAGCCCCAAAGCTAGCTTTGAGCCAGGCCAACCTCCCGGCCTGCTCAGTGATCACTCGGCTACACAGCTGATGCCTCCCGGACTCTTCACTAACACGACTAGAATCCACTACTGCACCAGATTCTTGCCGTAAGCTCTGAACCTTTGCATCGGATAATCGCTGCTAGCTAGCTGCTACCGAGTGGCTATAGTGGCTAATGCCCTTGTCCCGAAGCTAGCACCAGTTAGCCGCGAGCCAGACTCATCTCCCAGCTAGCAAACAAAATTACTCCAGCTACAATACCTCTTTTGCCAACTGTCCGGGCCCTTTGTCGATGCTGAGCCCCGCCATTCCATCACGACTGGTCGGCCGACGTAATTCCATCCGTTGTGCCCTCAACCGGCCTTTGCCGGACGTCGGAGCATACGCTTCCACTAGCCCCGGCCTGCTAACTTTTTTTGAACGCTGTGTCTCCCGCTTGCTAGCGTAGTAACGACTACCCAGCGGCTTCCCTGTTTCATCTATTGCTGTTCACTGGACCCTATGATCACTTGGCCACATAGCTGATGCCTGCTGGACTGTTCATTAATCACGGTACTCCATTTTGTTTATTTTTGTTTATCGTCGGCCCCAGCCTCGAACTCAGGCCCTGTGTAGTTAACTGACCCTCTTTTGTTGTTGTTGTCTTAGTTGATTAGCTGTTGTTGTCTTACCCTTTGTTGTCTTAGCTAGCTCTCTCAATCAACACCTGTGATTGCTTTATGCCTCGCTTTATGTCTCTCTCTAATGTCAATATGCCTTGTATACTGTTGTTTAGGATAGTTATCATTGTTTTAGTTTACTGCGGGGCCCCTAGTCCCACTCAACATGCCTCAGATTCCTCTTTTGTCCCACCTCCCACACATGCGGTGACCTCACCCAGCATAACTAGTGCGTCCAGAGATGAAACCTCCCTCATCGTCACTCAATGCCTAGGTTTACCTCCACTGCACCCGCACCCTACCATAACCCCATCTGTACATTATGCCCTGAATCTATCCTACCACGCCCAGAAATCTGCTCCTTTTATTCTCTGTCCCCAACGCACTAGACGACCAGTTTTGATAGCCTTTAGCCGTACCCTCATCCTACTCCTCCTCTGTCCTCGGGTGATGTGTCCTCAGGCACTCTAATTTTTTACTTCTGTAACCGTAAAAGCCTTGGTTTCATGCATGTTAACATCAGAAGCCTCCTCCCTAAGTTTGTTTTACTCACTGATTTAGCACACTCCGCCAACCCTGATGTCCTTGCCGTGTCTGAATCCTGGCTTAGGAAGGCCACCAAAAATTCTAAGATTTCTTTCCCCAACTACAACATTTTCCGTCAAGATAGAACTGCCAAAGGGGGAGGAGTTGCAATCTACTGCAGAGATAGACCTGGAAAGTATGACAGAACTTTGCAGGCTATACACAAACAGTTAGAGCTTCAAATTTAAAAAATGAATCTCTCCAGAAATAAGTCTCTCACTGTTGTCGCCTGTTATAGAACAGTTCCCAGCTGTGCCCTGGACACCGTATGTGAATTGATTGCCCCCCATCTATCTTCAGAGTCAGTTCTGTTAGGTGAGCTAAACTGGGATATGCTTAACACCCCTGCAGTCCTACAATCTAAGCTAGATGCCCTCAATCTCACACAAATTATCAAGGAACCCACCAGGTACAACCCTAAATCTGTAACCATGGGCACCCTCATAGACATTATCCTGACCAACATGCCCTCCAAATACACCTACGCTGTTTTCAATCAGGATCTCAGCGATCACTGCCTCATTGCCTGCATCTGCTATGGGTCTGCGGTCAAACGACCACCCCTCATCACTGTCAAACGCTCCCTAAAACACTTCTGCGAGCAGACCTTTCTAATCGACCTAGCCCGGGTATCCTGGAAGGATATTGACCGCATCCCATCAGTAGTGGATGCCTGGTCGTTCTTTAAAAGTAATTTCCTCACCATCTTAAATAAGCATGCCCCTTTCAAAAAATGTAGAACTAAAAACAGATATAGCCCTTGGTTCACTCTAGACCTGACTGCCCTCGACCAGCACAAAAACATCCTGTGGCGGACTGCACAAGCATCGAATAGTCCCCGCGATATGTAACTTTTCAGGGAAGTCAGGAACCAATACACGCAGTCAGTCAGGAAAGCAAAGGCTAGCTTTTCAAACAGAAATTTGCATCCTGTAGCTCTAACTCCAAAAAGTTTTGGGACACTGTAAAGTCCATGGAGAATAAGAGCACCTCCTCTGAGCTGCCCACTGCACTGAGGCTAGGAAACACGGTCACCACCGATAAATCAAATCAAATTTATTTATATAGCCCTTCTTACATCAGCTGATATCTCAAAGTGCTGTACAGTAACCCAGCCTAAAACCCCAAACAGCAAGCAATGCAGGTGTAGAAGCACGGTGACTAGAAAAAACTAGAAAGGCCAAAACCTAGGAAGAAACCTAGAGAGGAACCAGGCTATGAGGGGTGGCCAGTCCTCTTCTGGCTGTGCCGGGTGGAGATTATAACAGAACATGGCCAAGATGTTCAAATGTTCATAAATGATCAGCATGGTCAAATAATAATAATCATAGTAGTTGTCGAGGGTGCAACAAGTCAGCAACTCAAGAGTAAGTGTCAGTTGGCTTTTTCATAGCCGATCTTTGAGAGTATCTCTACCGCTCATGCTGTCTCTAGAGAGTTGAAAACAGCAGGTCTGGGACAGGTAGCATGTCCGGTGAACAGGTCAGGGTTCCATAGCCGCAGGCAGAATAGTTGAAACTGGAGCAGCAGCACGGCCAGGTGGACTGGGGACAGCAAGGAGTCATCATGCCAGGTAGTCCTGAGGCATGGTCCTAGGGCTCAGGTCCTCCGAGAGAGAGAGAGAAAGAAAGAAAGAGAGAAAGAGAGAATTAGAGAGAGCATATTTAAATTCACACAGGACACCAGATAAGACAAGAGAAATACTCCAGATGTAACAGACTGACCCTAGCCGCCCGACACATAAACTACTGCAGCATAAATACTGGAGGCTGAGACAGGAGGGCTCAGGAGACAGTGTGGCCCCATCCAATGATACCCCCGGACAAGGCCAAACAGGCAGGATATAACCCCACCCACTTTGCCAAAGCACAGCCCCCACACCACTAGAGGGATATCTCCAACCACCAACTTACCATCCTGAGAGAAGGCCGAGTATAGCCCACAAAGATCTCCGCCATGGCACAACCCAAGGGGGTCGTCAACCCAGACAGGAAGACCACGTCAGTGACTCAACCCACTCAAGTGACGCACCCCTCCTAGGGACGGCATGGAAGAACACCAGTAAGCCAGTGACTCAGCCCCTGTAATAGGGTTAGACGAAGAGAATCCCAGTGGAGAGAGGGGAACCGGCCAGGCAGAGACAGCAAGGGCGGTTCGTTGCTCCAGAGCCTTTCCGTTCACCTTCACACTCCTGGGCCAGACTACACTTAATCATAGGACCTACTGAAGAGATGAGACTTCAGTAAAGACTTAAAGGTTGAGACTGAGTCTGCGTCTCTCACATGGGTAGGCAGACCATTCCATAAAAATGGAGCTCTATAGGAGAAAGCCCTGCCTCCAGCTGTTTGCTTAGAAATTCTAGGGACAATTAGGAGGCCTGCGTCTTGTGACTGTAGCGTACGTGTAGGTATGTACGGCAGGACCAAATCGGAAAAATAGGTAGGAGCAAGCCCATGTAATGCTTTGTAGGTTAGCAGTACAACCTTGAAAAATCAGCCCTTGCCTTAACAGGAAGCCAGTGTAGGGAGGCTAGCACTGGAGTAATATGATCAAATTTTTGGGTTCTAGTCAGGATTCTAGCAGCCGTATTTAGCACTAACTGAAGTTTATTTAGTGCTTTATCCGGGTAGCCGGAAAGTAGAGCATTGCAGTAGTCCAACCTAGAAGTAACAAAAGCATGGATACATTTTTCTGCATCATTTTTGGACAGAAAGTTTCTGATTTTTGCAATGTTACGTAGATGGAAAAAAGCTGTCCTTGAAACAGTCTTGATATGTTCTTCAAAAGAGACATCAGGGTCCAGAGTAACGCCGAGGTCCTTCACAGTTTTATTTGAGACGAATGTACAACCATCCAGATTAATTGTCCGATTCAACAGAAGATCTCTTTGTTTCTTGGGACCTAGAACAAGCATCTCTGTTTTGTCCGAGTTTAAAAGTAGAAAGTTTGCAGCCATCCACTTCCTTATGTTTGAAACACAGGCTTCTAGCGAGGGCAATTTTGGGGCTTCACCATATTTCATTGAAATGTACAGCTGTGTGTCATCCGCATAGCAGTGAAATTTAACATTGTTTTCGAATGACATCCCAAGAGGTAAAATATATAATGAAAACAATAGTGGTCCTAAAACGGAACCTTGAGGAACAACGAAATTTACAGTTGATTTGTCAGAGGACAAACCATTCACAGAGGCAAACTGATATTCTTCCGACAGATAAGATCTAAACCAGGCCAGAACTTGTCCATGTAGACCAATTTGGGTTTCCAATCTCTCCAAAAGAATGTGGTGATCGATGGTATCAAAAGCAGCACTAAGATCTAGGAGCACGAGGACAGATGCAGAGCCTCGGTCTGACGTCATTAAGAGGTCATTTACCACCTTCACAAGTGCAGTCTCAGTGCTATGATGGGGTCTAAAACCAGACTGAAGCGTTTCGTATACATTGTTTGTCTTCAGGAAGGCAGTGAGTGCCTGCGCAACAGCTTTTTCCCAAAAAATTGAGAGGAATGGAAGATTCGATATAGGCCGATAGTTTTTTATAATTTCTGGGTCAAGATTTGGCTTTTTCAAGAGAGGCTTTATTACTGCCAATTTTAATGAGTTTGGTACACATCCGGTGGATAGAGAGCTGTTTATTATGTTCAACATAGGAGGGCCAAGCACAGGAAGCAGCTCTTTCAGTAGTTAGTTGGAATAGGATCCAGTATGCAGCTTGAAGGTTTAGAGGCCATGATTATTTTCATCATTGTGTCAAGAGATATAGTACTAAAACACTTTAGTGTCTCCCTTGATCCTAGGTCCTGGCAGAGTTGTGCAGACTCAGGACAACGGAGCTTTGGAGGAATACGCAGATTTAAAGAGGAGTCCGTAATTTGCTTTCTAATGATCGTGATCTTTTCCTCAAAGAAGTTCATGAATTTATTACTGCTGAAGTGAAAGCCATCCTCTCTTGGGGAATGCTGCTTTTTAGTTAGCTTTGCGACAGTATCAAAAAGAAATTTCGGATCGTTCTTATTTTCCTCAATTAAGTTGGAAAAATAGGATGATCGAGCAGCAGTGAGGGCTCTTCGATACTGAACGGTACTGTCTTTCCAAGCTAGTCGGAAGACTTCCAGTTTGGTGTGGCGCCATTTCCGTTCCAATTTTCTGGAAGCTTGCTTCAGAGCTCGTGTATTTTCTGTATACCAGTGAGCTAGTTTCTTATGACAGATGTTTTTAGTTTTTAGGGGTGCAACTGCATCTAGGGTATTGCGCAAGGTTAAATTGAGTTCCTCAGTTAGGTGGTTAACTGATTTTTGTCCTCTGACGTCTTTGGGCAGGCAGATGGAGTCTGGAAGGGCATCAAGGAATCTTTGGGTTGTCTGAGAATTTATAGCACGACTTTTAATGCTCCTTGGTTGGGGTCTGAGCAGATTATTTGTTGCGATTGCAAACGTAATAAAATGGTGGTCCGATAGTCCAGGATTATGAGGAAAAACATTAAGATCCACAACATTTTTTCCATGGGACAAAACTAGGTCCAGAGTATGACTGTGGCAGTGAGTAGGTCCAGAGACATGTTGGACAAAACCCACTGAGTCGATGATGGCTCCGAAAGCCTTTTGGAGTGGGTCTGTGGACTTTTCCATGTGAATATTAAAGTCACCAAAAATTTGAATATTATCTGCTATGACTACAAGGTCCGATAGGAATTCAGGGAACTCAGCGAGGAACGCTGCATATGGTCCACGATAATCAAGAATTTCAATAAGCGTTTCTCTACGGCTGGCCATGCTTTCCTCCTGGTTAACCAAACCAACAGCTCTGCACCCCCTGCAGCTACTTGCCCAAGCCTCCCCAGCTTCTCCTTCACCCAAATCCAGATAGCAGATGTTCTGAAAGAGCTGCAAAACCTGGACCTGTACAAATCAGCTGGGCTAGACAATCTGGACCCTCTCTTTCTAAAATGATCCGCCGCCATTGTTGCAACTCCAATTACCAGTCTGTTCAACCTCTCTTTCGTATCGTGCGAGAACCCTAAAGATGGGAAAGCTGCCGCAGTCATCCCCCTCTTCAAACAGGGTGACACTCTAGACCCAAACTGTTACAGACCTATATCCATCCTGCCCTGCCTTTCTAAAATCTTCGAAAGTCAATTTAATAAACAGATCGCTGACCATTTCGAATCCCACTGTACCTTCTTCGCTATGCAATCCGGTATCCGAGCTGGTCACGGATGCACCTCAGCCACGCTCAAGGTACTAAACGATATCATAACCGCCAGCGATAAAAGACAGTACTGTGCAGCCATCTTCATCGACCTGGCCAAGGCTTTCGACTCTGTCAATCACCGTATTCTTTTCGGCAGTCTCAAAAGCCTCGGTTTCTCAAATGACTGCTTCGCCTGGTTCACCAACTTCTTCTCAGATAGAGTTCAGTGTGTCAAATCGGGGGGCCTGTTGTCCGGAACTCTGGAAGTCTCTGTGGGGGTACCACAGGGTTCAATTCTCTGGCCGACTCTTTTCTCTGTGTATATCAATGATGTCGCTCTTGCTGCGGGTGATTCCCTGATCCACCTCTACGCAGACGACACAATTCTGTATACATCTGGCCCTTCTTTGCACACTGTGTTAACAAACCTCCAAACGAGCTTCAATGCCATACAACACTCCTTCCGTGGCCCCCAACTGCTCTTAAACGCTAGTAAAACTAAATGCATGCTTTTCAACCGATCGTTGCCCGCAACCCTCCTGCCCGCCCAAATAGCATCACTACTCTGGACAATTCTGACTTAGAATATGTGGACAACTACAAATACCTAGGTGTGTGGCTAGACTGTAAACTCTCCTTCCAGACTCATATTCAACATCTCCAATCCAAAATTAAATCTAGAATCAGCTTTCTATTTCGCAAAACAAAGCCTCCTTCACTTATGTCGCCAAACATACCCTCCTAAAACTGACTATCCTACCGATCCTCGACTTCGGCGATGTCATTTACAAAATAGCCTCCAACACTCTACTCAGCAAACTGGATGCAGTCTATCACAGTGCCATCCGTTTTGTCACCAAAGCCCCATATACCACCCACCACTGCGTCCTGTATGCTCTCGTTGGCAGACCCACTAACTCCAGGTCATCTATAAGTCTTTGCTAGGTAAAGCTCCGCCTTATCTCAGCTCACTGGTCACGATAACAACAACCACCTGTAGCACACGCTCCAGCAGGTATATCTCACTGGTCATCCCCAAAGCCAAAACCTCCTTTGGCCGCCTTTCCTTCTAGTTCTCTGTTGCCAATGACTGGAATGAATTGCAAAAATCACTAATGTTGGAGACTTATTTCTCCCTCACTAACTTTAACTTGTATGGGCTACGTGGGACGCTAGCGTCCCACCTGCGGGACACAGCCAGTGAAATATCAGGGCGGAAAATTCAAAACAACAAAATGTCAAAATTCAAATTTCTAAAACATACAACTATTTTACACCATTTTAAAGATAAACCTCTCCTTAATCCAACCACATTATCTGATTTCAAAAAGGCTTCACAGCGAAAGCAAAACATTAGATTATGTTAGGAGAGTACATAGACAAAAATAACCACACAGCCATTTTCCAAGCAAGGATATATGTCACAAAAACCCAAAACACAGCTAAATGAAGCACTAACCTTTGACGATCTTCATCAGATGACACTCCTAGGACATCATGTTACACAATACATGTATGTTTTGTTCGATAAAGTTCATATTTATATCCAAAAACAGCATTTTACATTGGCGCGTGATGTTCAGAAAATGTATTCCCACCAAAAACTTCCGGTGAATTTACAAAGATACTCTTTATAAACGTTGACAAAATACATAACAATTATTTTAAGAATTATAGCTACAGTACTCCTTTATGCAACCGCTGTCAGATTTTAAAATAGCTTTACGGAGAAAGCACATTTTTCAATATTCTGAGTACATAGCTCACCATCACAGCAAGCTATACAGACACCCACCAAGTTCGGGGTCACCTAAACTCAGAATTAGTATTATAAATATTCTCTTACCTTTGCTGATCTTCGTCAGAATGCACTCCCAGGAATGCTACTTCCACAAGAAATGTTGTTTTTGTTCGAAATAATCCATATTTATTTCCAAATACCTCCGTTTTGTTCGTGCGTTCAGGTCACTATCTAAAAGCATGATGCGCGAGCGTAATTCGAGACACAAAAAGTCAAAATGTTCCATTACCATACTTAGAAGCATGTCAAACGTTGTTTAAAATCAATCTTTATGGTATTTTTAACGTAAAATTGTGATAACATTCCAACCGGACAATAGCGTATTCATTCAAGGAGAAAAAGAAGGAACAGCGCGCTTGCAGGACTGCGCCTATCCAATCCCTTTGTCCCCAGGCAGTCCACTCAGTGACTGAGCTCCTATTATCTGCCCAGTGACAGGAGACAGATTAAACAACTTTCTGAAGGCTTTTGACAGCCAATGGAAGCCTTAGGAAGTGCAACGTGACCCCACAGACACTGTAGTTTCGAAAGGGACTACAAAGAAGAACTACAATTCTCAGATCCTCCACTTCCTGGTTGAATTTTTCTCAGGTTTCCAAATCTACTAATAATATGCATATTCTAGTTTCTGGGCAAGAGTAGTAACCAGTTTAATTTGGGTACGTTTTTTCATCTGGCCGTGAAAATACTGCCCCCTATCCTCAACAGGTACATCAGCTATCTTAGCAGCTAACCGATCGCTGCAGCTGTACACAGCCCATCTGTAAATAGCCCATTCAATCTACCTACCTCATCCCTATATTGTTTTTATTAACTTTTTTGCTCTTTTGCGCAACAGTATTTCTACTTGCACATCATCATCTGCACATCTATCACTTCAGTGTTAATCTGCTAAATTGTAATTACTTTGCTACTATGGCCTATTTATTACCTTACCTCCTCAGGAGGTACTGTATATAGACTTTTTTTCTGTTGTGTTATTGAATGTGCGTTTGTTTATTCCATGTGTAACTCTGTGTTGTTGTTTGTATCGCACTGCTTTGTTTTATCTTGGCTAGGTCGCTGTTGTAAATGAGAACTTGTTCTCAACTGGCCTACCTGGTTAAATAAAGGTGAAATAAATACAAATAAAAAATGATAGTCATGTCACGACACTGTTAGCCCTTAATATGAAGTCCAAAGAGCTGTCACTGCCAGTGATGCAAGCCATCATTAGGTTGAAAATTCAAAACAAACCCATCAGAGAGATAGCAAAAACATTATGTGTGGCCAAATCAACTATTTGGTACATTCCTAAAAAGATTGAACGCACTGGTGAGCTCAGGAACACCAAACGGCCCGGAAGACCACGGAAAACAACTGTGGTGGATGACAAAATAATTATTTCCCTGGTGAAGAAAAGCCCCTTCACAACAGTTGGCCAGATCAAAAACACTCTCAAGGAGGTTGGCATATCTGTGTCAAAGTCAACAATCAAGAGAAGACTTCACCAGAGTAAATACAGAGGGTTTACCACAAGATGTAAACCTTTGGTAAGCCTCAAAAACAACAAGACCAGATTAGAGTTTGCCAAAAAACATCTAAAAAAGCCTATGGACAGATGAGACAAAGATCAACTTGTACCAGAATGATGGGAAGAGAAGAGTATGGAAAAGGGAAGGAACTGCTCATGATCCGAAGCATACCACCTCATCTGTGAAGCATGATGGAGGTAGTGTTATGACGTGGGCATATATGGCTGCCAATGGAACTGGTTCCCTTGTATGTATTGATGATGTGACTGCTGACAAAAGCAGCAGGATGAATTCTGAAGTGTTCATGACCATATCTGCTCAGATTCAGCCAAATGCTTCAAAACTCATTGGACGGCGCTTCACAGTGCAGATGGACAATGACCCGAAGCATTCTGCGAAAGCAACCCAATAACTTTTGAAGGCAAAGAAGTGGAATGTTCGGCAATGGCTAAGTCAATCACCTGACCTGAATCCAATTGAGCATGAAGGCAAAATGCCCCAAGAACAAACAGGAACTGAAGACAGCTGCAGTAAAGGCCTGGCAGAGCATCACCAGGGAATAAACCCAGCATCTGGTGATGTCTATGGGTTCCAGACTTCAGGCAGTAATTGACTGCAAAGGATTTGCAACCAATTATTAAAACTCACAATTGAATTTATGATTGTTAATTTCTTACTAATTAATTTGTTAATTTTTTTTACTATTGAGGCCTATGTATAAAAGTGGTTGTAATTCCTACACGGTTCATACAACATTTTTGACAAAACCCTTAAATTAAAGATGAATGTCTTGATCGATTCCTTTCAAATCCATTGTGGTGGCGTATAGAGTCACAATTATGCAAATTGTGTCACTATCCCAATACTTATAGACCTAACTGTATTTCATTTATTTACAGTGCCTTAGGAAAGTATTCAGATCCCTTGACTTTTTCCACATTTTGTTACGTTACAGCCTTTTCCTAAAATGTATTAAATACAACATTTTCTTCCTCAATCTACACAATACCCCATAACGACAAAGCGAAAACAGGTTTGTCTTATTTACATAAGTATACAGACCCTTTGATATCAGACTCAAAGTTTCAACTTGATTGGAGTCCACTTGTGGTAAATTCAATTGATTGGACAAGGTTTGGAAAGGCACACACCTGTCTATATAAGTTCCCACAGTTGACAGTGCATGTCAGAGCAAAAACCAAAACATGAGGTCAAAGGAATTATCTGAAGAGCGCTGAGACAGGATTGTGTTGAGGCACAGATCTGGAGAAGGGTACCAAAAAATGTCTGCAGCATTGAAGGTCCCCAAGAACACAGTGGCCTCCATCATTATTAAATGGAAGAAGTTTGGAACCACCAAGACTCTTCCTAGAGCTGGCCGCCAGGCCTAACTGAGCTATCGGGAGGGAAGGGCCTTGGTCAGGGAGGTGACCAAAAACCTGATGCTCACTCAGACAGAGCTCTAGAGTTCCTCTGTGGAGATGGGAGAACCTTCCAGAAGAACAACTATCTCTGCAGCACTACTCCACTCAGGCTTTTAGAGTGGCCAGGCGGAAGCCCCTCCTCAGTAAAAGGCATATGACAGCCCGCTTGGAGTTTAACAAAAATCACCTAAAGACTCTCAGACCATGAGGAACAAGATTCTCTGGTCTGATGAAACCAAGATTGAACTCTTTGGCCTGAATACCAAGTGTCACGTCTGGAGGAAATCTGGCACCATCCCTACAGTGAAGAATGGTGGTGACGGCATTATGCTGTGAGGATGTTTTTCAGTGGCAGGTGAGAGAAGTCAGGATCGAGGGAAAGATGAACGGAGCAAAGTACAAAGAGATCCTTGATGAAAACCTGCTCCAGAGAGCTCAGGATCTCAGACTGGGGCGAAGGTTCATCTTCCAACTGGACAACAACCCTGACAACACAGGCAAGACAATGCAGGAGTAACTTACCGGTAAGTCTCTGAATGTCCTTGAGTGGCCCAGTCAGAGCCCGGACTTGAACCCGATCGAACATCTCTGGAGATACCTGAAAATAGCTGTGCAGCAATGCTCCTCATCTAACCTGACAGAGCTTGCCGATGACACAACAGTGGTATGCCAAATCACCGACAGCCGATAGGGAGGAGGTCAGAGACCTGGCCATGTGGTGCCAGGACAACAACCTCTCCCTCAACGTGATCAAGACAAAGGAAATTATTGTGGACTACAGGAAAAAGATTATCGAGCACGCTCCAATTCTCATCAACAGGGCTGCAGTGGAGCAGGTTGAGAGCTTCAATTTCCTTGGTGTCCACATCACCAACAAACTATCATGGTCCAAACACAATAAGACAGTCGTTAAGAGGGCACAACAAAGCCTATTCCCCCTCAGGAGACTGAAAAGATTTGGCATGGGTCCTCAGATCCTCAAAAGGTTCTACAACTGCACCATCAAGAGCATCCTGACTGTTTGCATCACTGCCTGGTATGGCAACTGCTCGGCCTCCGACCGCAAGGCACTACAGAGGGTAGTGCGTACGGCCCAGTACATCACTGGGGCCAAGCTTCCTGCCATCCAGGACCTCTATACCAAGCGGTGTCAGAGGAAGGCCCTAAGAATTGTCAAAGACTCCAGCCACCCTAGTCATAGACTGTTCTCTCTGCTACGACAAGTGGTACCGGAGTAGCTTCTTAACAGTTTCTACCCCCAAGCCATAAGACTCCTGAACAGCTAATCAAAGGGCTACCCAGATGCCTCTTTTAACACTGCTTCTACTCTCTGTTTATTATCTATGCATAGTCCCTTTAACTCTAACTACAATTACCTCGACTAACCGGTTCCCCTGCACATTGACTCTGTACCGGTACCCACTGTACACAGCCTCGCTACTGTTATTTTACTGCTGCGGTTTAATTATTTGTTACTTATATTTTAAATTTTTTACGTAACATTTTTTTTCTTAAAAACTAGTGAAAGCATTGTTGGGCTTGTAAGGAAGCATTTCACTGTGTGGTCTACACCTGTTGTATTCGGTGCATGTGAGAAATAAAATGCGATTTGATTTGATTTGAGAGGATCTGCAGAGAAGAATGGAAGAAACTCCTCAAATACAGGTGTGGCAAGCTTGTATTGTCATAACCAAGAAGACTCAAGGCTGTAATCGCTGCCAAAAGTGCTTCAACAAAGTACTGAGTAAAGGGTATGAATACTTATGTAAATGTAATATTACATTTTTTATTACATTTGCAATAATTTCAAAAAACTTGTTTTTGCTTTGTCATTATAGGGTATTTTCTTTTATAGCCCGTGATTGTCTGTAGACCCTGCCACATATGTCTCGTGTCTCGAGCCGTTGAATTGCGACTCCACTTTATCCCTATACTGTCATTTTGCTTGTTTGATTGCCTAGCGGATGGAATAAGTACACTGTTTGTAATCGGCCATATTTGTAATGGCTGTTGAATGGAGTAGACCAAGGCGCAGTGTGGTTAGTGCTCATCTTTGTAATTTAATTGAAAAAGAGAACACTTACAACTAAACAAAAGACAACAGCCAAACAGCTCTGTCAGGTAACAAATGACTAAACAGAAAATAACCACCCACAAAACCCAAAGGATAACAGGCTGCCTAAGTATGGCTCCCAATCAGCAACAACGATATACAGCTGTCACTGATTGAGAGCCATACCCGGCCGAAACAAAGAAATACCAAACATAGAAAAAAGGACATAGAATGCCCACCCCAACTCACGCCCTGACCAAGGTCAGGGCGTGACTGTACCCCCCCCCCCAAAGGTGCAGACTCCGGCCGCAAAACCTAAACCTATAGGGGAGGGTCCGGGTGGGCATCTACCCGTGGTGGCGGCTCAGGAGCAGGACGCAGACCCCGCTCCACCGCTGGCTCACCCCACTTTAATGGCTCCCCTAGAGCGTGGTCTCTTTCCGCCGCCGACGGACTGGGGATCCTCGCAGCGGGCCCCGGACTGGCGGGCGACTCTGGCTGCGCCGGACTGGCGGGCGACTCTGGCTGCGCCGGACTGGCGGGCCCTCTCACTCGGTTCCGGACTGGCGGGCCCTCTCACTCGGTTCCGGACTGTAGACCCTCTCACTCGGTTCCGGACAGTGGGCCGTCTCTATACGGGGCACTGTCGCCGGAAGCTCTGGACGTGGCACTGTTGCCGGACACTCTGGACGAGGCACTGTTGCCGGAAGTTCGGGCGCTGACGCACTGGAAGCCTGGTGCGTGGGGCTGGTACTGGGGGTATCAGACTGGAGACACGCACCCCAAGGCTAGTGCGAGGAGCAGGAACAGGACATACTGGACTGGGCTGATGCACTGGAAGACTAGTGCGTGGGGCTGGTACTGGAGGTATCAGACTGGAGACACGCACCTCAAGGCTAGTGCGAGGAGCAGGAACAGGACGTAGTGGACTGGGCTTATGCACAGGTGGCCAGATGTGCTGAGCAGGCATACTCCTACCTGGCTGGATGCCCACTCTAGCATGGCAGTTGCGGGGGGCTGGGATGTAGCGCACTGGGCTATTAGCGCGCACTGGAGACACCGTGCGCTCTACCGCATAACACGGTGCCTGACCAGTGCCACGCTGCTTCCGGTAAGCACGGGGAGTTGGCTCAGGTCTAACGCCTGACTCCGCCAATCTCCCCGTGTGCCCCCCCCCAAAAAATTGTTTGGGGCTGCCTCTTCACCTCCACCTGCTTCCCCGGCAGGCTATTGCAATGGTCCAAAAGCTGTTCCCAAGTCCAGTCTATTCTTGCCTCTAATACCTCCAGCGACCAGGATGCCATCTCCTCCCGAGCACGCTGCTTGCTCCACTCCTGGTGCTGCTCCCTTCCACGCTGCTTGGTCCGTTGGTGGTGGGTGGTTCTGTAAGGCGTGTCGTGTGTGGAGGACCAAGACGCAACAGGGAAGTGTATACTCATCTTCTTTTCTTTTTAATATTGGAGAAGGAGAAACAAATGAAACACGTATACAATTAACGGAAACGACACTAACAGTTCTGTCAGGTGATAAGCACAAAACAGAATACAACCACCCACAAAACCCAAAGGAAAACAGGCTGCCTAAGTATGGCTCCCACTCAGCAACAACGATATACAGCTGTCCCTGATTGAGAGCCATACCTGGCCGAAACAAAGAAATACCAAACATAGAAAAAAGGACATAGAATGCCCACCCCAACTCACGCCCTGACCAACCAAAATAGAGACATAAAAGGATCTCTAAGGTCAGGGCGTGACAATATTCCCAGTCATCTTTCCATGGTTAAATGCGGTGGTTCACTCTTTCAGTTTTGCGCAAATGCCATCAATCCACAGTTTATGGTTAGGTTAGGTTTTAATGGTCACAGTGGGTACAACATCTATGCACTTTCTCATAAACTCACTCACCGAATCAGCATATAAATCTATATTATTCTCTGTCCCAGTCCACATGATCAAAACAATCTTGAGGCGTGGATTCCCGATTGGTCAGACCATGAATGGTTCTTGTCACGGGTACATCCTGTTTGAGTTTCTGCCTATAGGAGGGGGGAAACAAAATGGAGTCATGGTCAGATTTGCCGAACGGAAGGCGAGGTAGGGCCTTGTATGCATTGCTGAAGTTAGAGTAGCAGTGATCCAGTGTTTTATCAGTACTACAATCAATATGCTGATAGAATTTAGGTGGCCTTATTCTCAAATTTGCTTGGTTAATATCCCCAGCTACAATAAATGCGGATATATGGTTTCCAGTTTGCATAGAGTCCAGTGGAGTTCCTTGAGGGCCGTCGTGGAATCGGCTTGAGGGGGTCAAATACGATAGTCAGTTGAAAAAAGTTTAAGGGTTCAAGACTGTGAACACCAGTGGAGGCTGCTTAGAGGAGGATGGCACATAATAATGTCTGGAACTGAGTTTTATGGCTGGAATGGTGTGAATGGAGGGGTATCAAACACATTCATGTATTTTATACCATTCTGTTCACTCCATTACAGCTATTATTATGAGCCATCCTCCCTTCAGCAGCCTCCACTGGTGTACACATCTGGCTGTGTTGGGAAAAAAATCACTATATCCCATTGAGCCAAGAGGGGAGAGCCTGCCCGCAGTGGTGTAAAAAGTACCCAATTGTTATACTTGAGTAAAAGTAAAGATACCTTAATAGAAAATGACTCAAGTAAAAGTGAAAGTCAGCCATTTGCTATTTGCTTTTAAATATACTTAAGTATCAAAAGTAAATGTAATTGCAAAAATATACATAAGTATCAAAAGTGAAAGTATAAATGATTTCAAAATCCAAAAATTAAACTCATGCGACGCCATTAAAAAAAAATGGATTGCCAGGGGCACACTCCAACACTTCTTTACAAATGAACGTTTGTGTTTAGTGAATCCCCCAGATCAGAGGCAGTAGGGATTTCCAGGGATGTTCTCTTAAAAGTGTGTGAACTTGACAATTTTTCTGTTCCGCAAAGCATTCAAAATGTAATGAGTACTTTTGGGTGTCAGGGAAAATGTATGGAGTAAAAATAATATTATTTTCTTTAGGAATGTAGTGAAGTAAAAGTAAAAATGTAAAAAAACATACAGTTGAAGTCAGAAGTTTACATACACCTTAGCCAAATACATTTAAACTCAGTTTTTCACAATTCCTGACATTTAATCCTAGTACAAATTCCCTGTCTTAGGCCAGTTAGGATCACCACTTTATTTAAGAATGTGAAATGTCAGAATAATAGTAGAGAGAATGATTAATTTCAGCTTTTATTTCTTTCGTCACATTCCCAGTGGGTCAGACGTTTATATACACTCAATTAGTATTTGGTAGCATTGCCTTTAAAATTGTTTAAAACTTGGGTCAAACATTTCGGGTAGCCTTCCACAAACTTCCCACTAAAGTTGGGTGAATTTTGGCCCATTCCTCCTGACAGAGCTGGTGTAACTGAGTCAGGTGTGTAGGCCTCCTTGCTAACACATGCTTTTTCAGTTCTGCCCAAAATTTTTCCATAGTACTGAGGTCAGGGCTTTATGGTGGCCACTCCAATACCTTGACTTTGTTGTCCTTAAGACATTTTGCTACAACTTTGGAAGTATGCTTGGGGTCATTGTCCATTTGGAAGACTCATTTGCGACCAAGCTTTAACTTCCTGACTGATGTCTTGAGTAGAGTTCGACCGATTAATCGGAATGGCCGATTAATTAGGGCCGATTTCAAGTTTTCATAACAATCGGAAATCGGTATTTTTGGACGCCGATTTGGCCGTTTTTTTTTCTTTTTTTTTTCTCGACCTTTATTTAACTAGGCAAGTCAGTTAAGAACACATTCTTATTTTCAATGACGGCCTAGGAACGGTGGGTTAACTGCTTTGTTCAGGAGCAGAACGACAGATTTTTACCTTGTCAGCTCGGGGATTCAATTTTGCAACCTTACGGTTAACTAGTCCAACGCTCTAACCACCTGCTTTACATTGCACTCCACGAGAAGCCTGCCTGTTACGCGAATGCAGTAAGAAGCCAAGGTAAGTTGCTAGCTAGCATTAAACTTATCCTATAAAAAACAATCAATCAATCATAATCACTAGTTAACTGCACATGGTTGATGATATTACTAGTTCATCTAGCCTGTCCTGCGTTGCATATAATCGCTTAGGTACACGTTGCTCCAACCATAAACATCAATGCCTTTCTTAAAATCAATAGACAAGTGTATATTTTTAAACCTGCATATTTAGTTAATATTGCCTGCTAACATGAATTTCTTTTAACTAGGGAAAATGTGTCACTTCTCTTGCAAACAGAGTCAGGGTATATGCAGCAGTTTGGGCCGCCTGGCTCGTTGCGAACTGTGAAGACTATTTCTTCCTAACAAAGATAGCCGACTTCGCTAAACGGGGGATGATTTAACAAAAGCGCATTTGCGAAAAAAGCACAATCGTTGCACGACTGTACCTAACCATAAACATCAATGCCTTTCTTAAAATCAATACACTGAAGTATATATTTTTAAACCTGCATACTTAGCTAAAAGAAATCCAGGTTAGCAGGCAATATTAACCAGGTGAAATTGTGTCATTTTGGTTTATTGCACGCAGAGTCAGGGTATATGCAACAGTTTGTGCCGCCTGGCTCGTTGCGAACTAATTTGCCAGAATTCTATATAATTATGACATATCATTAAGGGTTGTGCAATGTAACAGGAATATTTAGACTTAGGGATGCCACCCGTTAGATAAAATACGGAACAGTTCCGTATTTCACTGACAGGAAAAACGTTTTGTTTTCGAGATGATAGTTTCCGGATTCGACCATATTAATGACCTAAGGCTCGTATTTCTGTGTGTTATTATGTTATAATTAAGTCTATGATTTGATAGAGCCGTCTGACTGAGCGATGGTAGGCAGCAGCAGGCTCGTAAGCGTTCATTCAAACAGCACTTTCGTGCGTTTGCTAGCAGCCCTTCGCAATGCATTGCGCTGTTGATGACTTCAAGCCTGTCAACTCCCAAGATTAGGCTGGTGTTACCGATGTGAAATGGCTAGCTAGTTAGCCAGGTGCGCACTAATAGTGTTTCAAACGTCAATCGCTCTGAGACTTGGAGTAGTTTTTCCCCTTCCTCTACATGGGTAACGCTGCTTCGAGGGTGGCTGTTGTCGATGTGTTCCTGGTTCGAGCCCAGGTAGGAGCGAGGAGAGGGACGGAAGCTATACTGTTACACTGGCAATACTAAAGTGCCTATAAGGACATCCAATAGTCAAAGGTATATGAAATACAAAATGGTATAGAGAGAAATAGTCCTATAATAACTACAACCTAAAACTTCTTACCTGGGAATATTGAAGACTCATGTTAAAAGGAACCACCAGCTTTCATATGTTCTCATGTTCTGAGCAAGGAACTTAAACGTTAGCTTTTTTTACATGGCACATATTGCACTTTTACTTTCTTCTCCAATACTTTGTTTTTGCATTATTTAAACCAAATTGAACATGTTTCATTATTTATTTGAGGCTAAATTGATTTTATTGATGTATTATATTAAGTTAAAATAAGTGTTCATTCAGTATTGTTGAAATTGTCATTATTACAAATAAAAAAAACAAAAATTGGCTGATTAATCGGTATCGGCGTTGAAAAATCATAATCGGTCGACCTCTAGTCTTGAGATGCCGCTTCAATATATCCACATAATTTTCCTTCCTAATGAAGACATCTATTTTGTGAAGTGCACCAGTCCCTCCTGCTGCAAAGCACCTCCACAACATGCTGCCGCCACCCCCGTGCTTCACGTTTGGGATGATGCTCTTCGGCTTGCAAGCCTCCCCCTTTTTCCTCCAAACACAACGATGGTCATTATGGACAAACAGTTCTATTTTTGTTTTGTCAGACCAGAGGCCATTTCTCCATTAAGTACGATTTTTGTCCCCATGTGCAGTTGCAAACCGTAGTTTGTTTTTTTTTGGCGGTTTTGGAGCAGTGGCTTCTTCCTTGCTGAGAGGCCTTTCAGGTTATGTCAATATAGGACTCGTTTTACTGTGGATATAGATACTTTTGTACCTGTTTCCTTCAGCATCTTCACAAGGTCCTTTGCTGTTGATCTGGGATTGATTTTCACTTTTTGCACCAAAGTACGTTCATCTCTAGGAGACAGAACGCGTCTCCTTCCTGACAGGTATGACGGCTTCGTCTAATGGTGTTTATATTTGCGTACTATTGTTTGTTCAGATGAACATGGTACCTTCAGGCGTTTGGAAATTGCTCCCAAGGATGAACCAGACTTGTGGAGGTCTACAATGTTTTTTTCTGAGGTCTTGGCTGATTTCTTTTGATTTTCCCACGATGTCAAGCAAAGAGGCAATGAGTTTGAAGGTAGGCCTTAAAATACAGTCGTGGCCAAAAGTTTTGAGAATGACATAGTAGGGCCATAAATGAATTTATTTCAGATTTTCTTATATGAACTTGTTGGAAAAAGGACTTGTGTCATGCACAAAGTAGATATCCTAACCGACTTGCCAAAACTATAGTTTGTTAACAAGAAATTTGTGGAGTGGTTGAAAAATGAGTTTTAATGACTCCATCCTATATATATATATATATATTTGTAACGGCAAGCCAGACAATTAAACGGGCCTACTTGTATAATGAATATGAGTTCAGAGGGCAGAAAATGATAAAATATTTAAGCATTGGGACTCTCACTACAGTCATACAAAAACAATACTTAAATCTGAATTGGTTTTCCAACAGATTAATAAGAATGGTTCACCCAGTGTTCAAGAATGGCCTTTTCCCCATTCATTCAGATTACAACCTCCCACTTTTTGGTTATTTGAAAATGAAATAATCTACAAAATATCACACATTTTTAAAACAAGCCATTGTTACAATTTCTGTTTAATCCACCAGAAACATAACAAATATTATAACAAATATGGTTAAACTCAAATATAGAAATTAGGACTGGTGGCGTTGTCACAAATGCAGTTAATAAAAAATGACATTTTTGAATAAGGCTGTAATTTAACAAAATGTGGAAAAGGGAAGGGGTCTGAATACTTTCCAAATGCACTGTGTGTGTGCGTGTGTTTAAATATACAGTACCAGTCAAAAGTTTGGACACCTACTCATTCCAGAGCCAGATTGGGAATTTAGCCAGGACACCGGGGTTCACACCCCTACTTTTACGATAAGTGCCATGGGATCTTTAGTGACCACAGAGAGTTAGGACACCCGTTTAACGTCCCAATCTAAAGACGGCACCCTACACAGAGCAACGTCCCCAATCACTGCCCTGCGGCATTGGGATAATTTTTTTAGACCAGAGGAAAGGGTGCCTCTACTAGCCCTTCAACACCACTTCCAGCAGCATCTGGTCTCCCATCCAGGGACCAACCCTGCTTAGCTTCAGAAGCAAGCCAGCAGTGGGATGCAGGGTGGTATGCTGAGCCTCCGTGGAAATATTATTAGCATAATACAACAACAAAAAAACAATACAAAAAATGTCAGTTTAAGATGGGTTTTTTTTGCATTGGATGCATCTCAATCCATCACATCCGCCGATATCGCACTTCTTCGGTGAAAGGTGACAGCGCTGGAACGTCTGACCGGTTTTGCCTATAAACTATTATGACCCTTCTATGGAAAGATTACTCTCACGAACAAAGGTTTTCTCTGTTTTGCTCTATGACCCCCACAAGGGTCTTGGGACTCGTCTGAATTCAGTACAGCCGATCTGCCAACTTCGGTCTGGAGCATCCAAACATTTTGGGCTACACACTAATATGACCCTCTCTGTGTATGACTCTCACCAACACGTACACGTTGTTTTGCTCTAGGACACTCACAGGCCTCACAAGACGCGTCTAAAGGTCCCCTGGTACCAGTTGAAAAAAATGAATGGAAGTATATATGGAGACTGTTTAGTGCCAAAAATAACTGAAAAAATACCATCTTTTTGGGGCCGTTACAGCGCCAAACTCTGGTGTTGTTCATCCTGTAGCTTGTTCTCAGTCTTTTTTAAATTGTATTTAAATGTTATTTAACTAACCAAGTCAGTTAAACTTCTTCGGGATCGGTGTCCCTTCCATGGGATGGTTGAGCTAACGTAGGCTAATGTGATTAGCATGAGGTTGTAAGTACCAAGAACATTTCCTAGGACATAGACACATCTGATATTGGCAGAAAGCTTCAATTCTTGTTAATCTAACTGCACTGTCCAATTTACAGTGGCTGTTACAGTGAAAGAATACCATGCTATTGTTTGAGGAGAGTGCAACATTTTGAACATAAAAAGTTATTAATAAACAAATTAGGCATATTTGGGCAGTCTTGATACAAAATGTTGAACATAAATGCAATGGTTCATTGGATCAGTCTAAACTTTACACATACACTGCTGTCATCTAGTGGCCAAAATGTATATTGCACCTGGGCTGGAATAATATATGATTTTTTTCTTTGTATTATCTTTTACCAGATCTAATGTGTGTTATTCTCCTACATTCCTTTCACATTTACACAAACTTCAAAGTTTTTCCTTTCAAATGGTACCAAGAATATGCATTTCCTTGCTTCAGGGCCTGAGCAAAAGGTAGTTAGATTTTGTCATTTTAGGCAAAAATTTAACAAAAGGGGCAGATCCCTTTTTAAGAATAAATTCTTATTTACAATGACAGCCTACCAAAAGGCAAAAAGCCTCCTACAGGGGCTGTGATAAAAAATGTAGGACAAAACACACATGACAACACCCTGCATAAAGAGAGACCTAAGACAACACAGCATGGTAGCAGCACAACTTGGCAGCAGCACAAAACATGGTACAAAGATTATTGGGTACAGACAACAGCACAGTAAGTGTCCATGATTGACTCTTTGAATGAAGAGAGAACTGTCCAATTTTTATTTTTTTTGCAGATCGTTCCAATTTCTAGCTGCATCGAACTGAAAAGGGGAGCGACCCAGGTGTGTGCTTTGGGGACATTTAACAGAATGTGACTGGCAGAACGGGTGTTGTATGTGGAGGATGAGGGCTGCAGTAGATATCTCAGATAGGGGGGAGTTAGGGTTTTATAAATAAGCTTCAACCAGTGGGCCTTGCGACAGGTGAGATGACCAACCTTAGCCTGCAGCTTGGATATGTGCTCGGAGTATGGCTAGATGGTATACTGTCCTTCTCTCAAGTACTTGTATGAGTTGAGTACTTAAAGCTCTAAACCCTCAGAGGTAGTAATCACACCGGTGGGGGGTGGCATTCTTCTTACCGAACCACGACTTTTGTTTTGGAGGTGTTAGGAACAATGTTAAGGGCAGAGAAAGCTTGTTGGACACTAAGAAAGCATTGTTGTAGAGCATTTAACACAAAATCCAGGGAGGGGACAGCTGAGTATAAGACAGTATCATCTGCATATAAATGGATGAGAGAGCTTCCTACTGCCTGAGCTATGTTGTTGATGTAAATTGAGAAGAGCGTCGGGCCTAGGATCGAGCCTTGGGGTACTCCCTTGGTGACAGGCAGTGGCTGAGATAGCCAATGTTCTGACTTTATACACTGCCGTCTTTGAGAGAGGTAGTTAGCAAACCCGGCCAAAGACCCCTCAGAGACACCAATACTCCTTAGCCGGCCCACAAGAACGGAATGGTCTACAACATTGCTTAGAATCAAGGGCAATGGTGACATTTACAACCATTTTAAGGTTGCAGCGACACATCCATATACTGAGCGGAAACCAGAAACAGGGCAAAATAGAAATTGAAGTAATGAAGTAATTACTTTTCAAATAAGTTACCTTACACGTAATGTTGGCTGACAAATTTTTAGCTACGCTGTCCTTACGAGCCATATACTGCTGTAATGATATGCTATGTTAGCTAGCTACCTAACATTAGTTGGCTACTTATACATCAAACTTGCCAGTACTATAGGCTAACTACCCAACGTTTATTGACTTGATTATTCCCATCATTCTTAGCTTAGCTAAATGGTATAGTCGTTGTGCGTTTTCAATGGACATTCGGGTGCTTTCGTAAATTCGCTCTAGCTACCTGCTCCGATTTCAGAGCACTAGAGCGCAGAATAATGAATTTACGAACGTTCAACACCCGTTGAATATGGCCGGTGTCAGTAAATGTCTGCAAAAAAGCATAATTAAATTGTTGCCACCAGCACAGTCACCAACATTCTGGATAACATGAAAACTGCCTAACCAGCTCTGCTACGGTGAGTAAAATGGTCAGAGTGGTCTCATTTGTGTCTGGAAGTAGCTAGCAAGCTAGCCAATGTTAGCTTTGGTGCTTGACTGCTGTTGTAAGGTCAGAACACTCCAAAATCAACCCTACTCCTCGGCCCGAACGTCCAGTGTGCACTACGAGAGTGAAATGCTCTGAATTTAAGAACACACCCGAAGTCGTAAAATGTCTAACTAGTCATTTGTTATGCTAACTAGCTAGCAAGAGGTTGCATAGCAACAGCATCAACTTCCCGTAGACAGGCGAAGAGCTAGTACGCTCAACTGAAAGGATGCTGTTCATTTACAGTATACTAAAATGAACTAATAGTGTAACGGTCTTTATATGCACCACAGGAGAACCAAGAAATGAAGAGCGACACCACGGATGTATTTTTGGCTTTTATGTTGATCTGCAATAGTGTTGTGAAAAAACAGGACAGGAACACATCACGTCTCCAATGCACCATTTGACAAGTTGTTCTTTCTCTGTTTTCTCAGACTCACACAAATCACCTTCATACATAAAGCCATAATGAATAGTATAAAATAAAAACCAGTCCTTAATACAACAAATGTATACTCTTAATTCTTAGACAATAGAACCATACCTGCAATAGTATTGTGAAAAGACAGGACAGGAACACATCAGTCTCCAATGCACCATCTGACAAGTTGTTCTATACAGAAGCATGAAGAAAGGTAAAACACATATCCTGTCTCACATCCCCAATACATTGCTATGTGCTTTCAGTGTTGACAGTACCAAAATACAACAACATGTACAAAAACACTGCAACACAAACAAGTTACAATGTGAAATCGCCTCTATCCCATTCAGACCTTCCCATAATGCAACGCCAGCACCAGTCGGCAGCTCAGCTAACCGTCTGCATCACAGAAAGGCATGCTAGCTAGCAACAGCAGCACTTTCAGCACTCTGTAAACTATATTAATAACAACAATAAAACTCTGAAAGTTACATGTTTCAATAGTCTCACACTCCCTTATAACAATATCTACAGCATTAACCTTGGGATGTTTTATTTTTATGTTATGGACTTCTACAAAAGAGTAAATCGGCAACATACCTTTCTCTCTCAGTGTTTTCTCGGACTGAGAAGAACAGGAGCTACGGGTAGTATCAGGGGGTTAGTAGGTGACGCAACACCCAGATGAAATAAAATACATTTATTGAAACAAAACCCGAAGATGTTAACATCATTCAGCTACTGTAGCTGCCTACCTAGCATCAACAGGCAGCACCAGTAGTGCACCAATTAAAAATTGATACCAAAAGTAAAGTTCCTGGCGATCATAGCGATCTGACTCCCCCCTTCTGTCTGAACTTGGAATATTCCTGTTCGCGTGCTTTGGCCACTGACCCTCAACTTGGTTGTTCTGTTCTGCGTTGTGTACTATTCTAATAATTTGAAGTTTGATGGAATAACCTTTTTAACTCTCCTACAATAGTATGTAGTATACAGTATGTTATTCGAACACAGCTTAGGAATTTGTGGTTTTCATTCAATTGGTTTGTTTAAATGATTTGTCAACCAACAAGCATGTCTGAAATGCAAAGTATGGTAGTGTTTTAAAGTAAGCTGACACTTTGTGTGCAATGTACATACTATGCTGGTTTATCTAGTTTTACACTACATGGCGGTGACTATAAAAGTGTGTGTGCGCAAGTATCTGCATGACCCGTTTGTGTTCAGAGAAAGACAGCTGGTTTGCGTTTACAAAGCATTGTCTCTGTTGTGGCCTGTGGGTCAGTGACAGTCAGCTAAGTAAAGGGTTAGGTCTGGGTGTCAGTAGGGATAAAGGAGGGCAAAGGGGTGTAACTTGACCCCACCCATCATGCAGGGGTCTCCACCATCTCCATCTCAGTGTAAGAGGCGTCACTACAGTCCTCGTTTCGAATCCAGGCTGTATCACATCCGGCCATGATTGGGAGTCCCATAGGGTGGTGCACAATTGGCCAGCGTCGTCCGGGTTTGGCCGGGGTAGGCCGTCATTGTAAATAAGAATTTGTTCTTAACTGACTTGCCTAGTTAAATAAAGGTTACACACACACACACACACACACACACACCCTGACCAAAAACGTATTTTGTTGGTATTTACGTATGTCCTCATTACCAGTAAAACATAATCAAAACTTTATTTCACCTACTTGCTGTGCTGTTTCGTTGTTCAGTCGTTTCATTCTCAACCAGGATTTCATCATACATGTCAAGCAGTGAAGTTTCAGCTCGGTCTGTCCGTGGCATCTCTTCCTCGGTGCGCACTGTCACTGTGTCCGTTTCCATCTTGTCCAGCTGTGTATGTAACATTTCACATAGAGCATGGTGGCGACACAGTAAAGAGGCTTAGAGAGAATGCCACCGAAACGCTTGTTCACAGCCTCTAGTACAGTACTTTTCCAAGTTTTCCTCGTCGACCTACTGTGCTGTCAGACTCAGCATGCTCATGGGGTTGACATTGCTGGTCCAAATGTCAGTCGTGAAGCCAATAGCAGTGACGCCCCTTGCAAGTGCGTTTCAACAATGTTGTGTAACTCGGTAGGGCAACATCTGAAAAATAGCGCCTACTTGGTAGTGTGTACTGGTGCTCGACCAGTCAGAGAAAGCCAACATCATCCACGACAGAGAACGTTGCATACGGCTTTTTTGTTATCTTCCTTTTGAAACTTCAAAACAGATCCACACCGCAGACATTGTGGGCTAGGTTAGGAATGCTGTGTTGCACGTGTAGCACTGTATTTTTTGTGAAGTCATTACGTCAACTATCTACGTTATATAGGTATACACGTCAGCTTTGACATCAGTTTTACACATCACCGTTAAACCAGACATCGGGCCGATGCCGATGTTGTCATTTTTAGCTAATATTGTCCGATTCCGATATGCTTACCGATATATCGTGCAACCCTAGTTATCACCACTAGGTCTCAGGAATAACCCCTGGCCCTATTGCTTACTATTCAAATTCCAGTAATTTAGCAAACACTCCTTTTTTTCTCCTATGACCAAACGTAACAATGACCTTTGTGTAAATGATGTAAACTCAGCAAAAAAGAAACGTCCCTTTTTCAGGACCCTGTCTTTCAAAGATAATCCATGAAAATACAAATAACATCACAGATCATCATTGTATAGGGTTTAAACACTGTTTCCCATGCTTGTTTAATGAACCATAAACAATTAATGAACATGCACCTGTGGAATGGTCGTTAGACACTAACAGTTTACAGACGGTAGGCAATTAAGGTCACAGTTATGAAAACTAGGGACACTAAAGAGGCCTTTCTACTGACTCTGAAAAACAACAAATCAAAGATGCCCAGGGTACCTGCTCATCTGCGTGAACGTGCCTTAGACATGCTGCAAGGAGGCATGAGGACTGCAGATGTGGCCAGGGCAATAAATTGCAATGTCCGTACTGTGAGACGCCTAACAGGCTGACCACACCGCTCGCATTGCGTGTGCGACGAAGACAGCGCTACAGGGAGACGGGACGGACAGCTGATCGTCCTCGCAGTGGCAGACCACGTGTAACAACACCTGCACAAGAGTGGTACATTCGAACATCACACCTGCGGGACAGGTACAGGATGGCAACAACAACTGCACGAGTTACACCAGGAACGCACAATCCCTCCATCAGTGCTCAGACTGTTCGCAATAGGCTGAGAGAGGCTGGACTGAGGGATTGTAGGCCTGTCGTAAGGCAGGTCCTCACCAGACATCACCGGCAACAATGTCACCTATGGGCACAAACCCACCGCCGCTGGACCAGACAGGACTGGCAAAAAGTGCTCTTCACTGACGAGTTGCGGTTTTGTCTCACCAGGGGTGATGGTCGGATTCGCGTTTATCGTCGAAGGAATGAGCGTTACACCGAGGCCTGTACTCTGGAGCGGGATCGATTTGGAGGTGGAGGGTCCGTCATGGTCTGGGGCGGTGTGTCACAGCATCATCGGACAGAGCTTGTTGTCATTGCAGGCAATCTCAACGCTGTGTGTTACAGGGAAGACATCCTCCTCCCTCATGTGGTACCCTTCCTGCAGGCTCATCCTGACATGACCCTCCAGCATGACAATGCCACCAGCCATACTGCTTGTTCTGTGTGTGATTTCCTGAAGACAGGAATGTCCGTGTTCTGCGATGGCCAGCGAAGAGCCCGGATCTCAATCTCATTGAGCACGTCTGGGACCTGTTGGATCGGAGGGTGAGGGCTTGGGCCATTCCCCCCAGAAATGTCCAGGATCTTGCATGTTCCTGGGTGGAAGAATGGGGTAACATCTCACAGCAAGAACTGGAAAATCTGGTGCAGTCCATGAGGAAGAGATGCACTGCAGTACTTAATACAGCTGGTGGCCACACCAGATACTGACTGTTACTTTTGATTTTGACTCCGCCCTTTGTTCATGGACACATTATTCAATTTCTGTTAGTCACATCTGTGGAACTTGTTCAGATTATGTCTCAGTTGTTGAATCTTATGTTCATACAAATATTTACACATGTTAAGTTTGCAGAAAATAAACGCAGCTGACATTGAGAGGACGTTTTTTTCTGAGTTTATGATATTCTGAATATTTATAATGAAAGAAAACACTGATGCGGGGGGGGGGAGAAGGATAAAATAATCCGCAACCAGTCATTTTCAGAGAAGCACAGTAAGTCTAATCCACAGAGTTAAATACAACAATTTTTATTATAATGTGTCTCTTTGATCTGGTCTGTCTGGGTAAACCTCAGGAGCTGGACCAACTGTTGTATTTATTACTTATTGGAAGCCGTTTTGTAGATTTATGATGATTTTAACCAGAAACAACAGACGTACTCTCCTGGGGATTCATTTATCAATATTGTATAGAAATTATTTTAAAATCCAGCTTAAAAATGGCATTTCAAATGTTTAGATGCATAGAAAGTGATTTTACACACACTGATAGGAAATAACCCTCGATAAATACCAATTGCTCTCAGCCTCAGTGCTCTTGCACGACCCTTGGCTATTTGCATTTCAAAACGCCTCATATTAACCATACGGAAAGTATTCAGACCCCTTGACTTTTTCCCACATTTTGTTACGTTACAGCCTTATACTAAAATGGATTACATTTATTTTTTTCCTCATCCATCTACACACTATACCCTATAATGTTATGAAAAAATCTATACAAAAAAAACATACTTTATATACATAAGTATTCAGACCCTTCGCTATGAGACTCCAAATTGAACTCAGGTGCATCCTGTTTCCATTGATCATCCTTGATGTTTCAACAACCTGATTGGAGTCCACCTATGGTAAATTCAATTGATTAGACATGATTTGGAAAGGCACACACCTGTCTATATAAGGTCCCATAGTTGACTGTGCATGTCAGAGCAAAAACCAAGTCATAAGCGATCATAAGGTCAAAGGAATTGTCCGTAGAGCTCCGAGACAGGATTGTGTCAAGGCACAAATCTGGAGAAGGGTACCAAAAAATGTGTGCAGTGTTGAAGGTCCCCAAAAACACAGTGGCCTCCATCATTCTTAAAAAACTGAGCAATCGGGGGAGAAGGGCCTTGGTCAGGGAGGTGACCAAAAACCTGATGATCAATCTGACAGAGCTCTAGAGTTCCTCTGTGGAGATGCGAGAACCTTCCAGAAGGACAACTATCTCTGCAGCACTCCACCAATCAGGCCTTTATGGTAGTGGCCAGATGGAAGCAACTCCTCAGTAAAAAGCACATGACTGCCTGCTTGCAGTTTGCCAAAAGACACCTAAAGGACACAGTTCTCTCTTTGGTCTCTTCTTTTCCAACCCTCTCTCCCTGCCTGGGTATAGTACAATGTATTTATTTTTATTTCACCTTTATTTAACCAGGTAGGCAAGTTGAGAACAAGTTCTCATTTACAATTGCGACCTGGCCAAGATAAAGCAAAGCAGTTCGACAACTTACAACAACACAGAGTTACACATGGAGTAAAACAAACATACAGTCAATAATACAGTAGAAAAATAAGTCTATATACAATGTGAGCAAATGAGGTGAGATAAGGGAGGTAAAGGCAAAAAGGCCATGGTGGCAAAGTAAATACAATATAGCAAGTAAAACACTGGAATGGTAGATTTGTAGTAGAAGAAAGTGCAAAGTAGAAATAATGGGCTGCAAAGGAGCTAAATAAATAAATAAATACAGTAGGGGAAGAGGTAGTTGTTTGGGCTAAATTATAGATGGCCTATGTACAGGTGCAGTGATCTGTGAGCTGCTCTGACAGCTGGTGCTTAAAGCTAGTGAGGGAGATAAGTGTTTCCAGTTTCAGAGATTTTTGTAGTTCGTTCCAGTCATTTGCAGCAGAGAACTGGAAGGAGAGACGGCCAAAGGAGGAATTGGCTTTGGGGGGGACCAGAGAGATATACACCTGCTGGAGCACGTGCTACAGGTGGGTGCTGCTATTTTGACCAGTGAGCGGAGATAAGGGGGGACTTTACCTAGCAGGGTCTTGTAGATGACCTGGAGCCAGTGGGTTTGGCGACAAGTATGAAGCGAGTGCCAGCCAACGAGAGCGTACAGGTCGCAGTGGTGGGTAGTATATGGGGCTTTGGTGACAAAACGGATGGCACTGTGATAGACTGCATCCAATTTGCTGAGTAGAGTGTTGGAGGCTATTTTGTAAATGACATCGCCGAAGTCGAGGATCGGTAGGATGGTCAGTTTTACGAGGGTATGTTTGGCAGCATGAGTGAAGGATGCTTTGTTGCGAAATAGGAAGCCAATTCTAGATTTAACTTTGGATTGGAGATGTTTGATGTGAGTCTGGAAGGAGAGTTTACAGTCTAATCAGACACCTAGGTATTTGTAGTTGTCCACATATTCTAAGTCAGAGCCATCCAGAGTAGTGATGCTGGACAGGCGGGCAGGTGCAGGCAGCGATCAGTTGAAGAGCATGCATTTAGTTTTACTTGTATTTAAGAGCAGTTGGAGGCCACGGAAGGAGAGTTGTATGTCATTGAAGCTCGTCTGGAGGGTTGTTAACACAGTGTCCAAAGAAGTATACAGAATGTGTACAGAATGGTGTCGTCTGCATAGAGGTGGATCAGAGACTCACCAACAGCAAGAGCGACATCATTGATGTATACAGAGAAAAGAGTTGGCCCAAGAATTGAACCCTGTGGCACCCCCATAGAGACTACCAGAGGCCCGGACAACAGGCCCACCGATTTGACACACTGAACTCTATCAGAGAAGTAGTTGGTGAACCAGGCGAGGTAATCATTTGAGAAACCAAGGCTATTGAGTCTGCTGATGAGGATGTGGTGATTGACAGAGTCGAAAGCTTTGGCCAGGTCAATGAATACGGCAGCACAGTGGCTGAGGTGCACCCATGACCAGCTCTGAAACCAGATTGCATAGCGGAGAAGGTGCGGTGGGATTTGAAATGGTCTGTAATCTGTTTGTTGACTTGGCTTTCGAAGACCTTAGAAAGGCAGGGTAGGATAGATATAGGTCTGTAGCAGTTTGGGTCAAGAGTGTCCCCTCCTTTGAAGAGGGGGATGACAGCAGCTGCTTTTCAATCTTTGGGAATCTCAGACGACACGAAACAGAGGTTGAACAGGCTAGTAATAGGGCTTGCAACAATTTCGGCAGATAATTTTAGAAAGAAAGGGTCCAGATTGTCTAGCCCGGCTGATTTGTAGGGGTCCAGATTTTGCAGCTCTTTCAGAACATCAGCTGAATGGATTTGGGAGAAGGAGAAATGGGGAAGGCTTGGGCGAGTAGCTGTGGGGGGTGCAGTGCTGTTGACTGCGGTAGAGGTAGCCAGGTGGAAAGCATGGCCAGCCATAGAAAAATGCTTATTGAAATTCTCAATTATAGTGGGTTTATCGGTGGTGATAGAGTTTCCTATCCTCAGTGCAGTGGGAAGCTGGGAGGAGGTGTTCTTATTCTCCATGGACTTTACAGTGTCCCAGAACTTTTTTGAGTTTGTGTTGCAGGAAGCAAATTTCTGCTTGAAAAAGTTAGCCTTGGCTTTTCTAACTGCCTGTGTATATTGTTTTCTAACTTCCCTGAAAAGTTGCATATCACGGGGGCTGTTCGATGCTAATGCAGAAAGCCACAGGATGTTTTTGTGTTGGTTAAGGGCAGTCAGGTCTGGAGAGAACCAAGGGCTATATCTGTTCCTGGTTCTAAATTTCTTGAATGGGGCATGTTTATTTAAGATGGAGAGGAAGGCATTTAAAAAAAATAACCAGGCATCCTCTCCTGACGGGATGAGGTCAATATCCTTCCAGGATACCCGGGCTGGTCGATTAGAAAGGCTAGCTCGCTGAAATGTTTCAGGGAGCGTTTGACAGTGATGAGTGGAGGTCGTTTGACCGCTGACCCATTACAGATGCATGCAATGAGGCAGTGATCGCTGAGATCTTGGTTGAAAACAGCAGAGGTGTATTTAGAGGGCGAGTTGGTTAGGATGATATCTATGAGGATGCCCGTGTATACCAGGGCTTCCTTCTATACTCCACTACCGGGTTGTGAGTGGGTTGGGCCTTGCCACGTCTGCTCTGACCCTGCCCAGTTTGACCATTAGTTCCTTCTCATTGGAGTCCAGTTTAAAGGGGGGAGGGGCTTATTATTAGGTCACAAGGTGACTTTTGGGGTGCGTTCAGTTGACTTGAACGTTTGCTACGTTGCGGAACGGTTGGTACTGAATAATACGTTTCCCCAAAACGTTCTAGTTACTGTCACATTCCTCTTCGTCAGAAGATATGTTGAAATCGCTGTCGGACAAAGTGGACCAATATGCAGCGGATTGCGTGCTCATCATCATTTATTTTAAATGTGACCACGAGGAAAAAACAATAAACAAAACTCACGACAGGACCAGTGTAGCAGGCTAAACAAAAGCAGTGCTAACATACAACTACCCACAAGTGACAAACAAAACACACACCGACTTATAGGACTCCCAATCAGAGGCAACTAGAAACACCTGCCTCCAATTGAGAGTCCAGCAACCAAATCTGCACATAGAAAACTTAACCTAGAACCTACTCATACTAAAACATACACCACAAAACCCTGGAACACATAAATAACACACCCCTCTAAGCTATACACCAAAAAAAAACACCATACAAAACAAACATACCTCTGCCACGCCCTGACCAAATAATACAAATAATCCTCTATACTGGTCAGGACGTGACAGTTACGTTTTGTGGGTGTGGCAAGGTGTGGCTTGAAGCAATGAGTCACTTATTAAAGGGCAGTGGCCAACATTCCACAATCCAACCCCTTCACGTTTTTCAACTGTTCGTTCAGTACAGCAGACAGAAATGTATTGTGTAGAACAGATATGATTGTTTGTCATATAATCGGGAATCAGCTCTATATTCTAGGGAATCAGCTCTATATTCTTTCTATTTCTATTTGCAAAGTTTGGAGCGTTTCAACTTGCTGAATACGTTGCAGCCCCTGGAGCACTAATCATCAGGGGATGGAAGAACTCTCTGGTAGCCTATTCCCTACATAATGCACTACTTTGACCAGAAGTAGTGCACTACTTTGACCAGAAGTAGTGCACTACGTAGGGAATAGGGTGCCATTTTGGACACCAATCTGAAATCCTAATTTGATATATTTTTGTTGTTGTTGCCATTTATGATTAATTATAGGTATACATTCAAGCCATCATGCTTTGATAAGTTTACTATCATAGCAAAACACTTTTTTGATAACTTTCTATGTACATATATATAATTATTTGTTTTAATTGTAAAGCTACATAAATTACCATAGGAAGGATCAACTGAACTTTTCGCAAGAATCAATCTTAAAATGATATCGTTATAAACTATTATATGAATGTAGATTTTGTTTCTTAACTCTATTTTGAGAGTTCTGTCTATAGAATGAACTATGCATGTATTCAGTACAGTCCAGTTCTTCCCAGTACACAAACTTATTTCTGTGGTATTTGTCAACTTGCTTCATACTGAAGCTCTTTCTCTGATGCATTTGGAAATCTAATTCCTCCTTGACTAACAGTTTATTTGCAAATAATGCAAAAAATAGACTATGGAGTGTAACTTTCGAATGCAATGTTTTGTCCTGAGTTCTAGAAACGTTGCAGACAGTCAAAATATATTGTGCGTTCCTCTGCCAGGTGTTGCTGACACATGCCAGATCTTACAGCACATGCATAGGTACACTATATATGCACACACACTCACACACACACACACACGTATGTGGACACACCTTTATATTGGTAGATTTCAGCCACACAACCCCTGCTAGAGCTGCCCCTGTCAACTGTAAGTGCTGTTATTGTGAAACGTCTAGGAGCAACAACAGCTCAGCCACGAAGTGTTAGGCCACACAAGCTCATAGAACGGGACCGCCGAGTGCTGAAGCGCATCTACAGAATTTGAAACTGCCTCTGGAAGCAACTTCAGCACAATAACTGTTCGTCTGGAGCTTCATGAAATGGGTTTCCTTGGCAGGGCAGCGGCACACAAGCCTAATATCAACATGCACAATGCCAAGCGTCGGCTGGAGTGGTTTAAAGCTCGTCACCATTGGACACTGGAGCAGTGGAAACGCGTTCTCTGGACTTCCTGATGGTCCGGTAGTGAATGTAGGAAACAACACCTCCACTATGCTGATCCTAAACACAAGGGCCCCACAAGGGTGTGTGCTCAGCCCCGTCCTGTACTCCCTGTTCACCCGTGACTGCATGGCAATGCACGCCTCCAATGAATCATCAAGTTTGCAGACGATGGGGCCTCCCGAGTGGCAAAGTGGTCTAACACACTGCATCGCAGTGCTAGTGGGGTCACTACAGATTCGGATTCGAGAACGGGCTGTGTCGCAGCCGACCGTGTCCAGGAGCACCATGAATGCGGCACACAATTGGCCCAGCATTGCCCGGGTTAGGGGTGGGTTTGGCCAGCATGTCCTTGTCCCATCGTGATCTAGCGACTCCTGTGGCGAACCGGGCGCATGCACGCTGACACGGTCGCCAGTTGGACGGTGTTTCCCCCGACACATTGGTGCGTCTGGCTTCCGGGTTAAGCGAGAAGTGTGTCAAGAAGCAGTGCGGCTTGGCATTCCAGGGTTTCTCTTTATTTTTACTATATTGTACAATAATGGTGACGACATCAAACTATGAAATAACACATATGGAATCATGTAAGGTGTGTCCAAACTTTTGACTGGTACTGTATGTACTTTGAAGAATGCCAAGAGAGTGCAAAGCTGTCATCAAGGCAAAGGGTGGCTACTTTGAAGAATCTCAAATATATTTGGATTTGTTTAACACTTTTTGGGGGTTACTACATGATTCCATGTGTGTTATTTCATAGTTTTGATGTCTTCACTATAATTCTATAATGTAGAAAATAGTAAAAATAAAGAAATGATTAAGTGTGTCCAAACTTTTGACTGGTACTGTACACAGTGCATTCAGAAAGTATTCAGACCCCTTGACTTTTTCCACATTTTGGTACGTTAGCCTTATTCTGAAATGGTTTAAATCGTTTTTTTGCCTTCAATCTACACACAATACCCCATAATGACAAATCAAAAACTGGTTTTTAGAAATGTGTGCAAATTTATAAAATTAAATTAAATTCAGACGCAGTACTTTGGCAGCGACTATAGCCTTGAGTCTTCTTGGGTATGACGCTACATGCTTGGCACACCTGTATTTGGGGAGTTTCTCCCATTTTCTCTGCAGATCCTCTCAAGCTTTGTCAGGTTGGATGGGGAGAGTCATTGCACAGCTATTTTCAGGTCTCTCCAGAGATGTTCGATCGGGTTCAAGTCCAGGCTCTGGCTGAGCCACTCAAGGACATTCAGTCCCGAAGAGACTCCTGCGTTGTCTTGGTTGTGTGCTTAGGGTCGTTGTCCTGTTGAAAGGTGAATCTTCGCCCCCAGTCTGAGGTCTTGAGTGCTCTGGAACAGGTTTTAATCAAGGATCTCTCTGTACTTTGCTCCGTTCATCTTTCGCTTGATCTTGTTTCTCATGGTCCGAGAGTCCTTTAGGTGCCTTTTGGGGAAACTCCAAGTGGGCTGTCAGGTGCCTTTTACTGAGAAGTGGCTTCCATCTGGCCACTACCATAAAGGCCTGATTGATGGAGTGCTGCACAGATGGTGGTCCTTCTGGAAGGTTCTCCCATCTCCACAGAGGAACTCTGGAGCTCAGTCAGAGCTCAGACCATTGGATTCTTGGTCACCTCCCTGACCACGGCACTTCTCCCCCGATTGCTCAGTTTGGCCGGTCGGCCAGCTCTAGGATGAGTCTTGGTGGTACCAAACTTCTTCCATTTAAGAATGATTGCCACTGTGTTCTTGGGACCTTCAATGCTGCAGAAATGTTTTGATACCCTTCCACAGATCTGTGCATCGACACAATCCTGTCTCCGAGCTTTACGGACAATTCCTTCAGTCTCATGGCTTGGTTTTTGCTCTTACATGCACTGTCAACTGTGGGACCTTTATATAGACAGGTGTGTGCCTTTCCAAATCATGTCTATTTGATTGAATTTACCACAGATGAACTACAATCAAGTTGTAGAAACATCAAGGATGATCAATGGAAACAGGATGCACCTGAGCTCAATTTTGAGTCTCATAGAAATGGTCTGAATACTTATGTAAATAAAGTATTTCAGTTTATCTTTGCAAACATTTCTAAAAACTTGTTTTCTCTTTGTCAATGTGGGGTATTGTGTGTAGATTGATGAGGATTTTATTTAGTTTTATCCATTTTAGAATAAGGCTGTAACGTAACAAAATGTGGAAAAACGGAAGGGGTCAATACTTTCCGAATGCACTGTACATACTCTACACATTTTACCGACACAATGTATTTTACAATAGTTCTCTTTATGTGTGATATTAGTTATGATTTAGAATTGACCATTATCATGCACCTGTCTCAGAACAGGGGCATGGGAAAAAAATACATGTCATCTATGCACTTAAATAACGAACGGAGGACCCTTGTCCCATGGTTCATGCCAGTCAGATAGGCTATACTCCTGTTGCAAAGCAATGTGCTTAATATTAGGAAAGTTGATAAATAAATATAGTTAGCCTGTCCTATAGAATGCTGATGGTACCCTCCTCTTTTTAATAGAGGCCATCAAAACTCTGTTTTCTCATGCAATTGCATAGCCTATGAACAACATGAGCTCATGGGCACTCGTGTAGTGTTTGATTCGATTTTTGAATCATTTGGATTGATGTCAGTGTGATTAGAGGAACAATAGAGTGCTGAGTTTCAGGCAGTTAGCACGTTTCGTAGGCAACTAATTACCATCAGCAGCATCAGAGCTTGGAGAAGCCTAATTACCGTGACTAAATGGTCACGTGGAATTTGACTGCCGTTATGACTTGTGACCGCCGATGTGGTGGTAATATGGTCACCTTAACAGCCCTAGTTGGGGGTTGTCACTTCTGTAGTGATAGGGAATGTTTCTCCTTGGTTACTCCCAGATTCTGTTGTTGATCCAACCTTGGTAGAGAAAAGAAAAGATTGGCCAGATGTCAGTGATATAGGGAAACTGGTTGACAATTACATTAGTATAAGTTTTTATTCATTTTTACCGTTTTTCGCAGATGATACAAGGACCAAGATAGTGAGCGCACAGGAGCAGGCTTTTATATTTATAAATTTGATATGTAGAAGATTAACAGATGAACTGTCGGTATATTCAATTGAACTGTTGGTGATAGTATCCTCCTCCAGTGGGTGGAGGATGTTCAACCTGTCAGAATTATAGTATGCTCAGATTCCCTGTCTGTATTGAATAGTTTATCATCTGGCAAATCTAGTAGGAGTGACCTACTATTGGAGGCTTTAATGTTATTATGGACAATTGAATTGTAGTAGTGAGATTCTGCTGGGTCCCAGCCCAGTCGGGTGTGGAAGGGAATACAATTGTAGACCAGATAGCCAAAATAGCTTTAAATTGAGATAATTATATTAATGTTCCACTGGGTAGAGGTGAGGCCAAATGTAAGATCAGAGTCATTTTGATAGATGTGTGGCAGAAGAGATGGGACTCTGAGCCCAAGGGTCGGCATTCATATGCCCTCCAAAGAAAGGTCGGTGGACCAAGATTCAAAGGTCAGATTAGGAAGGAAGAGGTGTTTGCTCGATTACGCCTAGGACATTGTACATTGAACTCGTCATTACATCTGGTTGGCAAGCATGTGAATGGTTTGTATCTGGAGTGTATGGTCGGTGAAATGGTAGTATGTATGTTGAAGAGACAGAAAGATTGAAGTTGGGGTTGGAAGGAATTTGGGGCATGCGGGAAGGTCTATTAGTAGGGCTCTTTTTTAAGGGTTCTTTTTTTATTTTCTCAGAAGTACTGAATTAGGTACGAGGATTTAGAAATGTGGAGCTTATGTTGTAAGCCGTGATTGACCACACTCCTAAACAGTAGGTGGCGGCATGCACCTTTAACGTTTGTTTGCGGACCGCCATCATGGAAGAAGAAGCAGCTCAGCGAGTGGAGCCCGATCATCATCTCACACTTCCCTCTTCCCCGAATCCTTTTAAAACTCTTCCCCGGGTTTCTACCCTCCCGAACCTCTCCCTTTCTACCCTCACAACCCCACCCCCCTCCCCGACAACGCATCCCAAAACACGGATCAGGTAAGAACATTTTATATGTGTGCGCAATACAATCACAAATAAACCCACACCGCGTGAATTTGCCAGGCCGCACGACTTGCACGCAGCTCACAAAGCCAGCACAATGTGTCAGTCAAATGGCTGCTATTTACGCTTGTCCGTTTGTAAATGACCAGTGTTGGGGTGTTTGTAGCCGATATTCTTGAAGCGGTGCTAGCGTGAATGACAACTGCACAGCCATTCATACAATGTACACATGCTCCACATTTGAATGCTAGCCACTCAGTTAACTTGCTAGTTTGCGCGCTATGCTAGGTCGTAAATCTAGTTACATGCTAAACTAGAGCCGGCTGGTGAGGCTAAACTGCATGCTTTAGTTATGAGTGAAGTTAAATTCATTGCAGTCAAGTAATATGACACATTGTCCATTCATTTACGAACTGAGCCGTAAATTGCTTTCGTTCGGGATTAAGTCTTGGGACCATTAACCTGTTAGTCTTAACATGCCAGCAGTGTGCTACTGGCAAGCTAAAATATGCACGTCAACCATTGCTATGATGACCACGCCAACTAAATGTGTTCCTTTTAGTCCAATGGCAGGTTACTTTGCGTGAATTATGATACGGTTCTAATGATAATCATGCACGCAACCTCATACTAGAAGGCCCCATTCTTTTTGGGGGTCAGAAGTTAACGTTAGCTAGCTGAGAACTCAACTCTGTCTATATAACGTTAACTACATCTCTACGGACTTGAGTGTTGGCGGAGTGTACCACTATCAGTCCATACTCGTAAAAATATATTGTTCAATGCTTACCTTGTACTAGCTTTTCTTTGGGTGCTGAAATCCGTAGTTTAAAAAATAAATAAAAAGTAGCATTTTACGCGTCCTCTGCATTAGGTAACTTTAGCCGTTGTTGAGAAGGAGCAGATCGTCATTTCACGGCAGATTTGTACAGTAGTTTTGGCAAGGGACACAGAATGCATTATAGATTTATCAAACTATGGATTCCAAGCACGGGTACACAGTAAGCGTTAAAAAAAAATGTATTCAAGTATCGAGTAGTAGAGCACGTTTGAAGTCGTAACTTCGCACTCCATTGAAAAGCTGTGGATTAAAGGGTGCAATATGACAGACCTCACTCAAAATGACTTCTTAATCAAAAACTACGGATTTCAGCACCCAAAGAAAAGCCCACAGTTACATGGGTACAAGGTGAAATAAAAGAATGTACATTTTTACATCCCTGATAGCGACTCGATGTAGTTGGTGGTATTCTCAGCCAACACTTATCGCAACTCTACTCTGTAGAGGTACAGAGTTGAGTTTATGCAGCAAGGTGACGAGCTGCAAATTGATGTTTCACTCTTATAATAATGGAAATCAGTTTAGATCAGGTGTTATGCATATATTTGATTAGTTTGTAAGAACATCAGTGCCTACAGATAATCTCATCCATTGAACTAAAAGCAGTTACTGTTGTAAGAAACATGGCATTATACGTATAGTTTCAGCAGCTTGTATCGTTTACTTGATACCTTCCTATCAAGTTTTATGAGTTCAATAGTTCGCTAGCTATTTAGTATTATTGTACAAAGTCATGGGCCGAATTAAAAACCAAAACCACCGGTCGTGTTCTGTTCACTGAGCTCACATTCAATAGGCTCTATGCATTATACCGCCTCCAACGTTCTAATTTGCTTCCGATCGGGTTGATGACTTCCGGAGCGTGTTCTGCTATTGTTTTTATCATTAGCTTACTAGCTATCGTCGATGCATTTCTGACTGAAATAGTTCGCAATGACTACGTTTAAATTACAGCCCCGCGAAGGAGGTGCTAATGAACATTGCTCAGTGCCTCTGTGTTCAGTTTCTTTCAAATGTAATGGTATTGTGAGCTTCTATCGTTTCCCGGTCGATGTAGAGCTCAGAAAAAGGTGGTTGGTGGCAGTACCTCGAGACAACTTTGCTGTCACCAAACACCTTTTCTGTTTCATTACAGAAAAGGTGTGTAGTACACATTTCGTCGAAAGTGACTTTGTTGAGGGAAGAATTGGGCGGCGACAATACCCACAAAGAGGTGTTGTTCCTACTGTCTTCGCGTGGAACTGGCACATTCAAAAGAGACCAGGTGTTTGGGGAAGATGACTGAAACCTCCTGCTCCGACTGAGGGGGATGAAGAACAAGGTGCGCTGCCCGTGGACTGTGCCGTCTCTGATCCGGTGCAGAGCATGGGCCAAGCCAGTGTAAATGTGTTTATTTGCTAGCAGCAAAATAATAATTTGTTTATCTACGACATGTATCAATCATTTGTGTTGTAGTGAATATCAGTTTGTGTGGAGCTTGTATTGGCTTTAATTAGGCAATGAGTAACAGGGGTGGGGGAAAGAAATCAAGTAAACACAGAATAGCCAGAATGCAAGATTGAATACAATGTTAGAGAGGTGTAATTGATTAACTGAACGGTTGAACATTTGCTGAAATACATTTTTTTTTTAAACAAATCTATTCTACTATAGATTTCTTCACAAGAACATCAATACTTATTTTTCATAAAACCACTGAACTTGGCACCCATGCAGGGAACCCATTCAGGTGCGAGATAGACACTTCTGCAAGTAGTGGTAAAAATAAAAGTGGTCAACCTTCTCTCTTATCGTTTTTGAAACCTGTAGATCTGTATATATCCTTTCAACTAGGATGTTCTCCTGTGCACAGATGACAAAGTCACACCACCTACAACCTGTGAGAAGGATTTGACCTTGCACCTGCCAGTAGTAAGCATGAGATCTCTTCAACTTCAGCTCTCCATTCTGTATCTTCCGGTAAGGGCAGTCAACATAACTTGGTACATTTGGGCACTTGACCTCCTAAGAGTCCAAAGTGTGGTCTCACACTGGGATCAAATATGATTCCATCTGGAGAGGATCCTATCCACGGAGCATCTGGGTGCACTACGAAGCCACACGGAAAGAAGTTAACATTCTTCAGTGTGCAGTACCCCTGTACAGCCACTGGCTCCATGGCTAGCCCCCGCAGTACTCCTGTACAGCCACTGGCTCCATGGCTAGCCCCCTCTTCATCTCCATGGTCTGCATACCAGATCCCTTGAACATCCGCTCAGCTAGGCGGTCAGCTGAAGTCTCTCCCCGGACATGGCAAACCTCTCGGAAACGATGCCATTCCGGGCTGCTGCTCTGCTCCCTTGTAGCAACCTCGACTTTGTGTTACATCTCGTAGGTTGTCTCTAATGCCTTGAGGTGGAACTGCTCCTGATGGCTAAGGACGTAAGCACACTGTGAAGCCTGTAGCCATCTAATGGAAGTATTGGTGGAGAAGTGGCATCGGTAATCTTCACAATTTCACGGGTCTTTGGCTGTGGAACCTGATAGGACAGAACACTGCCAGCTTGCACTGGACCAAAGGCGGACTCAACCAGGTGCACGTCAGCTGACATTTCCATTGTTGTCACGAGGGGCAGTAAGTGGAGAAAAGTTAGCATACGTTTCTGAGACGCAGAGAAGGTCCATGTCAGGCATGTATCCATTGAGTACTTTGTAGAGAGAACTTCTGCAAAACATTTTAAAACCTTAACATCAGGTTGGAGAGATTACTATGACAAAGACTCATGTAACTTTTCCAGAAACAGCACAAGCCCGAAAGTTCAAATAAAATGAATTAAAATATACAGATTTATAGATTATATATTTACACTAGGCTTTTTCCAAAACATTTGTCATTATCATCTGGATACAATCACAAGAAAATGTTTTCTAAAATGTTTCCATTCTAGGAACCTCCAACTTACCTTATTCCATCAGCACACGAGTTAGTAGGTTTATGGAACTCTATCCCATCAACCGGACCTGGTTTCACACCCTAATTAACAAGGATTTACTGTTACATAGGCTGAATACTTTTCAGGTGCATTTTTTATGGATATTGATAGACTCACAATAGTTCTTGGCTTGTGCCAACACTGTTCTGTGTCTGTGCAGCTGTGAACTGGTGGTGCAGCAGGAATGTTTAGTTGAGAGTAGTGGGCTGTCTGGTAAAGAAGGGCCACCAGATGATTGCACAGAGCACTTCCTGCAACACAGGAGCAGTGGCTTTGGACCACTATCACTGGTTCGGAGTGCTTTAACACCATCTGTGAAGTGACTGAAGTGAGAAACAAGAATGATGCGGCCCATAAATAACAATAAACAGTAGTGTCTGGTCTTATTAACTAGGGGCTCATTTAACTATACAGGAATAGATTGTGTCTCAGTAACACAATTACCAAACACTGCATCAACAGATTAACAGGTTATTTGGTAAAGTGGGCAATTCTAAATTGGGATTGGGACCCATCATTAATATCTATCTACTGATAAGATTAAACGTCGACACTGTCTCCAACACATTTTGACCATAATGACAGTGTCTCACAGAAGATGTTTAACAAGGTCCCTAGTAGCGATCTATAACCTTTCCCTACTCTCATGCTGTGCGGCTTTTCACTCTTCCTCATGGACCTGTGACAGGCAGCCCTCACGGTGATCTCCCCTGTCAATGTATCTTTGTTAGATACTGTGTAGAAGACATGAATAACAATTATTTTTTGCTAGCAAATATAGCTAGCAAGCATAACTTAACCAAGCTAACGAAAATACACACATTCTCAGGTAGATTCTGTCAACGTTACATCATTTTACAAAGTAACTAGCTAGCTACAGTTAATAGTTAAATTTGGTAGCTAATGATTGTAACTAGTTAATGTTAAATCTGTCACTGACTTGGTACTCACCTTGATAGTTGTCTATGTAGCTTCCTATATACACCTTGAACCCCTTTTCATTCTTGCAAGCTGGAGTCTCTGAGGCTGATTTAACAATTCGATGTACATCATTAATATTAATTTGAGGCAAGTCCTGAAGACACCTAGTAAAAAACTGCGACATAGTGGTAGTAACGTTATATCGTTGATAACAACTAGACTGACCGGAAATTGCCACACCGATAGGAAGTGTGTTTTAGAACGTTCGATCATGGAATGTGCATAAGGGCTATTGTTCTCCTGCTCTTCCCTCAGCCTCTTAATACTTCTTCCTATGCACTATTCTAACTTTTCCTACTTTTCTCGCTGTTTTCTTGTCTGACCTCCAGATCCAATCTTTGTGACCATACTCCAGTTTTGACCCATCTGCAGCAGCTACTCTCCCATCCAGTGGTAGTTATGGACTCCGGTGTGATTGAAGGAGGACTCAATGTCACCCTGACCATTAGATTGCTCATGCACGGCAAGGTGAGCAAGATCCCACAGCAGATGACTGTTAACCCATGGAGCTAAAGGCTAGGTAATGTCATGCTGACCATTAGATTGCTGATGCAAGGAGTGACCTCCCACAGCAGGTGACTAAAGTTTAGATATTACATTTCTAAATGCATTTGTTTTTCTTTTAGGAAGTTGGAAGCATCATTGGCAAGAAAGGTGAATCTGTGAAGAAGATGAGAGAAGAGGTGACATACCTTCTGTTTCTAAATGACACTAAAGCTGTTTGTTCTGTTAATTGCACCTCTTTTATGGAACTCTTAAAACTAATGGTGAATTTCCCATCCCCTTGCGTCCAGAGTGGAGCTCGCATCAACATCTCAGAGGGCAACTGTCCTGAGAGGATCATCACTTTGGCAGGCCCTACCACCGCCATCTTCAAAGCATTCTCCATGATCATCGAAAAGCTGGAAGAGGTAACTTAATTACCCTGTCTTGTCCAGGCCCAACTGTTTATTTGTCACTTTGGCATCTATAGGGAATGTGATGTGGCTACTTTTACGGAACCGATTAACACTACCTCTCAGTTCAGGTGCATGAATAGAGGAACTGACTGGATGTGTGAGGTGTTCAACTAATCCTAGAGGACTATTAGAAGTTGGTTTGAAAAAAAGTTATTTATTAACAATACATCTGTTTACAGTTGTCCTCCAACAGTGGCTGAACACCTCTCACATATCCATCAATGATGTTGTCAAGTGGAAGTTCTGGAGTAAGTTAATTGATCAATCAATCTCCTCTCTTCTCTCCCAGGACATCAGCAGCTCCATGACGAACAGTACGGCCACCAGCAAGCCCCCTGTCACCCTCCGCATCGTGGTGCCAGCCAGCCAGTGTGGGTCCCTCATTGGCAAGGGAGGCTGCAAGATCAAAGAAATCAGAGAGGTGGGTGGGGTAACATATGTACTCAAATTTGCACTTGATTTTTCTTACTAGCCAGCAATGCAAACTAGTCACCTTTCGGCGAAATTAGAATTTTTGAAACCAATAGGTGACCTACATGATCCGTGTAGATCCGATGAGAAAAGTTTGGGGGGGGAAGGAAGGGGGAGTTGGCTTTGGATCACTACTGGCTGTAAGCGAACAAGTGATGTGCATTTGGAGCAATACTGGCTGTATCCAAGGCTCAGCCAATCGTTCACATTAACAGAATGCAACACGCGACTGAAGTTAGAAGAGACAACCAATTTGCTTGTTACAGCATCAGGGCGCGCTCTGGAAAGACAGTGGAGAGTGGAAAGGCAGTTTGCCAGTTACAGCAGCGCGTCCCCTGAACGATAACGAAGAGGTAGGTGAGAAACCTGACCACGGAGATGGGGGTGAGAAGGTGATGACACGTATTTCATGAGCTGTAACCGAAAAACAACTGGCATTTGGAAAGTTTGAGGTGAGGTAGGGCTGGGCGGTATACCGTATTTTAAAATACCGGTATTGATGCATGGACCTGTTTGGGTTTTTACTTTACCTTCTATAATGGTATTTTAATATTTGGTTTGTTAAATGTGATACGCCATGTGTGACGTCCATTTTTATAGTTTACTCGGGTACTTGAGTCATCCCTCTACGCTCTCTCTTTCCATGCCGCTTTCCACACAGACCTAGTCCCACCCCCGTCACTCAAGGAGCGCATTTGTTGTTGCTTGACCACGAGACTGTTTCATTCAGTCAGCATGGTCAATGCAGCACATGCTACAATGTTGATGACAACGATGTTTCCACTTTGATCTGAATATAAATCCACAAGCGTTATATAATTACAATATTAGTTTGTTTCTTACATCTGCAAACAGCTAGTTTGTATTTTCTTAGTAAGGTAAGCTAAATCGTGTTGGCCACTAATGCTAATCGCTAGTTAGCTGGCTAGCTAATAAAAGTACTGAGTCAGAACAAATGTAGCTAGCTAATACAGCCTGATACCAGTACTGGTGGAGGCCTAAATCAGCATGTTTGTGCAACAGTATCTTCTAAATCAAAGAGGAATAGGCGAAGCATGAATGTTGGCTACATGAATAAAGATCTAATGTAGCCCAAGACTATAAGGTCCCCTAGGAAACACTGAACTTCACTTTGGTTCCTACCCTGTCACAATAACTCGTCCATGGCATTTTCATTCGTTGTCATGTCAAACAACACTATTCAAAGTGCCCACTATTAGTTATATTCCAACTATAGAATTATAATAAACATTCTATTTCCATGATTCCAAAAGATCCCCCAAGTGTTTTGATCTAAATCGCAATTGCAACATTTGGTTAAATACATTTTGTATTTTGCCCATATCGTGGCAGTGTGGAAATTGATGGAAATGCAGAAAATGATTTTAGGTTGAATTGAACAGCATAAAACAATCTGAATGGAGAAAGACCCATTGAAATAATTTAGAATATATGCTAGCTAGCCAGAGAAATGTTGGGCAACATTAGCCAACTTAACTGATCAAATAGAGTTTATGGTGTGAAAATTTGCTGACTAATAAAGTCAGACAGCTAGCTAGCTAACGTTACAACATCAGATGAGCTAACTTTAGTAACCTAACCAATTCGCTATAGTATTAACTGGTATGCGACTCCTTGCCGTTCCTCAAGTTATAACGTGTTACTTGCTTACTGGACCCTGGCAATCTGTGTGAAATGTTAACTAGCTAATGAACTAACTGCTCTCTGTGAGCTAATGTTTTCCCTATGTGGTTAATGTTTTACAGTATGTGGTTAATTTTCAGAATGAGACAATTAGGTGAAAATGAGGCGTTGCTTGTTAAACAAGTGGATTCAGGGATCAAGTGTAGCTGGGCCTGGCTTAAGCTGGATGCCACACCACACACTTTCCCCCTTCTCACTTTTTCAATACACTTTCTCAATTATGCCAACAAAGGGTATCATGCTCAGCTGGCACATTGTACACTTTCTGCCTGTGGACATCTGTTCTACAATGTAATAATGTGCAGTGTAGCCCAAAGATATTGGTTTTGTTGAACTTTCCTATAACACTTGTGTGAGTGAGGGGGGATTATTAAATGTTTTACTCTGAACGTTATTTTTGCACACATGTAGCCTTGTGCACTTGATTGATGTCTACTATAGTGGCCACTATAATAGAGAAAAAATAGAATCCCTGTTTCGTTCTACTTTAAATGTTTTTTTCCGAAGTGCAATATTTAGATTGTGTATGGTCACAAGCTTTCTATTATAAAGGCTGTCATGGCTAACTGCCATTTTAGTGTATTGTTTTTTGTCAAGACTTGAGTGTCATTTGCAGTAAAGTCTAGGCAACAAATAACATTGGATTGCTTTCTTAAATTTTGTTAGCTGTGAGTTAGGTTCACATTAACCACTATCTTACACACAGAGACTGATCATCTAGATTCTTTGTTTAATTAGTTAACTTGCATTCCCCCTAGCAGGGATTTTCAGGATATTTCAGTGTAAAAAAAGTGTCACCTTCTTGGGCCCTCACCAGTTTGCATCCCCGACTTGCACAGATTTAGCAGAAAGTGTCTATTTTGAAAGGTTTTACTTGCAGTGACTGTGATCGGTGGCCGTTTTACCTACCTTAGTTCAGAGCACTGATTGTAAGTTTTGTCTGGATATGAGCGTCTGCTAAATTATGTAAGTCCAGACCAGTCAATCTCTCCTCTCTCTAGTCGACAGGTGCTCAGGTACAGGTGGCAGGGGACATGCTTCCTAACTCAACAGAACGGGCCATCACCATCGCAGGGATCCCCCAGTCCATAATTGAGTGTGTCAAGCAAATCTGCGTGGTTATGCTGGAGGTAAGTGTAAGTAATATCCTCAAATCGTTGATCTATTTTTATTCAGTTTAAATGTTAATCATTTTCTTCATTTGTCAAATTTCCCTTGCAACCTCTGGTACCCATTTTGGCATCTCTTGCTTACTTATACAAAAGTGTTTTGAAAACATGTCTGAATTAAACCCATTTTCCTGTCCCTCCTTCTCGCCCATCCCTCCTGTCTCACCTTTTCTCTTTCCCTTCCCTCTTTCCTCCAGTCTCCCCCTAAGGGGGTCACCATCCCATACCGACCAAAACCTTCAGGATCCCCTGTCATCTTTGCTGGAGGACAGGTATGTTTGATATATGTTTTTAATTTATATACATGTTTTTATTTAGATCATTTAATCAACTTACTGCTGGCTGGGAAGGGGGATGGGGGGTTCCTCTGAGAACTAACCTGTAGTTGATCTGTTATCTGTCCTGCTGTATTTTTATAGGGAATTTAGCAATAATAAACTCTATGATACTTTTGCCCAGCCTTTGGTTTTATGTTACTGTTATGACATCTGGTGGTTACTAACAGAAATAGAGATGTGCACGGTTATTTGAATATCTGAACAGATGTTAGTATTCAAATACTTGTGGGAATATTCATTTTTGTGGGCAAGAGTGTAGGGGCCTATTTTAACAGAGAAAAAGGCTTTTTTCCCCAAGTTAAAATATCCATGTTACATACAAGGATTTACCATGACATTTCAAATTATTAATTTAATAAAAACCTTTTCAGTGTAGCTATGACGCACTCCCATACGTCATAGCACAGTCTGCTTGCTCCCATTTCACTTGCCCCTCTGCAGCTTCAGCAATATCGCGCCAGCCTCTCTCCCTTGCGCCGCAGTGCTAAGGTTAAAAACTTAAGTAAAAAATATCCATAAATCCCACACAAATGCATGCTATTATTCGAATAGTGAACTTATTTCAAAGCCCCATCCCTAAACTGAAGTAGACCTCCCTCCACCCACCATTGTTACTGTTACTGGGAGAATGAATAATTTGGTTCCTTGTTCAAGATTTGGCTACTTTAAAATGTATTGAGAGCATTTAGAGACATAGACCTATAGGATCTGTGGGTGTTGAAGAAAAAGATACTCTTGTTTGGGGACATACAATGTTCAGGCACTGCACGGACACTATGGAAGCTGTAGTCCTGAGCGCAGAGTTAAATTGTTTCAAACCATTTTAAAACTCTAAATTGTTGTTTGAGATGGATGTACGATATCTAGTGAAAGTCTACACACCCTTGCAATGTTTTTACATTTTGTTGCCTTAAATTTCAACAACAAAAAAAAGATTAAATTGAGATTTTCCCCTACTGATCTACACAATATACTCCACATTTTCAAAGTGAAAGAGAAATTATAGAAATGTTCGGGGGAAAAAACAGACGTCTTGATTGCAAAGGTCTTCACACCCCTTTCTGTGGCACATCTAAATATGTTCAGGAGCACAGATAATTCGGGGTCGCTTTCTGTATAAACAAATACACGGATTTGACCGTTAAGCTATCACTCAAATGAAAGCCAACCCCTATCACTATGTAGAACTACCTGTGAGGTGGTGATTTATTGAAATGATCCAGTCCAGTTTTTTTGTATTTTTCTTTTGTATTTGCCATCTACCGTAAACTTTGGCACATCAACAGTTATATGTTGTATTCCCAGGTTCGTTGTGGTTTGTCTGTAAGAGCGCAAATGGTACATGTTGCTGCGGTTATTGTCCCAGTTTCATTGATTGCAATATCGATTAGAGTGATTAATTTGCATGTGCTATTACAGTAGAACAAGCTAATCAATTCCAGTTTAGAGTGGATGCTTGGCAAATGTTGACGCGTGTGCACTTTAAGGTACTAATTTAGCAAAATAAAAGTAATCTGAACGCAAGTGTGACATGTGTAGAAGGCATTGGTCTTCAAAATACACAACCTATTTCAGTAAATGTATTGTTTTGACACTGGACTATAAATCCATGACAACAGGAAGCAGCAACAGTATCAACTTGTGTTTTTAGGAATAACATTTATACTTTTAACATTCTAACACATGTTTGTCCTGTGTACTCTTGTGGCTGCAAATCGTGTTTTGTTGACAGGATACCTATGAACACGTTATTTTTTTTCAGGCGTACGCCGTTCAAGGACAACATGCGATACCCCAGCCAGATGTAAGTGCTGTTGTCACAATTTCTCCCTCCTGGTGTCCGTATCCTCTCTACCCTCTGTCCTTCCCCCAAAATCCTTACCTGTCCCTGCCATACTTTTCCGTACCTTCCCTACCTTATGCTATCATCTCTACCCTTCACCTCTCAATTTATGCCCCCCAGTTCCCTATCCTCTACCTCCCTGCCCTGCCATTTCTTTTATCTACCATTCCTAACATACCCTCCCTCCAACCAGTGCACTAGGGAAAGGTGTTAGGTAGAATGTGGGGCTGAGGCTCCAAACCCAGCCTGGTTGTAATGATATAAGAGGAAGGATTTGATCAGAAACGAGCCTCGTGGTGAAGAGATGACATTAATAGACAAATAATTTAGAGGAGTTAGTGTATTTGGTAGTGTATTAACCAATAACGTCATTCTCAACATTTTTATTTAACATAGCACTGGGTTATGGTTTAAGAAATTATGTTTAGGTTCACTATTGATCTAGTGTTATTGTCTTAACTATTACTGTGTTGATTATACCATGGCCTGTAGTTATGTGGGCCTGGTTGGTTTTGTTTGGTACGGGCCAGGAAATATCTATTCCTTCATACTGAGAACATGTAGTGTCACATCCATCTGCCAGAAGACTATAAGCAAACATTCCAAACTGAGTTCTCCAGAGCTACAGTGGAAAGACCATGGGGTACAAATGTATTAAGTATGATTCCACAACCCACCCAACACTTGTCCATTTTAGATAAAGAAAATAACATAGCTGGGTTGTGTGTTCATTAGTGCATGCAACAGAGTTTAACAGAAAGTCCAGGTAGTCCCTAACTGTTCCAGTCAGTTTGGTATGTAATGAACACAACTCCAACTACTATTATGAATGTTGTGGTGAATGAAATGGTTTCGGTACTTTACTGACCATGCTTCTTGTCCCGTCTCTTTCCATTCCTCTCCTCCCTCCCTGCCCCATCTCTTGCCCTCACAGTCTTCCTCTATCTCTCCACAGCTCACCAAGTTACACCAGCTGGCCATGCAGCAGAGCCCCTTCCCAATGGCCCCAAGCAACCAAGGGTTCCAAGGTACTAAGGACTTAACAATACAATAGTTTGTATAAAAAATTGAATAAAAAGATAAGGTTCTTGAAACTACTGCGCTCAGAATTGGTGTGTTGACCAAATTTAAAACATCAGCAGGAGTGCGGACCGCACTCAGTTATTTTATGCTTCTTTTTTTTTTTATTCGTTGAGGCAAATGGCAAAATGCAAATGTTCTGGCTGTCAGGCCATCGTTAGTGTGTCACATGGATAGAAAAAAGAACTCCTCGACGAAGTCTTTACCTACTGAAATGTCAGTTAAGATTTTGTTACATTGAACATGCCACCACAATGGCATTTACATATCATGAAGAGTGCCAAGTTCCTCTTGATCCTTGTTTTGTTTATATATTTTTGGCTTGTTGATTTAGGAGGGATGGATGCGTCTGCCCAAACTAGTTCCCATGAGATGACCATTCCAAATGATGTAAGTATTTCCACAGTGATGACTCTGACGCTCCCCTTCCATTTCCCTCCAGTGATTAGACATTTCACACTATCAATCGACTCCACTCTAATTGATTGGCGTAACTGAATTCCTGGTTCTGTCTCTCCTCTTGTTGATTGGCTTAACTGACTTCCTGTTTTTCTTCCTCCTAGTTGATTGGCTGCATCATTGGTCGCCAGGGTGCTAAGATCAATGAGATCCGCCAGATGTCGGGTGCCCAGATAAAGATAGCTAACCCTGTGGAGGGCTCCGCAGACAGACAGGTCACCATCACCGGTTCCACCGCTTCCATCAGCCTGGCAGAGTACCTCATCAACGCCAGGTCAGACACATTAGTTACACGCTTTTTAACCAACTACCATCTTTTGTCCTTTTAGAGTCAGGGATAAATTGACTTTGGGTTGCAAAATTCAAGAAACTTCCCCTAGATTCCTGGGATAGATTCCCAGTTGGAGGATTACCTCCCTGCATGTTCCCTCCTGATTCTGGAAATCCTCTAACCATGTTTTCTGAAAAACCTGAGAAGTTTGGGTTCTGGGAACTTTCTGGAATTTTGCTCCTGGTCCTGGAGCACCACAGTTGCTTGGTGCAGTAGGCATTTGATCCAGCCCAACGCAAACTAAAACAGAGCTGGGTTGGAACAAAAGCCGGTGGCTCTCCAGAACTAAGGTAGCCCAGTATTCAACCAAGCCCCCCTTTTTTTTCTTTTTTGTAGAACTGAGAATCCACCCAATCTTATCTACCCCACACCATGGTACTTCCTTTTGACATTTGGGTGCCTCCCAGTTGGTCTGCCTACAGTACAATGTGTTTGTGTTAGATGACTGCTTAACCCCCACCTCTATCCATGGCATGTTTGAGGGGATCAGTTTGAACAAGACGCGGCACAGAATCGCTGATCTTTATCACATAATGAGTAGTTATTCAGGGATGGAAGATGATTTGTAGATCAGTGATCCTGTGCAGTCCGGCTGGAACGTAGTAGATCTCAAACACGCACATTGTCTATTGAAACATGAGTCAGTCTTCTAATGATGTTTACTCATTGATGGCCACTATTGTCAGTTTTTCTATGCCTGTCACTCTCTCACACCCCTCCCTGACTGTCAGTCTGTGCTTAGGATTCCCCCTCATGTACCCTCCCAACCCTGAAGTCTACCCCTCACTCCTTCCATACTCACCAGCCTATCCTGGAACCCATCCCGACTGTGTGTCCCTCTTTTTCCTTCTTGTCTCTCTTGTTTCTACAGCGTAGAGTCCTCTAAATTCTCCTCCTCGAACCCTGAACAGACCCACAGCACCAGCCTCCTCTGCCCTCCTCTCTCCACTACTACCACCTCTCCTGCCGCTACCTCCTCTACTGCTTCCTCCTTCTCTTCTTCCTCCTGTTTGGCGCCCCCCTCCGCCTCCATCTCTCTGTCCTTGTTGGCTCCTCAAGGACCTTCTTCCGCTGACTCACCACTCCCACCCAACTCCCCTGCTGTCCCCTGTGTCTCCAGTCTCCTCAGTCTTAAGCCCCTCCCCCTCCTGGCCCTCCATGTTGTTTCCACTGGCCCCACCTCCTCCAGTAACCCTACCCACTCAGCCAATCCCGAGCCAAAGCTTTCCTCAGAGCTGGGCTCCAAGTCTAAGAGGCGAAGGCTTTCTCCGTACTAAAGCTACGGCCATAATAGAAACTACAGTACAGACGTGAAGTGTGTCCCAAATGGCACTTCCTTATATAGTGCACTACTTTTCACCAGGGCCCTCGTCAAAAGTGGGCTCTGGTCAAAAGTGCTACACTTTATAGGGAATAAGGGGCCATTTGGGATGTTGCCAAGCTTAGCGTTGTCTGTACTTGGTCCTCACTGCTTTAAACCTGGCTGTGCCCTATGCCACATGCTTCTTAACTATACAATTAATCAAAAAAATGCCACAAAAAAAGTTGCACTCCCAGATATGGCTTCTCTCCTCCATGTTCTTTGGGTCCACTGCTTGGTTTATGTCTCACTCACCCTCTTGAAGGTCCCTGATCATTCTACCTAAAGACTGCATCAGCATGGGCACGCTTGTCTCAGACTGACTTCAACGTTACTAATTAAAGCTTTTGGTTGGATTTTCTCTCTTACTGTAAGCTCAGGTAGCACCTCTCATGCCATCTTTATGTTAAGATCTCATGCTGTATTTCATTTATTTGAATATTAACTTTGTCCTGGATAATACAGTTGAAGTCGGAAGTTTACAAACACCTTAGCCAAATACATTTAAACTCAGTTTTTCACAATTTCTGACATTTAATCCTAGTAAAAATGTCCTGTCTTAGGTCAGTTAACATCACCACTTTATTTTAAGAATGTGAAATGTCAGAATAATAGTAGAGAGAATTATTTAATTAACGCCTTCCTGAGCGGTATGATGGCTGCGTGGTCCCATGGTGTTTATACTTGCGGACTATTGTTTGTACAGTTGAACATGGTACCTTCAGGCATTTGGAACTTGCTCCCAAGGATGAACCAGACCTGTGGAGGTCTACAATTTGTTTGAGGTCTTGGCTGATTTCTTTTGATTTTCCCATGATGTCAAGCAAAGAGGCACTGAGTTTGAAGGTAGGCCTTGAAATACATCCACAGGTACACCTGCAATTGACTCAAATGATGTCAATTAGCCTATCAGAAGCTTCTAAAGCCATGACATAATTTTCTGGAATTTTCCAGGCTGTTTAAAGGCACAGTCAACTTAGTGTATGTAAACTTCTTACCCACTGGAATTGTGATGCAGTGAAATAATCTGTCTGTAAACAATTGTTGGAAAAATTACTTGTCATGCAGAAAGTAGATGTCCTAACCGACTTGCCAAAGCTATAGTTTGTTAACAAGAAATGTATGGAGTGGTTTAAAAACAAGTTTTAATGACTCCAACCTGAGTGTATGTAAACATCCGACTTCAACTGTATGTGGGGTAGCTAGTTATATGTAAAGTGTTCATTATAGTGCTAAAATCTTGTGTCTATCTGCCACATGGGGTGAAGTTGGGCTTAATCACTATAATAGTTTGCCCTCAGGTATCATATAGCCCTGCTAATCATGGGTTGTTGGACCTTTACAATTTCAGGAAATTGATGTCCTCGTAATGCCTAGATTAGGACTCTTGAATCGAGCCATAACTGCTTCCTTTATCCTTTTGCTGGCAATCACTGATGCACTACAATTTATTAGCACTGATCAGAGGTCAGTGACTTTAAGGTGAAATGGAAGGACATATGGAATACACTCTTTGAAGAGGTTGATGTCAAGGAAACAACATCCTCTTATCCATTGATAGTTAATACTCCTCTAGAGGCTTATCTATTGGGTAGACATTTTATGAACTGAAAAAAAGTGTTGTGGAGGTTTGTAGAAGGTTAAATTGTGAAAAGGTGAGTTTGTCCTGTTTTATCGTTCTAATTTGAAACACACAGCATGCTTATTCTCTCCCCCTTCGATCTCTCAATGTGTCTCTCTCCAGGCTCTCCTCTGAAGCGACAGGACTGGCGGCCAACTGATAGAACACTCTGCATAGATGTGATCTGCACTAATCCCCCCCACATTTTACCTTCTGCCACCAATTGATCCATCAGTCAGTTCTCTCCTTTAAAGTGGTCAATGCAACTATCCAACTTAGTTTATTTTAATTATTTTTTGAAAATCATTTTTTTTGATCTGCGTTCATTTTTCTGTGTTTACATTTTTTTTTTTAAGGCCCTTTGAGTCCCAGTTGGATGTTTTTAATGATTTGTTCTTTTTTGTTGAAGGGAGAAAGTTTTTATCTTTCTTGACACCATTACAAGAGTATAGGTAGAGAAATCTGAATAGGTTTAGTTCTCTAAAAGTTTTTGTTTTATACAAATAACAAATAAATGTCCAAACAAAATATACTTTTTTTTCTTCTGCATTTTTAGCCCCCCCAACCCACCACCATCCTGCATCCCCTAGTAATTCTATCCATTGCAGAAATTAAAAAACTCACCTTGATTTGGTGATGTCACTTCCTGTTATGTCACTATGCTCGCAAAATAAAAGGGGGAATCTGTCACTGCTGGTATTTTCGGTATGACAAACAGCTCTAACACTACTAGAAGACGTGGATATTGCATTTGTTGAAAACAATTTCAAACTATGTATTCATGTCACCTTAACCTTTTTGTTTCTGTGTCATTCCTATTTTTCCAACTTCACTTTGCCCCCCCCCCCCCCCCCCGTGTGATCATATGTTTCTTCAATGGAGGAAATATTTGTTTTAACTACCAAAGGAGAGAAACTCCTGAACTATGACTGGTGTGTCTGTCTGTGAGTGTGAGGAGAGAAACTAAGATATTATGAATCGCTGAAACTAAGACAGGGCGATAAAAATAAATGAATTTCCTGCTCTTTGCTTTCTTTGCTCAAGTCATATTTAATTTTTTATTATTTGCAGGAAATAAAGTAACTTTTGTGCACGTTTTGGAAAGAAATGTAGACATTGGGTGCCACAACATTGTTAAAAAACGACAGAAATAAAGATGTGAAATGCTCAAACTACAAATTCTCGTTCTCTGTTGCTGCCTGTCGCGTGTGTGTGTGTAACTTTCATAAAATCTATTCCTTTTCATAATGGTCAATAAGTTATTCATTCTACTGGGCACTGAAGTTCATTGGAATGGTCACTGCTATGATTTTATGAAAACCTATAACACTTACCCAGCATTCAAATCTGACACCCACATTTCCAGTTTTTGAACAGTGATTTTTATTTGTCTTATTTGTTTCTTAAATATATTTATTGTACACAGATGCGATATAAAAACATATGTACTTTCAAAGGAACGAGGAGTCTGTTTTTGATTCAGCATATTGGAAACTAGCTTGGAGCCAAATCTGTTAGTGTTCTTCTGCACAAACATTAACGTGACATTTACCATAGGGACTTGGTAAGACAAATCAACATATCAGGCTAATCAGAAGCATATAAGAGCATCTTTCTCCAGTCACCATAGGGCAGTGGTCTTTTGCTGAATTGGCAACAAAACAATTCATTATTTGTCTCATCTACAGTCAGGTCCAAAATTATTGGCACCCTTGAGAAAGATGAGCAAAAAAGCTTATAAAACAAATTTAAGAGGACAGAATAAATTCAGAGATTTTTTTTTTAACATTGTTTACAAATCTATGCTTTTACAGAAAATACTAGCGGATCTATAAAACCTTACAGATTAAAGAACACAGGAGCTGCCATTTTATAGTTTATCAAAATGGAACCTGCTGAGTCATTTGATAGAGGTTGGAACGGAGGCTGTTTAAACATAGGCCTCTATTGCGTCCCGATGCTGCCCAAGTTCACACTTGCTCACTCCTCCCCATGGAAAATAAAACATATATTTGGATTGGTAGAGGGTGGTTCCACCATATTTCTTACAGCAGTCATTTCCTTTTAATCCAAGAAGGGAAGTGAACAAGTGCGCATTTAAGTGATAAGGATTTAGAATCGGGATGCAACCTTAGCTGACAGGAAAGTAACTATTTGCCAGACAACTGGATCAAACTAGTCTGCTGCTCATGAGTTGGATTGTTAATTATTGAGTGGTAGATTCCCTTTTTTCTATAGATTCTGTTTCTATGGGTGATTAAGTCCCTTTGATCTGAGCCTCATGCTCTGACTAACATCTGCATTTGGACAAAAATACAAGTACAACCCATACATACTATATTACAACCATGCTTTAGTGATCTGATCTAGTATCTTTACACTTGTAGATGGAAATGCACATGGTCGGTGACTGAGGCTTCGTCTCGAATGGCACTCTATTTCCTATGAAGTGCACTACTTTTGACCCAGAGCTGTGGGGATTAGGGTGCCATTTGAGATTTGACCTGAGGTTTTGTTCTCAATGTTATCCTAGTACGTAGTATTGCATTTTAATGCAGTATAAAGACTGCAATACCAAATAAATAAAATAGTTAATCTACAAAAACAAGTGCAGTCAGACCCTGAAAGAAAGGGGCTGTAGTTTTAGTTTACTCCATGGTGCAGCCAGGGGAATGATTCAGAGTTAGTGGACATATTGCTTGGTGTTGTTCTTTATCTATTATTGTTCTGTTCTCTTCAACCTGTCTTTAATGCCATAGAATTATTATTATTAGATTTCTATGCTTATTAATGCCCTGTCATCATTGTCATGAACAGCATCCGGTATCAGACCAATAGAATATCTGTTCAGGGCCAGGTTCAGTAGGCAAACGTTGAATGGTTCAGATAGAAATGTCATGAATAGAGCTGACATGATTTATTTGTTCTACATGTCAGAGAGGTATGTATGTTCTACATAATCTATTTGTATCTGAAATATCCACAATGTTGTGCCCTGCTGAATGCACCTGAGTTCTGTTGTCTGGTACAATTCAATAGCGCCCTCTAGTGGAAAACTTTAGTCAGCACCATTAGATGATACAGTCTCACATTTCAACTCTTACAAATGTTTGTTAATTGAATAGTGTCTCAAGAGGTCCAAATATTTACATACAGTTGATGTTACATTAAATAAAATACAGATTGTATAAAAACATTTAGACAACAAAATCCCTGATGAAAAACATTTATACATTTACATTTACATTTTAGTCATTTAGCAGACGCTCTTATCCAGAGCGACTTACAGTAGTAAATACATGTGGAAATGTAAAGAACAATGTAAACATAGATTTTTTTTCTCTAATACCCAATAAATAAATTAAACGACACTCAGTGCACAATCCTTGCGAGGAAACAAAAGATTTTGGACATGAAATAATCAGTACCAATCAAGTAAACAAAGTGCAGAATCCTCTCTGACAATGTTGACATATAATCTGAATGGGAGACTTTACATAGAATAGATAATAAAAGTATGACAATTTTTGGACAAAATATACAAGTAAGAAACAACGGATAGTGAAAGAACGGATAGTGAAAGAATCACTATAACATGTAGAAGTTACATCTGTAGTATGGTGTTGCAGAGGTCCCTGTAGGTGAGGTGAGTTGGCTTGTTTAAGTGTTTTTGCAAGGCTGGGACTGGGAAATGAGAGAAGGGAGGTTGAGGTGAGGGTGGGGGGGTTGGTTGGCTGTACATAGGCCTGTCCAGGAGGCTGGGGCTGAGTTCTGGGGGAGAGTGGGCCTGGATCTCAGTCTGAGGCTGTGGCCTGGCCTCCTCACCAGTTGGTGCTGGGGGGCCTATGGGGCTGGGGCTCTGTGCAGCCTGAGTAGTCCAGCTCAGCACTGTCACACTCAGAGTCATCATACAGGCCCTGGGGTGAGGTGGAGAGGATGGCAATGGGCATTACTGCATTGTGACTGGTTATTAATACAGTTTTTCCTAACCATTGATTAAATACATTTTTCCCTCATCAATCTACACACAATACCCCATAATGACAAAGCGATTACAGGCTTTTTTGGAAATTTTAGCAAATTATACTTTTTTTTACATATGTCACGATTACCAGTATCAGTAGAGAGGCAGAGTCAGGTGCAGGAGACAGAGGTCCGGAGTGATAGTGGTTTTTAATATGAAATCCGGGAACACAAGAAACCGAAAGGCACAGACCGCACATAAAATCAACTAGGGAAAACACGTTCCCAAACAAAAGACGCACGGGGCGCAGCCCGGTAAATATATATAACAAAGAGAGCAGCACTCACTAACAACTGTCCAGAGTTGACATAAAACAATCCCGCACGAAATCCTGAACTGAAAAGACACACTAAATAACCTAACTAATGACAGACAAGAAACAGGTGCGGGTCAGACAGACAAAACCAAAAGACACAGAAACATAGATCGGTGGCAGCTAGTAGGCCGGCGACGACGACCGCCGAGCACCGCCCGACCGAGGAGGGGCGCCACCTTCTGTGGATACTGTGACAACATAAGTATTCAGACCCTTTGCTACGAGACTCAAAATTGAGCTCAGGTGCATCCTGTTTCCATTGATCATCCTTGAGATGTTTCTACAACTTGATTGGCGTCAACCTGTGGTAAATTGCAAGTCAGAGCAAAAACCAAGCCATGAGGTCGAAGGAATTGTCCGTAGAGCTCAGAGACAGGATTGTGTCGAGTCACAGATTTGGGGAAGGGTACCAAGAAATTTCTGCAGCATTGAAGGTCCCCAAGAACACAGTTGCCTCCAAATGGAAGAAGTTTGGAACCACCAAGACTCTTCCTAGAGACCTCAGACTGGGACGAAGGTTCACCTTCCAAATGCAAAACGACCCTAAGCACACAGCCAAGACAACGCAAGAGTAGCTTTGGGACAAGTCTCTGAATGTCCTTGAGTAGCACAGCCAGAGCCCAGACTTGAACCCGATTGAACATCTCCGGAGAGTAGAGGTTGACCGATTAATCGGAATGGGCAATTAATTAGGGACGATTTCAAGTTTTCATAACAATCGTTAATCAGCATTTTTGGACACGATCATGGCCAATTTCATTGCACTCCATGAGGAGACTGCGTGGCAGGCTGACTACCTGTTATGCGAGTGCAGCAAGGAGCCAAGGTAAGGTGCTAGCTAGCATTAAACGTATCTTATAAAAAACAATCTTAACATAATCACTAGTTAACTACACATGGTTGACGATATTACTAGTTTATCTAGCTTGTCCTGCGTTGCATATAATCGATGCGGTGCCTGTTAATTTATCATTGAATCACAGCCTACTTCGCCAAACGGGTGATTTAACAAGCGCATTCGTGAAAAAAGCACTGTCGTTGAACCAATGTGTACCTAACCATAAACATCAACGCCTTTCTTAACATTTTTTACTTTTCTGGGCTAGGGGGCAGTATTTTCACGGCAGGATAAAAAACGTACCCGATTTAAACTGGTTACTACTCTTGCCCAGAAACGAGAATATGCATATTATTAGTATATTTGGATAGAAAACACTCTAACGTTTCAAAAACTGTTTGAATGGTGTCTGTGAGTATAACAGAACTCATATGGCAGGCAAAAACCTGAGAAGATTTCAAGCAGGAAGTGCCCTGTCTGCGATTTTGTAGTTCTGCTTTTGCTTGTCTATCGAAACAACAGTATCCGTGGGGTTTGTTGCACTTTCTAAGGCTTCCATTGGCTCTCTAAAGCCGCCAGAAAGTGGATTGGGGCGTCACCAGTCTCTGGGCAAAGAATAGGAGCACAGTTTGTTAGTGGACTGCCTGGTGACTCAGAGACTGGAGATGCGTGGTCCCGAGACCTCGCCATTTTTTCTTTCCTTCTTTGAATGAATACAACATTGTCCGGTTGGAATATTATCGCTATTTTACAAGAAAAATAGCATAAAAATTGATTTTAAACATCGTTTGACATGCTTCTAAGTACGGTAATGGAACATTTTGAAATCTTTTGTGTCGATATGCGCTCGCGCGTTACCCTTTGGATAGTGACCTGAACGCACGAACAAAACGGAGATATTTGCACATAACTATGGATTATTTGGAACAAAAACAACATTTGTTGTGGAAGTAGCAGTCCTGGGAGTGCATTCTGACAAAGAACAGCAAAGGTAATCAAATTTTTCTAATAGTAATTCTGAGTTTAGTGAGCCTCGACGTTGGCGGGTGTCTGAATAGCTAGCCTTGATGGCCGAGCTATGTACTCAGAATATTACAAAATGTGCTTTCGCTGAAAAGCTATTTTAAAATCTGACACCGCGATTGCATAAAGGAGTTCTGTATCTATAATTCTTAAAATATTTGTTATGTATTTTGTCAACGTTTAGCATGAGTCATTTAGTAAATTCACCGGAAGTTTCCGGTGGGTATGCTAGTTCTGAACATCACATGCTAATGTAAAAAGCTGTTTTTTGATATAAATATGAACTTGATTGAACAAAACATGCATGTATTGTATAACATAATGTCCTAGAAGTGTCATCTGATGAAGATCATCAAAGGTTAGTGCTGCATTTAGCTGTGTTTTGGGTTTTTGTGACATATATGCTTGCTTGAAAAATGGCTGTGTGGTTATTTCTGGCTATATACTCTCCTAACATAATCTAATGTTTTGCTTTCGCTGTAAAGCCTTTTTGAAATCGGACAATGTGGTTAGATTAACGAGAGTCTTATCTTTCAAATGGTGTAAAATAGTCGTATGTTTGAAATATTGAAATTATAGCATTTCTGAGGTTTTGAATTTCGCGCCACGCTCTACCACTGGCTGTTGAATAGAGTGGGACGCTCACATCCCACCTAGCCCAGAGAAGTTGTTTAAACCTGCATATTTAGTTAATATTGCCTGCTAACATGAATTTCTTTTAACTAGGGAAATTGTGTCAATTCTCTTGCATTCTGTGCAACAGAGTCAGGGTATATGCAGCAGTTTGGGCCGCCTGGCTCGTTGCGAACTATGTGAAGACTATTTGTTCCTAACAAAGACAGCCAACTTCACCAAACGGGGGATGATTTAACAAAAGCGCATTTGCAAAAAAATCACAATCGTTGCACGAATGTACCTAACCATAAACATCAATGCCTTTCTTAAAATCAATACACAGAAGTATATTTTTTTAAACCTGCATATTTAGTAAAAATAAATCCAGGTTAGCAGGCAATATTAAACTAGGGCAATTGTGTTACTTCTCTTGCACGCAGAGTCAGGGTATATGCAACAGTTTGGGCCGCCTGGCTCGTTGCGAACTAATTTGCCAGAATTTTACATAATTATGACATAACATTGAAGATTGTGCAATGTAACAGGAATATTTAGACTTATGGATGCCACCCGTTACATAAAATACGGAACGGTTCAGTATTTCACTGAAAGAATAAACGTTTTGTTTTCGAAATGATAGTTTCCGGATTTGACCATATTAATGACCTAAGGCTCGTATTTCTGTGTGTTATTATGTTATAATTAAGTCTATGATTTGATATTTAATAGAGCAGTCTGACTGAGTGGTGGTAGGCACCAGCAGGCTCGTAAGCATTCATTCAAACAGCACTTTCGTGCGTTTGCCAGCAGCTCTTCACTGTGCTTCAAGCATTGAGCTGTTTGACTTCAAGCCTATCAACTCCCGAGATTAGGCTGGTGTAACCGATGTGAAATGGCTACCTAGTTAGCGGGGTGCACACTAATAGCGTTTCAATCGGTGACGTCACTCGCTCTGAGACCTTGAAGTAGTTGTTCCCCCGCGGCTTTTGTGAAGCGATGGGCAACAATGCTTCGAGGGTGGCTGTTGTCGATGTGTTCCTGGTTCGAGCCCAGGTAGGGGCGAGGAGAGGGACGGAAGCTATACTGTTACACTGGCAATACCAAAGTGCCTATATGAACATCCAATAGTCAAAGAAAGGTATATGAAATACAAATGGTATAGAGAGAAATAGTCCTATAATTCCTATAATAACTACAACCTAAAACTTCTTACCTGGGAATATTGAAGACTCATGTTAAAAGGAACCACCAGCTTTCATATGTTCTCATGTTCTGAGCAAGGAAGTTAAACGTTAGCTTTTTTACATGGCACATATTGCACTTTTACTTTCTTCTCCAACACTTTGTTTTTGCATTATTTAAACCAAATTGAACATGTTTCATTATTTATTTAAGGCTAAATAGATTTTATTGATGTATTATATTAAGTTAAAATAAAAGTGTTCATTCAGTGTTGTTGTAATTGTCATGATTACAAATAAAAAATTAAAAAATCGTCCGATTAATCGGTATCGGCTTTTTTTGGTCCTCCAATAATCGGTATCGGTATAGCTAGCTGGTTGCTTGCTAGCTAGTTATCTCCCATGCCAATTTCTAATATCTGACATACTCGTAAATATGAAGTTATTTCATAATGGAAGTTAACTGGCTAGCAAATCAAGGTTTGTGACATTAGCTATCCCCAGTTAGATCATGTGTTTTCACTTATTGCATCTGCATGCTTGTTGCGTTCTCCCTGGTGCACTTGTTTGTTCGTGAGCTGGCTGCTCATTCTAAATAGTATAATCTAATCTGTTCAAAACAGTGGCAGCATGTGACATGCAAAAGTGAAATAAGTGTATTTATGCTGTTGTTCAAATGCACAGATCACTTTGAATATCTTTTCAAAGAAACTACCGGTAGTTTGAAAACTTGGCATATTTCTGTCATGCTGCTTTGTTGACAACTTCAACCACGACCACCCCCCACGCCCATACACCCAGCCAATCAGCGGCCGCCACTGGTCCCTACATAAGAGCAAAATCCAAATGTAGACCTATATTCTGTTATAGGGATGGCAGCCTTAATGATCAGAGCATGCATTATAATCAGGATTTCGGCTCTCATCATTTCTCGTCGATTATTGCTAAACATAACAGTTCTCATGGTAACCTTACCATAGTTCTAGTTGTCACGGTAACCCTTTGTCATAGTTCTAGTTGTTACGGTACCCCACCTCATAGTTCTACGGTTCCGAGAGTAACCCTGTCCCTGCCTACCTCATAGTTTTGCTCTGTGTTGAGCTGGGTCTTGACCTGGCGGATGGTGGCCTCCTCTGATAGGCCTTCGGCTGGGTCAAGGGTAGGGTCGGCAGAGATCTCCGACCCCTGGGACAGAAGGTCGTCGCTCTTGTCGTCCAGCCGCTCATCCGTGTTGGTGCTGACCACGTCGGGCGTCCCACTGTGGGAGTGGTCGCTGGTGTTGCCCTCCTCTCCGTCCGACATGGACACTGCTGACAGGTTCTCAGAGCTGAAGGTGGACAGGGACTGGCACTTGTTGATGCTCACTGGCCGACTGCATGGGGAAGAGAGGAAATAGATGAAATGATGGGGCTCTCAATAACTCAGACACAAGCTCTTTTTATCACACCAAGACGTTCTTCCTGCTGGACTATATACTATAGAATCTTGACTATATACACTATACTGTATAAGATGTATATTCTCACCGTCTCCGCGGTAACTCCACCTCACTGTCCACCTCCCCTTCCTCTTCCTCTGAGGACACACCACATCTCTGGAGGAGACATGGAAGAGATATGATGAGACTTAGAAAGGGATCAGCTTCATCTTACAACTATTTTTCTCAATTGATTTGGCACATTGTCGGAATGTTTTTAGGAAAAGAACCAGCAGACAATGCACTACAGACAAACATATTTTTTTCTGGCCCAGCATCTTTATTTTTTACAACTGTGGCAGATCTACCTGTTTGCGTGTGACTTGTTTCCGGTAGAGCAGTGCTGCAGGTGTGAGGTAGCACCTGGGTGACCTTATGATTCCTGTCTCCTCCTTCTCATCCTGGGGTATTCTCCCTGGGCCTCCCAGTACCGACCCCCTCCCTGCTGTCGCCCCCCTCCCACAGGGCGAATCTGGGCTACTGGAGAACGGGATGGAGGCCGCGTCCTCGCTGGGGGTGTCACTACGCATTGGGGTCTCTGTCTGATCGTCTGTCCCTCCTCCACCTCGACCTCCTCCTCCACCTGCAAGTCATTCATACCAACCAGCATCAGTTTCCTTATTTCCTAAACACAGAAGGACTATACACTGTAGATGTTGTTATGGTGTATTTATTAACGAATGTCTGTCTGATCATGTCTTGTGATTTATGTCCTGTGACTGAAGTGATGTAGACGATATATTATGTATGCATCCCAAATTAGCACCCTATTCCCTTTATCGTGCACCACCATAGGTCTCTAGTCAAAAGTAGAGCACCACGTAGGGAATAGGTTGCAATTTGGGACGTAACCTATATGTACGCCATGTATCCCTGTATATTACCAGCAAATTTCCCTATGGGACATTATTATAACTATTCATCACCTCCTCCCAGGCCAGCAGAGGCGCTCTGGCTGCCCCCTCTCTCCAGGCCGGGCTTCTCCTGTCCCTTGTGGCGGCCCTCTGCCTCCAGATCGGTGGAGATAAGGTCTGGGCTGGACGAGGACATCTTCTTCAGCAGCAGGTCATGTTGGAGACCTCTCAGGGCTGCGCTGGGGTCCAGGTGCTGCTTGCTGCTGGGGGGGATACATCTTTATTGTGGGCCCTGAAGGCCGATTTGAGGATAGTTTTATATAGTGTACAAAATATGAACTTCACTGACCAGGTGAATCCAGGTGAAAGCTAAGATCCCTTATTGATGTCACTTGTTAAATCCACTTCAATCAGTGTAGATGAAGGGAATGAGACCGGTTAAATAAGGATTTTTAAGTCTTGAGACAATTGAGACATGGATTGTGTATGTGTGCCATTCAGAGGGTGAATGGACAAGACAAAAGATGCCTTTGAACGGGTATGGTAGTAGGTGCCAGCACCACCAGTTTGTGTTAAGAACTGCAACCCTACTGGGTTTTTCACGCTCAACAGTTTCCTGTGTGTTTCAAGAATGGTCCACCACTCAAATGACATCCAGCCAACTAGACACAACTGTGGGAAGCTTTGGAATCAACATGGGCCAACATTCCTGTGGAACTCTATCGACACCTTGTAAATTCCATGCCACAACAAATTGTGGCTGTTCTGAGGGAAAAAGGGGGTTGGGGGGTGGGGTGCAACTCAATATTAGGATGGTGTTCTTAATGTTTTGTACACTCAGTGTAAATACCTGGGTGTGGAGGTGGTGTTGGTGGTGGTCAGTGACATAGTATTAGCCAAGCCCAGGTTAGAGGACAGGGCTGCCTTCAGCCCAGCCAGGTCTCCACTGCTGCCCTTCCCTGCCTTCCTGTAGCGGGGCTTGGCCCGACGCGACCTCCCCGGGGACGTGGAGCCCTTCTGGGGGCAAGAGGGAATGGTCACCTGGGTCATGGAGGAGTCCAGTTTGGGGAGGATCACCTCTGACTTCAACAGGTCTGGCCTACTGGAACACACAGTGAGTAAAGTCTACAGTTTCAGTACACTGAATAAATAAAGTAATAGTCAAGTCAAGAGAAATAGATGCAGCTACAGCCTTTCTCCTTGTATCCAAATAAACAATATACAGTGAGGGCTCAAACTGTACATGCTTACAACCAGTAATAATACATAATAACTGTATGCCCGGTAAGTGTTACATGCTATTTAATCCAAAACACATGTATACAGACAGGGATTGAATGTATGGGATTAGTGAGTGTGAATGGTTCAATGGTTTCCCCCTCAGTCTCACCTCTTGGTGTGAGAGGCCAGTTTCTGAGGTATGTTGCGTTTCTTGATGAGTTTCTCCATGGAGTTGGATGAGCGTTCTTGTCTGGAGCTGTGGTGTTTGACGCATACTGGGTACTTCTTATCCAGGGACTGCTCCCTCCTGGGAAGCACACACACAAACAACATCATTCATTAATTCATTACTTGGCCACAATAAACATATCACAAACGTCTGTATTATGTATTACATTATGTCTGCTATTCCCTCTCCCTGCATGTGTCTTTGGCAGATGAGCATGAATATTGTATACACAGGTCGATATTGATTGTAAGGTGTGCAACAATAAATATGATTATTACTTGAGTAGCTCTTTCTCCTTGAGTTCCAGCTGTAGCATGACAGCATTGAGCTCCATGTAGAGGTTGTTGGCTCTGTCCAGTTTCCTCTCGTAGTGCTCACGGATGTCCAGGGCATGCCTGAGATGGAGAGAGAGAGAATGGAACGGGACGGACAGGGTTAAAACACGCAGTACAGCTAGCCATTAATTTGATGTATGCAAAGGCGCAATGAACACAATTGGGAGCAACATCATCAACATCATTGGACAGCAATAAACAACACACACAGTAAAGCTTTTGCTGTATGTTGATATGTACAGGTGAAGTCGGAAGTTTACATACACCTTAGCCAAATACATTTAAACTCCGTTTCACAATTCCTGACATTTAATCCTAGTAAAAATTCCCTGACATAGGTCAGTTAGGATCACCACTTTATTTTAAGAATGTGAAATGTCAGAATAATACTAGAGAGAATTATTTCTTTCAGCTTTTATTTATTTCATCACAATCCCACTGGGTCAGAAGTTTACATACACTCAATTAGTATTTGGTAGCATTGCCCTTAAATTGTTTAACTTCGGTCAAACGTTTCGGGTAGCCTTCCACAAGCTTCCCACAATAAGTTGGGTGAATTTTGGGCCATTCCTCCTGACAGAGCTGGTGTATCTGAGTCATGTTCATAGGCCCCCTTGATCGCACACACTTTTTCAGTTCTGCCCACAAATTTTCTATAGGATTGAGGTCAGGGCTTTGTGATGGCCACTCCAATACCTTGACTTTGTTGTTCTTAAGCCATTTTGACACAACTTTGGAAGTATGCTTGGGGTCATTGTCCATTTGGAAGATCCATTTGCAATCAAGCTTTAACTTCCTGACTGATGTATTGTATGTACTTCCATACTTTACAGTTGAGATAAGGTTTTGATGTTGGTGTGTTGTGTCTTTTTTTCTCCACACATAGTTTTGTGTGTTCCTTCCAAACAACTCAACTTTAGTTTCATCTGTCCACAGAATATTTTGCCAGTAGCGCTGTGGGACATCCAGGTGCTCTTTTGCGAACTTCAGACATGCAGCAATGTTTTTTTGGACAGCAGCGGCTTCTTCTATGGTGACCTATTATTCTTGTTTAGTGTTTTACATATAGTAGACTTGTCAACAGAGATGTTAGCATGTTCCAGATATTTCTGTAAGTCTTAAGCTGACAATCTAGGATTCTTCTTAACCTCATTGAGCATTCAGCATTGTGCTCTTGCAGTCATCTTTGCAGGATGGCCACTCCTAGAGAGAGTAGCAACAGTGCTGAACTTTCTCCATTTATAGACAATTTGTTTTACCGTGGACTGATGAACATCAAGGCTTTTAGAGATACTTTTGTAACCCTTTCCAGCTTTGTGGAAGTCAACAATTCTTAATCTTAGGTCTTCTGAGATCTCTTTTGTTCGAGGCATGGTTCATATCGAGCAATGCTTCCTGTGAATAGCAAACTCAAATTTTGTGAGTGTTTTTGATAGGGCAGGGCAGCTCTAACCAACATCTCCAATCTCGTCTCATTGATTGGACTCCAGGTTAGCTGACTCCTGACTCCAATTAGCTTTTGGAGAAGTCATTAGCCCTAGGCTAGGGTTCACATACTTTTTCCAACCTACACTGTGAATGTTTAAATTATCTATTCAATATAGACAAGAAAAATACAATAATTTGTGTGTTATTAGTTTAAGCACACTGTGTTTTCCTATTGTTGTGACTTAGATGAAGATCAAATCAAATTTCATGACCAATTTATGCAGAAATCCAGGTAATTCCAAAGGGTTCACATACTTTAAAAAATATTTTTTTACCCCTTTTTTCTCCAAAATTGGTAGTTTATACAGTCTTGTCTCATCGCTGCAACTCCTGTACGGACTCGGGAGAGGTGAAGGTCGAGAGCCATGCGTCCTCCGAAACACAACCCTGCACTGCTTCTTGACACAACGCAAATCCAACCCGGAAGCCAACCGCACCAATGTGTCGGAGGAAACACCGTACACCTGGCGACCTGGTCAGTGTGCACTGCGCCCGGCCCGCCACAGGAGTCGCTAGTGCACGATGAGACAAGGATATATCCCTGCCGGCCAAACCCTCCCCAACCCAGACGACGCTGGGCCAATTGTGCAATGCCCCATGGACCTCCCGGTCACGGCCGGCTGCGACAGAGCCTGGGCTCGAACCTAGAATCTCTGGTGGCACAGCTAGCACTGCGATGCAGTGCCTTAGACCACTGCGCCACCCGGGAGGTCCACATACTTTTGCTTGCCACTGTATGTATGTATGTAGCTATGTATGCATGTAGCTATGTATGTATGTATCTTTTGTAGCATTATTTCTGTATGTTCATTCCCTCACTCACTCACTCACTCACTCACTCACTCACTCACTCACTCACTCACTCACTCACTCACTCACTCACTCACTCACTCACTCACTCACTCACTCACTCACTCACTCACTCACTCACTCACTCACTCACTCACTCACTCACTCACTCACTCACTCACATATTCATTTATCCGGCCATAATACTCTCCCTGTACCTGAGCTCCTCTTTGCGTCGTATGATCATCTCCTCATCCAATCTGTGTATACATGTCCCCTCAGACTTGATCTTTTTAAAGTGCTGCTTCACCTCCACTCGCCACTCCGCCTGCACCACAGACACAGCAACAGATCATGTGTTAGTTAAAACTCAGCAACACAGACCATAGTGTCTCAGTCATAACAGTCAGACAGACAGCAGCATAGACATACCATGTGTCAATCAAAACAATGGTCAAAACAAATCCATGTCACAGAGCATCTCAATCGTGCTCAGTAAACACAGTGAAAACATTCTGAAAGGACACCGTGGACATTTTCCTGACTGGGTATCATTCTGACCTGTCCCTCTAGCTGCTGTCTGTTTGTCTTGTCTTTTACAAGGGCAGAAAGGTTTTAAAGAGAGAGAAATAGAGAGAGTAAGTGTGTGTGTGTGTGCTCGCGTGCATGTCAGTCTATCATGGTCCATCTGTGTGTGTGTGTGGCTCTTATTATTAAGCTAATCAGCCATCCCTCATTCCTCTATGTCCCTCCCTTCTCTCTGCCTCTCCTCCCTGCATTTCCTCCCCTCTTGCCTGCTTCTCCTCCCATCCTCCCTGCTTCTGTCCCCTCCCTCCCAGACTCTCCTCCTCTCCCCTCCCTCCTTCCTGCCTCTCATCTCCCCTACTCCCCACCTCTCCTCCCCTACTCCTTGCTTTTCCTCCCATCCTCTCCTCCCTACCTCTCCCCCTCCCCTCTTCTAACTGCCTTTCCTCCTCTCTCCTCCTCCCTGCCTCTTCTCCCCTGCCCCTCCTCTCCACCTCTGCTACCCGCCTCCCTGCCTCTCGTCCCCATTAAAACAATCGGGAATTAGCTATGGTATAAGGATTCAGACGCATTGATCTCCTCGTCTTTGACAAAAATAAGAGATAACATGACTAGCTAGAAAGCTAGCTAACTGTCAGTGCCCTCCATATAGATCCTATTAAATTACAAGAAGGGCTATGTCATAAACCCTCAAAGTAACAGAGTGGGGTGAAAATGGTAGCCATATTGGTAAGGGAAAATTCAAACCAGTCTAATTGGAATTAATGGCAGTAGAGGCATAATCCTGATTTTACTTATGCAGGAAAATGTAAGTAAGGCATGTGATATCAGAAATTGTGTAATATAATTATTGTCAAGCTAAGATATTGTCATATAATTATAAACACAGTTTCTACGGGTTTTATACACATTTTCTGTATAAATAGCCTTTAAAATGTAGGATGATAAATGTCAAAAATGTGTTTTATTGGAAAGCTGTGAGTGCTATTATACACTGCTCAAAAAAATAAAGGGAACACTTAAACAACACAATGTAACTCCAAGTCAATCACACTTCTGTGAAATCAAACTGTCCACTTAGGAAGCAACACTGATTGACAATAAATGTCACATGCTGTTGTGCAAATGGAATAGACAACAGGTGGAAATTATAGGCAATTAGCAAGACACCCCCAATAAAGGAGTGGTTCTGCAGGTGGGGACCACAGACCACTTCTCAGTTCCTATGCTTCCTGGCTGATGTTTTGGTCACTTTTGAATGCTGGCGGTGCTTTCACTCTAGTGGTAGCATGAGACGGAGTCTACAACCCACACAAGTGGCTCAGGTAGTGCAGCTCATCCAGGATGGCACATCAATGCGAGCTGTGGCAAGAAGGTTTGCTGTGTTTGTCAGCGTAGTGTCCAGAGCATGAGGCGCTACCAGGAGACAGGCGAGTACATCAGGAGACGTGGAGGAGGCCGTAGGAGGGCAACAACCCAGCAGCAGGACCGCTACCTCCGCCTTTGTGCAAGGAGGAGCAAGAGGAGCACTGCCAGAGCCCTGCAAAATGACCTCCAGCAGGCCACAAATGTGCATGTGTCTGCTCAAACGGTCAGAAACAGACTCCATGAGGGTGGTATGAGGGCCCGACGTCCACAGGTGGGGGTTGTGCTTACAGCCCAACACCGTGCAGGACGTTTGGCATTTGCCAGAGAACACCAAGATTGGCAAATTCGCCACTGGCGCCCTGTGCTCTTCACAGATGAAAGCAGGTTCACACTGAGCACGTGACAGACGTGACAGAGTCTGGAGATGCCGTGGAGAACGTTCTGCTGCCTGCAACATCCTCCAGCATGACCGGTTTGGCGGTGGGTCAGTCATGGTGTGGGGTGCTATTTCTTTGGGGGGGCCGCACAGCCCTCCATGTGCTCGCCAGAGGTAGCCTGACTGCCATTAGGTACCGAGATGAGATCCTCAGACCCCTTGTGAGACCATATGCTGGTGCGGTTGGCCCTGGGTTCCTCCTAATGCAAGACAATGCTAGACCTCATGTGGCTGGAGTGTGTCAGCAGTTCCTGCAAGAGGAAGGCATTGATGCTATGGACTGGCCCGCCCGTTCCCCAGACCTGAATCCAATTGAGCACATCTGGGACATCATGTCTTGCTCCATCCACCAACGCCACATTGCACCACAGACTGTCCAGGAGTTGGCGGATGCTTTAGTCCAGGTCTGGGAGGAGATCCCTCAGGAGACCATCCGCCACCTCATCAGGAGCATGCCCAGGCGTTGTAGGGAGGTCATACGGGCACGTGGAGGCCACACACACTACTGAGCCTCATTTTGACTTGTTTTAAGGACATGACATCAAAGTTGGATCAGCCTGTAGTGTGGTTTTCCACTTTAATTTTGAGTGTGACTCCAAATCCAGACCTCCATGGGTTGATAAATTGGATTTCCATTGATTATTTTTGTGTGATTTTGTTGTCAGCACATTCAACTATGTAAAGAAAAAAGTATTTAATAAGATTATTTCTTTCATTCAGATCTAGGATGTGTTGTTTAAGTGTTCCCTTTATTTTTTTGAGCAGTATATGATACAATATCAATACTTGTTGCATTAACAACTTGTGTCAGCCATTGTATGGCTGTGAATTGACTGCATTGTTTGAATGGAATGTTGGCATAGTGGCAGTTAATTAGAACAATCAATGGAATAATTCCTGTCTGGCTAGCTAGCTAACAAACATACAGTGCGGATATATTCTTCAAATTCATTATTTTACCCAATATCTTATCACAGCACTGGCTAACCGTGGTTGACCAACTCCCTGACCAAAATGGCTGCATCATAAGAAGGTTTCATTCCCATTCTACATAGTATTCAATGTCCTAATTCTATGGTGCACTGCCTATCAGCTAGCTGTCAGTGTCAGTGCCCTCCCCTCCCTATTTGTTGTTGTTTCTCTCCACTCCAAGTGAAATTCACAACAACAATATGTGCCCACCCCCAATTCAGGTATATCTATTAGTAGCCCCTGTCATTATTAGGTGGTAGAACTAAACTAAGCATTTCTGCTGTTAGACAGGATTTATATCGATAAAGGGGTGACATTACCCTCTGGTTTAAGGTTTATGACATAAGCCACTCTAGTTTAATAGTGCATCTCTATGGGTACAGTAGAGCAGTGGTTCCCAAACTGTGGGTTGGTGACTTTTTCCATATTTTGTTATGTTACAGCCTTATTCTAACATGTATTAAATAGATGTTTCCCCCCTCATGAATCTACACACAATACTTCATAATGACAAAGCAAAAACCGGTTTTTATACATTTTTGCAAATGGATTACAAATACAAAACTGAAATATCACATTTACATAAGTATTGAGACCCTTTGCTCAGTACTTTGTTGAAGCATCTTTGGCAGCGATTACAGCCTAGCAAGCTAGCCAACGTTAGCCAACAGCTTGACTGCTGTTGTTAGGTCAGAACGCTCGGATCCACCCTACTCCTCGGGTTTTTAGAAATGTTAGCAAATTTATTAAAAATAAAAAGCATAAATACCTTATTTACATAAGTATTCAGACCCTTTGCTATGAGAATAATTGAGATCAGGTGCATCCTGTTTCCATTGACCATCCTTGATGTTTCTGCAGCTCGATTGGAGTCAACCTGTGGTAAATTCAATTGATTGGACAAGATTTGGAAAGGCACACACCTGTCTATATAAGTTCTAACAGTTAATAGTGAATGTCAGAGCAAAAACCAAGACATGAGGTCGAAGGAATTGTCTGTAGAGCTCCGAGACAGGATTGCGCCGAGGCAGAGATCTGGGGAAGGGTAGTGAAAAATGACTGCAGCATTGAAGGACCCCATGAACACAGTGACCTCCATCATTCTTAAATGGAAGAAGTTTGGAATGACCAAGATTCTTCCTAGAGCTGGCCGCCAGGCCAAACTGAGCAATCGGGGGAGAAGGGCATTTGTCAGGGAGGTAACCAAGAACCCGATGGTCACTCTGACTGAGCTCTAGAGTTCCTCTGTGGAGATGGGATAATCTTCCAGAAGGACAACCATCTCTGCAGCGCTCCACCAATCAGGCCTTTAGGGTAGAGTGGCTAGACAGAAGCAACTCCTCAGTAAAGGCACATGACAGCCCGCTTGGAGTTTGCCAAAAGGTACTTAAAGACTCTCAGACCATGAGAAACAAGATTCTCTGATCTGATGAAACCAAGATTGAACTCTTTGGCCTGAATGCCAAGCGTCGCATCTGGAGAAAACATGGCACCATCCCTACGGTGAGGCATGGTGGTGGCAGCATGATGCTGTGGGGATTTCTTTCAGTGGCAGGGATTGGGAGACTAGTCAGGATCAAGGGAAAGATGAAAGGAGCAAAGTACAGAGAGATTCTTGATGAAAACCTGTTACAGAGTGCTTAGGACCTGAGACTGAGGTGAAGGTTCACCTTCCAACAGGACAACGACCCTAAGCACACAACCAAGACAACGCAGTAGTGGCTTCGGGACAAGTCTCTGAATGTCTTTCAGTGGCCTTGCCAGAGCCTGGACTTGAACCCGATCGAACATCTTTGGAGAGACCTGAAAATAGGTGTGCAGCGAAGCTCCCCATCCAACCTGACAGAGCTTAAGAGGATCTGCAGAGAAGAATGGGAGAAACTTCCCAAATACAGGTCTGCCAAGCTTGTAGCGGCATACCCAAGAAGACTCGAGGCCGTAATCGCTCCCAAAGGTACTTCAACAAAGTACAGAGATATTTTAGTTTTACATTTTTTCTAAATGTGCCAAAATTTCTAAAAAACGGTTTTTGTTTTGTCTTTATGGGGTTTAATATACATTTTAGAATAAAGCTGTAACGTAACAAAATGTGGACAAAGTTGAGGGGTCTGAATACTTTCCGAATGCACTGTATACACACACATTTGCGGAATGGGAAAACGCTTTCAATGTAAACTTAAACGACTAACACCAAATAGAACATTTTTGCCCACTGAAGTCGGTTACGACGCCGAACTGCAGTCAGGTCAAGACCCTGGTGAGGACGACAAGCACGCAGATGAGCTTCCATGAGACGGTTTCTAACAGTTTGTGCAGAAATTCTTCAGTTGTGCAAACCCATAGTTTCATCAGCTGTCCGGTAGCTGGTCTCAGAAGATCCCACAGGTGAAGGACCCGGATGTGGAGGTCCTGAGCTGGCGTGGTTACACGTGGTCTGCGGTTGTGAGTCCGGTTGCACTTCCTGCCAAAATGTCTAAAATGACGTTGGATGCAGCTTATATCTGGTGGACATTCCTGCCGTCAGCATGCCAATTGCCCACTCACTCAGACTTGTGACACTTCTGTGGCATTGTGTTGTGTGACAAAACGTCATATTTTAGAGTGGCCTTTAATTGTCCCCAGCACAAAATTTGAGAGGAATAAGCTTTTTGTGCTTATGGAACAATTTTGGGATATTTTATTTCAGCTCATGAAACATGGGACCAACCCTTTACATGTTGCGTTTATATTTTTGTTCAGTATATTTTTCTTCTGACAGAAGCAAGAAGTATTAGCTGGTAGATTTTAGCTTTTGACACCATGTAGATGTGCATAAAGACAAAAACACGTAACTTTACTTGCCGAAGTCTGGTGGTTTATTCACATACAGCTAGCTAGCATACAGCCAAATATGCTCCTTGTTCTATCTGTGATACAGTGGTACCAAAACAGCACAGTATGAAGATAGGCAGAAACTGCTTCTCCAATAGAAATCCCTGATCACGCTTGTAGGCATTGTCAGGCAATGTTGGCTAGATAAGCTACAACACAGAAACATGCCTCCGGGTCTAACATTCATCTCGCACCGAACTGCGAATGTGCAGACCATCAAATCAAAGGCACTCCTTCGATATAAAGTAGCTTTTTTCACTGTCACAAGGTTGGAGTAATAACATGTTCAACTATTTTAGACATTGGCTCAACTCTAGGTTGTACCTTTAGATTTCAAGAAAATTAACAACCAAGGAAGAATTTTTCACTTCTCTCATTGACTTCTCAAAACCCCGGCCTTGTCTGCTTGGTCTGTTTCGCAAGTGTAAGCACCTCTAACTTTAGAATCTATGTGGCGGTACTGGTACATCCAGATACCTTCGAGTGACTGTGACCTACCCATGATGCTCTAGTGATGACCTAGGCAACAATAAACAAAAACACATTCCATATTTAGGCTAAGGCTAGTGTTCAAAAGATTAGCCATAACACTGGCTATGGCTGGTTCTGGAGATGGTTTGTCATAAGCATTTAGGGAAAACTTTGCCATCTAATGTTATCTCTAAATGGGTGTTCTTGTGTCCACTGCCAGTGAAAATCTGTGCTGCAGAGAGGTAGAGGAGGAAGCTTATGTTGCTGATTGCATTTCATTCTCAGTACATAGTCATCAATCATGCAAGGAAAAATGACTGAAAGACACAAAATGACATATAGTGGTTATGAGCCCTTTGTTGTTCACACAAGAAACCTATTTTCAATGATATAGCTACCATCACATAACACAAATGAAAGGGTAAATGGTTTATAATAATCTTTTAGCGAACTGTTCATGCACCTACACAGCATTATTAGTTATTCTACAAAAGAATAGCAATGGTTGTCCTGTAGCAGAAAGTGTATGCCATAGGATTAGGAATGAGTAATTTAATAGGATCTCTGTGGTGTATGTATGCACTGTACAGGTGATGGCAAAGTGCAAAAACGTGTTGGTGGCATGCTACTGACCACCCAGGTTTTGCCCTATATGTCTCAACCCATATGCCCTGTAGGCTATATGCAATGCTTACAGGCAAGAACATGAGAACATGGATGCTGAAATAAGTGGGTAGGTAAATGCAAAGTATGCTATGTTAGAGCACAGGAAGGCTTCTAATTATAGGGAGATTGAACATCCCTATAATAACTGAAATATCAATTAACCCCCAGTCAATCGGGAAATCTAACCCTGAGCAAAATAATAGTGGACTAGAACACACCTGTAGGCTTTCTGTAGATTGGAATAACTTTTATTCAAATTCAAAGTCTTCAATCAGATCAAGCATTAACTGGCGATAGCATATGTTTTGGCGGATGCTTTGTTGGTGTCAGAGGTGGAACTGCATTGGTCAAATCGGTGAGCAGCTGCTCTTGCGATCATTGTCAGGAAGCCACACACGCCCTACTCCAGTCAGAAGTTCAGAATGAGAAAGTGTAGGCTATATAGAAATAATTTCGCTCAAATAGAAAAATCATTAAAGGAAATTAGGATCTCTTATCCTAATCGAGGTGTTGAGCACATTTTATATTCCAGTGTTCGAACTTGTACACAAGGCTGCATGGGATTCTGTTAATGCGACTCGGTGCAGCCAATGGCAATGTCCACTTTAGGTATAATGCCGGGAGCCACTTGAGGATTTGACAGCTCTAACGCAGTTCCACCCTGACACCGTCAAAACAACTCTCTGCAGATGTTGGCTAAAGTGGATCTGATTGAATCGAGCCCTTAGTTTGCAATTGTGATAACAGGTTCTGAAAGGTAGGCAAATCGTTGGCAGAAAGTTGTTGTGCATTAGTGTCGTGGGTACCTAAGAACAAATGTCCACTTGGTAATCCCAGCGTGTGCAGACCAGGTTCCCTGATCCCATGTACAATGGCTTAAAACTAACCCCATTAGAATGATTTAGTGAGTCAAATTGTGTAAACATCTTTACTTTATTTGAAGGATATAACTATTTAAAAAAAACTGTATTTATTGCAATTACAACCGCTGCCTCAGCCTCTGTCCATCTGGTCTCATGCAGCACAGCAGTCCTGTAAAACATATGACACAAATGTAGAGTTAGTTCATTGAAGTTATTGTAGGTGGAATCCTAACTTGAGATCTATGTAATTTAACTTTTGTTCAAATCGTGATGTCAGTAGAAGATTTATGGCAGAAATGATGTGTTGATATGACTCAGCCCATTATGTTATGGCTCCAAATCCAACATCAACAAATCTTAGTGATAGGATTCCGTGACTTACCTTCACTATACTTGAATGAGTGTGTAGACAGCACTCTGGGCGCAGACATGAAATACAGAGGTATATTACAGTTGAATAGTAGCTCCAAATCAAACATCAACATTACCTAGTGATAGAATTTGAAGACACACTACCATTCAAAAGTTTGGGGTCACCTAAAAATCTCCTTGTTTTTGAAAGAAAAGCACATTTTTTGTCCATTAAAATAACATCAAATTGATCAGAAATACAGTGTAGACATTGTTAAAGAAGCAATAAAACTGGCCTTCTTTAGACTAGTTGAGTATCTGGAGCATCAGCATTTGTGGGTTCGATTACAGGCTCAAAATGGCCAGAAACAAAGCCTTTCTTCTGAAACTCATCAGTCTATTCTTGTTCTGAGAAATGAAGGCTATTCCATGTGATAAATTGCCAAGAAACTGAAGATCTCGTACAACACTGTGTATTACTCCCTTCACAGAACAGCGCAACCTGGCTATAACAAGAATAGAAAGAGGAGTGGGAGGCCCTGGTGCAAAACTGAGCAAGAGTACAAGTACATTAGAGTGTCTAGTTTGAGAAACAGACGCCTCACAAGTCCTCAACTGGCAGCTTCATTAAATAGTACCCACAAAACACCAGTCTCAACGTCAGCAGTGAAGAGGCGACTCCGGGATGCTGGCCTTCTAAGCAGAGTTGCTAAGAAAAAGCCATATCTCAGACTGGCCAATAAAAAGAAAAATTAAGATGGGCAAAAGAACACAGACACTGGACAGAGGAACTCTGCCTAGAAGGCCAGCATCCTGGAGTCGCTGGTGTTTTGCAGGTACTATTTAATGAAGCTGCCAGTTGAGGACTTGTGAGGCGTCTGTTTCTCAAACGTCGTTAGCTAGCTAGTTTATTGCATAAGCATTTCATGTAATGATGTAGCTAACTATTGTAGAAGGGGCACGTTTATAATTTGATCAGATAACTAGCTAGCTGAGAAGCTCTCTTTTACTTACAGTCTCGCCGTCCAGGTAGATGGTTGGAAAAGCATCTTCTTTGAGTCAAAGCCTCATTTGAAAGCCCAGCTCCACCGGCAAGTAATTAAAAAAGGAGTCCCGGGTGATATGCACATTGCAGACTGACACACATACAGTTTCTTACGACTCTTCAAAGCTGAGGAAAGTCATCTACTGGCAGTAAACATGAGGATGGAGACATCGGGAGGGCAACTCATACAAACTCCAGTCTTTGATGTTTCAACCAGAAACCCTGGACGCACTGTAGCCGCGGGGCATTGCACAAATGGACAGACAGACAAACGTATAAAGCTACAAAAAGACAAAGAGATACAGAAGTGAGACATAAACTTGGACAAAGCTACAAACAGACAAATGGATTTAGACAAATAGACCGATTGATTTATAGATATACAGTGCAAAATAGCTGTTCAAAAAAGCAGCAATAGCAAGTGGACGTCAAAAGGATGTTTGGCTCAGTCGTGAAGAGGAATAACTTTGCATGTGTTTCTAATTAATATTTTTTAAATTCAGGCCATGATTGTGGGTGGTAACATTTAAATAAAACCCAGCCCTGAAACAAAATGTAGGCAAAAAATGATTTGTACTTCATCTCATAGGAAAACACAACATTGACTTTGCAATAAGTGGGCAGTTCGGATTTGTCACTTCAAGCCCAAATATATCATACGTTGACTAAAAGGGTGACTTATTGATTTAAATCGTGCAACATCATGGGTAAGCTCTGCCCATTGTCTTTCAGCTCTAAAAATTTGATTTCTACTCGCATTGACGTTTTAAAGAATGAATAAGTTATTTCATAACTTGAATTACTTACCAATACAACTACATGAATCTAGAAAATACGTTTTGTGGGTAAGAGTGCAGTATTTATTTAGTACAGTGCCTTCGGAAAGTATTGACTTTTTCCACATTTTGTTAGGTTGCAGCCTTATTCTAAAATTGATTAATACATCTAGACGTTCCGCTAGCGGAACACCTGCTCCAATATCCAATGATAGGCGTGGCGCGAAATACAAACTCCTCGAAAATCCGAAAACGTCCATTTTTCAAACATATGACTATTTTACACCATTTTAAAGACTCTCCTTTATCTAACCACACTGTCCGATTTCAAAAAGGCTTTACAGCGAAAGCAAAACATTAGATTATGTCAGCAGAGTACCCAGCCAGAAATAATCAGACACCCATTTTTCAAGCTAGCATATAATGTCACAAAAAACAAAACCACAGCTAAATGCAGCACTAACCTTTGATGATCTTCATCAGATGACACTCCTAGGACATTATGTTATACAATACATACATGTTTTGTTCAATCAAGTTCATATTTATATCAAAAAACAGCTTTTTACATTAGCATGTGACGTTCAGAACTAGCATTCCCACCGAACACTTCCGGTGAATTTACTAAATTACTCACGATAAACGTTCACAAAAAACATAACAATTATTTTAAGAATTATAGATACAGAACTCCTTTATGCAATCGCGGTGCCCGATTTTAAAATAGCTTTTCGGTGAAAGCACATTTTGCAATATTCTGAGTAGATAGCTCGCCATCACGGGCTAGCTATTTTGACACCCACCAAGTTTGGTACTCACCAAACTCAGATTTACTATAAGAAAAATTGGATTACCCTTGCTGTTCTTCGTCAGAATGCACTCCCAGGACTTCTACTTCAATAACAAATGTTGGTTTGGTTCCAAATAATCCATAGTTATATCCAAATAGCAGCGTTTTGTTTGTGCGTTCAAGACACTATCCAAAGGGTAACGAAGGGTGACGCGCCCGGCGCGTTTCGTGACAAAGAAATTCAAAATATTCCATTACCGTACTTCGAAGCATGTCAAACGCTGTTTAAAATCATTTTCTCGTAAAAAAAGCGATAATATTCCGACCGGGAGTCGTTGTTTTCGTTCAAAGACTGAAAATGAAAACACGGAGTCGTCTCGTGCACGCGCGCGCCAGTCTCATTGTTCTCTGATCAACCACTTACCAAATGCGCTACTGTTTTTCAGCCATGGCCTGCAAAGTCATCATTCAACGTTCTGACGCCTTCTGAGAGCCTATGGGAGCGTTAGAAAATGTCACGTTACAGCAGAGATCCCCTGTTTTGGATAGAGATGATCAAGAAGGCCAAGAAATGGTCAGAGAGGGCGCTTCCTGTTTGGAATCTTCTCAGGTTTTGGCCTGCCAAATGAGTTCTGTTATACTCACAGACACCATTCAAACAGTTTTAGAAACTTTGGAGTGTTTTCTATCCAAAGCTAATAATTATATGCATATTCTAGTTTCTGGGCAGGAGTAATAATCAGATTAAATCGGGTACGTTTTTTATCCGGCCGTGAAAATACTGCCCCCTATCCATAACAAGTTAAATAGTTTGTATTCATCAATCTACACACAATAACCCATAACGACAAAGCAAAAACAGTCTTTTAGAAATGAAATTAAAAACTTAAATCACATTTACATTTACACTCAGTACTTCGTTGAAGTACCTTTGGCAGTGATTACAGCCTCAAGTCTTCTTGGGTATGACACTCAAGCTTGGCACATTCCCATTATTCTCTGCAGATCCTCTCAAGCTTTGTCAGGTTGGACGGGGAGTGTTGCTGCACAGCTATTTCCTGGTCTCTGCAGAGATGTTCGATCGAGTTCAAGTCTGGGCTCTGGCTGGGCCACTCAAGGACATTCAGAGACTTGTCCCGAAGCCACTCCTGCGTTGTTTTGGCTGTGTGCTTAGGGTCATTGTCCTGTTGGAAGGTGAAACTTCACCCCAGTCTGAGGTTCTGAGCACTCTGGAGCAGATTTTCATTAAGGATTTCTACACTTTGCTCCGTTCATCTTTGCCTCGATCCTGACTAGTCTCCCAGTCCCTGCCGCTGAAAAACATCCCCACAGCATGATGCTGCCACCACCATGATTCACCATAGGGATGGTGCCAGGTTTCCTCCAGACGAGACATTTGGCATTCAGCCCAAAAAGTTCAATCTTGGTTTATCAAACCAGTCCTTTAGGTGCCTTTTGGCAAACACCAAGCAGGCTGTCATGTGCCTTTTCCTGAGGAGTGGCTTTAATCTGCCCACTCCACCATAAAGGCCTGATTGGTGGAGTGCTGCAGAGATGGCCGTACTTCTGGAAGGCTCTCCCATCTCGACATTGAAACTCTGGAGCTCTGTCAGAGTGACCATCGGGTTCTTGGTCACCTCCCTGACCAAGGCCCTTCTCCCCCGATTGCTCAGTTTGGCCAGGCGGCCAGCTCTAGGAAGAGTCTTAGTGGTTCCAAACTTCTTCTATTTAAGAATGATGGAGGCCACTGTGTTCTTGGGGACCTTCAATGCTGCAGACACATCTGTGCTTCAACACAATCCTGTCTTGTAGCTCTATGGACAATTCCTTCGACTCCATGGCTTGGTTTTTGCTCTGAGATGCACTGTCAACTGTGGGACCATATATAGACAGGCGTGTGCCTTTCCAAATCATGTCCAGTCAATTGAATTTACCACAGGTGGACTCCAATCAAGTTGTAGAAACATCTCAAGGATGATCAATGGAAACAGGATGCACCTGAGCTCAATTTCGAGTCTCATAGCAAAAGGTCTGAATACTTACGTAAATAAGGTATTTTATGATTTTTATATTTGCTAAAATGTGTTTGCTGTTTTTGCTTTGTCATTATGGGGTATTGTGTGTAGATTGCTGGGGATTTTTAAAATGTTTATCCATTTTAGAATAAGGCTGTAACAAAATGTGGAAAAAGTCAATGGGTCTGAATACTTTCCGAAGGCACAAAAGTTTGCTAGCAAGTCTTTCACACTGGCTTTAGCCAGGGCCTCCCTGGGCAAGTCCAGGGGGTTGCCTAGCAGCACTTGCTTCTAACAGCTATCACGACAGCTCAAATGGCTTTGACAAACTACAATTTCAGCTAATAGGGAGAAGTATCTAACAAAATAATTAGCCAAATTCCCAATAACTAATCATAAACTATTTACATATAATAGAAATGTGGGTACATTTGTGGACAAAATTCGAAATTACTCAACTGTACAATGAAAGTTTAATTTCTAAATGGCCGTCCTGTAATGTTGCCGGCATGCCAATGTCCATTCTAGTGTTTAATTTACTTATGTACCTGATATTTAAAGTACGTCTCTTGTGGGGTTAGGGTTAGAGAGCAGTAATCTACTGTACTCTACTGGGCTCTACTTTACCTGAGATTTGAAGTATGTCTCCTGTGGGGTAGACAGCAGGTCAGCTGAAGCGATATCCAGATGTAGGAGGATCTGACGGAAAGAAGGTCTGTTCCTGGGCTTACAGCTCCTGGGAGCAGAAAAAACAACAACATTAGAACATGTCTACTTCTACCTTTAAAGGGTAACTCTCAACCCCAATTTCAGCCTTTGTCCAACCCCTTCAAAAAAACAAAATGCATTCAGGTGAGAAGTTGTGGGTGGGGAGAATTGCTCATAAATACTAATTTTGGGGGTGGGTATATGTAGTTACACCTGATCCCAACAATTTCTCACTAGCATACTTACCAGAAGTCCACTGGCATGCTCTGATAATAAAATGATGTGCATCGCAAGCAAATATAGCTCTGGATAGTTAGCTCACAGTGGTAATATGCCGAGTTCCTGACATTAATTGCCACTTGCCAATTCGAATACCCCATGCAGGTAAAATTTTTTTATTGTGGACTCACATTTATTGCGGTAATGTTTTGGGAAGAAAAGTGCTATCATCACTGTGAAAATGAAGATTATTAATTCAATCCAACCCGCATTGCAGTATTTTCGCAGTAGCTTTTTTTCCAATTTTCCAATTACTCACAGATTGGTCTTGGGTACTGTATAACAACCTACAACTACTACCACCCATCTCACAGGTATGCTTTCACTTTCAGAATTAGATGTGTGTGGGCATCGGAGGAATATTTTTAAATTAAATATTTAAAAAGCAGGTAGCTTGCGATCGACCTGTTGGAGACCACAGACGTAGAGGTGCCTCTACATCAGGATTTCAATGGTAGAGTTGAACCGCTGTGGGCAAAAAGAGCTAGATTGACAACTAAAAGACCAACAAAAAGTATGCGGACACCTGCTCGTCGAACATCTCATTCCAAAATCATGGGCATTAATATGGAGTTGGTCCCCCCTTTGCTGCTATAATAGCCTCCACTCTTCTGGGAAGGCTTTCCAATAGATGTTGCAACATTGCTGCAGGGACTTGTTTCCATTCAGCCACAAGAGCATTAGTAAGGTCGGCCACTGATGTTGGGTGATTAGGCCTGGCTCGCAGTTGGCGTTCCAATTCATCCCAAAGGTCAGGGCTCCGTGCAGGCCAGTCAAGTTCTTCCACACCGATCTCGACAAACCATTTCTGTATGGACCTCGCTTTGTGCACAGTGGCATTGTCATGCTGAAACAGGAAAGGGCCTTACCAAAACTGTTGACAAAAAGTTGGAAGCTCAGAATCGTCTAGAATATTATTGTATACTGTAGCGTTAAGATTTTCCATTACTGAAACTAAGGGGCCTAGCCCGAACCACGAAAAACAGCCCCAGACCATTATTTCTCCTCCACCAAACTTTACAGTTGGCACTTTGCATTGGGGAAGGTAGCGTTCTCCTGGAATCCACCAAACCCAGATTCGTCGGATTGCCAGATGGCGTGTTTCATCACTCCATAGAACACGTTTCCACTGCTCCAGAGTCCAATGGCTACGAGCTTTACACCACTCCAGCCAACTCTTGGCCTTGTGCATGGTGATCTTAGGCATGTGTGCGGCTGCTCTGCCATGTAAACCCATTTCATGAAGCTCCCGACGAACAGGTATTGTGCTGACGTTGCTTCCACAGGCAGTTTGGAACTTGGTAGTGAGTGTTGCAACCGAGGACAGATGATTTTTACGTGCTACGTGTTTCAGCACTTGGCGGTCCCGTTCTGTGAGCTTGTGTGGCCTACCACTTTGAGGCTGAGCCGTTGCTGCTCCTAGACGTTTCCATTTCACAATAACAGCACTTATCGTTGACTGGGGCAGCTCTAGCAGGGCAGAAATTTGATGGACTTGTTGGAAAGGTGTCATCTGATGACGATGCCACGTTGAAAGTCACTGAGCTCTTCAGTAAGGGCCATTCTGCTGCTAGTGTTTGTCTATGGAAATTGCATGGCTCTGTGCTCGATTTTATACACCTGTCAGCAACAGGTGTGGCTGAAATAGCCGAATACACTAATTTGAAATGGTGTCCACCTACTTTTGGCCATGTAGTGTATATCACTTTTGCAACGAACTGTCAAAATGAAGACCAGAATTGATTTGTTTTACTATATATAAGCCTAAAACATTTGGTTTTCGAAGAAAAAAGGTTTTTCATGAAAGCTACTCTTGTAGCTCTTGTTTATCTCCTCCTCAGTTACTGCCATGTTTATGGCCTTGCCTCCATGCCTCCCTCCCTTCCCTTCATCCATCTCTCCATTTCTCTACCTCCAACCCCTTTCCCCCTCCCTTCCCACCTCTCTACCTCCATCTCACCAGCACTGTCGCAGCAGTATTTTGAATCCATCTGGGCAGCTCTCTGGGACGGGCAGGTTCAAGCTGTTGTTGCCCACTCCCCAGATGATGGCCGATGAATCCACGTCTTTATACGGCACCTCTCCTGTTAGCATCTCCCACAGTACCACACCAAACGACCTAGAGGGAAAGAGAGAGAGACATCCATGAGCTCCAACTAATCTTTAAGACTAACCTTTCCATACCACCCTGCATCCTACTGCTGGCCTGCCTCTAAAGCTAAGCAGGGTTGGTCCTGGTCAATCCCTGGATGGGAGACCAGATGCTGCTGGCACTCTTCCCTCTAGTCTAAGGAGATCCCAGGATAGTGAAGGGGATATTGCCCTGCCTAGGGTGCCATCTTTCAGATGAGATATTATAAGGGTGTCCTGTGGTTAAAAAAAATCCCATGACACTTATTGTAAGAGTAAGGTTCTAAACCTTGGTTTCCTAGCCAAATTCCCAATCTGGCCCCTTTCAATCATGGCTACCAAATCATCCCTCTGATTCCCAATTGGCATATATCATACCTCACTTCTCCACCATGACAGCTGATGTGTGGTGAGTGTTCTTGAATAAAATGGTTTCCATGCATCCCCCTAAGTGGGTGTTACACATTGGTTGTGGAAGAGGTAAGTTTGCCCCCTTACTATGTAACGCACTTTTAGCACCTACTGAAGGAGGAAAGGCACTATATAAATGCAATAGATGATTATACAATAAATACTGAAACCACTCTAGTACACAAGTTTTATAAGACAACAAATCACTACCCCGCTTGTGTTTGTTTTTGTGTTTCAGCCTCTTTTATGTACCCACCATGCTTTTTCCAATGTTGTTTTCATCTCTGAACTAACACACAATGAACACAACACTGTATACATGTTTGTTAAAGTAGTAAAGGAGTCAGTCAGACAGCCTGTGTTTATGTGTGTACTGTGCTCGGCTGGCCGCCGATGCATGTCAGCACCGCTCATGAGGACTGTGAGCTCTCGTTCTCCATGGCCGACGTGAGTAGGAAATGTAAGCGTGTTAACCCTCGCAAGGCTGCCGGCCCAGACGGCATCCTAAGCCGTGTTCTCAGAGCATGTGCAGACCAGTTCAATCTCTCCTTATCCCAGTCTGCTGTCCCAATTGCTTCAAGATGTCCACCATTGTTCCTGTACCCAAGAAAGCGAAGGTTACTGAACTAAATGACTATCGCCCCGTAGCACTCACTTCTGTCATCATGAAGTGCTTTGAGAGGCTAGTTAAGGATCATATCCCCTCCACCTTACCCGGCACCCTAGACCCACTACAATTTGCATACCGTCCCAACAGATCCATGGATGACGCATTCGCCATCACACTGCTCAATCACATCTGGACAAGAGGAATACCTATGTAAGAATGCTGTTTATCAACTACAGCTCAGCCCTCAACACCATAGTGCCCTCCAAGATCATCACTAAGCTCGAGGCCCTAGGTCTGAACCTCACCCTGTGTAACTGGGTCCTGGACTTCCTGACTGGCCGACCCCAGGTGGAGAAAGTAGGCAACAACACCTCCGCTACGCTGATCCTCACAAGGATGCATGCTGGGCCTCCTCCTACACTCCCTGTTCACCCATGACTGCGTGGCCAACTCAATCATCAGATGACACAACAGTGGTAGACCTGATTACCAACAACGATGAGACAGCCTACATGTAGGAGGTGAGGGCCTTGGCAGAGTGGTGACAGGAAAATGTTTACAGTTTAAATCTGATCGCTTTGACTTTGTTCATCGATGGAATATAGCCTATGAAATTACCTTTTGTTTGGAAAATAAATGTTTGTTTTTACACTATTGGGGCTTTGGATTCCCTGTTCTGTGGTTGCTTTGGAAACGCGTCTGACTACGGCATCACATACAGTACCTGTGGCATCAAAGGCAAGTTTGGAATTGGATTACGAATTGCCTTTATAAAGATAATCAAGGACCTCAGCGACACAAGCCATGGCCTGTTCCCCCCACTACCATCTAGAAGGCGGAGACAGTAGAGGTGCATCAAAGCTGGGACAGAGAGACTGAAAAACAGCTTCTATCTCCAGGCCATCAGACTTTTAAATAGTCACCACTAGCTGGCCTCCACCCAGTACCCTGCCCTGAACTTAGTCACTGTTACTAGCCGGCTACCACCCGGTACTCTACCCTGTACCTTAGAGACTGCAGCCCTATGTACAGTCGTGGCCAAAAGTTTTGAGAATGACACAAATATTAATTTTCACAGTTTGCTGCTTCAGTGTCTTTAGATATTTTGGTCAGATGTTACTATGGAATACTGAAGTATAATTACAAGCATTTCATAAGTGTCAAGGGCTTTTATTGACAATTACATGAAGTTGATGCAAAGAGTCAATATTTGCAGTGTTGACCCTTCTTTTTCAAGACCTCTGCAATCCGCCCTGGCAGGCTGTCAATTAACTTCTGGGCCACATCCTGACTGATGGCAGCCCATTCTTGCATAATCAATGCTTGGAGTTTGTCAGAATTTGTGGGTTTTTGTTTGTCCACCCACCTCTTGAGGATTGACCACAAGTTCTCAATGGGATTAAGGTCTGGGGAGTTTCCTGGCCATGGACCCAAAATATCGATGTGTTGTTCCCCAAGCCACTTAGTTATCACTTTTGCGTAATGGCAAGGTGCTCCATCTTGCTGGAAAAGGCATTGTTAATCACCAAACTGTTCCTGGATGGTTGGGAGAAGTTGCTCTCGGAGGATGTGTTGGTACCATTCTTTATTCATGGCTGTGTTCTTGGGCAAAATTATGAGTGAGCCCACGCACTTGGCTGAGAAGCAACCCCACACATGAATGGTCTCAGGATGCTTTACTGTTGGCATGACACAGGACTGATGGTAGCGCTCACCTTGTCTTCTCCCGACAAGCTTTTTTCCGGATGCCCCAAACAATCGGAAAGGGGATTCATCAGAGAAAATGACTTTACCCCAGTCCTCAGCAGTCCAATCCATGTACCTTTTGCAGAATATCAGTCTGTCCCTGATGTTTTTCCTGGAGAGAAGTGGCTTCTTTGAGGCCCTTCTTGACACCAGGCCATCCTCCAAACGTCTTCACCTCACTGTGTGTGCAGATGCACTCACACCTGCCTGCTGCCATTCCTGAGCAAGCTCTGTACTGGTGGTGCCCCGATCCCGCAGCTGAATCAACTTTAGGAGATGGTCCTGGCGCTTGCTGGACTTTCTTGGGCACCCTGAAGCCTTCTTCACAACAATTGAACCGCTCTCCTTGAAGTTCTTGATGATCCGACAAATGGAGGAGGTCAAAGACCTGGCCGTGTGGTGCCAGGACAACAACCTTTCCCTCAATGTGAGCAAGACAAAGGAGCTGATCATAGACTACAGGAAAAGGTGGACCGAAAAGGCCTCCATTAACATCGACGGGGCTGTAGTGGAGCAGGTTGAGAGCTTCAAGTTCCTTGGTGTCCACATCACCAACGAACTATCATGGTCCAAGCACACCAAGACAGTCGTGAAGAGGGCACGACCACACCTTTTCCCTCTCAGGAAACTGAAAAGATTTGGCATGGGTCTCCAGGTCCTCAAAAAGTTCTACAGCTGCACCATCGAGAGCATCCTGACCGGTTACGTCACCGCCTGGTATGGCAACTGCTCGGCATCTGACTGTAAGGTGCTACAGAGGGTAGTGCGTATGGCCAAGTACATCACTGGGGCCAAGCTTCCTACCATCCAGGACGTATATAATAGGCGGTGTCAGAGGAAAGCCCAAACAATTGTCAGAGACTCCAGTCACCCAAGTCATAGACTGTTTTCTCTGCTACCGCACGGCAAGTGGTACCGGAGTGCCAAGTCTAGGACTAAAAGGATCCTTAACAGCTTCTACCCAGGGGCTGAGCCAGAGGGGTGTCTGGGGTGGCACTGGACACCCCTGACATCTGATTGGCCACCCCGGGTGCCACCCCAAAATGTAATTCGCTACCGGCAGTTTGATGCTGATAGACATCTCATTTCACCTCTTGTTGAAAGAAGCATTTATTTTGACGTTTGGCGGCAGATTTTTCAAATCGAGGACGCGGAAGAGAGAATATTAACTTTGGTTGGGAGATACAGAAGAATAAGAAGAACATACAGAAGAAGAAGAGGGAATATTTCCACAGCTCCACAAGCTCTTTTTGCAATTAGTGAAAGCATCCTAGTTGAAGTAAGTTTTAAGGTTTACCAACGGGTTTAGGTTTCCTGAACAACGCTGTGTAAGTTAACGTTAGACCTGTGGCTCCATTTAAAAAATATATATATTTCACCTTTATTTAACCAGGTAGGTCAGTTAAGAACAAGTTCTCATTTACAACTGTGACATGGCCAAGATAGAGCAAAGCAGTGCGACACAAACAACAGTTACACATGGGATGAACAAACGTACTGTAAATAACACAATAGAAAAGTCTATATACAGTGTGTGCAAATGTAGTAAGATTAGGGAGGTAAGGCAATAAATAGGCCATAGTGGCAAAATAATTACAATTTAGCAATTAAACACTGGAGTGATAGATGTGCAGAAAATGATTGTGCAAGTAGAGATACTGGGGTGCAAAGGAACAAAAAAAAATAACAGTATGGGGATGAGGTAGTTGGGTGGGCTATTTACAGATGGGCTATGTACAGGTGCAATGATCTGTAAGCTGCTCTGACAGCTGATGCATAAAGTTAGTGAGGGAGATATAAGTCTCCAGCTTCAGTGATTTTTGCAATTTGTTCCGGTCATTGATAGCAGAGAACTGGAAGGAAAGGCGGCCAAACGAGGAGTTGGCTTTGGGGGTGACAAGTGAAATATACCTGATAGAGTGTGTGCTACAGGTGGGTGCTGCTATGGTGACCAGTGAGCTGAGATTAGGCGGGGCTTTACCTAGCAAAGACTTATAGATGACCTGGAGCCAGTGGGTCTGGCGACAAATATGAAGCGAGGGCCAGCCAATGAGAGAATACAGGTAGCAGTGATGGGTAGTATATGGGGCTTTGGTGACAAAACGGATGGCACTGTGATAGACTACATCCAATTTGCTCAGTAGAGTGTTGGAGGCTATTTTGTAAATGACATCGCCGAAGTCAAGGATCGGTAGGGTAGTCAGTTTTACGAGGGTATGTTTGGCAGCATGAGTGAAGGATGGTTTGTTGCGAAATAGGAAGCCAATTCTAGATTTAATTTTGGATTGGAGATGCTTAACTTCTATGGGCTACGTGGGACGCTAGCGTCACCCACCTGCGGGACACAGCCAGTGAAATATCAGGGCGGCAAATTCAAAAACAACAAAATATCATAATTCAACTTTCTCAAACATACAACTATTTTACACCATTTTAAAGATGCACTTCTCCTTGATGTAACCACATTGTCCGATTTCAAAAAGGCTTTACAGCGAAAGCAAAACATTAGATTATGTTAGGAGAGTACATAGACAAAAATAATCACACAGCCACTTTCCAAGCAAGGACATGTGTCAATAAAACCCAAAACACAGCTAAATGAAGCACTAACCTTTGACGATCTTCATCATATGACACCCCTAGGACATCATGTTACACAATACATGTATGTTTTGTTCGATAAAGTTAATATTTATATCCAAAAACAGCATTTTACATTGGCGTGTGATGTTCAGAAAATGTATTCCCAACAAAACATCCGGTGAATGTGCACATCAATTTACAAAAATACTCATCATAAACGTTGATAAAATATATAACAATTATTTAAAGAATTATATACAGACTGCTCCTGGATGCAACCGCTGTGTCAGATTTTAAAATAGCTTTACGGAGAAAGCACATTTTTCAATATTCTGAGTACATAGCTCGCCATCACAGCAAGCTATACAGACACCCGCCAAGTTCGGGGTCACCTAAACTCAGAATTAGTATTAGAAATATTCTCTTACCTTTGCTGATCTTCGTCAGAATGCACTCCCAGGACTGCTACTTCCACAAGAAATGTTGTTTTTGTTCGAAATACTCCATATTTATGTCCAAATACCTCCGTTTTGTTTGTGCGTTTAGAGCACTATCCAAAGGCATAACGCGTGAGCGCAGTACCAGAGACGAAAAGTCAAAATGTTTATTACCATACTTAGAAGCATGTCAAACGCTGTTTAACCTGATATGGATAGGGGGCAGTATTTTCAAGGCCGGATGAAAAAACATACCCGATTTAAACTGGTTACTACTCTTGCCCAGAAACGAGAATATGCATATTATTAGTTGATTTGGATAGAAAACATTTGGAAGTTTCTAAAACTGTTTGAATGGTGTCTGTGAGGATAACAGAACTCATATGGCAGGCAAAAACCTGAGAAAAATTCAACCAGGAAGTGCAGGATCTGAGAAATGTAGTTCTTCTTTCTAGTCCCTTTGTACTCAGAATATTGAAAAATGTGCTTTCGCCGAAAAGCTATTTTAAAATCTGACACAGCAATTGCATAAAGGAGTTCTGTATCTATAATTCTTAAAATAATTGTTATGTATTTTGTCAACGTTTATGATGAGTATTTTTGTAAATTCACCGGGGGTTTTGGTGGGAATACATTTTCTGAAAAATTCTTATGTATTCTGCGCCAATGTAAAAAGCTGTTTTTGGATATAAATATGAACTTGATTGAACAAAACATACATGTATTGTATAACATAATGTCCTAGGAGTGTCATCTGATGAAGATCATCAAAGGTTAGTGCTTCATTTAGCTGTGTTTTGGGTTTTATTGACATATATGCTTGCTTGGAAAATGGCTGTGTGATTATTTTTGTCTATGTACTCTCCTAACATAATCTAATGTTTTGCTTTCGGTGTAAAGCCTTTTTGAAATCGGACAACGTGGTTGGATTCAGGAGAGGTTTATCTTTGAAATGGTGTAAAATAGTTGAATGTTTTAAAAATTGAAATTATTGGATTTTTGAGGTTTTTGTATTTCGCGCCATGCGATCCCATTGGCTGTTAGCTAGGGGTTTCGCTAGCGGAACGCCTAGATGTAAAAGGTTAAAATCCATCTTTATGGTATTTTTTGCGTAAAATTGCGATAATATTCCAACCGGACAATAGCGTATTCATTCAAGGAGAAAAAGAAGGAACAGCGCGCTCACAGGATCGAGCATATCCAATCCCTTTGTTGCCAGGCAGTCCACTCAGTAACTGAGCTCCTATTATCTGCCCAGTGACAGGACAATGCTCAAACCACTTTCTGAAGGCTTTTGACAGCCAATGGAAGCCTTAGGAAGTGCAATGTAACCCCACAGATACTGTAGTTTCGAAAGGGACTAGAAAGAATAACTACAATTCTCAGATCCTCCACTTCCTGGTTGACTTTTTCTCGGGTTTTTGCCTGCCATATGAGTTAACTACACATGGTTGATGATATTACTAGTTTATCGAGCCTGTCCTGCATTGCATATAATCGCTTAGGTACACGTTGCTCCAACCATAAACATCAATGTCTTTCTTAAAATCAATACACAAGTGTATATTTTTAAACCTGCATATTTAGTTAATATTGCCTGCTAACATGAATTTCTTTTAACTAGGGAAAATGTGTCACTTCTCTTGCAAACAGAGTCAGGGTATATGCAGCAGTTTGGTCCGCCTGGCTCGTTGCGAACTGTGAAGACTATTTCTTCCTAACAAAGACAGCCGACTTCGCCAAACGGGGGATGATTTAACAAAAGCGCATTTGCAAAAAAAGCACAATCGTTGCACGACTGTACCTAACCATAAACATCAATGCCTTTCTTAAAATCAATACACAGAAGTATATATTTTTAAACCTGCATATTTAGCTAAAAGAAATCCAGGTTAGCAGGCAATATTAACCAGGTGAAATTGTGTCATTTTGCGTTCATTGCACGGAGTCAGGGTATATGCAAGTTTGGGCCGCCTGGCTCGTTGCGAACTAATTTGCCAGAATTTTACGTAATTATGACATAACATTGAGGGTTGTGCAATGTAACAGGAATAACGTTTTGTTTTCGAGATGATAGTTTCCGGAATCGACCATATTAATGACCTAAGGCTCGTGTTTCTGTGTGTTATTATGTTATAATTAAGTCTATGATTTGATAGAGCAGTCTGACTGAGCGATGGTAGGCAGCAGCAGGCTTGTAAGCATTCATTCAAAATAGCACTTTCGTGCATTTTGCCAGCAGCTCTTCGCAATGCATTGCGCTGTTTATGACTTCAAGCCTGTCAACTCCCAAGACGAGGCTTGTGTAACCCATGTGAAATGGCTAGCTAGTTAGCCGGGTGCGCGCTAATAGCGTTTCAAACGTCACTCGCTCTGAAACTTGGAGTAGTTGTTTCCCCTTCCTCTACATGGGTAACGCTGCTTCGAGGCTGGCTGTTATCGATGTGTTCCTGGTTCAAGCCCAGGTAGGAGCGAGGAGAGGGACGGAAGCTATACTGTTACACTGGCAATACTAAAGTGCCTATAAGAACATCCAATAGTCAAAGGTATATGAAATACAAATGGTATAGAGAGAAATAGTCCTATAATTCCTATAATAACTACAACCTAAAACTTCTTACCTGGGAATATTGAAGACTCATGTTAAAAGGAACCACCAGCTTTCATATGTTCTCATGTTCTGAGCAAGGAACTTAAACGTTAGCTTTTTTACATGGCACATATTGCACTTTTACTTTCTTCTCCAACACTTTGTTTTTGCATTATTTAAACCAAATTGAACATGTTTCATTATTTATTTGAGGCTAAATTGATTTTATTGATGTATTATATTAAGTTAAAATAAGTGTTCATTCAGTATTGTTGTAATTGTCATTATTACAAATAAATAAATACAATTAATAATAAAAATCGGTGATTAATCGGTGTCGGCTGATTTTGGTCCTCCAATAATCGGTATCGGTATCGGCGTTGAAAGATCATAAGCGGTCGACCTCTACTCAGAACTGCTGGAAGCATGTCCCTTAGATTACGGCATGCAGATGTATCTGCATGCCCACCTTACATCCGTAAGTCTCTGTAGTTCCCTGGGCTGCTGCTGTGGATACAGCTCTTTATGAACTGCAAGCCACTTGAGGTGAACTTACGAGCCAGATACAAAGTTATAAAGCTTCTGCAGGAGAGCAAAAAAGTTAACTGCCTCAGGCACTAATTTTACAGCATCGACAAGAACCAAATTGAATGTGCATTACAGTGCACATAAAATGCAAATCTTGCACTGTTTTTAAACCGTGCAGACACACCAGAATGCTTTCCACTCATGACGGATGCACCATCATAGCCTTGCCCCACAAGATTATTTCTGTAGTCCAGACCATGTTTTTCAAGGCAATCAATTATCATTTTTGTGAGACTTGCTGCATCTAAGCTTTCAGCTGACTGAAAGTGCGAAAAGCTTTTGTGGATGGCCCCGTTGTAATAGTACCTCACAACTAAAGACATTTGTTCTTTTTTTCTTTAAATCTTTGGTTTCATCTGCAATTACACAAAAACGTAACTTTCTTTTACTTCTCTTATTATTTCACTTTGTACCATCTCAGCTAAGCCCTCAAGAACTTTGTTCTGGATTTGGTGGCTTGTGTACTTAGCATTGCCACATGCATTCATCCTTTTCTCTATGAGAGGGACATGCTTTGCTATTTCTTCTAAGATTGTCAAAAAATTACCCTTGTTGTGAGAGTCATCAGACTCTCGATGACCTCTCTGCACTATATTTTGAGTGGCAGTTAATAGAAGCACATCTGCAATTGTTTGTAAGTACAGTTGTCCTCCACTTTCTTTTTACGGTCCTCATTTATGACATCTAACATTGAGTTGCTGTCAATAGCCCTTTTATGCTGATTCCAAGCATACCTAGCATTGATATGATGCACTGCCTTCGAATGGAGCTTAAACCCAGAATCTTTAAACAGTGCCTTTTTCCAGTTACAAAAACCTGACTGTGATGTGAAGGCAGATTCAGGTGTATTGGGCAGAGAAAAATGTCTACAGGTGAAGCAATAAGTCGAATCTTCAAGCCATGAATTGTCCTTATACCAGGAGCTGTTGAAAGCCCTTTTCTTAGTACCATGCTGAGTTCTGGGAAATGTTTTCAAACAGGGTTGTACAGGACCCTCTTCTCTGGATCTTGACATTTCTGAAATACACGTTAAATAATGTGTCATATCTCTATGGAAATGTATAATTAAGGGATCAACAAGATTAACAGCTGCTAACTAAAATGTGTAGTTTAAAGTATAGGCCTGGCCTACCATTGGGTCCTTTTGGAACAGAAGTATGATATCCCTCCCTTTCTTTTCATGTTTAATTGACCCTATGCAAAAATAAGACAGTCTATGGTTACATCTAAGCATCCAATTACCCACATATTAGTCCAAAAACCTGAGAAGATTCCTTACAGGAAGTGCCCTCTCTGACCATTCCTTGGCCTTCTACACTCTCTTTATTGAAAACTGAGGATCTCTGCTGTAACGTGACACTTCCTACGGCTCCAATAAGCTCTCAGAAGGCGGCAGAATGTTGAATGGGGACTTTGCAGGCCATGGCTGAAAAACAGTAGCGCATTTGGATAGTGGTCGATCAGAGAACAATGAGACTGGGGGCGCGTGCACGAGCCGACACCATGTTTTTATTTTGTTCGTCTTTGAATGAAAACAGGGTTTCCCGGTCGGAATATTATCGCTTTTTTACGAGAAAAATCGCATAAAAATCGATTTTAAACAGCGGTTGACATGCTTCGAAGTACGGTAATGGAATATTTAGAATTTCTTTGTCACGAAACGCGTCGGGCGCGTCACCCTTCGTCACCCTTCGGATAGTGTCTTGAACGCACAAACAAAACAGAGGATATTTGAACATAACTATGGATTATTTTGAACCAAACCAACATTTGTTATTGAAGTAGAAGTCCTGGGAGTGCATTCTGACGAAGAACAGCAAAGGTAATCCAATTTTTCTTATAGTAAATCTGAGTTTGGTGAGGGCCAAACTTGGTGGGTGTCAAAATAGCTAGCCCGTGATGGCGAGCTATCTACTCAGAATATTGCAAAATGTGCTTTCACCGAAAAGCTATTTTAAAATCGGACACCGCGATTGCATAAAGGAGTTCTGTATCTATAATTCTTAAAATAATTGTTATGTTTTTTGTGAACGTTTATCGTGAGTAATTTACTAAATTCACCGGAAGTTTGCGGTGGGTATGCTAGTTCTGAACGTCACATGCTAATGTAAAAAGCTGGTTTTTGATATAAATATGAACTTGATTGAACAAAACATGCATGTATTGTATAACATAAAGTCCTAGGAGTGTCATCTGATGAAGATCATCAAAGGTTAGTGCTGCATTTAGCTGTGGTTTGGGTTTATGTGACATTATATGCTAGCTTGAAAAATGGGTGTCTGATTATTTCTGGCTGGGTACTCTGCTGACATAATCTAATGTTTTGCTTTCGTTTGAAATCGGACAGTGTGGTTAGATTAACGAGAGTCTTGTCTTTAAAATTGTGAAAAATAGTCATATGTTTGAGAAATTGAAGTAATAGCATTTCTAAGGTATTTGAATATCGCGCCACGGGATTCCACTGGCTGTTGAGTAGGTGGGACGATTTCGTCCCACATACCCTAGAGAGGTTAACCGTAAGGTTGCAAGATTGAATCCCTGAGCTGACAAGGTAAAAATCATCATTCTGCCCCTGAACAAGGCAGTTAACCCAACGTTCCTAGGCCATCATTGAAAATAAGAATGTGTTCTTAACTGACTTGCCTAGTTAAATAAAGGTGTAAAAAATAATAATAATAATAATAATTGGGCCAAATCGGCGGCCAAAAATACCAATTTCTGATTGTTATGAAAACTTGAAATCGGCCCTAATTAATCGGCATTCCGATTAATTGGTAGACCTCTACTTCACACAGTTCGCAACGAGCCAGGCGGCCCAAACTGCTCTATATACCCTGACTCTGTTGCACAGAACGCAAGAGAAGTGACACAATTTCCCTAGTTAAAAGAAATTTATGTTAGCAGGCAATATTACATTTTAGGCATTTAGCAGACGCTCTTATCCAGAGCGAATTTCAGTAGTGAATGCATACATTTCATTTCATGCATTTCTTTTTTTGTACTGCCCCCCCTCGTGGGAATCGAACCCACAACCCTGGCATTGCACACACCATGCTGGCATTACAAACACCATGCTCTACCAACTGAGCCACAGGGAAGCTAATTGGTAACATTATGTATTCATAGTCCATTTGTGTCAGGAGAAAATGTGAATGTGATCAAATTTAGTTTATATTAAAAATTGGGCTGGCTAGGCTGCCTATACGTTTTTTATCCAAAATTATTAAGTGGAATTAATCAGTCAACATAATAGTGATGACAGATGTGAGTAAATGTTTTATAAGCCCTACAGTTGCATTGGCCTGCATGATGCAAACATGCATAAAGCAAGCTCAGCCCTGTGAGTTATATTGTCTACCAGTTGTTGTCTGTGTCTGGGTAGAGGAAATCCCCCTCCTAATCTTGTCTAAATATAATTTATACAAACAAATTTAAGGTAGCTGCAGTTTGACAGGGTTTTCATCCCCCCCAGGGGAGGAACTGGGGTAAGAAGAAATACAGCAAGAAAACAAATTAAACGTGCATTATCTAGCTAGCTAGTAATTAACAATATATTACAATATTCTAGAAGTGTTAAATAGCTAGCGCTATCTCGACAATTTGCAAAGAACATAGCTAACGTTAACGTCGCTAGCTATGTTGGCTATAAAGTCGTTACGCCTTAGCTAGCTAACGTAGCTACCTAATTTACCGGTCGCGCAGGCCCTCTACCACCGTCTCTCCTATCATGGACGACACCTTCTCCTCCAGCTGGTCCACATGAATGGTCTCTCAGCACCACTACATTTTTACGGCGTCACTGTCCCTTGCTATACCCTCGACGGTCTATGCAGTGAGCCCGCAGTTACCAAGTCTCTCCAACGGGAATCTTTTCCTGGCTGCTATTTCCTCCACCATCACTTCAAGCTCTTGTTTGCTGAAGTTTTTATTGCGCTTTCCTTGGTTATCCATTTTTGATTTTGATGTACAGTAGCTAACGTTAGTCTGGCTATAATGTGTGAAAAATAACGTTTTTTGTGTGTGTGTGTGTGTGTGTGTGTGTATAAAGGGTTCGCGAGCCAACTAAAACATTTTTATTCTCGAGACAAAGCAAAAAAATAAATGTAATAAAATGTAAATATCAACACTTTATTATAGTGGGCCAAATCCTATCATCCCTGTCACATAGGCTTATTTATTAGTTTAAAGCACGTCACTAATGCCAATGCCACATAAGATATTTACGAAGTTCCTAAGAAAACTACGAATTCCCGAAGAACAATTTGAGGAATTGCATTTACGAACTATCTTATGAACTTCTTATTTTTTGTCTTAAGCAGCTTCTTAAGATTTTTCGTAAGTAATGTTTTGTGAATCCGGCCCTTGGTCCCATCATAGCCCATATAAAACCTTTTTTTACAACTGATTAATCACTGTCATACCTTATAGGGTCCAGAGTTTTCCTACTTAGGTTAACATATAAGGAAAAGTTTTTAGGGTCCAGGGGGTAAAAATTGCCCCACTGCTCTGGGACCTATGGTGCCACCAGTCTGCTTGCATATGTCAGTTATCGTCAGGTATGTGGAGGATCAGGGCTTTATTCAGGAATGTTTCTTGGGCTACTTTGTTGTGTCAAGTGGGCGAGATGCACAGTCTGTGTTTGACTTTATGAATTTTGAAATGTCTAAGTTTAACATCATAGAGAAGCTTATTGTCCAAACCGACGATGGTGCAGCTGTAATGGAATGTATCTGCTATTTGTATTTACAGCTAAGTCCCCTCCTGTTCCCTGATTTAAGAGGTGATGACCACTCCACTACCATTGTCAACTCTCTCCTGACATGAACTGAAGCCACTTCTCATGTGCCCGCTCATCCACTGGTTTCCCCTCCATGCACTGTGAGTACCCCTATCAATTTTCTCTCCTTACTGTATGTAGAGTCAATCACAAACACAAAAACAATCACATTATTACACATCAGTGATGTTACTCCTTGCTTGGACTAACTCATTCTTAGCTCTTTTGTCTAACTGTGTAGCTAACTGCATTAGCATCGAATAGCCCCCTCGATATGCAACTTTTCAGGGAAGTCAGGAACCAATATATACAGTCAGTTAGGAAAGCAAAGGCTAGCTTTTTCAAACATAAATTTGCATCCTGTAGCACTAATTCCAAAAAGTTTTGGGACACTGTAAAGTCCATGGAGAATAAGAGCACCTCCTCCCAGCTGCCCACTGCACTGAGGCTAGGAAACACTGTCACCACCGATAAATCTACGATAATTGAGAATGTCAGTATTTTTCTACGGCTGGCCATGCCTTCCACCTGGCTACCCCTACCCCGGCCAACAGCTCTGCACCCCCCGCAGCAACTTGCCCAAGCCCTCCCCCCGCTTCTCCTTCACCCAAATCCAGATAGCTGATGTTCTGAAAGAGCTGCAAAATCTGGACCCCTACAAATCAGCTGGGCTAGACAATCTGGACCCTCTCTTTCTAAAATTATCCGCCAGAAGTGTTGCAACCGCTATTAGTAGCCTGTTCAACCTCTCTTTCATATCGTCTGAGATCCCTAAATATTGGAAAGCTGCCACGGTCATCCCCCTCTTCAAAGGGGGAGACACTCTAGACCCAAACTGTTACAGACCTATATCCATCCTGCCCTGTCTTTGAAAGCCAAGTTAACAAACAGATCACCGACCATTTCGAATCTCACTGTACCTTCTCCACTATGCAATCTGGTTTCCGAGCTGGTCATGGGTGCACCTCAGCCACACTCAAAGTCCTAAACGATATCATAACTGCCATCGATAAAAGACAGTACTGTGCAGCCGTCTTCATTGACCTGGTCAAGGCTTTCGACTCTGTCAATCAGCGCATTCTTATTGGCAGACTCAACAGCCTTGGTTTCTCAAATGACTGCCTCGCCTGGTTCACCAACTACTTCTTAGATAGAGTTCAGTGTGTCAAATTGGAGGGCCTGTTGTCTGGACCTCTGGCAGTCTCTATGGGGGTGCCACAGGGTTCAATTCTCGGGCCGACTCTTTTCTCTGTATATATCAATGATGTCGCTGTTGCTGCTGGTGATTCTCTGATCTACCTCTACGCAGACGACACCATTCTGTATGCATCTGGCCCTTCTTTGGACACTGTGTTAATAAACCTCCAAACGAGCTTCACTGCCATACAACACTTCTTCTGTGGCCTCCAACTGCTCTTAAATGCTAGAAAAACTAAATACATGCTCTTCAACCGATCGCTGCCCACACCCTCCCGCCCGACTAGCATCACTACTCTGGACGGTTCTGACTTAGAATATGTGTACAACTACAAATACCTAGGTGTCTGGTTAGACTGTAAACTCTCCTTCCAGACTCACATTAAGCATCTCCAATCCAAAATTAAATCTAGAATCGGCTTCCTATTTCGCAACAAAGCCTCCTTCACTCATGCTCCCTTGTAAAACTGACTATCTTACCAATCCTTGACTTCGGCGATGTCATTTACAAAATAGCCTCCAACACTCTACTCAGCAAATGGGATGTAGTCTATCACAGTGCCATCCGTTTTGTCGCCAAAGCCCATATACTACCCACCACTGAGACCTGTATGCTCTCATAGGCTGGCCTTCCCTACATATTCGTCGCCAGACCCACTGGCTCCAGGTCATCTATAATAAGTCTTTGCTTGGTAAAGCCCCGCCTTATCTCAGCTCACTGGTCACCATAGCAACACCCACCCGTAGCATGCGCTCCAGCAGGTATATTTCACTGGTCATCCCCAAAGCCAACACCTACTTTGGCCACCTTTTCTTCCAGTTCTCTGTTGCCAATGACTGGAACGAATTGCAAAAACCACTGAAGCTGGAGACTTATATCTCCCTCACTAACTTTAAGCATCAGCTGTCAGAGCAGCTTACCGATCACTGCACCTGTACACAGCCCATCTGTAAATAGCCCGCCCAATTACCTCATCCCCATATTGTTATTGTTTTTGCTCTTTTGCACCCCAGTATCTCCACTTGCACGTTCATCATCTGCACATCTATCACTCCAGTGTTAATGCTAAATTGTAATTATTTCGCCACTATGGCCTATTTATTGCCTAACCTCCCGAATCTTACTACATTTGCACACACTGTATATAGATTTTTCTATTGTGTTATTGACTGTACGTTTGTTTATCCCATGTGTAACTCTGTGTTGTTGTTTTTGTCACACTGCTTTGCTTTATCTTGGCCAGGTCGCAGTTGTAAATGAGAACTTGTTCTCAACTGGCCTACCTGGTTAAATAAAGGTGAAATAAAAAAAAATGGAGAAAAAAATAAAAGTGTGTTATTGTTTTTTGTCTTCCCAGTCAAATCCTGTCCTCCACTGGTCAAGCCTCTGAACACCTCAACTCATGCCTCATTCCCTCGTTCAATCACTGCTGTGATCCCTTTCATACACTGTGTAAGTAGCCCTCTCATTCCCATTCCCCGTAATATTGTACTGTAAATGTCTTTATTAAATGCTTCAGGATAAAATAATTAGTCTTTGACGATTTTTGAAACACTTTGTACGTTCCACGCCTATACCATGGGTCTACCATCGTCCTCAATTTTTCAAGTCACCAGCCTCCACTGCTGTCCATACTGTCTATAACACCATCATATACAGTGCATTCGGAAAGTATTCAGACCCCTTGACCTTTCCCAAGTGTTGTTACTTAACTGCCTTATTCTAAAATGTATTTAATTAAATGTTTTCCTCATCAATCTACACACAATACCCCATAATGACAATGCGAAAACAGGTTTTTAGACAGTTTTGCCCAAATAATTTAACAATTATAATAATAATAATACACTATTTACATAAGTATTCAGACCCTTTGCTATGAGACACAAAATTAAGCTCAGGTGCATCCTGTTTCCATTGAGCATCCTTGAGATGTCCACCTGTGGTAAATTCAATTGATTGGACATGATTTGGAAAGGCACACATCTGTCTATTAAAAGTCCCACAGTTGACAGTGCATGTCAGAGCAAAAACCAAGCCATGAAGTCGAAGGAATTGTCCGTAGAGCTCCGAGACAGGATTGTGTCGAGGCACAGATCTGGGGAAAGGTACCAAAAAATGTCTGCAGCATTGAAGGTCCCCAAGAACACAGTGGCCTCCATCATTCTTAAATGGAAGAAGTTTGGAACCACCAAGAATCTTCCTAGAGCTGTCCGCCTGGCCAAACTGAGCAATCGGGGGAGAAGAGCCTTGGTCAGGGAGGTGACAGAGCTCCAGAGTTCCTCATGGGGATGGGAGAACCTTCCAGAAGGACAACCATCTCTGCAGCACTCCACCAATCAGGCCTTTATGGTAGCGTGGCCAGATGGAAGACACTCCTCAGTAAAAGGCACATGACAGCCCGCTTGGAGTTTGCCAAAAGGCACCTAAAGACTCTCAGACCATGAGAAACAAGATTCTCTGGTCTGATGAAACCAAGATTGAACTCTTTGGCCTGAATGCCAAGTGTCCCATCTGGAGGAAACCTGGCAACATCCCTACGGTGAAGCATGTTGGTGGCAGCATCATGCTGTGGGGAGTTTTTTCAGCGGCAGGGACTGGGAGACTAGTCAGGCTCGAGGGAAAGATGAACTGAGCAAATTACAGAGAGATCCTTGATGAAAACCTGCTCCAGAGCACTCGGGATCTCAGCCTGGGGTGAAGGTTCACCTTTCAACAGGACAACAATCCTGGCAAAAATGTCCTGGTACTTGGTAGAGCTCATGATGATGTTGACTCCAGGACCAGTGGAAGCAAAACAGCCCATAACATAAAACATCCACCATATTTTACACTAAGTATGAGGTTATTTTCTGCATATGCATCTTGCTTTTGACGACAAACCCACCGCTGGTGTGCGTGGCCAAAGACCATAGCATCTGGTTCCAATCCAAGTGCCAATGCCTTATAACAAGCTCCAGGCATTTACATTTCTTGGTTACTCTCAATAAAGGCTTTTTCTAGCAACGCTTCCAAAGAGCCTATTGGCATGGGGGTGGCATCTAATTGTAAATTAAGAGACTCTGTGAGCTCTCTAATTTTCCAACTGTGGCTTTATACTTTTCTTTGCCTCCAGAACCATCTTCTTCACTTTGTGTTAGGACAAGATACACCCCACTGGGCACAGATGTCAATTCAACGTCTATTCCAATGTTGGTTTAACGTCATTTCATTGAAATTACGTGAAAACAACATTGATTAAACCAGTGTGTGCCCAGTGTGCCTGGTGCCTTGGGAGAGAGAGACACACAGAGACACACAGAGAGACAGAGATTACTCTTACCAGATGTCGACCTTCTCTGAGACGGGTTCGTTCCTGATGACCTCCGGGGCCATCCAGGCCACCGTACCGGCGAACGACATCTTGGTGCTCTTATCACTCATCTCCTTAGATGTGCCAAAGTCTGAGATCTTCACTGCGTCGTCGTACGTAATCAACATGCTGGAGGGAACAAGCACAGTCAGGAAAGTGTACAGTAGCCACAGCTACAGCCATTCTAGGTTTCCCTGGCCTAGAACTATTCAAATTACCTTAACGAGAATATGGTTTTGAGGTCTGGTACCGTGATACACTAACACTAAAACACCCTCAATGGAAGTAAGTCGTATAAATTGATATTTACTTTGTGTATGACCATATGTTTGCATGACAATGAACACAACAGAGGTGTTGGCTCAAGCACAAACAGGACTGCAATGAAGCTAAAGTATAGTTACCAATGTAGGTAGAACTTACTTGGGTGACTTGAGGTCCCTGTGGATGATCTTGTGGAGGTGAAGGTAGTTCATGCCCCCAGCGATGCCCATGGCCCAGTCGATGAGTAGGGAGGGGGTGATTTTCCTGCCCGCCCTTAGCACCTCATACAGCTGGCCCTGTGCACAGTACTCCATTAGGATACAGTAGCACGGAGCCTGGGTGCAGATACCCCTAGAGAGGAAGAGAGGGAGGATAGGAAGGAGAAGAAGAGAAGAGGGGGTGAGTAAAGACATGACACAGTACTCCATGATGATGCAGCAGCACAGAGCCTGGGTGCAGATACCCCTGGAGGGAGGAGAGGAGGGAAGAAACAGAGGGGAGAGGGTGAGTAAAGACATGACTCAACATATAATCTATTTTTATAACTTATATATGTCTTTGTAGGGAAGAGAGGGAACAGTGGGATTATAGAAGGCTTGAGGAAATGAGCCAGAAAGACCCTGAACATATAATCACTATTTACAACCTACTGTACCTACCGGAAGGAATTAATTAATAAAACGTATTGATTCTCTAAGGTGAAATTTGGTTTGTCACCAGTATAAGACAAAAACATGGACAACCCAGACAGAGGCATACATGATCAGAACACAAATATCTGAGGACTAATGGCGAGTAAAAAAAGGAAACTGGGGACGACATGAGCAGATGAACAAGAAAACCCCTGATATTTCGACGAGTATTCTCACTTGAAGGTGATGATGTTGGGGTGTTTGAGCTTCCTCAGGTGTCTGATGTCTGTCTCCTTGATGTCTCGAACCTTCTTCACAGCTACTTCCTGTCCGTGGAGTTTCCCCAGGAAGACAGCCCCCTGGGCCCCGCTGCCCACCCACTGCAGCTCTGAGATGTCCTCAAACGGTACCTCCCACAACTCTGGAGGGGGGAGAGGAGAGGGGATAGGAGGGAGGGGGATAAAACACGGAGAGACGGAGAGAAAAGAGAGAGGTCAGTGATACAGTATCGGCAGAAAAAAGGGGTCGGGGTGAGACACATCCTGTTTATGAGTGAGTGAGTCACTGCTTTGAGAATGACGGTAACTGAAAACCAATATTTCCAATATTACTGCATCTAGGATGGACACCATTCTTTGATATACTATGTACATGTACATACGGTACCTTAAAATTATCAATATGATCCACAGTAAATGTCAGCACCCAAAGCCAGTGAGCTCACTGAAATTCTAAATAAGGAGTTAAGGTCAGTATCAGAATGGGTGATTAATAATAAACTGGTCTTAAATACATCTAAAACAAAAAGCATTGTATTTGGTTCAAAACATTCTCTAAGACCTAAACCTCAACTGGAGTTGTCCATAAAGGGTGTGACCATTGAGCAAGCTGAGGAAGCTAAACTCCTAGTTATAACATTGGATGGTCAATTATCATGGTCAAGTCATATTGATAAAATTGTTGTTAACATGGGGAGGGCTATGTTTGTTATAATAAATATCTTCTGCATTTTTGACACTGTCCGCTAATATGGTCAAGTGCAGCAAAGAAAGACCTAGGAAAGCTGCAGCTGGCTCAAAACAGAGCAGAACACCTTTCCCTTAACTGCACTTACAGAACTAACATCATCAACATGCATGCCAGTCTTTCCTGGTTGAGGGTTGACGAGAGATTAACTGCTTCCTTTTTTTCCTTTAACGAGTCTGAAAAGGCCGATGCAAACGATATACTGCTTTCTCGGGAACAGGCCCAGATCCCTGGAATTTGCGTGAAGAGGAGGTGGAGAAAAAGGGGCCAGAGGGCAGGCTACCTTCTGAGAATTCTTCGGCAATCGAATAAACCCCCACATCCTTCCATTCTGCTAGCAAATGTGCAATCTTTGGACAATAAAATAGATGACCTACGTGGAAGATTAAACGGGACATTCAAAACTGTAATATCTTATGCTTCACGGAGACGTGGCTGAACGACGACACTATCAACAAACAGCTGGCTGGTTATACACTGCAGCGGCAGGATAGAACAGCAGCGTCTGGTAAGACAAGGGGCGGCAGACTGGAATTTTGTAAATAACAGCTGGTGCACGATATCTAAGGAAGTCTCGAGCTATTGCTCACCTGAGGTAGAGTATCTCATGATAAACTGTAGACCACAATACCTACTTAAAGAGTTTTCATCTGTATTTTTCGTAGCAATTTACATAACACCACAGTCAGAGGCTGGCACTAAGACAGCATTGAATGAGCTGTATTCTGCCATAAGCAAACAAGAAAACGCTCACCCAGAGGCGGCGCTCCTAGTAGCCGGGGACTTTAATGCAGGGGAACTTAAATCCATTTCACCAAATTTGCATCAGCATGTTAAATGTGCAACTAGAGGAGAGAAAAAAAACTCTGGACCACCTTTACTCCATACACAGAGACGCATACAAAGCTCTCCCTCGCCCTCCATTTGGCAAATCTGACTATAATTCTATCCCCCTGATTCCTGCTTACAAGCAAAAAATTTAAGCAGGAAGCACCAGTGACTACATCAATAAAAAAATGGTCAGATGAAGCAGATGCTAACCTACAGGTCTGTTTTGCTAGCACAGACTGGAATATGTTCCGGGATTCCTCCAATGGCACTGAATCCCGGAACATATTCCAGTCTGTGCTAGCAAAACAGTCCTGTAGGTTAGCATCTGCTTCATCTGACCATTTTTTTATTGATCTAGTCACAGGTGCTTCCTGCTTTAATTTTTGCATGTAATTAATTATAGTCAGATTTGCCAAATGGAGGGCGAGGGAGAGCCAATGGTACACCATATCAGCCATTGGCTTCATCAATAAGTGCATCGATGACGTCGTCCCCACAGTGACCGTACGTACATACCCCAACCAGAAGCCATAGATTACAGGCAACATCCGCACTGAGCTAAAGGCTAGAGCTGCCGCTTTCCAGAAGCTTATAAGAAATCCCGCTATGCCCTCCGACGAACCATCAAACAGGCAAAGCGTCAATACAGGACTAAGATCGAATCGGGCTACACCGGCTCTGACACTCGTCGGATGTGGCAGGGCTTGCAAACCATTACAGACTACAAAGGGAAGCACAGCCGAGAGCTGCCTAGTGACATGAGCCTACCAGATGAGCTAAACTACTTCTATGCTCGCTTCGAGGAAAGTAACTCTGAAACATGCATGAGAGCACCAGCTGTTTTGGAAGACTGTGTGATAGCGCTCTCCGCAGCCGATGTGGGTAAGACCTTTAAACAGGTCAACATTCACAAGGCCGCAGGGCCAGACAGATTACAAGGACGTGTACTGCGAGCATGCGCAGTAGTACACTCCTGTACTCCCTGTTCACTCATGACTGCATGGCCAGGCACGACTCCAACACCATCATTAAGTATGCCGATGACACGAAGGTGGTAGGCTTGATCACCGACAACAACGATTCAGCCTATAGGGAGGAGGTCAGAGACCTGGCCGTGTGGTGCCAGGACAACAACCTCTCCCTCAACGTGATCAAGACAAAGGAGATGATTGTGGACTACAGGAAAAAGAGGAAAAGGAGGACCGAGCACGCCCCCATTCTCATCGAAGGGGCTGCAGTGGAGCAGGTTGAGAGCTTCAAGTTCCTTGGTGTCCACATCACCAACAAACTAACATGGTCCAAGCACACCAAGACAGTCGTGAAGAGGGCACGACAAAAAATATTCCCCCTCAGGAGACTGAAAAGATTTAGCATGGGTCCTCAGATCCTCAAAAGGTTCTACAGCTGCACCATCGAGAGCATCCTGACTGGTTGCATCACTGTCTGGTATGGCAACTGCTCGGCCTCCGACCGCAAGGCACTACAGAGGGTAGTGCGAACGGCCCAGTACATAACTGGGGCCAAGCTTCCTGCCATCCAGGACCTATATACCAGGCGGTGTCAGAAGAAGGCCCTAAAAATTGTCAAAGACTCCAGCCACCCTAGCCATAGATTGTTCTCTCTGCTACCGCACGGCAAGTGGTAGCGCTAAGTCTAAGTCCAAGAGGCTTCTAAACAGCTTCTACCCCCAAGCTATAAGACTCCTGAACACCTAATCAAATGGCTACCCAGACTATTTGCATTGCCCCCCCACCCTACACCGCTGCTACTCTCTGTTGTTATCATCTATGCATAGAAACTTTAATAACTACCTACATGTACTTATTACCTCAACTAACCGGTGCCCCCGCACATTGACTCTGTACCAGTACCTCCTTATATATAGTCTCGCTATTGTTATTTTACTGCTGCTCTTTAATTACTTGTTACTTTTATTTCTTATTCTTATCCGTATATTTTTTAAACTGCTTTGTTGGTTAGGGGCTTGTAAGTAAGCATGTGACTAATAACATTTGATTTGATTCTCATCTAATTTTTATGAGAAATATTACTGTGATTAAAAATTCCAGGTTTTCTGGAATATCAAATAACATTCAGCTCAGACACCCATACATACCCCACAAGACATGCCACTAGGGGCCGTCACAGTCCCCAAGTCCAAAACGAATTCACGGCAACACAGAGTATTATACAGAGCCATGATCGCATGGAACTCCCTTCCATATCCAATTACTCAAGCAAACAACAAAATCGCCTTTAAAACTTGATTAAACAACATCTCATGGAACGGTGGGGACTGTGAGGGACACACACAAACACGCGCAAACATAATTTTTCTTGCTGTATTGTTTTTATATCATTGTATTTAACATTTTGGTGACTGTCCTTGTCTATCAGTGTATCAGTGTTTTGTTGCTTGTTATGTTTTGTGTTTCTTGTGGACACCAGGATGAGTAACTGCTGCTTCTGCAAAAGCTAATGGGGATCCAAACAAACAAATAATAGAGTTGCAGTGCAAACCATGCGTGAACGAAAGACTACTACAACAACAACAGAATATAACAATCATACTTCATGGCAATAATTGATAGACTTCTGAAAAACGAATCCACCAAGGTACATCATTAATCATTCGTAGCATCCTGGCTAATTTTATAAATGGATCAGAAAATTCTCCCTGTGATGGAAGGAAACAGCAGAACGGCAGTAAATTCTGCATCCTGTGTTAACCGTCTGTCTGTCTCTCCTTACCAGGCACACTCCCCTTCCCCAGCCCCCATCACCCCCATCCCTGAGGAATCCCCCCCACCCCTCCTCTGCTATCCTTCCATATTAGCCTCTCAAATCCCCCTCTTCCCCTCCTCTCAACACTCCCCTCATGTTCCCTCGCTCTCCCCCCTCCTCTGCTACCCTTCCACAACAGCTTCCCAAAGCCCTACCCTCCTCTCCTCTTCCCCTGTGTGTGTGTGTGTGTGTGTGTGTGTGTGTGTGTGTGTGTGTGTGTGTGTGTGTGTGTGTGTGTGTGTGTGTGTGTGTGTGTGTGTGTGTGTGTGTGTGTGTGTGTGTGTGTGTGTGTGTGTGTGTGTGTGTGTGTGTGTGTGTGTGTGTGTGTTGGGGTGAGGTGAGGTGAGGTTCAAGTGTATTCACACACTCCAGGTGTAAAGCTAGCTAGGGGTGAACTGGGGGTGTGTGGTATGTTATTTGAATCTTGAATCTGAAACCAGTAAAATCCATGTGTGCTACTGATTGAAAAAACTGAGATAAAGGAGATTAGGCTATGTTAGAATACCCCTCGTCGGTCTTCTTTGAACTAGATAAACGGAACAATTTAGACTACAGCCTCGTGTTGTTATTGCAGATCATTAACAGTTCTTTGGAATTGATAGCCAATGGAAGCAGTCCAATATTACTACTACAGTCTGTAGGTAACGCTACAATGTTCCATCTTATCAAAACAGGCCTGCCTGAGCTGCCTTGCCACAAAGGGTCTTTATGATGGTTCAATCTGCTTTTCCTTTCCTGTTATTTTATGGATTCAAAAGGGGAACATTATGTAGTGTACAGGCAAGGTACAGAGAGGTGGAAGCTCAAGATGTTTAGAGAATAATAAGAATGAATTAAATGAGTGCAAGAGATGGGGAGAGAGAGAAAGAGTGGGGGACTCAACTTGTTGCACCCTCGACAACTACTATGATTATTATTATTTGACCATGCTGGTCATTTATGAACATTTGAACATCTTGGCCATGTTCTGTTATAATCTCCACCTGGCACAGCCAGAAGAGGACTGGCCACCCCACATAGCCTGGTTCCTCTCTAGGTTTCTTCCTATGTTTTGGCCTTTCTAGGGAGTTTTTCCTAGCCACCGTGCTTCTACACCTGCATTGCTTGCTATTTTGGGTTTTAGGCTGGGTTTCTGTACAGCACTTTGAGATATCCGCTTATGTAAGAAGGGCTATATAAATACATTTGATTTGATTTGATTTGAGGGAGAGAGAGATATGTAGAAGGAGAGAGACAGAAAGGGAGAGAGAGGGGGAGAGAGAAAAAGAGAGAGAGGGATTGAGAGAGCATAGGACTACTCCATAAAAGCTTCAGAGGACATTTTTCCTTTTAATTTCCCCATCCCTCTGCTCTACCTGGCTGTTCCTCCCCCACCGAGCTTTATCTATCTGCCTAGCAGTGACTGTGTGTGTATGTATACATGTGTGTATGTGTGTGTGTGCGCATGTGTGCATGCCTGCACCGGTGGTGTGTGTGTGAGAGACGCAGGCAGGGAGGCAGGCCTGTTTATGTCTGCAGCCTGGCTGCTACAATAGCCCTCCTTTCCCCTGGGACCCCTCCACCAAATCTAACTCATACATTATTCAACACCACACACTGACCCTGCACCTCTCATCTCTATTAACACACACAGCCGCAGCAAACACTATCTCTCACACACACAGGCATGCGCACACACAAACACACTTACATAGACACAGGCGTACACACACACACACACACACACACACACACACACACACACACACACACACACACACACACACACACACACACACACACACACACACACACACACTATCTGGCAAAGAGGTGCACATATGTTTTATTCCATCTCTCTCCTCTCTCTCTCTTTCTCTTTCTCTTTCTTTCTCTTTCTTCTTCTTTCTCCAGTCAGAGTGGGTTTGCTTACAATATGCTGGTGTGTTTTAATTTTTGAGTAATTTAACCATCAACTGGTTGATATAATTATACATAATCACATGTAGGCCTAATCATCCCATTAACATACACTATATAGTTGAAGTCGGAAGTTTACGTACACCTTAGCCAAATACATTTAAACTCAGTTTTTCAGAATTCCTGACATTTAATCCTAGTAAAAATTCCTTAGGTCAGTTAGGATCACTACTTATTTTAAGAATGTGAAATGTCAGAACAATAGAGAGAATTATTTATTTCAGCTTTTATTTCTTTCATCACATTCCCAGTGGGTCAGAAGTTTACATACACTCAATTAGTATTTGGTAGCATTGCCTTTAAATTGTTTAACTTGGGTCAAACGTTTCAGGTAGCCTTCCACAAGCTTCCCACAATAAGATGGGAGAATTTTGGGCCATTCCTCCTGACAGAGCTGGTGCAACTGAGTCAGGTTTGTAGGCCTCCTTGCTCGCACACACTTTTTCAGTTCTGCCCACAAATTTTCTATGGGATTGAGGTCAGGGCTTTTTGATGGCCACTCCAATACCTTGACTTTGTTGTCCTTAAGCCATTTTGCCACAACTTTCGAAGAATGCTTGGGGTCATTGTCTATTTAGAAGACCCATTTGCAACCAAGCTTTAACTTCCTGACTGATGTCTTGAGATGTTGCTTCAACATATTCACATAATTTTCCATCCTCATGATGCCAGCACCTCCACAACATGATGCTGCCACCCCCATGCTTCACGGGTGGGATGGTGTTCTCGTTTTACTGTGGATATAGATACTTTTGTACCTGTTTTCTCCAGCATCTTCACAAGGTCCTTTGCTGCTGTTCTGGGATTGATTTGCACTTTTTGCACCAAAGTACATTCATCAATTTGTGGAGTGATTGAAAAATGAGTTTTAATGACTCCAACCTAAGTGTATGTAAACTTCCGACTTCAACTGTATTTACAAAAGTATGTGGACACCCCTTCAAATTAGTGGATTCGGCTATTTCAGCCACACCAGTTGTTGACAGGTGTATTAAATCCAGCATACCACCATGCAATCTCCATAGACAAACATTGACAGTAGAATGGCCTTACTGAAGAGCTCAGGGACTTTCAACGTGGCACCGTCATGGGATGCCTCCTTTCCAACAAGTCAGTTAGTCAAATTTCTGCCCTGCTAGAGCTGCCCCGGTCATATGTTAGTGCTGTTATTGTGAAGTGGAAGCGTCTATGAGCAACAATGGCTTAGCCGCGAAGTGGTACACCACACAAGCTCACAGAACGGTACCGTCTAAACATTTCCTGTCCTTGGTTGCAGCACTTACTACAACACTTACTGCCTCTTGAAGCAACGCCAGCACAAGAACTGTTCATTGGGAGCTTCATGAAATGGGTTTCCATGGCCGAGGAGCTGTACACAAGCCTAAGATCACCATGCGCAATGCCAAGCTTCGCCAGGAGTGGTGTAAAGCTCACCGCCATTGGACTCTGGAGCAGTGGAAATGTGTTCTCTGGAGTGATGAATCATGCTTTACCATCTGGCAGTCTGACGGACAAATCTGGGTTTGGCGGATGCCAGGAGAATGCTACCTTCCCCAATGCAAAGTGCCAACTGTAAAGTTTGGTGGAGTAGGAATAATGGTCTGGGGATGTTTTTCATTGTTCGGGCTAGGCCCCTTAGCTCAATTGAAGGGAAATCTTAAAGCTACAGCATACAATGACATTCTAGATGATTCTGTGCTTCTAACTTTGTGGCAACAGTTTGGGGAAGGCCCTTTCCTACATCAGCATGACAATGCCCCTGTGCACAAAGCGAGGTCCATAAAGAAATGGTTTGTCGAGATCGTTGTGGAAGAACTTGACTGCCCTGCACAAAGCCCTGACCTCAACCCTATCGAAAACCTTTGGGATGAATTGGAACGCCGACTGCGAGCCAGGCTTAATCGTCCAAAATCGGTGCCCGACCTCACTAATGCTCTTGTGGCTGAATGGAAGCAAGTCCCTGCAGCAATGTTCCAACATCTAGTGGAAAGCCTTTCCAGAAGAGTGGAGGCTGTTATAGCAGCAATGGGGGGACCAACTCCATATTAATGCCCATGATTTTGGAATGAGATGTTTGACGAGCAGGTGTCCACATACTTTTGGTTATGTTGTGTATCAACGCTTTCATCCATACTTAAATATATTTATTTTTCTGTAAAGGCATACCAAAAAGCTATCATTAAATCTGTCCAAATTGTGATCACACACAATAGTGTGCAGGAAGGGTCAATATTTGCATTGTTTCCTGGTCAGGTCATGTTGTCAGGAGAAGCTCCTGACTCTAAACACAATCCCTATCTCTCTTCTTACCTTCCAGGTTGTGTTTGTGTTCGGTGGAGTAGGCCTTGCCGATCATGGTCCAGACTGGCTTCAGACACCCAAACAGTCCCTCCAGAAACCCTCCACTTCCTCCCGACAGCAGCCTCACATCATCAGCCTTGCTCCGGATCGCACCTTCCTCCGCGTCCTGGCCCTCTCCCTCCCCCCTCCCCCCTCCTTCCCCATTCTCGTGGAGCTTCAGCACGCTGTTGGCAAAGTGCTCCTGCTGTTCTTCGCTCGGCGTGGGGCTGTGTCCCCCGCAGGTGTGTTCTTCATTATGGCCGCCTCCTCCACCTCCCCCGCCCTCAGGCTCCGGAGCACCCCCGGTATCGATGGATAGTACGTTCCGCAGGACACACTGGGTGGGGGTCAGATCCATCTCAGGAGTGCAGGCGGGGGACTCATCCAGCCGGTTCCGGAAGGGAGGGGTGTGTTCTGAGAGGGGGGTGTTGAACTCTGAGAGGGAGGGGGACGGGGCGTGGGTCTCGGTGATACAGGCCATGGGGAGCTGTGGTCATGGGAACTTTAAGAACCCTTGTGTCTGGCTAACTGGTGGTCAGGGCCAGAGAGAAAGGTTGGCCTGTAGGAGGAGAAAGGATAGTCATCATTATAGATAACTACAGTTTTGCCTTCTATCAATAGCAACCTTGGAACGACATATGTATTACACTGTATACTTGTAATGGGGACACTGAAGTCAGAATCTGTATCAGGATTTTGAGGTTACCATGTCAACCTTTTATCCTGATATGACTAGCCTCCAATGAGGAGTAGACCCTATGATGATAATAATAACAGAGGCTAGTCATATACGGGCTAGTCACCACTAACCAAAGAATAAACATGACGCCTGTCTTTTCATATTTTATATTCTTAGAAGAGTATTCAGTCATTGTTTAAATACAAACAGTTAGAGTGTGTAGGCTGGCATACTGCAAATCAAATTGGAGGGAATTTCCCTTGTCTTAGAGTTGTGCACAGTCCTTCTGTTTTCTCTCATATCCTCCTACTCCATCTCTGGGAGATCAGTGCAACTGTTGTTAATAGATCAGTGCTATCTTAATATGATAGCAGTTCTTGTGATGCTGTTAGTAATGACAGAAAAAAGTGAGTGGCTGCTCTACAAAGCTTGTCAGGTCCCCAAGGACAGACATCCCCCACAACAGATCCCGGAGAATATGAATAGATTTTCCTCTCTGACTTCTAGGCTATTTTTATTACTAATGATGATAGAGTATAAGGACAATACTGCAATGACATATTCGTATAACAACATTCCCTTGGTAAATTAGCTGTTCAACAAAATAATGATAGCCAATCTGGATATCAAGGCAATGTTATGATAACTAGGCCTAGAAATACAACACACCTCTCATCACAAAATGATTTGCACAGATAATTCCAGGAGGATATTAATATTAAGGAAGTCTCGAGGTTCTGTTCACCTGAGTTAGAATACCTCACGCTAAGCTGTAGACCATACTATTTACCAAGAGTTTTCCTTAAATAAATTCGTAGCTGTCTATTTACCACCACAAACCTATGCTGGCACTAAGACCACACTCAACGAGCTATATAGAGTCTTAAGCAAACAAGGAAATGCTTAAGTGTTGTCCATTAGTTTACTCGAATTAGGGGAGGGGTGGTAGGGCAAGAGGAAAATATATTTTAAAAAGATATACATAGTGCTTTCGGAAAGTATTCAGACCCCTTGACTTTTTCCACATTTTGTTATGTAACAGCCTTGTTCTAAAATGTATTCAATAAAACATTTTCCTCATTGCTCTACACACAATACCACATAATGACTAAGTGAAAACAGCATTGAAGGTCCCCAGGAACACACTGGTCTCCATCATTCTTAAATGGAAGAAGTTTGGAATACTAACACTCTTCCTAGAGCTGGCCGCCTGGCCAAACTGAGCAATCAAGGGAGAAGGGCCTTAGTCAGAGAGCTCACCAAGAACCCGATGGTCACTCTGACAGAGCTCCAGAGTTCCTCTCTGGAGATGGGAGAACCCTCCAGAAGGACAACCATCCCTCCAGCACTCCACCAATCAGGACTTAATGGTAGAGTGGCCAGCCGGAAGACACTCCTCAGTAAAAGGTACATGACAGCCCGCTTGAAGTTTGCCAAAAAAGCACATAAAGACTCCCAGACCATGAGAAACAAGATTCTCTGGTCTAATGAAACCAAGATTGTACTCTTTGGCCTGAATGCCAAGAGCCACGTCTGGAGGAAACCTGGCACCATCCCTATGGTGAAGCATGGTGGTGGCAGCATCATGCTGTAGGGATGTTTTTCAGTGGCAGGGACTGGGAGACTAGTCAGGATCAAGGGAAAGATGAACAGAGCAAAGTACAGAGAGATCCTTGATGAAAACCTTCTCCAGAGCGCCCAGGACCTCTGGGGCGAAGGTTCACCTTACAACAGTATAACAACTCTAAGCACACAGCCAAGACAACGCAGGAGTGGCTACGGGACAAGTCTCTTAATGTCCTTGAGTGGCCCAGCCAGAGCCTGGACTTGAACCGATCGAACATCTCTGGAGAGACCTGAAAATAGCTGTGCAGCGATGCTCCCCATCCAACCTGACAGATCTTGAGAGGATCTGCAGAGAAGAATGGGAGAAACTTGCAAGTGCCTTGGTGGAAGAGTGGGGTAACATCTCACAGCAAGAACTGACAAATCTGGTGCAGTCCACGAGGAGGAGATGCACTGCACTACTTAATGCAGCTGGTGGCCACACCTGACTGTTACTTTTGATTTTGACCCCCCCCCCCCCTTTGTTCGGGGACACATTATTCCATTTCTGTTAGTCACATGTCTGTGGAACTTGTTCAGTTTATTTCTCAGTTGTTAAAACTTGTTATGTTCATAGAAATATTTACACAAGTTAAGTTTGCTGAAAATAGTTGTCAGTTGACAGTGAGAGGATGTTTCTTTTTTGCTGAGTTTACTACCACCGGTTCATCCAAAACTGCACCAGCACAACCGGTTCTCTCAGCTCTCACCAGTCAAAAAATCCGTGCCCTCCAATGGACCGACACCGCCCTTACAGCTTTTGAAACCTTGAAATGCCTCTTCAGATCCTATCCTTCCTTTTGTTCTGGAGGTTGATGCATCCGAGGTCGGCGTAGGAGCGGTTCTCTCTCAGCGGGTAGGGACACCTCGCAAATTACAACCGTGCACCTTCTTCTTTTCCAAGAAACTGTCACCCTCTGAGAGGAACTATGATGTCGGGAACCGAGAGCTCCTCGCCATTAAGCTGGCTATCGAAGAGTGGCGCCACTGGATAGAGGGAGCTCATCACCCATTCCTGGTCCTTACTGACCACCGTAATTGTGCTAAGAGACTCAAGAAAAATGTGAAGGCTGATTCCTTATCCCGTCTATTTGACTCCCCTTCCTCTAACCCAGCTCCTGAGCCCATCCTGCCTCCATCTTGTGTCATGGGACCCATACAGTGGAAAATCCAATCAGCCATCCAAGAGGCCCTATGCTCCGACCCAGCACCTCCCGACACCCCTGCAGGCAAGACCTACGTTCTGGCCTCCGTCAGACCCCAACTAATGCAGTGGTGCCATACCTCACTGAGTTCTGGCCATCCCGGGATAACCCGGACCACAGAGCTACTGAGACGCAAGCTCTGGTGGTCATCCCTAACAGCAGACCTACGAGATTACGTTCTTTCCTGTCCCGTCTGTGCATGGGCAAAGAGCCCTGGCCAACTACCTACCGGTAAACTCAAGCATTTACCTACACCACACAGACCATGGTCCCAAATTACCATGGATTTCCTCACGGATCTGCCAGACTCGTCGGGCTTCACTACTTTTTTAGTTGTAGTGGACCAGTTCTCCAATATGTGCTGACTCATCCCCCTTCCGCATCTACCTAATGCCATGGAAATGGCCGAGTGCATGTTCCAACAGGTGTTCCGTCTGTATGGAATCCCAGAAGACATCGTTTCTAATCGGAGACCCCAGTTCGTCTCCAGGGTGTGGCGAGCCTTCTGCGACCGACTGGGGGTCGGCCTATCCTCCGGATACCATCCCAAACCAACGGGCAGACGGAATGCCTGAATCAGGAAATAGGGAAGTCCCTTTGCCAACACTGCACTCACCAACCACACGAGTGGAGTTGCTATCTAGCCTGGGCCGAATACGCACAGAACAACCTCGTGCATTTCTCACTCCTTTTCAGTGTGGGGATACCAACCCCCCGTGTTCCCATGGGAGACAGAGCCCGGAACTGTGCCTGCCGTCGACTAGTGGTTTCGACAGAGTGAGCAGGTTTGGGAGATCACACATCGGCACCTACATCAAGCTTCCCTCTCCCAGAAATGGTTAGCTGACCGGCGTCGCCGACCTACTCCACTCTTCCACCCTGGGCAGCATGTGTGGCTCTCTACCCGAGACATCCGGCATCGTGACCCCTGCAAAACGTTCAGTCCCTGGTTCATTGGTCCCTTCAAAATAACACACCGCATCAATCCTGTCACCTACCGTCTCCAGTTGCCCCACCATTACCGGATCTCCTCATCCTTCCATGTGTCCCTTCTTTCCTGTCCCGTGTGTGGCTCTCTACCCGGGACATCCGGCTTCGTGACCCCTGCAAAACGTTCAGTTCCTGGTTCATTGGTCCCTTCAAAATAACACACCGCATCAATCCCGTAACCTTACGTCTCCAGTTGCCCCACCATTACCGGATCTCCTCATCCTTCCATGTGTCCCTTCTCAAGCCTGTGAGGTACAGCCCTCTCCATCCTCCAGTTGCACACCTTGGTGCACCCCCCCCCCCCCCCCCCCCCCCCCCCGTTTGACATCGGCGGTGCACCCGCTTATTCCATCCCAGCCCTCCTTGACTCCAAGTGCCTGGGTGGTTGCATCCACTACCTGGTGGATTGGGAGAGGTACGGACCCGAAAAACGGTCCCAGGACATCTTCGGCCCAGCCATGATCCTGGCTTTCCACCGTAACCACCCTGACCGCCCAGCTCTACGTCCCCGTGGGTGGCCCCCTGCTCAACTTCATAGGCCGTCAAGAGCCACCCGTGTGTGACCTTCTGCCTTCCCATGGACCCAGCTACCTGCCTCCTCCTATGGTCCTTTACTAATGAACACCGGCTGCGCCCTGAGCTTGAAACCAGCACTCTGTCTCCCATCGTACTCATTACATAACCAAGCTATCATTGCTCATTGTGTATTTTTTTTTCTTTTAAATCTTATTATTATTTGTTTTTTGGGGGGGGTTCTGCATTGTTGGCAAGGGCCAGTAAATTCCCATTTTACTCAGTCTACACCTTTTGTTTACGAAGCATGTAACAAATAAAATTGTAAAATGATTTGAGAATCACATGACTAAAGGACAGAACTATGATTTGGATGAATCTTGTAAATGAAGCTCCTTTTCACTGGCATTTTACCTACCCTCTGTTCTGAGAGAGCCTTGGAATCTGAAGGTCAGTGTCTCAAATAATAGGCCTACTCATTCACTCATTTCTGTAGACCTGGATCGCTCCATTACCTGGACACAACTCACTGGGCAAAAACTGGTTGAATCAACGTTGTTTCCAAGTCATTTCAACAACAAAAATGAAATTATGTGGAAAACTGATTGGATTTTAAAAAGTAATCATGATAAGGGAATTTCGTATTTTTTCCCCCCACCCAACTGTGAAATTGTGAAATGTTTTGTTGATTTCACGTTGAATTCATGTTGACAACTCAACCAAATGTAAGTCAAAACTAGACGTTGAATTGACGTCTGCGCTCAAAGGGAAGCAGACGTCATACCTAACTGGAAACACCTTTTGTCCAAGTTAACTTCAGGACCAATGATAGCGCACGTTGTTGCAAACATTATTTACCAGTTGACTGAAGTTACATGCAGTGCTTCCCATTCTCTTGGTATATCCCATGTTTGTAAAACTAACTGATAATTCATGGGACCTCTACCCGGCATGCAAAACCAAAAAGATCAGAGGCAGGAACACAAAAATAAAATATTTCAGGCATAAACATGTCCAGCATATTATGTATAGGTCTAACCATGTTCCTTTTTTATGTGTTCTGTTACAACAGAAGATACACAACAGAAGAGACCCACCACAACAGTCTCAGCCAGACATTCAAATTAACCATTTTGGATGCTTCAAATCAGATTGGCTGAATTGGAGGGAGAAACCTGTCCATTGTATGTAAACTGTCAAATCTCAGAGTAATCACTAAATCATTTCATGCCACTGATTTTTCTCTCAAAGACCCTGTTCCCCTCCGTAACAGCAACTGCTAGTAGACAAGCGGAGAAAGTCCCCATGCAGTAAAGGCTGGGCGGTGCATTGTATCGACCTCCTTAATGGCACCGGTGCATAGCCTACAGCCTCCGATATGGCACCAATTCACTTCACATCTACGGGACCCATGCGCTAAGTGCATCACCATTGAATAGCCTATATGTCTATCTATATAAATTAGGCTACAACTGATTTATTTACATGGAAATGTGATTTACACGAACTTGGTTCAAATGACATACCGTTTCTTGTGCTTAAATAGTGCGTAATTTGTTATCTGTACACTACATCAATTGAGCATAGCCTGGCAGATTTACAAATATCATCTTATGCATTTGTTTATCATAACGAAGGCCTACCTTTAGCAAATGCAGCAAGCTCAAGTCTCAAACTCCATTGTTAATTTTATCGTTCATATAGGCTGCTTTTTATTTAATTTGTTTCAGCCTCAGTCGTCTAAAACAGTGCAATCTTTCTGCTTTCCTCGTTTTGTTTATATAATCAGTGTCACTGCGCGCGACTCGCATCCACTATTACTGCACAGACTATTCTAGAATGGGCTCTCGAGCGATGGAAGCGATCAACCCGATCCATATAGACTTAAAGCTAAAATCTCTATCCCGGTCCCGCCGGTGATGCGATCATAGACAGGATGTCCCTTTCTTCTCGCCTGTAAGGTGAAGAGATGTTATGTTTGGAGGAGCTGCATGTCCTCCTCTTCAAGCCCCTGTAGATTTTATATTGCGGGTGTCTCTCTCACCTGCAAAAGAGAGAGAGGAGACGGGCATGTGTCACTGCTCGTGTACTCTAGCGGCCGGTGTACATTACTGGATGCACCGCGCGGTGAAACACCGCTTTCCATTAATTTTCAATGGAAGGAAAGCGGTGAGAAGCGGAGTGGGCAGGGGACCATTGGGCAGCGCGAACGTGGCGTGGGAGGCGGTGAAAAAGTTCTGCATTTCCCAACTTTATGCAAATCACCAGATATTTTTATTGAATATCTACATAGGCGTACAGAGGCCCATTATCAGCAACCATCACTCCTATTTTCCAATGGCACGTTGTGTTAGCCTATCAAAGTTTATTTACATTTACATTTAAGTCATTTAGCAGACGCTCTTATCCAGAGCGACTTACAAATTGGTGCATTCACCGTATCATTTTAAAAGACTAGAAAACCCTTTTGCAGCCTCATTCCTTAGATGATAAACGCAAATCCGACCATCACCCTTGGTGAGACAAAACCGCGACTCGTCAGTGAAGAGCATTTTTTGCCAGTCCTGTTTGGTCCAGCGACGGTGAGTTTGTGCCTATAGGTGACGTTGTTGCCGGTGATGTCTGGTGAGCACCTGCCTACAACAGGCCTACAAGCCCTCAGTCCAGCCTCTCTCAGCCTATTGAGGACAGTCTGAGCACTGATGGAGGGATTGTGCGTTCCTGGTGTAACTCGGACAGCTCTAGCTGTCCCTGCGGATGTACCGATCCTGTGCAGGTGTTGTTACACGTGGTCTGCCACTGTGAGGATGATCAGCTGTCCATCCTGTCTCCCTGTAGCGCTGTCTTAGGCATCTCACAGTACCGACATTGCAATGTATTGCCCTGGCCACATCTGCAGTCCTCATGCCTCCTTGCAGCATGCCTAAGGCACGTTCACGCAGATGAGCAGGCACTCTGGGCATCTTTATTTTGGTGTTTTTCAGAGTCAGTAGAAAGGCCTCTTTAGTGTCCTAAGTTTTCATAACTGTGACCTTAATTGCCTACCGTCTGAAAGCTGTTAATGTCTTATCGATCTTTCCACAGGGACATGCTCATTAATTGTTTATGGTTCATTGAACAATCATGGGAAACAGTGTTTAAACCCTTTACAATGAAGATCTATGAAGTTATTTTGATTTTTGCGAATTATCTTTGAAAGACAGGGTCCTGAAAAAGGGAAGTTTCTTTTTTTGCTGAGTTTACATTTTTTGAATTAAATCTACCAAATGGTTTTGTCACATTCTGACCAGTAAGGGGTCATTTGTTATTGTAGTTTGGTCAGGACGTGGCAGGGGGGTATTTGTTTTATGTGGTTCGGGGTACGTGTTTATGTAGAGGGGTGTTTGTTTTAAGTGTTCTGGGGTTTTTTGGGCAATGTTCTATGTTAGTATATTTCTATGTTCTAGTCTTTTTAGTTCTATGTTTAGTTTATTGATTTGGCCTTCAATTAGAGGCAGCTGTTCCTCGTTACCTCTGATTGAAGGTCCTATATAGAGGGGTGTGTTTTGTGGAAAGTTGTTGTTGTACTGCTGTGTGTGAGCCTACAACACTGTTCGTTTGATTCGTTTTCTTGTTTTGTTTGTTACGTGTTCTATTAAAGTTAAGATGAGCACTCAACCAGCTGCGCCTTGGTCCCTTTCATACGACGACCGTTACAGGTTTGTGTTGATAATCGTTGCATGAAAGCAATAATTATAGTGGAACACACCCATAGTAACTTGCTGACAGAAGATGTGTGTTTATTTTTTTTTTAAAAGATTAACATTGTAGATAATTTCTCCCTTTACACCTCAGATAATGATGGGCAATATCAGGTACCTTCAGACTGGTGAGCAGCTGGCCCCTGCTACGAAGAGGACCTGTTCAGATCAAAGTTAAGCATAGTTATTTGTCCTATACATCTGAGTTCACAGCCAAACTATTTCAGCATTCCTTCAAAAAACACATTACATTATTAGTTCTTAAGCTTAATGTTATGTGATATTGTCACGTCCTGACCAGTTTAGGTATTATTTGTATTGTAGTTTGGTCAGGATGTGGTAGAGGGTATTTGTTTTGGTTGGTTCGGGGTGGTTGGTTGTGTTTAGGGTGTGTGATTTGTTAGTTCTGGGTGTTGGGTATGTTCTAGGTTGTATTTTCTATGTTCTGTTTAGTTTTTCTATGTTTAGGTTTGGGTGTGGACTCTCAATTGGAGGCAGGTGTTTCTATTTTCCTCTGAGAGTCCTATATATAGGTATGTGTTTGGGGTTGTTAATTGTGGGTAGTTGTCTTTAGCACTGCTGTAGTAAGTATAGCCTGTTAAACTGTCTTCTGTCGTTCTTTTTGTTTATTGTTTTTCCCGTGTTCACATTTATTTAATAAATTAATATAATGAGCACGCAACCCGCTGCGCCTTGGTCCTCTCTACCCAACGACAGTCGTGACAGAACTACCCACCAAACACGGACCAGGCAGAGGAGGAGGGAACAACAGGTGGAATATCGTGAGTCATGGACTTGGGAGGAGATTCTGGCCGGAGAGGGCCCATGGAGGAAGTCTGGGGAGGACCGGATTCGCTACTGGGGAACACGGCTGGCGAGGAAGCCGGAGAGGCAACCCCGATAATTTATTTTGGGGGGGGCACACGGGTAGGTTGGCTGGGCGAGGATTAAGTCCCAAGCCGAATCCCTGTTTTTTTCCAAACAACCATTGACTGGACAGGTCCCGTGCTTTGGGGTGATGGGTGCTGTGACGAGGCCGGGTATTTCCAGGCCGGTATGCGCAGTACCAGCGCCCCGCATGTGCCAGGGGAAAGTGGGCATCCAGCCAGTAGGGGTAATGCCAGTCCTGCGCTCGAGACCGCCAGTGCGCCTCTACGGTCCAGTGTTTCCTGCTCCCCGCATTAGCCCTGAGGTGCGTGTCTCCAGGCTGGCACATCCAGTACCAGCACCACGCATCAGGCTTCCTGTGCGTCAGCCCACTCCAACACGGCCGGTTCCTGCTCCCCTCATTAGCCCTGAGGTGCGTGTCTCCAGGCTGGCACATCCAGTACCAGCACCACGCATCAGGCTTCCTGTGCGTCAGCCCACTCCAACACGGCCGGTTCCTGCTCCCCGCATTAGCCCTGAGGTGCGTGTCTCCAGGCTGGCACGTCCAGTACCAGCACCACGCATCAGGCTTCCTGTGCGTCAGCCCAGTCCAACTCAGCCTGTTCCCGCTCCCCGCACTAGCCGTCAGACCAGGCCCGAGTGTCCGGCAACAGTGCCTCGTCCCGAGTGTCCGGCACCAGGTGAGCCGGCCTGCTGTCCGGCACCAGGTGAGCCAGCCCGCTGTCCGGATCAGAATGAAGTTTACTATAACTTTGAACTGTGTGAGTCTGCCTACGGCCCGGAACCGAGTGGCACATCCAGTACCAGCACCACGCATCAGGCTTCCTGTGCGTCAGCCCACTCCAACACGGCCGGTTCCTGCTCCTCGCATTAGCCCTGAGGTGCGTGTCTCCAGGCTGGCACGTCCAGTACCAGCACCTTCCTGTGCGTCAGCCCAGTCCAACTCAGCCTGTTCCCGCTCCCCGCACTAGCCGTCAGACCAGGCCCGAGTGTCCGGCAACAGTGCCTCGTCCCGAGTGTCCGGCAGCAGGTGAGCCAGCCCGCTGTCCGGATCAGAATGAAGTTTACTATAACTTTGAACTGTGTGAGTCTGCCTACGGCCCGGAACCGAGTGAATCTGCCTACGGTCCAGAGTCAAGAAAGCCTGCCTACAGTCTGGAGGACAGTAGGCCAGAACCTGAGCCACCTCCAGTATAGGTGGGTTGGGGAGGGGGGGGGGGGTGTAGCACAGGTGACGGCAGCCACCCTCCCTTCCCTCCCTTTAGTTAGGAGTTTATTATTTTTATTTTGAGGTGCATCCAGGGTCTGCACCTTTAGGGGGGGTACTGTCACGTCCTGACCAGTTTAGGTATTATATGTATTGTAGTTTGGTCAGGACGTGGCAGAGGGTATTTGTTTTGGTTGGTTCGGGGTGGTTGGTTGTGTTTAGGGTGTGTTCTGGTGTTGGGTATGTTCTAGGTTGTATTTTCTACGTTCTCTCTAGTTTAGGTTTGGGTGTGGACTCTCAATTGGAGGCAGGTGTTTCTATTTTCCTCTGAGAGTCCTATATAGGTATGTGTTTGGGGTTGTTAATTGTGGGTAGTTGTCTTTAGCACTGCTGTAGTAAGTATCGCCTGTTAAACTGTCTTCTGTCGTTCTTTTTGTTTGTTTTTCCCGTGTTCACATTTATTTAATAAATTAATATGATGAGCACGCAACCCACTGCACCTTGGTCCTCTACCCAACGACAGCCGTTACAGATACTTCATTACATTCAGTACATAAGAGGTACTTACCCCCAGCAGAGAGTGACAAAGAGGGGCTAGAAGATACTGTTGCAAATGAAATGCAGATTGTGAAAATTAGACTTATATTTTGTATGAACAATTCATTGCCAGGAACTGAAATCTTTCATACTTTTTTGTGTGGAATCAACCCTTTTTTGGGGGTCTTTGGCGCTGATGGGTGCTGGTTATGATCAGCATCAGACTCCTCAGAGTCGGTCTGATAAAATGTAGGATTTTGCCTGGGAATGACAGCAAGCATGACGTTTTCAGAGTAGTAGTGTAGATTTATTTTATTTCAAACACTAAATCTGGTGAGACTCTGGCACCGTTCCCAGGCTTGAGCCTTTTTCTGCCCGAACAAGGCACTCATGGGCTTTCTCATATGAATCTGAAAACATCACGAAACAGGAGCTTATCAGTTCATCTGTAAATGTCTGCAAACAAGACATTTAGTATAATTATATTCATTTAAAGTACTCTTTGTCTTCAGTAATTTAATTGAATACGCCTCCCAAGTGTCAATGTTCGGCTGTTCGTGCAACATCACTGCTTTCCTTAACCCCTCTTGGCTCTTGTATAGAGGCCAATAACATTTGTCCTTGATGCACCAGGTTTCTGAGATGACAGCTAAACTGTCATCTTCATTTGGGAAATGAACCACAAACATGGTACTATGAACAAAAAAGCAAATAAGGGCACTCAATTAGATTAGTTTACACAAACATTTCACAATAGTAACATCTAATTGTAGGAGTTGAAGAAAATCCCTTCAAGTAAATATTACATTTTCTGTAATGGAAACAGAAAAAAATATTGCTGCTTTGCATCCTTCAGACTAACGGCATCCTAGCAAAGCCCTCTTTGTACGGGGGTAGAACAAACTTCTGTAGAACATTTGTGGCTCGAGTGAAAGAACTTCATCCTTCAATTCAGCAGCATACCACCCTGCATCCCACTGCTGGCTTGCTTCTGAAGCTAAGCAGGGTTGATCCTGGTCAGTCCCTGGATGGGAGACCAGATGCTGCTGGAAGTGGTGTTGAAGGGACAGTAGGAGGCACTCTTTCCTCTGGTCTAAAAAATATCCCAATGCCCCAGGACACTGCCCTGTGTAGGGTGCTGTCTTTCAGATGGGATGTTAAATAGGTGTCCTGACTCTGAGGTCATTAAAGATCCCATTGCACTTATTGTAAGAGTAGGGGTGTTAACCCTTGTCTCCTGGCTAAATTCCCAATCTGGCCCTCATACCATTACTGCCACCTAATCATCCCCAGCTTACAATTGGCTCATTCATCCCCTGAAACTATTCCCCAGGTTGTTGCTGTAAATGTGTTCTCAGTCAACTTACCTGGTAAAATAAAAAATCCAGAGAGATGGAAAATATCAAGCAGAGATGATGGCAGGGGATATGTGAAAAGGTCTGTCTTGTTCCTAAATATTTTGTACAGTGTTTCCATGTTCCTCCATCAGCAGGTTTTGTAATAGGACAACCTCCTTGTTCCTCAACTGGACACAGTTATTCCCAGTGGACATCTGCATGGAGAAGTGAGTGAACTGCATTTTTTTTGTACTGCTCTTTCACTGTTAGACCATTTGGGACTGGGCTATTGTCATGCTGCTTTCTCTGCATCTGACTGTGTTGCTCTCATGGCCTTTCTTTCTGATAGCCTCCGTATCTATCCTGCTCTAAAGGCTTTTGGTTTTCTTATCCTTTTTAACTGGCCAATAAAATTCTATAAGGGGAAGCAAGAGATATTGTCAAGAACACCAAATGCTTGTGCTTCATGACTGAGATGGGTTAGGCAATGCATGTTATGTTTTCCTTCCCATACAGGCAACTACAGTGGTCCACAAACAAAACCAGTATCAGGAATCAAGTTAAGACCCAGATGCAGACACGTCAAATTGACAATGGTTTAATATTCCAACAGGGGCAGGCAATAGACAGGTCAAGGCAGGCAGGGGTCAGTAAACCAGAATTGGGGCAACGGTACAGGTCGGCAGACAGGGTCAGGGTAGGCAGAGGTCAACAATCCAGAGGTGGGGCAAAGGTACAGTTCGGCAGGCAGGGTCAGGGGCAGGCTGAGTGGTCAGGCAGGCGGGCTCAGAGTCAGGACAGGCAAGGGTCAAAACCAGGAGGGAAAAAAAGACTGGGAAAAGCAGGAGCTGATAACAAAAACGCTGGTTGACTTGACAAACAAGACGAACTGGCAACGGACAAACAGAACACAGGCATAAATACACAGGGGATAATGGGGAAGATGGGTGACACCTGGAGGGGGGGTGGAGAAAAATCACAAGAACAGGTGAAACAGATCAGGGTGTGACAGTACCCCCCCCCCCCCCCCCCCCCCCCCTCTAGGGGCGCCACCTGGTGTTCTACCTGGGTGCATATCTGGTTGACCGGTGTGCCGGTGTTGAAAATCTGCGATGAAGCCTGGGTCCAGGATGTCCCTGGCGGGGACCCAGCACCTCTCCTCCAGGCCATAACCCTCCCAGTCAACCGGGTACTGGAACCCCCTGCCCCAAGGTCGAACCTTCAGGAGACGCCTCATAGTGTAAGCTAGTTGACCGTCGATGAGACAGAGGAGAGGGGTGGGCCTGGAAACAGGAGACAAAGGGCTGTGAGACATAGGTTTGACTCTGGGATGTATATGGAGGGTACGGGGCAACAGAAGACGAACAACAGAGGGGCTAATAATCTTGGAGATGGGAAATGGGCCAATAAACCGGGGGGAGAGTTTGCGGGATTCCACCCAGAGGGGCAGATCCTGGGTGCATAGCCATACCTTCTGCCCGAGACAATACCGGGGAGATGGGGTCCGATGGCGATCCGCTTGTAGATGATACTTGGAGGTGGTCTTGAGGAGGGCCAACCGGGCTGTCCCCTAGGTACGACGACAGCGACGGATAAACATCTGGGCAGAAGGTACGCCGACCCTCTTCCTCCTGCTCGGGGAATAGTGGGGGTTGATACCCCAGGGAACACTCAAACGGCGATAGGCCTGGGTAGAGCAGGGAAGGGTGTTGCGGGCGTACTCGACCCACACCAGCTGCTGGCTCCAGGAGGTGGGGTTGGCAGAGACCAGGCAGCGCAGAGTAGTCTCAAGATCCTGGTTGGCTTGCTCCGACTGGCCGTTGGACTGGGGGTGGAACCCAGAGGACAGGCTGGCTGACGACCCAATGAGTGTGCATAACACCTTGCAGAACCGGAACGAGAACTGAGATCCCCGGTCGGAGACCATGTCCATGAGTAGTCCATGGATCTGGAAGACATGCTGCACCATGAGCTGAGCCGTCTCCTTGGCCGAGGGTAGTTTGGGGAGAGCAATGAAGTGAGCGTCCTTGGAAAACCGGTCGACCACAGTCAGGATGGCAGTGTTGCCCTCAGACGGGGGGAGATCCGTGACAAAATCCAGGGATATGTGGGACCAGGAACGGTGAAGGACAAGCAGTGGTTGCTGAAGACCAGCCGGAGCTTGCCGAGGGTCTTATTCTGAGCACAGACCGTGCAGGCGGAGACAGACACGGCGACATCCGGAACCATCGTAGGCCACCAAAAGCAGTGTCGCACTAAGGCCAGGGTCCGATGGGAGCCTGGGTGGCAGGCAAGTCTGGAAGAATGGGCCCACTCCAGGACCACAGAGCAGACAGCGTCAGTCACAAACATCTGATTATTATTGTCACAGCCATAGTAGCCATTATGACTTTTTGCATTTCTGACAAAGACCCTTGCTGGTGTTTTAAAAATAAAGCCAGAGATTTGGACTTTAAGATTTCTGTCTCCAAAAGAAACACCTTCAGTTTCCAGCTGCTGCATTTCCTGAACAAAGTCATGCAAAAAAATCAAGACTGCTTGGTTTCTTCTCCAAAAAAGGACATCCCAATGACAAATGGTGACTTGTTTGTCTGGACCACACCTTTTGTAGTTTTCTACTAGCCCTAAGATAGATCAGAATTGAGCATTTGAGCTCTTGTATAGAGGAAGGCCATCAATATTGATTTGGAGGGACACTGACTCAGATAACCTCTTTGGGCTAGGCGGGACGAATTCGTCCCACCTACGCAACAGCCAGTGTAATCCAGTGGCGCGATTTTCAAATACCTTAAAAATCCTATTACTTCAATTTCTCAAACATATGACTATTTTACAGCTATTTAAAGACAAGACTCTCGTTAATCTAACCACACTGTCCGATTTCAAAAAGGCTTTACAGCGAAAGCAAAACATTAGATTATGTCAGCAGAGTACCCAGCCAGAAATAATCACACACCCATTTTTCAAGCTAGCATATAATGTCACATAAACCCAAACCACAGCTAAATGCAGCACTAACCTTTGATCTTCATCAGATGACACACCTAGGACATTATGTTATACAATACATGCATGTTTTGTTCAATCAAGTTCATATTTATTTCAAAAAACTGCTTTTTACATTAGCATGTGACGTTCAGAACTAGCATACCCCCCGCAAACTTCCGGGGAATTTACTAACAATTTACTAAATTACTCACGATAAACGTTCACAAAAAGCATAACAATTATTTTAAGAATTATAGATACAGAACTCCTCTATGCACTCGATATGTTCGATTTTAAAATAGCTTTTTGGTGAAAGCACATTTTGCAATATTCTAAGTACATAGCCCAGCCATCACGGGCTAGCTATTTAGACACCCGGCAAGTTTAGCACTCACCAATATCAGATTTACTATTACAAAAGTTTGATTACCTTTTGTTGTCTTCGTCAGAATGCACTCCCAGGACTGCTACTTCAATAACAAATGTTGGTTTGGTCCAAAATAATCCATAGTTATATCCGAATAGCGGCGTTTTGTTCGTGCGTTCCAGAAACTATCCGAAATGGTAAATCAGGGTCACGCACATGGCGCAATTCGTGACAAAAGAAATCTAAATATTCCATTACCGTACTTCGAAGCATGTCAACCGCTGTTTAAAATCAATTTTTATGCCATTTTTCTCGTAAAAAAGCGATAATATTCCGACCGGGAATGTCCATTTAGCTAAACAGAGGAAAGAAAACAAAGCTTTCGGTCGACGCGGGCACGAGCCTGAGTCTCACAGTACTGTAACCAGCCACTACCCAAACGCGCTACTTTGTTTCAGCCAGAGCCTGCAAAGCCACGATTCAGCATTTTGCCGCCTTCTGAGAGCCTATGGCAGCCGTAGGAAGTGTCACGGGACAGCTAAGATCCTCACTCTTCAATAAACAGAGACAAGAAGAACGACACCTTGTCAGTCAGGCCACTTCCTGCATGAAATCTTCTCAGGTTTTTGCCTGCCATATGAGTTCTGTTATACTCACAGACACCATTCAAACAGTTTTAGAAACTTTAGGGTGTTTTCTATCCAAAGCCAATAATTATATGCATATTCTAGTTACTGGGCAGGAGTAGTAACCAGATTAAATCGGGTACATTTTTTATCCAGCCGTGTCAATACTGCCCCCTAGCCCTAACAGGATAACCTTGTATGAACAGATGTTGTAAGGTGGGACAGCACACCATGTTTAATGCCAGCATGGAAATAAGTTCCCCCAGAGACTTATTTAGTTTCCACCACTGGTTTTGTTTTCAACAAAGTCTGTAAATCTTTTGGTAGACCTCATTTGGGTATTTTCGTGAATAGAATCTTGAGTAGTTCAGCTAATGACGAATGTGGAATTTGTATCCTAAGAGCCTAATCTGAAATGAGCTTTCTGATATCATCCTCCTCGTCTGTACTTTCATCAATGCTCTCCTCTGTGCTCTCAGTGAAGCTCTCGTTAACCCCACCCGCACTACCACTTAGTGTGCAAACATCAGCTGTGTCAACCCTACTATTTGACTCCTGCATTGGAAGAGCCACTTGCACAAAATTGCTTATGCCATAACAATCATGGCTTCCCTTTCAACAGATCCTGACTCCCCTCTGAATTTTTCTATGTTCACTCCTGTAACTGGACATTTTACCTGGACACTTTCACTATATAGACTGGATATCTGCAAAGAAAATCAAATGATACAATCAACGCTGGAATGTTCAACATTACTTTAAATCAACAAAACAATGCAAGATTGGTCACTGGTTATCTAAGAAGGGCAACAACAGGAAAATTAAATGTCAATGAATGTAGTTTACACCCATCTCTATGGTATCTTTCTTTGTGTGTGTCTCTAAGGATGGTGGACAATTTCTACTCTGTGCATGCAGATAATACTTCACTGAACGTATAGCACCAATACTAGACTGATGTAGTTCTAATTAATAACTAAATATATAATTGAAGAAACGAGGATTGAGTATTTCCCCAAAAAATGACATAATTGTTTTAGTCAGTATATTCACTTTATTCTTGTACAAACTTGTCAATTGTAAACTAAAATGCATCAGCTGATTTTCGTGGAATCGCAGAACAGCGTTAAAAATATTTACAGTTAATTCTATTGGTGCGTAAACCGGTGAAATGGTGATTATGATTGGTGCTCATTTTAGTTGACCACATGACCTTTTACTCAGTATTTAAATATGCGTGTCTCAGCTCTAAGTTAAAGACACCGAAGAGCTATGCTAGACTTGTATTAATGTGTTGAGGACACCTCTGTGCAGCTGGATGAGAGCTACAGCTAGCTTAGAGATAAGTTAGATACATTAAGATATATTTGGTGAGCGAACAGGGCTAGTAAGTTAATTGTAGCAATCATTTTAAGTAACCTAGATTTAAGTTTGCTCTTTACAATTTAGCCGAGCTAACGTTACAACAAGGCAGTTCCAACGGCCACTCACGTGACCCCTGCAGCTTGCTAGTGTGTTCTGAAGAACGTCTCGCAACCCCGAAAGACCGTTGACTAGCCAGCATAGCTAGCTAACTAAACAATTATCTTGACTATTTTTGAACTTTTAGCTGGTTACTGTTTGTAACTTGACAATGTTAACTGTCTGTCTCCCTTTATTGTTCGTGTTACCGGACAACTGTAGGGCACTTTTATTGTCCATGTAACGTTAGTTGGCCAAACCTAAAGTTGTCTGCCAACTTAGCTAATGTTACGTTAGCTAGTCTAACGTAACTAACTTGAAGTCCCTGACGTTAACCCTGAAGGCATTATTGACTTATTGACACATGACAGTTCCTAGGGTCCTTGTTAACGTTAACCTTAGCCATACTGTTTGTCATGATATAACATATCAAACAATAACCATAACTTAAAAAGTTTTGAAGATCAGATCAAATTTTATGACCAATTTATGCAGATATCCAGGTATTTCCAAAGGGTTCACATTTGCCACAGTATGCCATTTGAAGCTGTACTGAAGGTGATGGTGGGGATAGGATTGAGAAGGCAGGTAGAAGGCTTAAGTTGTGATATCCCTTTCCTGAGCATGTCTGTGTCAACCAGGTGTCATGACGTTGGCCTGTGGGTAAGGTTTATGACCCCCCCCCCCCCCATAAATACCTTTCTCCCTTCCCCTCTCTGACCCTACTGAAGGACTTGAATAGCCTGTGTTAAATATAGAGAGTCTGGGAACATCAAACAAATGGGGAAAAGGAACCATATTTTGGTAATAAAACCAGTTGGAAATATGCTTGAGAACGTAATGAGTATGTATGTCAGTTCGCTTGTCATCTGAGACATTATGACTGATGACAGGATGACATAAACGGTACCTGAGAAAGTATACACTCTCTAGTTATCAGAGTAACATGGAATTGTTATGCAATTGAAATTGTTTGTTAGGAGATTAAATGTAATTTTAGTTTCCAAATGAGAGAATTGGGTTTTCATAAGGAAAGTGCCCTGCTTGATCAGTGGCCACCCCTGTGAATAGGAGGGGTTATAAACGATGAAACACATCCTTCCCCCCTCTCCACTATATAAGCCTTTGACGAAAAGATAACCACGTTGTTCCAGCACGTGAGGTCTGCAGCCTCTACTTTCGAAGGACACACATGTCAAGTACAGAACTAAGCCAACCTCGGCGTGAGCTTTGGTGGCGAATGGTATGAACTTTGAGCTTATTCACTACAGAAGTGATACTTCCTAGCCGCTGTAGACGTGGGCTAGGAAAGGACGGACGACGGATCCAGTCTAACAGACGGACGAAGATACCACCACGTATCCAATTTACCACCAGAGACATTCTTCCGAGGACAGGAAGATCTGTTGGCCAACCCGGCCAGTATCTACGACCAATCTACCGAAGCGCAGCTCAGAGTGAATATTTATTGCATTTTCCTCTTCCAAATGGGCGGTAATTTAGAATGCATAAGATAATATATTTACGATAGCCTAGCTGCTGTTTCTCTGTTCCTAAATCTTCCCGCTCTTTCATTCAAGCCCAACCCCAATTCCTTTGTGTAACCAGCTTTCATACAGGTTCCGTCCACCAGGACGTTTTCTGTATGACATCATTTGTATTCGGTGTATTTGTAATTCTGTGTGATTAGTTAGGTATTTAGTAAATAAATAATTAAACCCAATTTTGTATTGCTGATTCAACTTGTTAGCCAGGGTTCGTGAAGATAGCCAAGAATTTACACCTTTCATTATGAGACTGAAAATAAGATAAGGGTTAATATTGACTGCTATGATGTAAAATATTACTAAGTATTTTAAGAGTTTATTCGGAAGATAACAGCTCTATAAACGTTCTTCCGTGGTGCCCCGACTTTCTAGTTAATTACATGATTCGCTTAATCAGGTAATATTAATTACAGAGAAATCATTTTATAAGTTAGCATGTCATATCACTTAATCCGGCATAGCCAAAGACACGACATATTGGCGCCCCCTGTGAGGACTCTTAAACTAAGACGCACGTTGGGTCAATTTGATAATATCACATATTGGAGCCCCCGTGCGAGGAATCTAAAATAGGATGACGCTTTCATTTTGATTCAGCATATATAAAATTGAAAAGCAGATTACATAATATACCAAGTTTCTGATTACATTGTGGGGAATTGTAGACCGGAATTATTGGTGCGTGTGTGCTCTGGAGAATCGCCTCCGTGTTGTGCTCTGACGTAGTCAGTGGGTAGCATAAACTATACATGTATGTATGATGGCTGATAAAGCTATCTGAGAAATAGCGCGTTTGGCCAAACGCTGGGCTATTTCTGCCTCTCGCGTTTCAGACGCGTGTTGGCTAGGTCATTATTAATTTCTCGAGCGAGGACAAAGAGCCAGCCGATTGAAATTTAGGAGAGATTAGCTTGACCAGCGATAAGTATCTCTCCTCCTCTCTCACGTTTCGATGCGAGTAGACCACGGTGCATTTTGTTGTTTGCCGCGAGTTCCGGTTAAAACATCGTCAAATATCGCCGAAAAGGGTTTGAACATAATACGTTATAAGTAAAACCTTTCCCTTGCCAAGGGAATCCTATGTTGAGCATTTTTCAGGCATCAAGTAGCATTAGCTTGCTCGAGATGCTAAGCTAACAAAAGGGAAAACAGCCATTTTGTTTGTGCCACATTGTAATTCATCCGACTTGAGTTGGATTTCAGCGTGTGCCAGCAGGGACCTCTGAAGAGTCACCAGTACTTTCCTTCAATAATAATTAGTCAGGTGACACTCAAGTCGTTACTCGTGATATCCAGACGGATATCGATGTCTTATTCAATTGAACTAATAAGGGAAATTGCCAGATTTACATTCTCAAGTGGAACTTTTAAATAACATCCAAATTGATGAGTTTTCTAAATGAGACATTGTAATCTTTTTTTCACATTAACCTAGATGAATAAACCTCTCAGGTTAATTAAAGTTTAAATCCCAAATAGCCTATAGAGGTTTGATTTATCATTAAAATTGATCAACCAGTAAAATTTGGTTTTTGAAAAACCCATTCAGTAATCCAGTACTGACAGAAGTCCCGCCCCAGCGGGAATCCCATGTGGCTTCGGCCCAAGGAAGAAGTGTACCATAGTGGGGAGTGTTCCCAACATTTAATCTACTGTTTACATTTATGATAGCCAATCAATGGAGATTGTATGGATTATCATCTCATTCAATTTAATAAATTAAATTGTTGAACAAACCTTAATGTTCTTGCAATCAAATGAGACACTTTTTAAATTTTCCACATTAACCTGTTATGGCTAGGGGGCAGTATTTTCACGGCTGGATAAAAAACGTACCCGATTTAATCTGGTTACTACTCCTGCCCAGTAACTAGAATATGCATATAATTATTGGCTTTGGATAGAAAACACTCCAAAGTTTCTAAAACTGTTTGAATGGTGTCTGTGAGTATAACAGAACTCAAATGGCAGGTCAAAACCTGAGAGATTCCTTTACAGGAAGTGGCCTGTCTGACCATTTATTGTCTTTCTTTGACATCTCATTCAATTACAAAGGATCTCTGCGGTAACGTGACACTTCCCACGGCTCCAATAGGCTATCAGAGCCCGGGAAAAACCTGAATGTCGTCATTTCAGCCCCAGGCTGAAACACATTATCGCCTTTCTCAAGTGGCCGATCAAGGGACTGTGGGCTTAGGCGCGTGCCCTGGCCGCCCCCGTCTTTGTGTTTTTTCCTCTGTTTGCCGAAAAGGAGATTCCCGGTCGGAATATTATCGCTTTTTTACGAGATAAATTGCATAAAAATTGATTTTAAACAGCGGTTGACATGCTTCGAAGTACGGTAATGGAATATTTAGAATTTTTTTGTCACGAAATGCGCCATGCGCACGACCCTGATTTACCATTTTGGATAGTTTCTGGAACGCACGAACAAAACGCCGCTATTCGGATATAACGATGGATTATTTTGGACCAAACCAACATTTGTTATTGAAGTAGCAGTCCTGGGAGTGCATTCTGACGAAGACAACAAAAGGTAATCAAACTTTTGTAATAGTAAATCTGATTTTGGTGAAGGCTAAACTTGCCGGGTGTCTAAATAGCTAGCCCGTGATGGCTGGGCTATGTACTTAGAATATTGCAAAATGTGCTTTCACCAAAAAGCTATTTTAAAATCGGACATATCGAGTGCATAGAGGAGTTCTGTATCTATAATTCTTAAAATAATTGTTATGCTTTTTGTGAACGTTTATCGTGAGTAATTTAGTAAATTGTTAGTAAATTCCCCGGAAGTTTGCGGGGGGTATGCTAGTTCTGAACGTCACATGCTAATGTAAAAAGCAGTTTTTTTAAAATAAATATGAACTTGATTGAACAAAACATGCATGTATTGTATAACATAATGTCCTAGGTGTGTCATCTGATGAAGATCAAAGGTTAGTGCTGCATTTAGCTGTCTTCTGGGTTTTTGTGACATTATATGCTAGCTTGAAAAATGGGTGTCTGATTATTTCTGGCTGGGTACTCTGCTGACATAATCTAATGTTTTGCTTTCGCTGTAAAGCCTTTTTTGAAATCGGACAGTGTGGTTAGATAAAGGAGAGTCTTGTCTTTAAAATGCTGTGAAATAGTCATATGTTTGAAAAATTGAAGTTTTTGTATTTTTGAGGAATTTGTAATTCGCGCCACGCCTATCATTGGATATTGGAGCAGGTGTTCCGCTAGCGGAACGTCTAGATGTAAGAGGTTAACCTAGATGAATAAACCTCTCAGGTTAATTAAAGTTTAAATCCCAAATAGCCTATACAGGTTTGATTTATCATTAAAATGGATCAATCAGTAAAATGTGGTTTTTGCAAAACCCATTCAGTAATCCAGTACTGACAGAAGTCCCGCCCCAGCGGGAATCCCATGTGGCTTCGGCCCAAGGAAGAAGTGTACCATAGTGGGGAGTGTTCCCAACATTTGATCTACTGTTTACACTTATGATATCCAATCAATGGAGATTGTATGGATTATCATCTCATTCAATTTAATAAGTTAAATTGTTGAACATACCTTAATGTTCTTGCAATCAAATGAGACACTTTTAAACTTCCCATATTAACCTGGATGAAGCAACCTCAGGTTAATTCAAGTTTAATACCCAGATAGCCTACCCAGGTAGGATTAATCATTGGCATTGATTAATTCATTCAATTTGCTTTTGCAAATTCATTCACGTCCAACTTTCACATTACTGGTACAGTACTAATGGTTCGTCAACATCTATGAATAGATTCAACTTGTCTTTGCAGCTTCCAATGAATTCCAAACCCAAACATTGAAAAAAAATAGGAACATTTTTCCTCTAAATTTTTCTAATAATGTGCAAGCTACCAAAGGAGGTGGTCACCACTCCTCCGCTAATTAGTGAACCTCCACCCATAAAAGGATTGATCTCTGACCTCAGCAGTGATACCAACCCTAATTATGCCATTAGAAAAACAACAGCCGAAATTGCGAACGCTCTCCAAAATCAACCATCAAACACAGGCTTTGTGACTGTTCTCTCCACTTTAGCACTTATGTATCGCCATCAAAGGTTGGCATCGGTCCAATACCACAGTGCACAGCTGAAGCACGTGCAAGACATGGCTAACATGAGGGCACAGGTGGAGAGAACTGAGCAACTATTGACAAAAGCAGGAAATGAAAACATTCTGCTAGTCGAGGAACTGCGTTTGAAATCGGAACAATTAAAAGTAATTGCAAATACTTATGACGATGAACGAGCACAAACTCTCCAACAAAATTGTCATCTGCAGGAACAACTCGATTTAGCCAAAACTAAATGCGATGTAGTCCACGCCAAACTAGATAAATCTGTCGAGTTATCTACAAACAGGAACGCGCAATTTGATAACATGCAGGCAGTTTTGTTGAACGTTACTCAAGGTAACAATGTTCTACTCCAAATTCTGCAGACCAAAGACGATCAGTTGAACACAATGACAAAGTTGGATGACAAATCAGCAGAACTTATTGAAGTCGCTGACCAAATGAATGATGAGAGAACTCAGGTGATGAGGATGGAAATATTGATTTCTAAGCAAGCAAAGGAAATCTCATCACTGAATCTCTCGCTCCGTACTCGAGACCTCTATCTGCAAACCATGACAGATAAGTTTGAGACCGAAAGGAGCAGGTGTGACACTCACGTGTCCAAAATTGGTACTCTAAGCGCTCAAGTGGACTCTGCAATGCAGCAGAAGACCACCCTTAGGTACCATCTGGAGGAAGTCCAGAATGGTCACGCTCTACAGCATGACTACCCATCCAAGCAACCGGAGTCCGGTACTCAAAGGAGTGAAGACGATAGGTTTCAGACATTGCCTCCATCATGTGTCCCTCAGTCTTCTCCTCTTGGCCATTCGGCACTGAGTAATATGGAGCCTCTTGGCCAACAAAGCCAAAGCTTGGCTTCTCCTCTTGGCCTGTCGGTCCCAATTTCTCCACAGGATGAAGCCAACCCTCTCCGCCCGCTTGGCGCGGAATACCTTGACAAACTCGTCAAGAATTTCTCCACCTTTGACCCCGTTCCAGGTCAGCCAAACGAAATTGAGACGTTCCTAGCTGACATAGAGGACGCGTTGGGTGGCTACCCGAATGCTACGGGTTCTGACAGGGTTTACCTATTGAAGCGAACGTCGAATAGACACGTGACGAGGTTCATTCGCCTACAACAGCAACACGTGCTAAATGACTACGCTAAACTTGCCACAGCTTTGAAATTAGAATTCAGTGGTTCTGTGACTCGCAAACACGATAGCTCACTGGCTAACACGGTCAAACAAGCTCGGAACGAACACCCACAAGCTTTCTATCATAGGATTCGTTCAGCTTACTTTGGCCTACTCACGGAAACAGGAATGGAGGAGCTTTTACCATTCAAACAAATGTTTCTGTCGAACATGTATCCCACCTTCATTACCTACTTGGGCCCTGCAGCCCACGTTGGCTTGCCTATCTTACAACTCAGAGAGCTTGCAAGCACAGCTTTTGAGGCATCAAAAGCTCGCAACTCTAAGAGCCCTGACCACTCGGTTTTGAAGTTTGACCAGGAGCACTCACTCCAGTTAGAGGATGCATTATCAGGTATTGGAGCGTCGAGATGACGCACAACAACAGTTTCTACCACGAAACCATGATTCCAATAACCTCCGCGGTCGAAATAACTGTAAAGTACATAGCCATCAACATGACTACCGCTACAAACGACCCGTTCGCTACGTTCCTGCACCCAACCCACAAAAAGTGTCAGAGCACAAGGGTAACAAAGGGTTGAAGGACGATCAAAACGTAGAACAATGTTCTCCAGAAGTCCCACTATGGGAAGAACTTAAGCGAGAACAATTTGAGAAAAGGGTAAAAGATAAGTCACAAGGACTAGACGGGGAATTACCGGACACCAGGTCCGCAGGAATTAACACCCATAGCAAGGACGTTAAAGTTCAAATTTCTCCCGCTCTCATTCAAGACCCTATCCAGGGCCCGCTTGATCAAGAAACAAGCCCCCGGGCTCTGTCTATAGACTCTGATACAAAAGTTGCGAAGAAAAAGGTCAAACGCTTCGTTAAAGCCAAGCCCACTCAAAATCGGAAAAGTCAATCTGCTTCCATCTTGAACAGACATGGCACATCACGTCGTTGCGAACGACCACTCCACTTTGTGGGGAATATGTCCACTAACCACGAATCTAAACGGCCATACCTGGAAACAGTCCTGGAGGACTGCTTAGCTTGTCATGCGCTAATTGATTCGGGTGCGACAATATCACTCATCTCTCAAACATTGTTTGATCTAAAAAGGGCTTTGAAGCCAACTAAACGTTGTTTAAAAGTGGAACGATGCGACACTAAACTTCGAGGGGTCACTCAGACTACCTCGCCTCTCACATTGAGAGTCATGCTGAAACTACACTTCCAGGACGTATCGCTCGTTCACCCTGTGTATGTTACCAGCCTCGAAACTGTAACCCTGCTACTTGGAGCAGACTTGATGGATCGGTTACTCCCGTTGATGGATTGGAAAACCAACCAGGTATGGTCACAGGCCACAGTGCCTTCTCCACTGACCACACTGTCTTCCCCTAACGCTAGGTGCAACGCAGTCCTTCACGAGGGGTATCTGTCGAAAGCACCCCTTGGGAAAAAGACGTTTAGAAACCTCTTGGTGCAGAATCCGATCCAAGGAGATATTACGATATCTCGACACATTCCATCAGCCAATCTGATTGACCATTCTTTTCATGATTTCGAGCCAGCTGTCTCTGTGAATGAGCAACTTCCCTCCTCCTTGCAGTCGTGCAATACGGTAGTTGAGATGAACTTCTCTTGCCCTTCGGACACTGCCGCAAGCACTGCGGCCGTCTCAGCAAGAAAAACATTGATGCGCAGAGTACACTCTGCTTCCGATGATACACCTTCTGCTTTGTTGGGGACTGTCACCCCTTACAATGACACTAATGGCGTCAGTCCAGCAACTGACCCGATGACTCCCACTGGTGAAACACTTTGCAATATCACTGACCGATATCCTCGTCTCAGTTTGCAGGTACTGAAGAGGTTGCCACACGCGGACGCGGTGGTGACTGACAGACCTCGACAGCCACTGAGGGTGTTGAAGCACAAACACCAGGAGATTTGGTTGAAAGGTTACAGCCATTCTCATAATAACGCGGCCACTTACAACTCGTACATAGGGTCCAACCTTTTCGTTTGCGCCTCGGACACCAACACCACCCGCTGGTGGGGGGGTCCCGAGACACAAAGGGGGGGAATAGTAGCCCAGACCCATGATGAGCCTCATCGAGGCCGGTGGGGGGGTCGAGACTACGGACAACACCGTACGAGGCCGCCAGAGCATAAATCAAATCTAGTTGTAAACTCCCCTATGAGAACAGTGAGGAGCAGACCGGCCCCGAGACGGGGATTATCTTAGAACACGTCTAAGATAGTACTGAGGTGTACCACACTGGTCGTAAAGGAAGTCCAATGGACTTGTCCACCTCCAAAACAAATGGCAACAATAATCATTCCTTGCCATGTGTAGGTTCAACTACAATACAACTAGTAAAATGCTCCAATCATGTGTTCCGGTAGATAATATTTCAGAATAAATCGGTAGGACAACTGGACCCCTTGAATACCAGTACCAATACCACAGTCAGTCCAGCAACACTCAGTAAGAGGATTAGTAACCTCACAAGTTAAATTGCTATTGATAATAGCGACATAGGAGTCACTCAGAGTGCAACACGGGGAAGGGAATCTCCATTGCACTCTTCCAATGGTTAACACATGCCACTAATAAATAGAACCCTCCGTTCAGGAGAAAAGTTATTAGAAGTCATGAACCATGATCACACCACGTACGACTGGTCTAATACTTAGAGTACTTCCGTCGTGAGGTTAGCTCCTCCGTGGATAACATAGCTATGAAATAGACTTCATACCTACCGCCACTACAATAGTGGAAGACACCGTGACTTGTAGAAAACTACTACAGACTCCCTTGACACCAATTCTGACTGACCTCCAGGCATTCACCTGAAAATTACCTGACTACGTCAGACTCATTCTGAACAAGTTGTAATCTGCCAGGATACTTGGTTTTCTTCCCTTGACATGCGCGATTGTGTAAGCATAAACGCACATGCACAACGGAACATTCAATTACGATTTATGCTAGGATCACTTAAGGGTCCAAGCAAAATACCAGCCTTAGTAAAATTGAACATTTACTTCTAGGCCTTTGACTCTACAGCACTCACCAGTTTTCTAACCAGAAGTCCATAGGTCATCCCTGTAGACTGCCCAAAACTACTGCCTTACAGCTGTAGACTTATCATATAGTTGTCAACTTAGGATAGTACCCTAAGCGCCACCCCGCAAATTAGGAAAGCCCTAGATTTGACATTAGACAATGCCATGATAGGGTCATTTTGCCAAGACCATGGACGTAGATAGAATACAGTCCAATTAGATGATTAAGGTGGCATAACTATATTTTGTATTGTTTATGCTTTCATTCATTTTGTTTCATTTTCTTCGGCACATAGAAAGTGATAGAGCCATAAACAACTCCCCCATACAACCATCAGTTAGTGCCACAACGCCGCTCGTTTGGGAGGAAATGTAATGATATATTTCATGAGTGTGTGTGCGTTGTTAACATCTGCCTAAGTTACTGCCCAGATATTCCAGTCTGGACGACCAGACGACGGGTCCGGAACGGCGATCCCAATCCGGACATCCGCTGCCGAGCCATGGAACGGACATCTTCATTTGCGGAGACCCTACCCGGGTCGACCACCAGAGGGGGGACTGCAATAGCAACCACCAACTGGACATCTACTGCCCAGCCTTGGAGCGGACTTCTTCATTTGCAGACACCCTACCCGGGTCGACCGCCAGATGGGGACCACAACAATGATCCACAACCAGGACAACCCACGTTCATTTTTATGTTGGTTTACAACATGCAGTTTAATCGCAAGATTGAACCCAACGTGGGGGGACTGTCATGACGTTGGCCTGTGGGTAAGGTTTATGACCCCCCCCCCCCCCATAAATACCTTTCTCCCTTCCCCACTCTGACCCTACTGAAGGACTTGAATAGCCTGTGTTAAATATAGAGAGTCTGGGAACATCAAACAAATGGGGAAAAGGAACCATATTTTGGTAATAAAACCAGTTGGAAATATGCTTGAGAACGTAATGAGTATGTATGTCAGTTCGCTTGTCATCTGAGACATTATGACTGATGACAGGATGACATAAACGGTACCTGAGAAAGTATACACTTTCTAGTTATCAGAGTAACATGGAATTGTTATGCAATTGAAATGTTTGATATTGAAATTGTTTGTTAGGAGATTAAATGTAATTTTAGTTTCCAAATGAGAGAATTGGGTTTTCATAAGGAAAGTGCCCTGCTTGATCAGTGGCCCACCCCTGTGAAGAGGAGGGGTTATAAACGATAAAACACATCCTTCCCCCCCTCTCCACTATATAAGCCTTTGACGAAAAGATAACCAGGTTGTTCCAGCACGTGAGGTCTGCAGCCTCTACGTTAGAAGGACACACATGTCAAGTACAGAACTAAGCCAACCTCGGCGTGAGCTTTGGTGGCGAATGGTATGAACTTTGAGCTTATTCACTACATACTGATACTTCCTAGCCGCTGTAGACGTGGGCTAGGAAAGGACGGACGACGGATCCAGTCTAACAGACGGACGAAGATACCACCACGTATCCAATTTACTACCAGAGACATTCTTAAGAGTTTACAGGAAGATCTGTTGGCCAACCCGGCCAGCATCTACGACCAATCTACCGAAGCGCAGCTCAGAGTAAATATTTATTGCATTTTCCTTTTCCAAATGGGCGGTAATTTAGAATGCATAAGATAATGTATTTACGATAGCCTAGCTGCTGTTTCTCTGTTCCTAAATCTTCCCGCTCTTTCATTCAAGCCCAACCCCCTTTCCTTTGTGTAACCAGCTTTCATACAGGTTCCGTCCACCAGGACGTTTTCTGTATGACATCATTTGTATTCGGTGTATTTGTAATTCTGTGTGATTAGTTAGGTATTTAGTAAATAAATAATTAAACCCAATTTTGTATTGCTGATTCAACTTGTTAGCCAGGGTTCGTGAAGATAGCCAAGAATTGACAACTTTCATTATGAGACTGAAAATAAGATAAGGCTTAATATTGACTGCTATCGATGTAAAATATTACTAAGTATTTTAAGAGTTTATTCGGAAGATAACAGCTCTATAAACGTTCTTCCGTGGTGCCCCGACTTTCTAGTTAATTACATTTACATGATTCGCTTAATCAGGTAATATTAATTACAGAGAAATCATTTTATAAGTTAGCATGTCATATCACTTAATCCGGCATAGCCAAAGACACGACACAGGGAAAATAACTCCATAGTGCGTTTGCACATATCAAACTTCTCATCAGGTCTTGTTTGACTGATAGCTAACATTAGGCTGGGTATCTTATCTCTGAAATATGCTATAAACTCATAACAATTAGATGTGAAGGAAAGTTCACAGGTTTGCGGGGGTAGGATTTATCAGGCCATCAATGGCCGATAAGAGCACTCTCAAATTATTCTGATTATTAGTGACCGTCTGGCATTTCTAATTGCCTTGTTATATGTGTCAAGTTGCACTCTCAGAATATCATAATGGACCTGCAACTTTGACTTTCTCTACTTCCGGTCTGCATTTCTGCAATTTCTCTTTAATTGATTTGTTTCCTCACTCATCCAAAAGGCTCTCTATTTGGATGCAGCCTTTTTCGACCTGTGGCATCAATGTTTGTCCTTCATTTTCCATTAAAGTTATCAACTAAATCATCACAAGAGGAAGGCAAAATAGGTGATGGTGTATTGTTCATACACTCAATAAAAACGGTAGCATCTTCAAAGGTAAGATAGCTTTTCTTAAACTTCTTAAGGTATAGGGGGCAGTATTTTCACGGCCGGATGAAAAATGTGCCCAAATTAAACTGGTTACTAATCTGGCTCAGAAACTAGAATATGCATATTATAAGTATATTTGGATAGAAAACACTCTGAAGTTTCTAAAACTGTTTGAATGGTGTCTGTGAGTATAACAGAACTCATATGGCAGGCAAAAACCTGAGAAAAATCCAAGCAGGAAGTGGAAAGTCTGAGAATTGTAGTTCTTCTTTTGAATCTCTATCGAAACTACAGTGTCTGTGGGGTCACGTTACACTTCCTAAGGCTTCCATTGGCTGTCAAAAGCCTTTAGAAAGTTGTTTTTATCTGTCTCCTGTTACTGGGCAGATAATAGGAGCTCAGTCACTGAGTGGACTGCCTGGGGACAAAGGGATTGGATATGCACAGTCCCGCGAGCGCGCTGTTCCTTCTTTTTCTCCTTGAATGAATACGCTATTGTCCGGTTGGAATATTATCACAATTTTACGTTAAAAATACCATAAAGATTGATTAAAATCAATGTTTGACTTGCCTATAAGAACGGTAATGGAACATTTTGACTTCGTCTCTTGTACCGCGCTCGCGTGTTATGCCTTTGGATAGTGCGCTGTACGCACGAACAAAACGGAGGTATTTGGACATAAATATGGATTATTTCGAACAAAAACAACATTTCTTGTGGAAGTAGCAGTCCTGGGAGTGCATTCTGACGAAGATCAGCAAAGGTAAGAGACTATTTCTAATACTAATTCTGAGTTTAGGTGACCCCGAACTTGGCGGGTGTCTGTATAGCTTGCTGTGATGGCGAGCTATGTACTCAGAATATTGAAAAAGGTGCTTTCTCCGTAAAGCTATTTTAAAATCTGACACAGCGGTTGCATCCAGGAGTAATCTATCTATAATTCTTTAAATAATTGTTATATATTTTGTCAACGTTTATGATGAGTATTTTTGTAAATTGATGTGCACATTCACCGGACGTTTTGGTGGGAATACATTTTCTGAACATCACGCGCCAATGTAAAATGCTGTTTTTGGATATAAATATGAACTTTATCGAACAGAACATGTATTGTGTAACATGATGTCCTAGGAGTGTCATCTGATGAAGATCGTTAAAGGTTAGTGCTTCATTTAGCTATGTTTTGGGTTTTTGTGACATATATCCTTGCTTGGAAAATGGCTGTGTTGTTATTTTTGTCTATGTACTCTCCTAACATAATCTAATGTTTTGCTTTCGCTGTAAAGCCTTTTTGAAATTGGACAATGTGGTTACATTAAGGACAAGTGTATCTTTAAAATGGCGTAAAATAGAGAAATTAGAATTATGAGATTTTGTTGTTTTGAATATTCCTCCCTGATATTTCACTGGCTGTGTCCCGCCAGTGATATTTCACACACTAGTGTCCCACGTAGCCCATAGAAGTTAATAATGCATTCAGTGTCATCCAGAAGGCGAGGTCACTACAGGTGCATCAAAGCTGGGACCGAGAGACTGAAAAAACAGCTTGTATCTCAAGGCCATCAGACTGTTAAATAGCTATCACTAGCCGGCCTCCACCCAGTACCCTGCCCTGAACTTCGTCACCAGCTAACTACCACGCAGTTACTCTACAATGCACTTTAGTGGCTGCTGCCCTATGTACATAGACATGGAACACTGGTCACTTCAATAATGGAACACTGGTCACTTTAATCAGGTTTACATACTGTTTCACTGATTTCATATGTATATACTGTATTCTAGTCTAGTGCTGTGGCAGTCAAAGTTTCGTCAGCCGGTGATTGTCAAGCAAATAACCGTTGGTCTCACGGTAATTGACCATTCATTAACATAAACACATATAGCATCTCCTGGCTTCCACACATAGCTTACAAGCCATTTTAGAGTCTAATAAATCCATTTAATATAGCTTAAACCTTCACAAAAAATCCATTATTTATTTTATACAGGTCTAAAGAAGCATGATATGAGGAAAATGTAGTCTATTTCAGGTGAAAAAAATAGCATACTCTGAGTTGTCCTTTTGTTAAGTCCTGATGGGGCTATGCCAAATGGCCGTGGGCTACACTAGTTCATTTAGCAGACAGGATTTGCTTATAATTCCGTGGCATTATTTTATAGTACGTATTTGAGAAAAAATTCTGCTTTTTAAAGTTGATCAACTTGTAAACTCACTTTTGAGAAAATTGCCATTCAATGTTTTGGTATCTATTGAAGAGCTCTTCTTTGTCTACACCCATTTAGCATCGTTCACATCCTCTTAAGCTTTAGCCCCACCCATCTCGTTTCGCTCTCAGAGCACACACTTGACGCTCTGGCCGATGATTGGGTAACATGAAAACAGCCTAACCAGCTCTGTTGGCAGCAATTTCATTACACTGTTTTGCAGACGTTTACTGACATCGGCCATATTCAACGTGTGCTGTACACACGTCACGTAACGTTAGCCAACGAGCCAGCCAGCTAGTTAAACAACAGTGAACAGTGCTAAGAATGCCACAGTGCTGGGAGCTAACCAACCAGGTTCAATGTTAGCTAGCTAACATTAGGCTCTAAGTAGAAAAGCAAACGGCTCTGGAATACAAATAATGTCAGCTAGGGAGCCAGCCAGCTAACGTTAGCTAGCTAGCCAACAGTACACTTTATCTTGAGACATATAGCTAGCTAGCTAGGTATCTAGGTAAACAATGAACCGAGCTAGGTAAACAACATTTAAGATCACACGTCACGTAACATTAGCTAACGAGCCAGCCAGCTAACGTTAGCTAGTTAAACAACAATCAACAGTGTCAAATCATGTTGTTTAATACCCTGCATGAATACCACTAGCTAGCTAACAGTACACTTTAGCTTGAAATGAAACCACTTTCTATAAGAATTAGAAACGTGTAATATCTGAATGTAACTAGCTATCTTACCTGTATACATATTATGCATGATGGACGCGTCTCCCTGTCAGGAATGCCATACCACGGTTGCCCTTTGTTTGAAGAGGTAATCCAGAGACAGGTGTTTTCTCCATCTCTTTAGCTATCATACTCTAATTCCACAAAACTTGATCGTCCAGAAAGTGGAGAGTAACACTTATGCAGCTCCACTACACAATTACATTTAAAAAAATCCTGCGTTCGGCAGGATTACCAACACAAACTGATGAGCTCAAATAGACAGAAGCCTTCTATATGGCAAATCAATCCGAACTCATCTCTCGGCAGGTCCAGCCCACTCATTGTCTCAGCCAATTATGGCTAGTGGGAAGGTTGCTGTCTTTTACTGTGGCTTAACCAACAAGGCATTTCATTTAACCATTGTATTTGTATTTACAGATGGCATACAAGTTTGTTATTAAGCCATATGAAAGTTCACATGTTTGAGAAGGCATTTCTGCCAAAAACACTCAAATAGTCTCTCATTCACAATTTGACAAGTACTTCATAATGCCTCGAATTTCACAGGCGGCATCCCTTTTGTGGCTGTAAAGCACTCAAAAAAAACTCCATGCCTTTTGTGTCCCGGAGTGCTGCATTGTGCCCTTCTCCCTGAGTGTTCTGTGCAATCAGAAGCATCTCTCACTCACAGGCTCTCCCACGTGATCGGGTCTTTCTCACAGGCTACAAGTTAAGACAGACACATAGCGTCGTTATCCAATTCGAGGGTGCATATGGAAGATATTGGATGAACTGTCCACATTTACTTTTCGTCAGCCAACAAGATGAGTAAGTCTGCCGAAGAGCACAAGCACTATCCTATGTCAGTCTACTATCTCCCATAGTACAAAAGTCGACCTATTCTGTGTGATACATACATATTACAAATAGTCTGGAACAGTTGTGGGATGCGATAGATCCCAAATGAATACAACCACTAGCATCCCAAAAACGTTTTTATGCAATGTGGCTGACGCAACAGAATGTTTAGCTTCAAATGTTGATAAGCTATTAGGCTATTTCTTCACATTATAAGCGCAGCAATGCGCACATGGTAGTAGGCTATAAGCGCAAATGTTCCATTAGTGGAAAACACCATAATCAAAAGTGACCTCAAATGCATTTATGCATGTAATGCTTTTATTATAAAGGTGCATTTGTATGGTGAAAATATCTTTCCCAAACTTGAAACTCACGCGCTGCTTATATACAGTGGGGGGGAAAAAGTATTTGATCCCCTGCTGATTTTGTACGTTTGCCCACTGACAAAGAATGGATCAGTCTTTAATTTTAATGGTAGGTTTATTTAAACAGTGAGAGACAGAATAACAACAAAAATATCCAGAAAAACGCATGTCAAAAATGTTATAAATTGATTTGCATTTTATTGAGGGAAATAAGTATTTGACCCCCTCTCAATCAGAAAGATTTCTGGCTCCCAGGTGTATTTTATACAGGTAATGAGCTATGATTAGGAGCACACTCTTAAAGGGAGTGCTCCTAACCGCAGCTTGTTACCTGTGAAAAAGACACTTGTCCACAGAAGCAATCAATCAGATTCCAAACTCTCCACCATGGCCAAGACCAAAGAGCTCTACAAGGATGTCAGGGACAAGATTGTAGACCTACACAAGGCTGGAATGGGCTACAATACCATCGCCAAGCAGCTTGGTGAGAAGGTGACAACATTTGGTGCGATTATTCGCAAATGGAAGAAACACAAAAGAACTGTCAATATCCCTCGGCCTGGGGCTCCATGCAAGATCTCACCTCGTGGAATTGCAATGATCATGAGAACGGTGAGGAATCAGCCCAGAACTACATGGGAGGATCTTGTCAATGATCTCAAGGCAGCTGGGACCATAGTCACCAAGAAAACAATTGGTAACACACTACGCCGTGAAGGACTGAAATCCTGCAGCGCCCGCAAGGTCCCCCTGCTCAAGAATACATATACAGGCCCGTCTGACGTCTGCCAATGAACATCTGAATGACTCAGAGGACAACTGGTGAAAGTGTTGTGGTCAGATGAGACCAAAATGGAGCTCTTTGGCATCAACTCAACTAACCGTGTTTGGAGGAGGAGGAATGCTGCCTCTGACCCCAAGAACACCATCTCCACCGTCAAACATGGAGGTGGAAATATTATGCTTTGGGGGTGTTTTTCTGCTAAGGGGACAGGACAACTTCACTCTATCAAAAGAACGATGGACGGGGCCATGTACCATAAAATCTTGGGTGAGAACCTCCTTCCCTCAGCCAGGGCATTGAAAATGGGTCGTGGATGGGTATTCCAGCATGACAATGACCCAAAACACACGGCCAAGGCAACAAAGGAGTGGCTCAAGAAGAAGCACATTAAGGTCCTGGAGTGGCCTAGCCAGTCTCCAGACCTTAATCCCATAGAAAATCGAGAAAAGCCTCGAAACCTTAATGACTTGGAGAAGATCTGCAAAGAGGAGTGGGACAAAATCCCTCCTGAGATGTGTGCAAACCTGGTGGCCAACTACAAGAAACGTCTGACCTCTGTGATTGCCAGCAAGGGTTTTGCCACCAAGTACTAAGTCATGTTTTGCAGAGGGGTCAAATACTTATTTTCCTCATTAAAATGCTAATCATTTTATAACATTTTTGACATGCGTTTTTCTGGATTTTTTGTTGTTGTTATTCTGTCTCTCACTGTTCAAATAAACCTACTATTAAAATTATAGACTGATCATTTCTTTGTAAGTGGGCAAACGTACAAAATCAGCAGGGGATCAAATACTTTTTTCCCCCACTGTATGCCAGTTAGGCTCTACACCCCTTGTAAAGTAGATTAATGTGCTTAATTTTATGAAGTTATTTGGCCACTTTAGTTGTGATATACTTGTTCCACTGGATATCATAAGGTGAATGCACCAATTTGTAAGTCGCTCTGGATAAGAGCGTCTGCTAAATGACGTAAATGTAAATATATATATATAGTGGTGTAAAAAGTACCCAATTGTCATACTTGAGTAAAAGTTAAGATACCTTAAAAGAAAATGACTCAAGTAAAAATGAAAGTCACCCAGTAAAATACTACTTGAGTAAAAGTCTAAAAGTATTTGATTATAAATATACTTAAACCTCTTTCGAAACCAGTCGCATAGGGGGCAGTATTGCCACTTTCGGATAAAATACGTGCCCATATTAAACTGCCTCCTACTCAAACTCAGAAGCTAGGATATGCATATTAGTTGATTTGGATAGAAAACACTCTGAAGTTTCTAAAACTGTTTGAATGATGTCTGTGAGTATAACAGAACTCATATGGCAGGCAAAAACCTGAGAAAAATTCTACCAGGAAGTGGAAATCTGAGGAGTGAAATATTTCCAAGTCATTGCCTATCGAACACACAGTGACTAAGGATTCATTTTGCACTTCCTAAGGCTTCCACTAGATGTCAACAGTCTTTAGAAAGTTGTTTGAGGCTTCTATGATGAACAGAGAGCGAACAAGAAGGTGGGGAAGTTGGTGACCCAGGGAAGGACATCAGTTCATTGGCGTGCATTCACGCGAGAGGTAGCTGTGTTCCAAAATGTTTTTCAAGACAATGGAATCGTCTGGTTGGAATATTACTGAAGTTTCACGTTATAAAGGCCTTAAAGATTGATGCTTTACAACGTTTGACATGCTTGAACGAACGTAAATATAACTTTTTTTTTACTTTTCGTCGTGACATTTTCTGCGTGCTTCCTACATTTGGAGTAGCTAACTGAACGCGCTAACAACAAGGAGCTATTTGGACATAAATTATGGAGTTTATCGAACAAAACAACATTTATTGTGGACCTGGGAATTCCTGGAAGTGCCTTCTGATGAAGATCAACAAAGGTAAGTGAATATTTCTAATGCTATTTTTGATTTTACATGTATTGCCTAGTGTGTTTTCTGAGCGCAGTACTCAGATTATTGCAAAGTGTGCTTTCCCCATGAAGCTTTTTTGAAATCTGTCACAGCGTTAGCATAAAGGAGATGTTCATCTGTAATTCTTTGAATGCCAGTGTAATATTTTATCAACGTTTATGACGAGTATTTTTATAAATTGTTGTGCTGATTCACCGGCAGTATAGGAGGCAAAATATTTTCTGAACGTCACGCGCCAATGTAAAATGCTGTTTTTGGATATAAATATCAACGTTATCAAAGAAAAAATGCATGTATTGTGTAACATAATGTCCTAGGCGTGTCATCTGATGAAGATCGTCAAATGTTAGTGCTTCATTTAGCTGTGTTTGGGGTATTTGTGATGCATCTAGTTGCTTGGAAAATGGCTGTGTGGTTATTTGTGTCTATGTATTCTCCTAACATAATCTAATGTTTTGCTTTCGCTGTAAAGCCTTTTTGAAATCAGACAACGTGGTACGATTCAGGAGAAGTGTATCTATAAAAGGGTGTCAAATAGTCCTATGTTTGAGAAATTGAAATTATTGGATTTGTGGTTTTGAATTCGGCGCTCTGATTTTTCACTGGCTATTGTCAAACTCAGTCCCGCTGACAGGATCGGTGTCGTATGAGGTTTTAAGTATCAAAAGTAAATGTAATTTAAGAAATATACTTAAGTATCAAAAATGAAAGTATAAATCATTTCAAATTCCTTATCAGGCAAACCAGAAGGCAAGCTGTTCTTGTTTTTTAAATTTATGGATAGTCAGAGTCACACTCCAAGACATAATTTACAAATGAAGTATTTGTGTTTATTGAGTCAGCCAAATCAGAGGCAGTAGGGATGTTCTCTTGATAAGTGTGTGAATTGGACCATTTTCCTGTTCTGCTAAGCATCCAATATGTAATGAGCACTAGTGTATACAGTAAAAGGGACATTATTTTCTTTAAGAATGTAGTGAAGTAAAAGTAAAAACCGATGCCTCACAAGTCCTCAACTGGCAGCTTCATTAAATAGTACCCTCAAAACACCAGTCTCAACGAAGAGGCGACTCCGGGATGCTGGACTTCTAGGCAGAGTTGCAAAGAAAAAGCCATATCTCAGACTGGCCAATAGAAATAAAATATTAAGATGGGCAAAAGAACACAGACACTGGACAGAGGAACTCTGCCTAGAAGGCCAGCATCCTGGAGTTGCCTCTTCACTGTTGACGTCGAGACTGGTGTTTTGCGGGTACTATTTAATGAAGCTGTCAGTTGAGGACTTGTGAGGCGTCTGTTTCTCAAACTAGACACTCTAATGTACTTGTACTCTTGCTCAATTGTGCACCAGGGGCTCCCACTGCTCTTTCTATTCTGGTTAGAGCCAATTTGCGCTGTTCTATGAAGGGAGTAGTACACAGCGTTGTACGAGATGTTCAGTTTCTTGGCAATGTCTCGCATGGGATAGCCTTAATGTCTCAGAACAAGAATAGACTGACGAGATTCAGAAGAAAGGTCTTTGTTTCTGGCCATTTTGAGCCTATAATCGAACCCACAAATGCTGATGCTCCAGATACTCAACTAGTCTAAAGAAGGCCAGTTTTATTGCTTCTTTAATTAGAACAACAGTTTCTGTTTTCTAATGATCAATTAGCCTTTTAAAATGATCAACTTGGATTAGCTAACACAACGTGCCATTGGAACACAGGAGTGGTGGTTGCTGATAATGGGCCTATGTACTCCTATGTAGATATTTCATAAAAAATCAGCAGTTTCCAGCTACAATAGTCATTTACAACATTAACAATGTATACACTGTATTTCTGATCAATTTTATGTTATTTTAATGGACATAAAATGTGTTTTTCTTTAAAAAACAAGGACATTTCTAAGTGACCCCAAACTTTTGAACAGTAGTGTATCTGAGCGGGGTGTTTTTGTTGTTGTGACCCACTTCTATGGTGATAGAGAAGTGAATAGCAGTGGTATGGTCTTCAACTTATTTTTCCTTGGGCAAGAACAGAGTGTAGCGGGTACAATGACTAATTTACCTGACGCTTCAAATCAGAAAACATCCAATTTTACACCAACATTTTTATTTTGTACAGACCATTGGCTTAAATCCCATGCCTAGTGGCCTTCCACAACAAAAATAATTATATAGGCCTACCATGCAGCTAAAAGGCCTGCTGCCTGCATATCAGTCATGAGATCTATGTTATTCAATTCTCTCATAAATCCACAATAAAGATAATTTGAGAAAGGTAAGTGATTTCCACTATTGTTTACCTAGCTGCATCAAAAATCATGTTCATCCAAGGAGAGTTCCTGAAATGACTCATGAGAGAGTTCAACACTTGCAAAAGTTTGATCGTCAGAAGCTGCTGAGTTGAATTTGACAGTGACACTGAAAGGGAATACCCCAATAATAATTATTCTATAATAATCCCATGGGTGAGCTCTCTAATGTCTGTGTAAATTGTTGTCTGTCTGTGACCCTTATTGAGTGGCTAAACCACAAATCCCAGATTAAACCCACATACCAGTTTAAACCTTTTCAGTGATGACATCATTCTCTAGAGCTGCATTGGGGAAACCCCATGACTGAGAACAGGGGCAGGCAGGTTCAGAAAGTATGTGTACAGGCTTAGTCTAGCTATGGGACTGCACCACTGCTGCAGTAAGATGTGCTTGAACGGAGTACCAAATTTGCTTATTATGATATTTACAAATGATATTTCTCTGAGAAATGCTCACAAAATTATGTTATTATCAAGATGCTTCATTAAAGAGGAGAAGAGTGTAATCATTTCTCAGAACCAGCTAGATTTCAAACAGGAACAGCCAGGTCTCAGAACAGTATTCAATGCACATTTGATTAGGATGAGAACCTGACTATTAAACAAGACTAAAGGCGTAGTAGTAAATAATATTGTGGTAATGAATTTGAACTGCTTTCAATCACCCCCTCCTCAGATAAGATACTCACTCACAGTGTTTTTAAATGCCATAGTCTTCACCTGGTCTATTTCCAGATGGCTCTGACTTTCAGCATCATTTATTTATTGCACCTTGCTTGGTTCCAGCTAGGGTAGATAGAGTACAAGGAAATCCCAATCCACAGCCTCTGCAGTGCTTTTGGTGTCCGTAAATTCACTTACTTCTCTACATAACTGACTCTGCTCTTCTCCTCTCTAACAGCTAGGAGATTCCGGTACAGTAGATTATGTCCCCGTTTTTCTGCAGGACATCCAACAAATGGCTGATGTACACTAAATAACTTGTATTGTTTGCCAATGTAGCGGAGTTGATTTGAAGTCACACTTTTGTGATGAGGTAGCCCTGTCTGAGACTTGTAAACCAGTAAGACAGTGGCTTTGGTGTGTGAGAGGTCCTTGGTTCAAATTCCAACAGTTACACCAACATGCCTCACATTACATTCAGTACAAGGGAATTACAGTATGTTTGTGATTTTAGGGATGGTGGATGGTAGTGACATGCCGTCAGATGCTTAGGGAAGGGGAGGAGGGAGGAAGGCGGAGTTGGTGTGAAAGAGCACCAAATTGGGTGATTGGTTGCCCTTAGTTTGGATGGGTGATTGGGGTGTAGGGTAGGGAGTCATTCTGGCTGGCTGTACCACAGCCCCCCTGGAGAGTTAAACATTGAAAATGTCTCTTGGATAATGAAGAGAAGAGATCTTAATGCCATTGTTCATATCTATTCACACCTTTGAATGAAGTGCATTTATTCTGTATTCTAGTTAGTGAAATCCATTGTACAATGGAAAAAAATACAGAATATTATTTACATAATTTATTTGTACTTCAATTCTGCTTCCCTTTTAAAAAGTTAAAGGAGACCTTTCAAAAAGCAGAGGCAATAAAAAGTAATTATTTCATGTAATTTATGAAAGGGAATCATTTAAACCCTAGAGATCTCTTGGAGAGGAAGCTGATGTGATGTACATTGTCCATTTCATCCAGTTTGTCTGGTGTGTGTGTGTGGGTGTGATCATTAGAATGAATGAAATCTCCAACCAATGAAGGGGATTCTCCATTTTCATGTATGACCTTACCCACTGTCTACAAGTCAGGAACTCAGGAAGAGGTTTCATTCATAAAGTTACATGACGCACAGGTACATGCACACGCTTGATGACACACACAAACATACCCACCCACTACACAAATGCACAGGTGTACACTCACACATCTAAATTACCTCACCCACTGTCTACACTTCAGGATGGTTTGTATGTAATGTAAAATGTAATGTAATGTAATGTAATGTAAATGTAATGTAAATATTTGATGCCACACACACACATGGCTTCCCCTGGGAGAAAGAGGAGTGTAAAGTCCAAGTGAGATCATTACCTGACAGACTACATATTCACTATCGAACATTTCATATTTCCATTTTATGTCTGCATCCCGAAATGCACCCTATTCCCTATACAGTGCACTAATTTTGAGTGGGTGCTGGTCAAAAGTAGTTCACTATGTAGGGAATAGGGTTCCATTTGGGATGCAAACCGGTAACAATTTACACTGCTCATTGACATTCATAAATGGTCTAACTTAGTACTTCCAAATTGTGCTTTGACTTTGGTGTAGTGTTGAGTAGTAATATAGCACCAGTAGGCTACAGGAAAAGGAATATTGCATACTGCATTGTGATTACATTAGTTTAGTTCATTTTTTTTAGGACGATTTCCATTTATGAATCTCATTAACCATTAATGTTCATTATGTTAATCCAACATTTTGATCACGCAGGTCTTTGATGTTGTAGAGATTGACAATCTCTGTGATTGTGCTTAGAAACTAGAGACTTCAGACTCTGGGTTGTAGGATGTACAGCTCAGTGAACTCAATGATCAAACAGCCAGCTCAGGCAGGCAGTGAGACAGGAGCTCTGGCAGGATAGGGTTAATGACTATAAAAGAGCCTGGAGAGATACGATGCGTCTTTCTGAAAGTCACATGGCACATTGGCGGGAAGGGGAGTGTAATGGGGAGGATGGGAGGGGAAAAAGGAGGGTAATGGGGAGGAGAGGGGGTGTGGTCTTGGACTGTGTTGCTGTGGCAACATAATCCTGGGTGAGTTGGCAATCCAGTGCTGTGCTGTGTGACGTCAGAGCGTAATATTAGATGCTGACTGTAGAGCTAGCTGCTGCTGTGGTTGTGGAGGAGCAGGAGAGTGAGTCACAGTGATACTTTGACCCCTGCAGTCTTAATGAAGGAGAGGAGAGCTGCAGAGGAGAGGGGCCCCTGCCTCTGCCTCTGGCTTTGTGTGTGGTGTAGTAATGGCCCATGCCTGGCTGTAGCCTATCGTCCTGTGAGTATGGATGAAGATAATATCATATCCCTATGAAGATAGTAGCTGTGTGGTGTATTTCCCATACAGTTAAATGGATGGACCGGAGTGACTTTTAGATTGTTTTTCAACCTGCCATAGTCATGAAAAGGCTGACATTGCTTACCAAAACACACACACACACACACACACACACACACACACACACACACACACACACACACACACACACACACACACACACACACACACAAGGCTGCTGAGGGGAGGTTGGCTCATAATAATGGCTGGAATGGAGTAAATGGAATGGTATCAAGCACATGTAAACCACATGTTTGATACAATTCCATTTATTCCATTCCAGCCTGTGAAGTTGACCCAGCGGTAGATTTTACAGTGAGGAGGCTGAAAATGAAGATCCTTTTTGGCAAATGTGAGGATAACAGGTTCCTAAAATACTTCCCGAGGCATCATATATGTCTGATATAATTTACATGGGCAGCAGCAAGTATAGTCCAACCTTCCCTGTCTGGCCACAATAGAACATGAGGGGTTAAAATACTTTACCCATCATACAACAGACAATGAGAAGCAGACAGGTCCTAAAAATTGTCTGTCCTAAGTTGCAACACTCACTACTGAGTTCCAAACTGCCTCTGGAATCAACGTCAGAACAATAACTGTTCATCGGGAGCTTCATGAAATGGGTTTCCATGGCTGAGCAACCACACACAAGCCTAACATTACCATGAGCAATGCCAAGCGTTGGCTGGAGTGGTGTAAAGCTCACCACCATTGGACTCTGGAGCAGTGGAAAGCGTTCTCTGGAGTGATGAATCATGCTTCACCATCTGGAAGTCCGAAGTCCGAACCTGGGTTTGGCGGATTCCAGGAGAATGCTACCTGCCCGAATGCATAGTGCCAACTGTAAAGTTTGGGGCTGTTTTTCATGGTTCAGACTAGGCCCCTTAGTTCCAGTGAAGGAAAAATCTTACCGCTACAGCAAACAGTGACATTCTAGACTATTCTGTGCTTCCAACTTTGTGGCAACAGACAGAACTGACACTGCACAGTAGAGGTTACTCCTTTGGGGCCTCAGGCACCCCAGCCTGCAGCACGGCTGATACAGAAACAGAAATCTCTGAACACTCCCCTCCTTCAGAGGACGGAAACACTGGAACCATCACCGGCTCAGCAACAGCAACAATAGGATTTGGCACCAAACCATTTGTCGACGCTCCAAACTCAAATTCTAAAAAGCTACATACACATTTCTCATCTTTTTATAGGTGATCAAGAGCACATTCCTAACCCACTTTATTATCAATAAATAAATGTGCTTCTCAAACCATAAATCATGTCTAGTCATTTATAAAAGGCTTTAGATTATGTGACGGAAGACATAAGGACAATCATCACACACAGCCATTACTATAAGCCTGTCCTTCCCAATTAAGGTACCACCAGCCGCCTGTGACACACACACACACACACACACACACACACACACACACACACACACACACACACACAGTCAGGTGTAGAGATCATTAAAAATATATTCTATATAATGGATTAAAGCCCTCGGTTGCACCTCCTCCCAAACGCCCTTGAGCCCATTCTGTCAACAGCTGGTGTGGAGTAAAGGGTTAATGATTTGAAAGGCTTTTGTGTGTGAAGGGTCCTCATGTCGTTTGATGAATGTGTGTGTGTGTGTGTGTGTGTGTTGGGCGGGGGGGTTGGGCGGGATGTGTGTGTGTTGGGCGGGATGTGAAGGGCCCTCATGTCGTTTGAATAATGAGTGCTGTGAGCTATAGTCTGTTTAGTTGTTAATGGTTAATGTACACTATAAAAGGGACATCCCCACAAGCTGAGAACTAGGCTACACTTTAAAAGCTTCAGCATCTCAAGCCTCAATATGAAAAACATATTTCCTTTGTGAATGATCTATTAATAACCTTTATGAATGATCAATGATACTTTTCTTAACTATTATCATCTTATAATGAGGACAATGAGGAACAGCACAAGGTTTAGAGAGGATGTACAATTATCTTGGATGCTTAGAAAGATGTGCGCATGTAAGCTTGTAATGGTAAAGTTAGCTGTCGTGGTGCAAGCACCCTACTTACTTGCAAAATACACGCATTATCTACAGTTTCTATGCAAGTAAAGTCATACCAATAAAAACATTTGTAAGTTGGACATGGTTGGATATTTTTGTGTCTGTAAAATTCATTATGCGAAAAATGGTGGTTGAAACGCCTTTATGGGCAAATGTTGATATAATAACCATCATATCAAAGTAAACTTGGAGTCACGTGATGATATGGTGTGTGGTCCTTCCCCTATGACTCGGGAAACCATGCAGTTTATTAGGCTACAGATGAAATAAGTTACGATGACGTTCACAGGGTGTTGAAAGTGTATGGAGATGAGTTTGATTCTCCTTTCCAATAAATATAGAGTGTCTTATTCTGGTGACATAATGCTTGACTGCCTTTTGACAAATACTCTCGCTCTTATCCATAATAATCTCATCATGTAGACTAGCCTACCCGCCCTGTCTCTGTGAGCTGTTGGCTAGAACGCACATGCCAAGAACAGAGTAGGCACATTTACTATTTACCACAATCGTTTCTGTGACAAAACTATCGGTAGAGTTGAACATGCTATGAAAACTCACTGAACTTTAGATTTGGTACATGCATACTTAAGCGAAAAAGTACATTTTGTGTGCACTACGTCATCATTTGACTTTGTTGCCTACTGCATTCAATGACTATGAGTCGTGAGTTTTGGAAAGAAATAGGAGTGCTTTGGGGAATAATTTTACTTGGAGGTTAAACTCTCTCGCTCGCTCGCTCTCTCGCTCTCTCGCTTTCTCGCTCTCTTTTAATGATTTGTATACATACAAATCATTAAAATCCAGACGGAAAATATTTACACAAGAAGCAACCTAATATCACACAGTCAAACTCTCAGTCATTTAGTAAGTTCACCATTCTGCCATTCTCACTGTTAAACATCGCACAGTGTTCAACACAACGGCTCTTTAACCGACTTGACAAAACTATAGTTTGTTAACAAGAAATTTGTGGAGTAGTTGAAAAACACGTTTTAATGACTCCAACCTAAGTGTATGTAAACTTCCGACTTCAACTGTATAAGCAGTATTTCAACTTCAATAACTTAAAAATTATAATAAAAAAATTCGATTGAAAAATATAAACATGAACACATTCTATGTAATGTTGAACATTGGTATGTTTGTCTCAATAACATAATTATATTGTAGTAAGATGTGAGACATTACCACACGTAGACACCATTTTTAGCTCTGTCTTTACTGTGGGGAATCTGGGGTAACACAATAAAAGGAACCACCAGGCGTACTGGCATAGTAATCCAGTTTAGCAATAACTATTGCATACATAACAAACATAATTCTCTACGGGCATATCAAAGTTCCAGATCGGGATCTCTGCTACTTTTAGATGATACAAGTAAAAGGACGATTGTGATTGGTACATTGCCTACTATACCAATTTCTCTGAATAAAATGGGCCATAACTTTCAAACTAGCAGAGATCCCACTCTGTAACTTTGATATGCCCGTAGAGTATGTTATGTTTAACAATATATTGGAACATTTGCTAAATCTAAAAATGCTCAGATGTATATTTGTCAATATTCATTAAAAAAAACACGTTATTGAAATCAAAATATTACTCATAACCAATCTACATGCTCATTCTGATAATGTTATCAAATGATTAGTTTTATTGTTGGTTTATGTGATAATTCATTTTTTATATGGTCTGTGATAGAACAGTCTCACTGCAGCACAACACTTTCCGTCTGACATTTCAACATGATTCCTGTTGCAGTTGTTGAACATCATAAAATGCACTGCAGTAAGTAGGCCTATTGTAGTGTCCAGTCTACTGCTGGGACACACAACATGTGCAATCCATGGTCCTGAAATGTAGCTACAACATTAAAGTTTTCTAAAGTGTTTCCCATGTAAGTGGAGTCGGACAACTAAATAAATAACTAAATGGATCATTGTTTACAATAACGCTGTGCTTCAGCACAACAACACCGGTCACTTGTTATAAAGTATAGGGCAAAGTGATTCAATATTCTAGCTATGTGCATAAAAAAGGCATTATCAAAAGCCAAGATGTCAAATTGAATATGATAAGGCAGGCTGATGGAAGCCAGGTGATGCGTTTCAAGTATTTAAAGGGCTAATGAGTGAAACCCTATAGCACATAGCACTCAAGAAAATGGAACTCCCAATCAATAAATATTGATTTTATTACGCTGAGAGGGGGAGGGCCTAGTCTTGTCTTTGCTTGCCAATATAACGGCTACGTCCCAAATGCACCCCATTTCCTACATAGTTCACTACATTTAACCAGGACCATGATATACTGCCGATGCAATGGGGCTTGAAAGGGGCTTTCGTGAGAAAAAAAACTTTAAAATATAGATGCAAGTTGAAACCAAATAAGGTTCTTGATAGCGATGCCATAAGGGAACCATTTTTGGGTCTTTGAAGAACCATAAATTGGATGGTTCTATTAAGAAACCAAGCAAAAAAACAAAAACAGAAATGTTTCGGCCCTCCAGGACCGGAATTTAATAGTCCTGCTGTAGGGTTTAAGACTTATTAGCATATTTCCCAGGGTGCCTTTCAAGTGAAGTTACCAGTACCACCCATGACTGTGTTTGCTAGTGACAGAGACATGGATGTTGCATTCATTCATTTACACCAAGTGAGATTCTATGTGAATATGTTGTCATTAAAATTCAATATGACAGTACAACACATATTTTATAAGGCATTTTTTGAGGGCTTAGTTTGAGTGTAGTGCAGTGGCCTGAAACTCATAGCTGCAGGTTACATCTGGCCTGCAAGTCACATAATGCTGGCTTGTTGTCAGGCGGTGGGTGTAGCTGGTGCATGAAGTCAGGCGCAGGAGAGCAAAGATGAGTGAACAACGCACTTTAAAAAAGGCAATAGCACAAAGTAACAATCCCAATGTGCGAACAAATAACGGTTGCGGGTAAAATAACACCCAGGAAAAAACCAGCCGGAAACATACCTAACAAACAATCACACACAAAGACATGGGGGAAACAGAGGGTTAAATACACAACACATAATGAGGGAAATGAGAACCAGGTGTGTGGGAAAACAAGACAACACAAATGGAAAATGGATCCACCGCCCGAACAAGGAGAGGCATCGACTTCAGTAGAAGTCGTGACACTTGTAAAGTGATGTGTAATTCGTATTGGAATGCAGCCAGAGCAGAGAATTCCAATGTTTAGAATTTTTATTCACCCGCAACGTGCATTCAGAATAACTGTCAGGGTTGGGAAGAAAAGATGTGACTACCTTAAACATCTAAACTGGAACAACCACTTCAGTAACCGGTGCAGTAAATGCAAGTAATAAATTGGAATATTACATTTTTGGTTATTTATATTTGAGTACCAAATTATTCATGAATCAATCATGCAACAAAATAAATCTCAGTGGCAGACCGAGAGTATTGAATTTCAACAATCCGTCTGTAGGTCTACATAAGCACAAAGCAACTAGGCTAGGCTACTTTTTTGCTGCTTTGACTGACTGACTGACTGACTGACTGTCATTTTAACCACCAGTTGAGGTCTAAATACAAATTTTGTCAAAACTGCTTCATAGCATTTCATAGAGATGAAAACATTATGAGAAAAGTACACTATACATCACTCTATATCAGGCGGTGAGAAAAGAAGGCCCGGAAAATCGGCAAAGACCCCAACCACCCAAGCCAAAGATTATTTTCTCTGCTGCCGCACGGCAAGAGGTACCGGTGCATCAAGTCTGACACCGACAGGCTCTTGAACAGCTTTTATCCCCAGGCTATATGACTGATACTTAATAGTTAAAAAATTGCTACATGAACCGTTTACCTTGTATCTTTATTGACCTTTTATTTCAATCTCTACGCACACTCACAGGACCCTACACACCCACACACACTGTCACTCCAACACACACACACAAACACTCACACCATATGCACATGCACTTATACAATCTCTATACACACTGTTTATAAATACAGTGCATTCAAAAAGTATTCAGACCCCTTGACTTTTTCCACATTTTGTTACGTCATCAATCTTCAAATAAAATACCCCTATAATGACAAAGCAACAACAGGTTTTTAGACATTTGTATTACAAAATAGAACTGAAATATCAGTATTCAGAGCCTTTACTCAGTACTTTGTTGAAGCACCTTTGGTAGCGATTACAGCCTCGAGTCTTCATGGGTATGACGCTACAAGCTTGGCTCACCTGTTTTTGGGGAGTTTCTCCCATTCTTCTCTACAGATCCTCTCAAGCTCTGTCAGGTTGGATGGGGAGCGTCGCTGCACAGCTATTTTCAGGTCTCTCCAGAGATGTTTGATTGGGTTCAAGTCCGGGCTCTGGCTGGGCCACTCAAGGACATCCAGAGACTTGTCCAGAAGTCACTCCTGTGTTGTCTTGGATGTGTGGTTTGGGTTTGTTATCCTGTTGGAAGGTGAACCCAGTCCCAGTCTGAGGTCCTGAGCGCTCTGGAGCAGGTTTTCATCAAGGCTCTCTCTGTACTTTGCTCCGTTCATCTTTCCCTTGATCCAAGTCCCTGCCGTTGAAAAAAATCTGTTGTTGTTCCTAGACGTTTCCACTTCACAATAACACTGGGCAGAAATTTGACAAACTGACTTGTTGTCAAAAAAAAGTCACTGAGCTCTTCAGTATGGGCCATTCTCCTGCCAATATTTGTCTATGGAGATTGCATGCCTGTGTGCTCATTGTTATACACCTGTCAACGGGTGTGACTGAAATAGCCATGTTATCACTATAAACAAGGAGGACCTGAATGAGAGAGTTGGAGAGGAACTGTACCTTGTCCTTGGTGCTGAAATAGGCTGACTTTGCTGATAGCTACTTTGCTGAGGGAAAATGTACTTGCTAAGATTGTGATATGTCGTTGTCTCACCTAGCTATCTTAAAACTTCTTTGGGATAGGGGGCAGTATTTTCACGGCCGGATGAAAAAACGTACCTGATTTAAACTGGTTACTACTCTTGCCTAGAAACGACAATATGCATATATTTGGATAGAAAACACTCTGAAGTTTCTAAAACTGTTTGAATGGTGTCTGTGAGTATAACAGAACTCATATGGCAGGCCAAAACCTGAGAATATTCCAACCAGGAAGTTTGACCTCAGATGGCTTCAGTCCTTTCAAATGAAGTTGTAGCTGAAATACAGTGTCTGTGATGTCATATTGCACTTCCTACGGGCTCCACTAGATGTCAACAGTAATTAGAACCTTGTTTGAGGCTTCTAGAATGCAATTTGATTGAATAATACCCGGAACAGTAAGTGGTCTCACTGGGGTCACTGGCTTTCCTCGCACACTCACGATGGATTTAGCATCTTTCATTTTCTTCTGTAATAAATCTGCTATTGTCCGGTTGGAATATTATCTCAATTTTACGATTATAACACCCTAAAGATTGATTGTGAACATGGTTTGACATGGTCCTACAAACGCTGAGGGAACTTTATAACTTTTCGTCGACGGTGGATAGATACATTTTGGAATGGGGACCTGGACGCGCCGTCAAAACGGATTTATTTTGACATAAATGATGGACTTTATCGAACAAATGAACATTTCTTGTGGAAGTGGGAGACCTTCCAAGTGCATTCAGCCGAAGATCAGCAAAGGTAAGATAATATTTTTAACATATTTCAGCGTTTTGTGGATGCCGTGGCTGGATGGCTAACTGAATAGCATGGTGCACAGTACTCAGAATATTGAACAATGTGCTTTCTACGTAAAGTTGTTTTGAAATCTGACATAGTGGGTGCATAAAAGAGTACTGTACCTATAATTCTTAAAATAATTGTTATGTATTTTGTCAACGTTTATGTTGAGTATTTTTGTAAATTCACCGGACATTTTGAGGTGAATACATTTTCTGAACATCACGCGCCAATGTAAAAAGGTTTTTTTGGATATAAATATGAACTTGATGGAACAAAAAATGCATGTATTGTCTAACATAATGTCCTAGGAGTGTCATCTGATGAAGATCGTCAAAGGTTAGTGCATCATTTTAGCTGGGTTTTGTGCTTTTGGACGGCTAGCCTTCCTTTGAAAATGGCTGTCCTTGCTTTGAAAATGGCTGTGTTGTTGTTCTTTGCTGTGGTGGTATCCTAACATAATCTAATGTTTTGCTTTCGCTGTAAAGCCTTTTTGAAATCGGACAATGTGGTTAGATTAACGAGAGTCTTATCTTTAAAATGGTGTAAAATACTTGATTGTTTGAGAAAATTAAATTATGGTATTTTAGTTGGTTTTGTATTTCGCGCCATGCGATGCCATTGGCTGTTGGCTAGGGGTTCCGCTAGCGGAAAGTCTAGATGCAAGAGGTTTTAAGATGAATGCAACAATGTTAAGTCGCTCTGGATAATAATGTCTGCTAAATGACTAAAATGTGTGTAGAATAAAAGAATGCATGTATTTAATTGAAGTGACGCGATGACATGCACACTCCACTAGGTGGGAACCTTTCACTACTTTACATCTGTCAAAAGATGACAAGAATATGCCAAAATCATGATTAATAATCCTTTAATAATAATCAGGAACAATAGATGCCCATAATTCTCTTTCTCTCCCTCTTTCTTTCTCATACAGCCCAAAATGCTTTATTTATATGACTCCTAACTTCCATGACTCAGAGGGGAAGAACCACCAATGTCATCTTTAATATTCAATTTTAGCTTGGTTGGAACTGCTGGTCCACTAGATGGTAGCCTAATGCTGAGCTGATAGTTCACTGAGGCTTACACAGTTGCTGTGTCTGAAATGGAACCCTATTCCCTATATAGGGCACTACTTTTAACTAGGGCCATTAGGGCAGTTGTGCATGTGCTGTTCTACCCATGGTTGGGGTCAATTCCATTTCAATTTTTGTCCATTCAGAAAGTACACAGCAATTCCAATTCCAATGATCTGCTATGGTTTTCAATGAGGGAAATGTGGAATTGGAATTTGGTTTACTTATCTTTTTTTATAATATTTTCTTTTTCATTTTCCCCCCACACCAAATCCAAACATACACATAAGAACAACATCTTACAGATGCAAACAAACAACTATATTTCCTCTGCCCAGACCCGCATGCTCATACCTCCACCCCTAGTGCCTGCATTATTGTTTGCCACATGGCCTTAAATTGTACCAATTTGCTTTTCAGTGTCGCCCATGCTATTTAAATAATACATCATTCAATTGTTCCATCGTGTTAATGATGGCGGATTAATTGATTTCCAAGTTTTTAATATATGTTTTTTTAAGATGAGTGATGAGAAAATAATCGTCCAGCCCATTGGTTCTCTCACCTCACCCCCATGTCTTGAAATATGCAGACAGATGGATTATAAGTAGGTTTACATTGTAATACTTCTGACAGCTTACTTTCTAGCTCTGCCCACAAATTCCGGACTTTATAGCATTCCCAGAAAGCATGGATTATTGAGTCATTATTCATTTTACATTTAAGACATGACTCCACCATTTTGTCTTTTGTACATTAAACTCAATACATTACTTTATACATTTTAGTTAACTGTAACATTGTTAGTTATGTTCCACCATTCCCTCCATTTTGTGCCAATATCAGTTCTTTTAAAATCTTGCTTCCAATAGTTGTATTTTTTTCTAAGAGATTGTCAGTTGTATAGGCTCTCTGCAAAGTTTTGTATATATTATCTATCATATGAATATCATTTTCTGACTCAAATAGGATTCCCTCGAGTTTGCTCTGATGCCCAAAATATTTCTAATCGACATTTTGTGATATAATATTTTTAAGTTGGGTGTATATATATTTGAAAATATCTACATTGGTAAAAAAAAAAGTTTTTTAAAGCTGTCAAGGAAATAAATGTACGTCACGACCTGACCAGAAAAGGGGTTATTTGTTATTGTAGTTTGGTCAGGACGTGGCAGGGGGTGTTTATTTTATGTGGTTCGGGGATTGTTGGGTTATATAGAGGGGTGTTTGTTTAGAGTGTTCCGGGGTTTTTGGGTTACGTTCTAGGTTAGTGTATTTCTATGTTAGATCTAGGGTGTTTAGTTCTATGTTTAGTTAATTGGGATGGGCCTTCAATTGGAGGCAGCTGTTCCTCGTTGCCTCTGATTGAAGGTCCTATGTATAGGGGAGTGTTTGTAATGGGAATTGTGGGAAGTTGTTTTTTGCATAGCTGTGTGTAGCCTGCATTACTGTGTGTTCGTTCATTTTCTTGTTTTTTCAGTGTTCTAACAGAAGTTAAAATGAGCACTCAACCCGCTGCGCCTTGGTCCACTTCATACGACGACCGTTACAATGTATTTCCTATTATCAAGTAATTTCCTGATTCTATGCCTTTAGTTTCCCGTGTGGGCCAATTTATCTATGAATTCTGAAAAGCTATCGAAGGATTGTTCCATAAGTTTGTGTTTCTAGAGTGATATTGGTTCTTGTAAAATACGTAACATTTTCTTACATATCATTATAATGTACGTTACTATGAATTTAACTTTCTTAGCTTTCTCCTTTAAAAATAGACTCGTGAAAAGATTCTGGGAATGAGCATTTGGTTTACTTTCTGCATTAACCTCTTACATCTAGACGTTCCGCTAGCGGAACACCTGCTCCAATATCCAATGATGGGCGTGGCGCGAAATACAAACTCCTCTAAAATACAAAAACTTCAATTTTTCAAACATATGACTATTTCACAGCATTTTAAAGATAAGACTCTCCTTTATCTAACCACACTGTCCGATTTCAAAAAGGCTTTACAACGAAAGCAAAACATTAGATTATGTCAGCAGAGTACCAAGCCAGAAATAATCAGACACCCATTTTTCAAGCTAGCATAGAATGTCACAAAAACCCAGAAGACAGCTAAATGCAGCACTAACCTTTTATGATCTTCATCAGATGACAACCCTAGGACATTATGTTATACAATACATGCATGTTTTGTTCAATCAAGTTCATATTTATATCAAAAACCAGCTTTTTACATTAGCATGTGACGTTCAGAACTAGCATACCCCCCGCAAACTGGCGGGGAATTCGCTAACATTTTACTAAATTACTCACGATAAACGTTCACAAAAAGCATAACAATTATTTTAAGAATTATAGATACAGACCTCCTCTATGCACTCGATATGTCCGATTTTAAAATAGCTTTTTGGTGAAAGCACATTTTGCAATATTCTAAGTACATAGCCCAGGCATCACGGGCTAGCTATTTAGACACCCGGCAAGTTTAGCCTTCACCAAAATCAGCTTTACTATTATAAAAGTTTCATTACCTTTTGTTGTCTTCGTCAGAATGCACTCCCAGGACTGCTACTTCAATAACAAATGTTGGTTTGGTCCAAAATAATCCATCGTTATATCCGAATAGCGGCGTTTTGTTCGTGCGTCCCAGACACTATCTGAAATGGTAAATCAGGGTCGCGCGCATGGCGCAATTCGTGACAAACAAAATCTAAATATTCCATTACCGTACTTCGAAGCATGTCAACCGCTGTTTAAAATCCATTTTTATGCCATTTTTCTCGTAAAAAAGCGATAATATTCCGACCGGGAATCTCCTTTTAGCTAAACAGAGGAAAGTAAACAAAGCTTTCGGTCGACGCGGGCACGAGCCTGAGTCTCACAGTACTGTAACCAGCCACTACCCAAACGCGCTATTTTTTTTCAGCCAGAGCCTGCAAAGCCACGATTCAGCTTTTTACCGCCTTCTGAGACCCTATGGCAGCCGTAGGAAGTGTCACGGGACAGCTAAGATCCTCACTCTTCAATAAACAGAGACAAGAAGAACGACACCTTGTCAGACAGGCCACTTCCTGCCTGAAACCTTGTCAGGTTTTTGCCTGCCAAATGAGTTCTGTTATACTCACAGACACCATTCAAACAGTTTTAGAAACTTTAGGGTGTTTTCTATCCATATGTAATAAGTATATGCATATTCTAGTTACTGGGTAGGAGTGGTAACCAGATTAAATCGGGTACGTTTTTTATCCAGCCGTGAAAATACTGCCCCCTAGCCATAACAGGTTAACAAATGGTTTTAATGGAATTGACCCCAAACCAATGCTGAAGCTTACTCTCTGGGAACATGTAGATATACAACTCATATGTAAGGGAAGACCCCCAGGAATTGGACAAATATTAATGGGAACATATTGGCACTGTACGAAACATACACACGATGTCCAATACCACTCATTTGGATGCCGATTCATCCAAATCATATGGCAAATGCCATATGGCAAATGCCAAGTGTCACACTGCAAAAATCCAATAGATGGCGAGCACGCTCCACCAAAACGTTTTCTTATTGCAGTTGTAACACAAGTCAAGTCCCAAGAGTCAAATTTTGGCAAGAAAATTTTGTTCCGAAAACGTATCACCCCCTTAAAAAAGTGCTTTCTGGACCGTTTTTCGAAATTCTTTCAATTTTTGTTGTCAATTACACATGTATAAGAACTGTATGAACATACTTTTGTCATTTTATTGACATAATTTTTTTTGCTTGTACATAAGGCATATGTTTTGTCCATTTGCAATATGATTTCATAGGAAGTCAAAAGTCGAAGTCAAAAGTCACTTTTTGCCAAATGCCATAAGAAATGTCCAACTGCAACATGAAAGTATTGAATGTGCCAAATCAGGATGTTTGTCCATTTGCCATGTATGATCATAGGAAGTCAGTTTCCCAACCCAAAAGTCAGTGAACCATGTCCAAATGGCATTTATAATGCCCAAATGATATATAGCCCTATGTTAAGACATGAATCAACCTAGATGGTCTATTTGTCATGTATGATGAGGGAGAAGTGGGACTCTGTTGCTTTTAACATTTTTAACGAATTTGACATGCTCAGAATGCATAATTGACTGGCCCGATGATCTCGGGATGGCTGTGCAGTGACTGTGGTTTTTTAATGATTTTTTGAAAAACGTCCAAAATGACCATTACCATCATGAATTTGACATGCTCAAAAATACTGCAGAAATGCTAAATTGACTGGCCCGATGAACTCGGGATGTCCGGGAAGTGACTGTGGTTTCTCTCCATCGCTCATTGTGTTGATTTCATCATGTCCATTTGGTGATGTTTTTTCACTATTGAATCATATTGCAAATGTACAGTACATTTTCAATATGTTTCAATGGGCATTTTCCATCACGAATTTGACATGCTGAAAAATACTGCAGAAATGCAAAATTGACTGGCCCGATGAACTCGGGATGGCCGGGCAGGCAGTGACTGTAGTTCCTCTCCATTGCTCATTGTGGTGTTTTCATCATGTCCATTTGGTGATGTTTTTTCACTATTGAATCATATTGTACAATATGTTGCAATTTGTTGCAATATTTTTCAATGGGCATTTACCATAATGAATTTGACATAATCAAAGATATTGCAGATTGGTAGCCCCGATTTGAAATCCGACTTCGTATTTGAAAAGCAGACAAGTAGGGGAATATTTTATATTGGAGACATTTTCACTACTGTTTGAGAGCTTTTCTTGGAAATCTGATGGGATAAATTACTGATTTACAGTTCAGTAAACTGCAGTTTTTTGAGAAAGTTTGAAAACACGTGGTAACATTAGTAAAACTGCTGTAACGTAAGTTCCATACTGAATAAACTGTCTCCGCATTTGACAAGCAGAGAAATAGAGCAAGGTTTTAATCCCAAATATTTTTGTCTAACTATTTGGTTTAGAGGTCAAAATGATAGTTGTTTGGAAATGAATGAATCTGCTGACTTCTGACATGATTTACAGAAGCTTGAACGACAGGAGATGGGTTTCAAAAATGGCACAAGTTAGCCCCGATTTGAAATCCGACTTCGTATTTGAAAAGCAGACAAGTAGGGGAATATTTTATATAGGATAATTTTTTTTCACTAAAACGTTGCTAAAGGGGTCAAAACGGCAGTTGTTTGGGAAAGTTTGAAAAACACGTGGTAGTGCAGTTAGTAAAACTGCTGTAACGTAAATTCCATAATGAATAAACTGTCTTCGCATTTGACAAGCAGAGAAATAGAGGAAGGTTTTAATCCAAAATATTTTTGTCTAACTCTTTGGTTTAGTGGTCAAAATAATAGTTGTTTGGAAATGAATGAATCTGCTGACTTCTGACATGATTGACAGAGGCTTTGTAACGATCGTTGTACGTAATGGACCAAGGTGCAGCGGGTTGAGTGCTCATCTTAATATTTATTGAACACTGAACAAAACAAAACAAGAAAACGATCGAACGCACAGTATTGCAGGCTACACACACAGCTATGCAAAAACAACTTCCCACAAGGGACATGTGAAAACAGGGCTACCTAAGTATGACTCTCAATCAGCAACAATGATGTACAGCTGTTCCTGATTGAGAGCCATACCAGGCCAACACAAAAAATACACAACATAGACAGAGCATAGAAATACAAAACATAGACATAACTAGAAACTCCAGAATACTCTAAACAAACACCCCTCTACATAAAACACATATCCTAATAAACCCCGAACCACATAAAACAAACACCCCCCTGCCATGTCCTGACCAAACTACAATAACAAATAACCCCTTTACTGGTCAGGACGTGACAGTACCCCCCTCCCAAAGGTGCAGACCCCGGATGCACCTCACACAAAAATTAAACACAAAAATAAACCCCCCAAACTAATGTCAGGGAAGGTGAGGGTGGCTACCGTCACCGACGGTTCCCGTGCTACACCCCCCCTCCCCAATACTCCTGCTGTGGAGGTGGCTCAGGCTCTGGCCTTAGTCCCCCACCTAACCCGCTGAATACCTTGGGCTGAAGCGCTTCGCTGTAGACCTCGGGCAGAAGCGCTTCGCTGTAGACCTCGGGCAGAAGCGCTTCGCTGTAGACCTCGGGCAGAAGCGCTTCGCTGTAGACCTCGGGCAGAAGCGCTTCGCTGTAGACCTCGAGCAGAAGCGCTTCGCTGTAGACCTCGGGCAGAAGCGCTTCGCTGTAGACCTCGGGCAGAAGCGCTTCGCTGTAGACCTCGGGCAGAAGCGCTTCGCTGTAGACCTCCGGCAGAAGCGCTTCGCTGTAGACCTCGGGCAGAAGGGAGCTCCGGACTGTAGTGCGACTCTGGGAGCTCCGGACCGTAGGGCGACTCTGGGAGCTCCGGACCGTAGGGCGACTCTGGGAGCTCCGGACCTTAGGGCGACTCTGGGAGCTCCGAACTGTAGGGCGACTCTGGCTGCGCCGGTTCCAGACTGAAGGGCGACTCTGGCTGCGCCGGTTCCAGACTGAAGGGCGACTCTGGCTGCGCCGGTTCTGGACTGTAGGCCGTCTCACTCGGTCCCGGACCGTTGGCCATCTCACTCGGTCCCGAACCGTAGGCCGTCTCACTCGGTCCCGAACCGTAGGCCGTCTCACTCGGTCCCGAACCGTAGGCCGTCTCACTCGGTCCCGAACCGTAGGCCGTCTCACTCGGTCCCGGGACTGTAGGCCGTCTCACTCGGTTCCGGACTGTAGGCCGTCTCACTCGGTTCCGGACTGTAGGCCGTCTCACTCGGTTCCGGACTGTAGGCCGTCTCACTCGGTTCCGGACTGTAGGCCGTCTCACTCGGTCCCGGACTGTGGGCCGTCTCACTCGGTCCCGGACTGTGGGCCGTCTCACTCGGTCCCGGACTGTGGGCCATCTCTAGATGGGGATTTTTATGTCAATTACACATGTATAAGAGCTGTATGAACATGCTTATGATGTTTTTTATTGACGTCGTTTTTTGGGTTGCTTTTGGTTGTGCACAAGGCATATGTTTTGTGCATTTGGAATATGATTTCATAGGATGTCAAAAGTGACATATTTGCTTGTGCATAAGGCATATGTTTTGTGCATATGGAATATGATTTCATAGGAAGTCAAAAGTGTCATATTTTTTTCTTTTTTTGCCAAATGCCATTAGAAATGTGCAAATGAAATGTCCAATTCTTTTTTTGTCAATTATACATGTATGAAAGTATTGAATGTCCGTTTGCCATGTACGATCATAGGAAGTCGGTTTCCAAACCCAAAAGTCAGTGAACCATGGTCCAAATGGCATTTATACTGCCCAAATGATATATAGCCCTATGTTAAGCCATGAATCAACGCAGATGGTCTACTTGTCATGTATGATGAGGGAGAAGTGGGACTCTGTTGCTTTTAACATTTTAAACGAATTTGACATGCTCAGAATGCATAATTGACTGGCCCGATGATCTCGGGATGGCTGTGCAGTGACTGTGGTTCCTCTCCATCGCTCGTTGTGTTGATTTCATCATGTCAACTTTGGTGATATTTTTTGCTGTTGAATCATATTGCAAATGCGCGTTACATTTGCAATATTGCGCGTTACGTTTGCAATATGATTCAATGGGCATTTAGCATCACGAATTTAGGCATGCTCAAAAATACTGCTGAAATGCATAATTGACTGTCCCGATGATCTCGGTATGGCCGGACAGTGACTGTGGTTCCTCTCCATGGCTTGATGGTGACATGAGAGAAGTGGGAATGTCATTTCTTAGCGATTTTTTGAAAAATGTCCAAAATGACTAGGGGCGCCCCATACTGGATGGGCACTGATTGGTGGTGCTCCCTACCCAACCGTGGACCCCTTGCACCCCCCCTAAAGGCATTTAAAACCATTCTAAAAAAATTCTCCTGATAACCCATTTCAGGTGCACGGATGCGCATTTGCAATATGTTTCAATGGGCCTTTACATCACGAATTTGGCATGCTCAAAAACACTGCAGAAATGCATAATTGACTGTCCCGATGAACTGGGGATGGCCGTGCAGTGACTGTGGTTCCTCTCCATCGCTCGTTGTGTTGATTTAATCACGTCAACTTTGGTGATATTTTTTGCTGTTGAATCATATTGCAAATGGGCGTTACGTTTGCAATATGATTCAATGGGCATTTAGCATCACAAATTTAGGCATGCTCAAAAACACTGCAGAAATGCATAATTGACTGGCCCGATGAACTCGGGATGGCCGTGCAGTGACTATGGTTCCTCTTCATTGCTCGTCACCCAGCAGTCAGCGTCCATCAGTCAATTAGATGTCATTCTGACACCAAACTGATACCATCTGACACCAAATCCACTTTTTCCAACTCGTATAGAAGCCAACTATCATATATGTCAGAGAAGGCCCATAATTCACAGTGCTTTCAATTTTAAGAATTGACTGAATGACACATGGTTGAGTTGCGTGATTTTCACTATCTGCAGGTGGCCATATGACAATAGCTCTAGGCTGTTTTTAACAACTTCCGGTTGCTCCAGGAACCTTAGAATCGACACAGGTAGACCTCACAGTAGCCTGATGGATTGTTATAGAAGACAGGTTCATAAGGCATTCATAACCCACATAGGCTTCAGGTTGAATTTAGGAGAATAGTCAATGTATTCCTATGGGGAGAGACTTCATATTCAGGATGGGGAGAGAATGGTTTTAAATGCCTTTAGGGGGGTCACGAATTTGGCTCGCTCAAAAACACTGCAGAAATGCATAATTGACTGTCCCGATGAACTGGGGATGGCCGTGCAGTTACTGTGGTTCATCTCCATGGCTTTATGGTGACATGGGAGAAGTGGGACTGTCGTTTTTTAGCAATTTTTTGGGGAAAAATGTCCAAAATGACTAGGGGCGCCCCGTACTGGATGGGCACTGGTGGGGGTGCTCCCTACCCAACCGTGGACCCCTTGCACCCCCCTAAAGGCATTTAAAACCATTCTAAAAAATTAATCCTGGTAACCCATTTCGGGTCACCATGTGCACGGATGCGCATTTGCAATACGTTTCAATGGGCCTTAACCTCTTGGGGCTAGGTGGGACGCTAGCGTGCCACCTGTGGTGCACTCCATCAACAGCAGGTGCATTTCAAGAGCGGCAAATTTGAATCCAAATAAATGTCAAAATTCAAATTTTTCAAAAATACAACTATGTTACACCATTTGAAAGATAAACATCTCCTTAATCTAACCACGTTTTACGATTTCAAAAAGGTTTTACGGCGAAAGCATAAATTTAGAGTATGTTAGGACAGTACATTTACAAGAGTTGTGTGTAATGTTTTGTCAAGTCAAAGACAGGGTCACCAAAACCATAAAACCAGCTAAAATGATACACTAACCTTTTACAATCTCCATCAGATGACACTCCTAGGACATTATGTTAGACAATGCATGCATTTTTAGTTCTATCAAGTTCATATTTATATACAAAAACAGCGTTTTACTATGGCATTGATGTTGAGGAAATCGTTTCCCTCCAATAACCGGCAGTCAAGTCAGCGTCAGAAATTAAATAATTAAAATTAGAAAACATTGGTAAAATATTATATTGTCATTTAAAGAATTATAGATTTACATCTTTTGAACGCAATCAACTTGCCAGATTTAAAAATAACCTTACTGGGAAATCACACTTTGCAATAATCTGAGCACTGTGCCCAGAAAAATACGCGTTGCGATACAGACTAGACGTCATGTTGGGGAGATCTAAAATCGAAAATACTATGTAAATAATCCATTACCTTTGATTCTCTTCATCAGATGTCACTTCCAGGTATCACAGGTCCATAACGAATGTAGTTTTGTTCAAAAAAGCTCATCATTTATGTCCAAAAATCTCCGTCTCGTTAGCACATGATGTAAGCCAGCCGGACTTCTCGTCATGAACGAGGGGAAAAAATATATTTCCGTTCGTTCAAACATGTCAAACGTTGTATAGCATAAATCATTAGGGCCTTTTTTAACCAGAACATGAATAATATTCAAGGTGGACGAATGCATAGCCTTTTATAACGTATTGGAACGAGGGTACCCAACATGAAGTAGCGCGCCAGGTGTCTAATGGGACATCACCGTTCCATGGCTCTTGTTCGGTCAGATCTCCCTCCAGAAGACTCAAAACACTTTGTAAAGGCTGGTGACATCTAGTGGAAGCAATAGGAAGTGCCAAAATATTCCTAAACCCCTGTGTTTTTCAATGGGAGAGGTTTAAACTCAATACAACACATCAGGTATCCACTTCCTGTCAGAAAATGTCTCAGGGTTTTGCCTGCCAAATGAGTTCTGTTATACTCACAGACACCATTCAAACAGTTTTGGAAACTTTAGAGTGTTTTCTATCCATATATAATAAGTATATGCATATTCTAGTTACTGGGTAGGATTAGTAACCAGATTAAATCGGGTACATTTTTTTTATCCAGACGTGCAAATGCTGCCCCCTAGACCCAACAGGTTAACATCACGAATAAGGCATGCTAAAAAACACTGCAGAAATGCATAATTGATTGTCCCAATGAATTGGGGATGGCCGTGCAGTGACTGTGGTTCCTCTCCATTGCTCGTTGTGTTGATTTCTTCATGTCAACTTTGGTGATATTTTTTGCAGTTGAATCATTTTGCAAATGCGCGTTACGTTTGCAATATAGCGCGTTACGTTTGCAATATGATTCAATGGGCATTTAGCATCACGAATTTAGGCATGCTCAAAAATACTGCAGAAATGCATAATTGACTGGCTTGATGAACTCGGGATGGCCGTGCAGTGACTGTGGTTCCTCTCCATCGCTCGTCACCAAGCAGTCAGCGTCCATCAGTCAATTAGATGTCATTCTGACACCAAACTTATACCATCTGACACCAAATCCACTTTTTCCAACTCGTATAGAAGCCAACTATCACATGTCAGAGAAGGCCCATAATTCACAGCGCTTTCAATTTTAACCATGAAAAAACATAAAACACATAGTTACGTTATATAGCTGCGGGTCCAGCTCTGACAATATGTGTAGGCCTATGTGAGGCGACCCCGAATCCCAAGTTTCGTCTCAATAGGTCATTCGGTGCCTGAGCAATGGCCTTAATTGGTGCTGAAAATCCACTTTTTCAGGGCGTTATTACGGGGTCCCTGAATGAGATATCAGACAGAGACATTGGGGTTCGTCTCTATGGGCCAAGGCAGTTTCAATGCACCTAGTCTTGCGACTCTGGGACATTTCTACATGTCGCCATGTCCGTGATATTCAAAATGAATTGAACATATTGCAAATGCACGAGGCTGTTTCTCGGTCTGAGAACCTTCTAGAGCCACATAATTCACCGTGCACAATCGACTTGAGCTCTAGAACAGGTTTCTAAAGTTTCAGAGCTCTAGGTCTGACGGTTCTTGAATCGTTTGAACAAAAGTAACTATTGAAGGCGGTATAAGCCTCTAAGCCCCACACTATGTCCCTATGGCCAAGCTGTGTGTGTGTGTTAGTTTTTTATGCAAAAAGAATAGACACACGTTGTCTTTGGGGTAGGCATATACAGAATCCTGAATATGAAGTCTTTACCTTAAGAATTGACTGAATGACAAAGGGTTGAGTTGCGTGATTTTCACTATGTGCAGGTTATATGACAATAGCTCTAGGCTCTTTTTAATAACTTCCGGTTGTCACAGGAAGCTCTTACTCCACACACGTTGTCTTTTGGGTAGACATAAACAGAATCCTGAATATGAAGCCTCTACCTTAAGAATTGACTGAATGACATGGTTGAGGTGCGTGATTTTCACTATGTGCAGGTTATATGACAATAGCTCTAGGCTGTTTTTAACAACTTCCGGTTGTCACAGGAAGCTCTTACTCAACACACGTTGTCTTTGGGGTAGACATAAACAGAATCCTGAATATTTAGTCTCTACCTTAAGAATTGACTGAATGACACATGGTTGAGTTGCGTGATTTTCACTATGTGCAGGTTATATGACAATAGCTCTAGGCTGTTTTTAACCACTTCCGGTTGTCACAGGAAGCTCTTACTCAACACACGTTGTCTTTGGGGTAGACATAAACAGAATCCTGAATATGAAGTCTCTACCTTAAAAATGTACTTATTTACAGAGGGTTGAATGAGTTTGTATTATTTCAGAAAATCACAGAAATCTTGCAGAGCTCAGAAACCCGCCTTGACGGGTTCATCTGAATACGCTGCAACTGGATCTATACCTTTTTTGAAAAAAACTAATTTTTTTAACATCACCAAATGTACATTGTACGATTTCTCTTAAATGACGATAGATAAATGTCTGGTTATTTTTTTCCTGACACCGTAGGCTCATGTACTTTGAAATTAGCGCTCTATTTTCATTTTTGACCTTTAATCAAGAAAAATGGCTTTAACTCAAAAAGCGTTGAGGCCTCGACTCCATCTTGTTCGGGGCCAACTGCCCATTATGCCAAACCTATGCTCGCCAAGTTTCGTCTTCGAAGTCTTTTCCGTTTAGGAGAAAAGGCCACGTCGTGATTGGTGATGTTTGTTACATTTGCAATATGATTCCATTCACCCTCCATTCGCCCTCTGCTGTTATTTTCCGGGACAGGTGAAAAATGACCAAACTTTGAAAATGTTATTAAACGGAAACCGAACGTCCGAGAGACTTTGTTCGATGACTTCCTGGAAGAGCCGGCCCCGGTGCACGGCCCGGCACCGTCCGGGAATTTTACAAACGTTCGCGGACGTCTAGTAAGGGACCGTACATTTGCAATATGGACTTCCTCATCAGTCATACAGCAAGAGCCGAAATGTGCGCTTCATGGATGTCAGGTAATTTTCAGGTCAATGCCTGGAGGTCAGTCAGAATTGGTGTCAAGGGAGTCTGTAGTAGTTTTTTCTACAAGTCACTGTGTCTTCCACTATTGTAGTGGCGATAGGTATGAAGTCTATTTCATTGCTATGTTATCCACGGAGGAGATAAAGAGTACTTCCGTCATGAGGTTAAGTATTGGACCAGTCGTACGTGGTGTGATCATGGTTCATGACTTCAAATAATTTTCCTCCTGAATGGAGGGTCCTATTTATTAGTGACGTGTGTTAACCACTGGAACAGTGCACTGGAGATTCCCTTCCACGTGTTGCACTCTGAGTGACTCCTATGTCGCTGTTGTCAAGGGTAATTTGATTGGTTAGGTCTAACCTTCTTACTGATTGTAGCTGGACTGACTGTTGCTGGTATTGGTACTGGTACTCAAGGGGACTAGTTATCCTACCAATTTATTCTGAAATATTATACTACCGGAACACATGATTGGAGCATTTTACTAGTTGTATTGTAGTTGAACCTACACATGACAAGGAATGATTATTGTTGCCATTTGTTTTGGAGGTGGACAAGCCCACTGGACTTCCTTTACGACCAGTGTGGTACACCTCAGTACTATCTTAGATGTGTTCTAAGATCATCCCCATCTAGGGGTCTGTCTGCTCCTCACTGTTCTCATAGGGGAGTTTACAACTAGATTTGATTTATGCTCTGGCGGCCTCATATGGTGTTGTCCGTAGCCTCAACCCCCCCATTGGCCTCGATGAGGCTCATCATGGGTCTGGGCTACTATTCCCCCCCTTTGTGTCTCGGGACCACCCCACCAGCGGGTGGTGTTGGTGTCCGAGGCGCAAACGAAAAGTTTGGACCCTATGTACGCGTTGTCAGCGGCTGCGTTGTTATGAGAATGGCTGTAACCTTTCAACCAAATCTCCTGGTGTTTGTGCTTCAAAACGCTCAGTGGCTGTCGAGGCATGTCAGTCACCACCGCGTCTGCGTGTGGCAACCTCTTCAGTACCTGCGAACTGAGACGAGGATATCCGTCTGTGATATCGCAGAGTGTTTCACCAGTGGGAGTCATCGGTCAGTTGCTGGACTGACGCCATTAGTGTCATTGTAAGGGGTGATAGTCCCCAACACAGCGGAAGGTGTATCATCGGAAGCAGAGTATACTCTGCGCATCGATGTTTTTCTTGCTGAGTGCTTGCGGAAATGTCCGAAGGGCAAGAGAAGTTCATCTCAACTACCGTATTGCATGACTGCAAGGAGGAGGGAAGTTGCTTTTTCAAAGAGACTGCTGGCTCGAAATCATTAAAAGAATGGTCAATCAGGGTGGCTGATGGAATGTGTCGAGATATCGTAATATCTCCTTGGATCGGATTCTGCAACGAGATTTCTAAACGTCTTTTTCCCAAGGGGTGCTTTCGACAGATGCCCCTCGTGAATGACCGCGTTGCAGCTAGCGTTAGGGGAGGACAGTGTGGTCAGTGGAGAAGGCACTGTGGCCTGTGACCATACCTGGTTGGTTTTCCAATCCATCAATGGGAGTAACCGATCAAGTCTGCTCCAAGTTGGCTGGTAACATACACAGGGTGAACGAGCAATACGTCCTTGAAGTGTAGTTTCAGCATGACTCTCAATGTGAGAGGCGAGGTAGTCTGAGTGACCCCTTGAAGTTTAGTGTCGCATCGTTCCACTTTTAATCAACATTTAGTTGGCTTCAAAGCCCTTTTGAGATCATCGAACAATGTTTGAGAGATGAGTGATATTGTCGCACCCGAATCAATTAGCGCATGACAAGTTAAGCAGTCCTCCAGGACTGTTTCCAGGTATGGCTGTATAGATTCGTGGTTAGTGGACATATTCCCCACAAAGTGGAGTGGTCGTTCGCAACGACATGATGTGCCATTTCTGTTCAAGGTGGAAGCAGATTGACTTTTCAGATTTTGAGTGGGCTTGGCTTTAACGAAGCGTTTGACCTTTTTCTTCGCAACCTTTGTATCACAGTCTATAGACAAAGCCCGGGGGCTTGTTTCTTAATCAAGCGGGCCCTGGATAGGGTCTTGAATGAGAGCGGGAGAAATTGGAACTTTAACGTCCTTGCTATGGGTGTTAATTCCTGCGGACCTGGTGTCCGGTAATTCCCCGTCTAGTCCTTGTGACTTATTTTTTACCCTTTTCTCAAATTGTTCTCGCTTTAGTTTTTCCCGTAGTGGAACTTCTGGAGAACACCAATGTTCTCCAGAACGTTTTGATTGTCCTTCAACCCTTTGTTACCCTTGTGCTCTGACACTTTTTGTGGGTTGGGTGCAGGAACGTAGCGAACAGGTCGATTGTAGCGGTAGTCATGTTGATGGCAACGGACTTTACAGTTATTTCGATCGCGGAGGTTATTGGATTCATGGTTTCGTGCTAGAAACTGTTGTTGTGCGTCATCTCTCAACGCTCCAATACCTGATAATGCACCCTCTAACTGGAGTGAGTGCTCCTGGTCAAACTTCAAAACCGAGTGGTCAGGGCTCTTAGCGTTGTGAACTTTTGCTGCCTCAAAAGCTGTGCTTGCAAGCTCTCTGAGTTGTAAGATAGGCAAGCCAACGTGGGCTGCAGGGCCCAAGTAGGTAATGAAGGTGGGATACATGTTTGACAAAAACATTTGTTTAACGTCTTACATCTAGGCGTTCCGCTAGCGGAACCCCGTTCCGCCAGCGGGACACCTAGCCAACAGCCAATGGGATCACATGGCGCGAAATACAAAAACTACTAAAATAACACAATTCAATTTTCTCAAACAATCAACTATTTTACACCATTTTAAAGATAAGACTCGTTAATCTAACCACATTGTCTGATTTCAAAAAGGCTTTACAGCGAAAGGAAAACATTAGATTATGTTAGGAGAGTACATGGACACAAATAATCACACAGCCAATTTCCAAGCAGGGAAATATGTCACAGAAACCGGAAACATAGCTAAATTATGCACAAACCTTTGACGATCTTCATCAGATGACACTCCTAGGACATTATGTTACACAATACATGTATGTTTTGTTCGATAAAGTTAATATTTATATCCAAAAACAGCATTTTACATTGGCGCTTGATGTTTAGAAAATGTATTTCCCACCAAAAACATCCGGTGAATTTACAAAAATACTCATCATAAACCTTGACAAAATACACAACAATTATTTTAAGAATTATAGATAGACTACTCCTTTATGCAACCGCTGTGTCAGATTTTAAAATAGCTTTACGGAGAAAGCACATTTTTCAATATTCTGAGTACATAGCTCAGCCATCACGGCTAGCTATTCAGACACCCGCCAACTTCGCGGTCACCTAAACTCAGAATTAGTATTAGAAATATTGTATTACCTTTGCTGATCTTCATCAGAATGCACTCCCAGGACTGCTCATTCCACAACAAATGTTGGTTTTTGTTCGAAATATCCATATTTATGTCCAAATACCTCCGTTTTGTTTGTGCGATCACGTCACTATCCAAAGGGTAACGCGCGAGCGCATTTCGAGACAAAAAGTCAAAATGTTCCATTACCGTACTTAGAAGCATGTCAAACGATGTTTAAAATATATTTTTATGGTATTTTTATTTTAACGTAAAATTGCGATAATATTCCAACCGGACAATAGTGTATTCATTCAAGGAGGCAAAGAAAAACACAGTGCTCGAGGGATCGCGCATATCCAATCTCTTTGTCCCCAGGCAGACCACTGAGAAACTGAGCTACTATACTCTGCCCAGAGACAGGAGAAGGCTCAATCCACGTTCTGAAGGCTTTAGACAGCCAATGGAAGACTTAGGAAGTGCAACGTTACCCATAAGTATTTGTAGTTTCTCTAGTGATTCAAAAGTAGAACTACAGTTCTCAGACCTGACACTTCCTGCTTGAAATTTTCTCAGGTTTTTGCCTGCCATATGAGTTCTGTTATACTCACAGACACCATTCAAACAGTTTTAGAAACTTCAGAGTGTTTTCTATCCAATTATGGGCCAGAGTAGTAACCTGTTTAAATTGGATACGTTTTTCATCCGGCCGTGAAAATACTGCCCCCTATACCCCAACAGGTTAAATGGTAACAGGTCTTCCATTCCTGTTTCAGTGAGTAAGCCAAAGTAAGCTGAACGAAGCCTATGATAGTAAGCTTGTGGGTGTTCATTCCGAGCTTGTTTGACGGTGTTAGCCAGTGAGCTATCGTGTTTGCGAGTCGCAGAACCACTGAATTCTAATTTCAAAGCTGTGGCAAGTTTAGCGTAGTCATTTAGCACGTGTTGCTGTTGTAGACGAATTAACCTTGTCAGGTGTCTATTCGACGTTCGCTTCAACAGGTAAACCCTGTCAGAACCCGTAGAGTTCGGGTAGCCATCCAACACGTCCTCTATGTCAGCTAGGAACGTCTCAGTTTCGTTTGGCTGACCTGAAACGGGGTCAAAGGTGGAGAAATTCTTGACGAGTTTGTCAAGGTATTCCGCGCCAAGCAGGCGGAGAGGGTTGGCTTCATCCTGTGGAGAGATTGGGGCTGAAAGGCCAAGAGGAGAAGCCAAGCCTTGTTGTTGTTGGCCAAGAGGCGCCATATTACTCAGTGCCGAATGGCCAAGAGGAGAAGACTGAGGGACACATGAGGGAGGCAAAGTCTGAAACCTATCATCTTTACTCCTGTGAGTACAGGGCTCCGGTTGCTTGGGTTGGTAGTCACACTGTAGAACGTGACCATTCTGGACTTCCTCCAGATGGTACCTAAGGGTGGTATTCTGCTGCATTGCAGAGTCCACTTGAGCGCTTAGAGTACTAATTTTGGACACGTGAGTGTCGCACTTGCTCCTTTCGGTCTCAAACTTATCTGTCAGGGTTTGCAGATAAGAGGTCGAGTACGGAGCGAGAGATTCAGGGATGAGATTTCCTCCGCTTGCTTAGAAATCAATATTTCCATCCTCATCACCTGAGTTCTCCCATCATTCATTTGGTCAGTGACTTCAATAAGTTCTGCTGATTTGTCATCCAACTTTGTCATTGTGTTCATTAAATCTAACCACACTGTCCGATTTCAAAAAGGCTTTACAACGAAAGCAAAACATTAGATTATGTCAGCAGAGTACCCAGCCAGAAATAATCAGACACCCATTTTTCAAGCTAGCATAGAATGTCACATAAACCCAAATCACAGCTAAATGCAGCACTAACCTTTGATGATCTTCATCAGATGACAATCTTAGGACATTATGTTATACAATATATGCATGTTTTGTTCAATCAAGTTCATATTTATATAAAAAAACAGCTTTTTACATTAGCATGTGACGTTCAGAACTAGCATACCCCCCGCAAACTTCCGGGGAATTTGCCAACAATTTACTAAATTACTCACGATAAACGTTCACAAAAAGCATAACAATTATTTTAAGAATTATAGATACAGAACTCCTCTATGCACTCGATATGTCCGATTTTAAAATAGCTTTTATTAAAAAAGTGTCGGTATCTCCGGCAGTTCGTCTGGGTCACTCACAGGCTTTGATGAAAGGAAATGCCCTTTACCCTCTCCAAAGAATTACCATGAAAACCTTTAGCATACCGGTGGGCAGTAGAATCTGCAGTCAATAAAACCTTTTTCTAGGCCCCTTACCCCGCTACATGGTTATAGGTTTGGTTGATCACGCCTCTAATACGGGCAGCTTACATAAAAACCCATTTAATTTTCAACACTTCAATGCAGAGTATGTAGCTCTCTGTCAGGACGGACGTCAGGTCCCTGCTAAGGCTTTCAAACTGCAATTTACTAATAACATATCTGTGCGAGAATTTTACAATCTATTCCTGGCTACCGGGAGGCATCTAAAAGATCTCTCTTTACCTATTGACAGAAATGATTTTGCAGAGGGTTACACATTGTATGCTTTCAATTTATCACCTGATGATGACACCTCAGGAATTCTGTCTGTGGTGTCCCAAGGTAACCTCAGGCTGGAAATGCATTTCCGTACACCTTTAGCCTGTACAGTTAGCATGATTGTTTATGCATGCTCTGATTCAATCTTGGAAGTGAATGCCCGAAGACAAGTCTTAGTGGATTATTATTAAGGATCGTTGAGCAAAGACATGAATACCCAAGAGCTGGAAGGGCACATGAGCCGCTTGATTGGAAAAAAAATTGTGGAGTGTGTGATTGTGATGAATTACCTATTGAGAGATGGCCGGAGCGGCCGTCTATGTTTATCGTCAATACCCATCCTAAACACATGCCGGGTGAACATTGGCTAGTTGTGACATTAGAAGACGAAGGAGGAAGAAAAATCACAACTTTTTTTGATTCCTACGGCTTTCCCCCCAAATCTATTAAAGAGTTTTTGACCAAAAACGGATCAAAGATCTACTACAGCACAAACAAGTACAAGATAACCTTTCCACTACATGCGGTCAACACTGTGTATTCTACCTATGCCAAAGAGCCCGGGGAGTTTCTTTTGAAGATGATATGTCTATTTATAATGATGATTTGATAATGATGAGAATATCAAAAGTGTTCAAATATGTGTCCTTTAAGACCGTGTAATCAAGGCGTATGCTCACGTCAAATGTTTCAAGAATGCCACAAATGTTAAATTGCTTAATTTTTCAAATAAAATGTATTGAATTTAATCATAGTCATTCAAAAGTCTAACCACCCTGAGAGATCGGGATTAGGAAAAGGTCCGGAGACGTTCAGGGGGGTAAATGAGTTATCATCATCCCTTTCAAAGGGGGGAGGTGTTGTTGGGACATCTTTAGGGGTGCTGTAGCTCGTTGAAGGTTTCTGTTTTAAAGTTTGAATCTGTTGACGAAGCTTATAGTTGGGTACACCCGAGAGGGGAATGTTGAGGATTGCCAGGGCCTTAAGAAATTGACGCCACCTGGGAGGTCTTCTGTCATCAGCAACCTTGTGGGCTGCCGTGGTACTTTTAAGCAAGTCAAGCATATGTGAACCCTTGACAACAGCGCCCTGAAGGACAAACTCTCCTTTGTCATTCCAAGTAGCGGTCCCCTTTGAGTCTTTTATCTTGTTCATAATGTATCTAACAATTTTCCTGTTACGTGCCGGAACATGTGTCAACATGTCATGTATAACATTATCTTCAACAGGCATTTGATCTTCAGCCGGAAAGATTGCAGGTACAGGCATTACAGGGGCTTGGCTCTCTCTAGGCGTGTCATCTTTTAAAGGTTCCGGTAGAGAAAGCGTTAAATGGTTGGTCTCTCTCACCTTGTTTTACCAAGGCCAAATACTTTTGCAAGAGGTTTGCGTATTTTTGGACCTTATCATATGGGTTCAATCCTTTTCGGTTCAAAATATCCTTCATGGCCGTATCCAAATCATTTTCCGCTGTTTGTCTGATATTTCAGGACCCTGCATTTGTTTTTTAAGTCTATCCAACTCTTGTTGAGGCACCAAGTACATTTTATTTGCCATCACACTCTGTTTTCAACCCCCACGTCTGGCAGCAATATGGTGATGAAGGGCACAGCTATAGTTAGCAAAGGCAGAAGAAAAACCCCTGACTGTTGTATGCTATATATTTTCTTTTGAAGACTGCCCCTTTTATTGGCAAAGAGTTTGATCGCGGTCTTTTGTCTCTTGAATTTTTTTATTGGGTCAGGGTGAGTGGAATGCGTACTTTGAGAAGATTCGAAGCAATCTCACATAGGGATAATATGAGATCTGAAGAACAGTGACCCAAGATGGCCTTCCGTTCTTTAGTTGTAGCCCCAACTAGGCTTCTCAAGAAGGGCAGGTTTCTTTTTAAACGCAGAGACATAGCTTTACTTTTTAGGAATGTACGCAGCCAGCCACTCCCATGGGAACAGGCCGGTTCGGAGCCTCAGGTGTTCTGGAGTATTTGCTTTTAAATCCACGATTAAATAAGAAAATGGCGCTTTGGTAGCATCCTCATAGCTCTCCATAAAGTAGGATTTCCTTCCCGGGTACATCTGCTGAGCTAGAGTGTTAATGTGTAGTTTGTCTCTAGGGTTTTTGAACAAAACCATGTAATTTGCATTCAAACTAATGGTACGGCTACACATTCTGCACCAAATAAAGCACGGACAGGTTTCTATGATGAGTATATTGGGTAAAAGCTCGTGCAATGTCAGGATGTTCGCTACCTGAAAATAGCATATCGTCCAAAACCAGCAGATTGTTTTTATGAGGAGGTAAAAGTTCATCATCAGACAGGGATTCAGGTATTTCTTCAACAAACTTGATTTTTATTTTCTTCAACAGTTTGTCATACAAAAGTTGATAACACAAATAACACCACACAATATTGTCAGGGTTCTGAGATAATACATGTTCAGAATTCTCTAAAATACTTTTTACAAAACAAGTTTTACCACTATTGGAGGGGCCTGCGATTAAGGACGAAAATGGTAGTTGCAACCGGGGGTCAAAACCTTCTACAGCAGCCATTATATCTTAAGCTTTAAGACACACTGGGGCTTGTAGCATAAGTCAGTAGCCAAAGGGCAATGTGGTCCCGTCAGGTAAAAGCAGTCTCTTGTCATAGACTACCCTGCATTTTTTAGTAAGTGGGGCATTCCTTAGATGGAAGCCCTTTTTATCCCTAACAATTTTTTTTGTAGGAGCTCAAAATCTCCAAGTCACTATTCCGGTCGTTTATGAACCCCTCGACCAAGCGTGTGATTGATTCCAAGTTTACACGCGGGGCATTTTCATAGTTTTTAGTCACGCCTTTGGCTTTCAACACCACGTGATTGTCTTCTGGTGTGTCAAAGCTGGAAAGGAAGGCTCGAACATGAGGATCAGACTTTGAGTGCGGTCCACTCATGCTCCCACATCACATTCACTTTCAACCCGTGAGTAGCCTGTAAATATTCCAATTTGTCTTGAAACTCTTGGTACATTTCCCCAAAAGTATTTTGGGTTAGGACATATATGGCCTGGGGCACAAAGTAAGATTTACAACCATGGAAGAAACAACCGGTGTACTCAAACACGGTCTCAACACCGTCAATCTGTATGTATCCATCTACATGATAAGGCCCAAACACCTTCTCACCCCTATTCAATGCATGCTGAATAAAAATGTCTTTATCCTGGGCCAAGTACTCCAACCATTGAATGGACCCACTAGAGTATGACTTGAATTGGCGTCGGTAGTTGTCAGGCGAGGGGATAGCTATAGATGCTGTAGGTAGAAAGTGTGTACGATAGGTTTTCATGCATGCCGATGCAATAGTTGTACAACTCCAGGGGTCAATGCCTGCATCTTTGATTACCTCTTCTCTGAATCTGAGGCATTCTTCACGAAGTATAACTACATCGTTGTCACAGTATGACTCCATCTCTTTGTGGAAATCAAAAGTGCTGTGACATACTGTTTCATACCATGTCATGAATCTCTCTCGCTCTTTGGGAGACATCTGATCACACCCGTACATTTCGGGGCTGTGATAACATCCAGTACAATGTAGATTCTCCTCAGATGTGAAGAAATGGGGAAACCAGCCTTTCACAGAGTTCTCAAAACCCAAGGCCTCAGGCATTTGAGCCAATCTCATGGGTAAGAAGCTTAAACTGTCAATGTATCTCTGGTTGAAGGCTGGGTCTATTAAACACAAGATTTTACTACCTTGGGCTATGACACTGGGTGCAACGCCTTGTTGTATCAAGGGGTTCAAAAGAAGGTAGGAGTCATAGGCTCTAGAATTGTGCGCTATAAACGTGAAATTTCTGTACTGGGGCTTTCTGAAGTGTTTTAGAAAGAGGAGTGCACAATTGGGCCCCGCTGCTGACCACTTTTCCCCCTTGAAAGTCATGGTAGATACAAAAATAGGCAAATGAACACCTGATTGCTGATTAGTCTCAAAATCATAAAACACGTATTTCTCTGAATGTTCATCTTCAGCCAAGGGCTGAATATAACACTCGTGTGGCACTTCTTGAACCACTTCTGCGTCTCTGCTTTTCAAAGGCCCTTTACAGATTGGGCAATGTATGATTCCACACACATGAGGTTTAAGGTTGTAATTTCAATGGTATTTTGGACATTTCTTGTTAATGTCACAACTGCTTCCAGATTTACAGGCCTTGGGGTGCATTTTTCAATTTTGTGCTTTTCGTAACAGTAGGCCGAACGACATGTGCGGTGACAATCCGCACAGGGTGTCAGGTTTAAGGGTTGCATCGGACAATTTTCATCCAGACATACTGAACAGTTATAACAGCACGAGTGCCCCCCCTTTTGGGTGTAGCCTGTATGACAGGCTGGACACACATATGGTGCACCTAAAAACATGGTGATGTTGGTAATAGCATAATAATGGTCGTTTGCACATAAAAGTACAGAATCTGAGGATGAGGTTGTGGGTTGTTTTGGAATTTCAAGAGAGCTGCATTAGCTCTACTGTGGTACAAAACCACAATCTTGATGTTCAGAAAGTTTTCAAATTTGACTATGTCAGAGAATGCCACTGCATCCTGTATATCTGTATATCATCTCCGGCGCGGCCCACGCTTGGATTGCGTCCTACCTGACAGGTCGCTCCTACCAGGTGGCGTGGCGAGAATCTGTCTCCGCACCATGCGCTCTCACCACTGGTGTCCCCCAGGGCTCTGTTCTAGGCCCTCTCCTATTCTCGCTATACACCAAGTCACTTGGCTCTGTCATATCCTCACATGGTCTCTCCTATCATTGCTATGCAGACGACACACAATTAATCTTCTCCTTTCCCCCTTCTGATAACCAGGCGGCGAATCGCATCTCTGCATGTCTGTCAGACATATCAGTGTGGATGACGGATCACCACCTAAAGCTGAACCGCGGCAAGACGGAGCTGCTCTTCCTCCCGGGGAAGGACTGCCCGTTCCATGATCTCGCCATCACGGTTGACAACTCCCTTGTGTCCTCCTCCCAGAGTGCTAAGAACCTTGGCGTGATCCTGGACAACACCCTGTCGTTCTCCACTAACATCAAGGCGGTGACCCGATCCTGTAGGTTCATGCTCTACAACATTCACAGAGTACGACCCTGCCTCACACAGGAAGCGGTGCAGGTCCTAATCCAGGCACTTGTCATCTCCCGTCTGGATTACTGCAACTCGCTGTTGGCTGGGCTCCCTGCCTGTGCCATTAAACCCCTACAACTCATCCAGAACGCCGCAGCCCGTCTGGTGTTCAACCTTCCCAAGTTCTCTCACGTCACCCCGCTCCTCCGCTCTCTCCACTGGCTTCCAGTTGAAGCTCGCATCCGCTACAAGACCATGGTGATTGCCTACGGAGCTGTGAAGGGAACGGCACCTCCATACCTTCAGGCTCTGATCAGGCCCTACACCCAAACAAGGGCACTGCGTTCATCCACCTCTGGCCTGCTGGCCCCCCTACCTCTGAGGAAGCACAGTTCCCGCTCAGCCCAGTCAAAACTGTTCGCTGCTCTGGCACCCCAATGGTGGAACAAGCTCCCTCACGACGCCAGGACAGCGGAGTCAATCACCACCTTCCGGAGACACCTGAAACCCCACCTCTTTAAGGAATACCTAGGATAGGATAAAGTAATCCTTCTAACCCCCCCCCCTTAAAAGATTTAGATGCACTATTGTAAAGTGGTTGTTCCACTGGATATCATAAGGTGAATGCACCAATTTGTAAGTCGCTCTGGATAAGAGCGTCTGCTAAATGACTTAAATGTAAATGTAATGTAATATCTAGACCCACGGCCATTTGGAGCTTTCTAGCCTTTTGTAATGCCGCTAGATCCGTACATCCAGGGTTGAGTAAATTACAAAGAATAGCTCACTACCAGGATTGTGAACGTTTATGAGGTATACCCTTTTATTGCTTATGATTTCTGATTGCAAGAGACTATCTAGTTTCCTTCTCTGCCCCCCCACTGCCCAGGGGTTGACGTATTATTTGCACTACAAGCTCAAGGGTCCTATCGGCTATGACGGATATATTTGACTGAACAAGTCGTTCCAGCAGGGCTACAAATTGTTCAAGATCTGCTTCGCCATTGGGTAAAATAAGAGATAATGTTTTGCATGCTATCTCCACAAATTTCCAACTGTAAGACATCACGAGGTTCGCCATAAACTCTTGCCCTGTCCAATAGTTCATTCAGAGTATCCAGTATCATCACATAAAAAAAACACATAGTCAAGATTCTGATTCAGCCATGTGAAATTGAAATATCTCTGTATTACTGAATTTATTTCTGTACACAACCCGGACATGTCACGTCCTGGCCAGTATAAGGTTAAGTGTTTTGGTAGTTTGGTCAGGACATGGCAGAGGGTATTTGTTTTATGTGGTTCGGGGTGGTGTGTTTGTGTAAAGGGTGTTTGATTTAGTATTTCCGGGTTTTTGGTTGATGGTCTGTGTTTGTATTCTATGGTTAGTCTAGTGTGTGTGTTTCTATGTTTGGTTAATTGGGGTTGGGACTCTCAGTTGAAGGCAGGTGTTGTCTATCTGCCTTTGATTGAGAGTCCCATATATTAGGGTGTGTTTGTGTGTGTGATTTGTGGGTGATTGTTCTGTGTTGAGCTTTGCTTTGCAGACTGTTTGTTAGTTGTTCGTTTTTCGTTTTTGTTATTTTGTATGTTCATTTTTGAAGATAATTAAAAATCAAGATGAGCATTCACGTACCTGCTGCGTTTTGGTCCTCATTCACCGACGACAACTGTGACAGAATCACCCACCAACTATGGACCAAGCAGCAGAAGAAGGAGCAGAGGGACTTCGAGTTGGACTGGCGGAAGAAATGGACCTGGGAGGAAGTTCTGGACGGGGCCGGACCTTGGCACCAGGCTGGGGATTATCGACGCCCGCAGTCGGAAATTGAGGCAGCCAAGGCAGAGAGGCGGTGGTACGAGGCCATGGACGCGCTGAAGGAGAAGCACGAGAGGCACCCCCAAGAAAAAATTTTGGGGGGGGCACACGGGTAGTTTGGCTAGGCGTAAGAAGAGCCGGAAGCCAGCTACCCGTGGTTATATGGAGGAGCGTATGGGGTGGAGAGCGCTATGTTTCGCTGAGGAGCGCACTATCTCACCCATACGCACGCACAGTCCGGTGCGCGTTATTCCAGCCCCTCGCAGGTGCCGTGCTAGAGCGGGCATCCAGCCTGGTAGGAGGATGCCTGCGCAGCGCATCTGGTCGCCGGTACGCCTCCGAGGACCAGGCTACCCAACTCCCGCTCTACGCACGGCTACCATCAGGCCCCTGCACAGCCCAGTCTGCCCTGTACGAGCACCCCGCTCGTACAGGGCTACTAGTTCCATCCAGCCAAGGCGGGTTGTGCAGGAGGTAAGATCTAGACCGACTGTGCGCCTCCATAGCCCTGGGTTTCCAGCTCCTGTCTCTCGTGCGGACCCGGAAGTGCGTCAACCCAGTCCGACTCGTCCTGTTCCCGCTCCCCGCACTAGCCTGGAGGTGCGTGTACATAATCTGGTAAGCCCAGTACCAGCACCACGCACCAGGCTACAAGTGCGTCAACCCAGCCACGCCAGTCAACAGTCGTCACCAGAGCTGCCCGCCAGTCAACAGTCGTCACCAGAGCTGCCCGCCAGTCAACAGTCGTCACCAGAGCTGCCCGCCAGTCAACAGTCGTCACCAGAGCTGCCCGCCAGTCAACAGTCGTCACCAGAGCTGCCCGCCAGTCAACAGTCGTCACCAGAGCTGCCCGCCAGTCAACAGTCGTCGTCAGAGCTGCCCGCCAGTCAACAGTCGTCATCAGAGCTGCCCGCCAGTCAACAGTCGTCAGAGCTGCCCGCCAGTCAACAGTCGTCAGAGCTGCCCGCCAGTCAACAGTCGTCAGAGCTGCCCGCCAGTCAACAGTCGTCAGAGCTGCCCGCCAGTCAACAGTCGTCAGAGCTGCCCGCCAGTCAACAGTCGTCAGAGCTGCCCGCCAGTCAACAGTCGTCAGAGCTGCCCGCCAGTCAACAGTCGCCAGAGAGGCCAGACTGCGCTGAACTGCCGGAGTGGCCAGACTGCGCTGAACTGCCGGAGTGGCCAGACTGCGCTGAACTGCCGGAGTGGCCAGACTGCGCTGAACTGCCGGAGTGGCCAGACTGCGCTGAACTGCCGGAGTGGCCAGACTGCGCTGAACTGCCGGAGTGGCCAGACTGCCCTGAACTGCCGGAGTGGCCAGACTGCCCTGAACTGCCGGAGTGGCCAGACTGCCCTGAACTGCCGGAGTGGCCAGACTGTCCCGAGTGGCCAGACTGTCCCGAGTGGCCAGACTGCCCAGACTGTCCCGAGTTGCCAGACTGCCCAGACTGTCCCGAACTGCCAGACTGTCCCGAGTTGCCAGACTGCCCAGACTGTCCCGAGTTGCCAGACTGCCCAGACTGTCCCGAGTTGCCAGACTGCCCAGACTGTCCCGAACTGCCAGACTGCCCAGACTGTCCCGAACTGCCAGACTGCCCAGACTGTCCCGAACTGCCAGACTGCCCAGACTGTCCCGAACTGCTAGACTGGCCCGACTGCCCCCCGGCGATGCCAGACTGGTCCGACTGCCCCCCGGCGATGCCAGACTGGCCCGACTGCCCCTCGGCGATGCCAGAGTGGCCTGACAGCCTGGAACGGCCGGAACCAGAGCCACCTCCAGATATAGGTGGGTTGGGGAGGGTGGGTGTAGCACAGTGCCGTCGTTGACGGCAGCCACCCTCCCTTCCCTCCCTTTAGAAAAGGGGATTTTTTTTTTGGTGTTGCTTGGGGTTATTTTTTTGTTAAGGTGCTTCTGGGGTAGCACCTTTAAGGGGGGGGTACTGTCACGTCCTGGCCAGTATAAGGTTAAGTGTTTTGGTAGTTTGGTCAGGACATGGCAGAGGGTATTTGTTTTATGTGGTTCGGGGTGGTGTGTTTGTGTAAAGGGTGTTTGATTTAGTATTTCCGGGTTTTTGGTTGATGGTCTGTGTTTGTATTCTATGGTTAGTCTAGTGTGTGTGTTTCTATGTTTGGTTAATTGGGGTTGGGACTCTCAGTTGAAGGCAGGTGTTGTCTATCTGCCTTTGATTGAGAGTCCCATATATTAGGGTGTGTTTGTGTGTGTGATTTGTGGGTGATTGTTCTGTGTTGAGCTTTGCTTTGCAGACTGTTTGTTAGTTGTTAGTTTTTCGGTTTTGTTATTTTGTATGTTCATTTTTGAAGATAATTAAAAATCAAGATGAGCATTCACGTACCTGCTGCGTTTTGGTCCTCATTCACCGACGACAACTGTGACAGGACACTTCTATCAAGACCATCTCCCTCTTGATTTATTTGACAATTTTCCAATTTCTCAAAAACATCGTATTGCGTTTCAATATGTATATATAATGGCTTCATACCGAGTCTATAGGGCGCCGTTTCTTGAAGCATTAGGTTTCCCTCCTGGTAACACTTCTCGGGCTGGGGTGATTCTGCGCAATGCACTTGCGCCTGAGTTGTGCGTTGCGTCTTTGGGTCTCGAATATGGCGCGAGTGGGTGGAGGTTCCTGGGGGAGTTGATGGGACGGTTATAGCCTCGGTTCTCGGTGTGTTTGAAAAAACATTCGTACAGAACATGAAAATAGCATCTATTTCATCCGCTCCGCCGTAGTCGTTCAGAGTCCATAATGCAGCCGGGATCCTTCTTTGCGGACTGTCAGCTGTAAACACAAAAATAGCTTTTAATATAGGGTGCACACTTGTTGTTTTTAATGTATAAATATTCTTATGGATTTTATTATTGGACTTGCGTCGAAAATAGTGTGATGGTGACTGGCTGCACGCGTTTTGCTTCTGAGAATCCCCTGTCGGTTCCCAATCAATTACTCCCGGTAGTAACTGTGTAAAGGATGGACATCCTATGGACGTTAAACTAATATTAACATATATTTATACGATATATATATACATTTTAAATTATAAGAATACATGTATTTGACATATTACCTAAAAAATAATTTTCCCCCCGTTTAAAAAACATATAACTTCTGTTTAATATTAGAACAATATCAAATTGTAATATCCAAACAATTCCCTGAAAATACCTAAAGCTTCCAAATCTAATATATTATTTTCACTAACTCACCTTCAGAAAGCTCCATTAGGATGGATTCACAGATTATCTTTTAGCTGTTCTGGGCTGATAACTCTTTGGGGCTGTTGGCCTGGTGTCTGGAGTTGCGCTTTTGCCGTTCGTACAGAATGGATAGTATCTGTGTCACGTCCTGACCAGTATAAGGGTTAATTGTTATTGTAGTTTGGTCAGGACGTGGCAGAGGGTATTTGTTTTATGTGGTTCGGGGTGGTGTTTTATTTAGTAGGGCATTTGATTTATGTATTCCGGGAGTTTTGGGCACTGTTTTATATTCATGTATTTCTATGTTTAATCTAGTGAGTCTGGTTCTATGTTTAGTTAATTGGGGTGGGCACTCTCAATTGAAGGCAGGTGTTGTCTATTTGCCTTTGATTGAGAGTCCTATATATTAGGGGGTGTTTGTAATTTGTGGGAGATTGTTTCTTGTTTTGCCTGTTTCTTGTTTAGCGTGAGTAAGCCTTACAAGACTGTTGTGTTGATCGTGAGTTCGTTGTTTGTTAGTTTGGTATTCGTTTTTTGAGTTAACCTCTTGGCGTTCCCCTAGGATAGGGGGCGCTAAAGCGATTTTTGAAAAAAATTCGTGCCCATTTTAAACGGCCTCCTACTCAAACTCAGAAGCTAGGATATGCATATAATTAATACTTGTGGATAGAAAACACCCTAAAGTTTCTAAAACTGTTTGAATGGTGTCTGTGAGTATAACAGAACTCATATGGCAGTCAAAACCCCGAGACAGATGGAAACAGGAAGTGGAATTCTGAATTGCGAACTCAACTTCATCACATTGCCTATTAATCACACCGTGAGCTATGGTTCATTGAGCACTTCCTATTGCTTCCACTAGATGTCCCCAGTCTTCACAAATTGGTTTGAGCCTTCTACTGTTAAAATTGAATGAATGAGACGCTGTGGAACGTGGTCACACGGAGAGGGCCATCACCATTATGACGCCGGCGCCCCTGGTTACCCTCCCCTTTCGAAACGTTTTGAAACACAATGCAATCGTCCCCCTCGAATCTTATTGGCTCTCTTGTTGAAACAGGCCCTGAAGATTTATGTTATACAACGTTTGACATGTTTGAACGAACCTAAATGGGGAAAAAAATGCTTTTTGTCGAAATGGCTGTCCCGCGCCCGACGGAGGATTTGGATCAGCCTTGAGACGCGCTAACAAGAACAAGCTAATGGAACATAATGGATGAACTTTTTCGAATGAAAATACATTTGTTGTGGACCAGGGATTCCTGGAAGTGCTTTCTGATGAAGACAACCAAAGGTAAGGGATTCTTGACAATAGTATACAAGACTAGATGTGATATGCGATTGTTCCAAGATGGCGCTGACATGTAACGTTAGCCTATTTTTCAGAGTATCGCATCCCCTTTCATCGCAAAGTATGATTACCCAGTAAAGTTAATTTTAAATCTGGTATTACAGGTGCTTTCAAGAGATATTCATCTATAAATCTTAGAATGACAATATTACATTTTAAAAATGTTTTCGAATAGTAATTTAGTAAATTGTAGCTCTGTTTCATCGGATGCATTTGAGGGAAAATAGTTAGTCAACGTTACGCACCGATGTAAAATGCTGTTTTTATATATAAATATGAACTTTATCGAACAAAAGAATGCATGTATTGTGTGACATGATGTCCTAGGTGTGTCATCTGATGAAGCTTGTCAAAGGTTAGTGCTGCATTTAGCTGTTTTTGGTTATTTGTGATGCATGTGGTTGGTCGGAAAATGGCTATGTGGCTACTTTTACGATATACTCCACTAACATAATCTAATGTTTTGCTTTTGCTGTAAAGCCTTTTAGAAATCGGACAACGTGGTTCGATTCAGGAGAGGTGTATCTATAAAATGATATAATTTGGGTTTTTTTATTTTTTTTTAATTATTAAATTTTGTTATGCTAATGGCGATATGATTTTTCGCTGGATGTCCGTCCCGAGGCCGCACAGGGGTTAAAAGGATTGGAATATAAATGTACCTTTAGACCAGGAAACATGAGGTGAGAGCTACATATTCTTAAAATGGTTGAAACTTTGAATCTCAATACGAGGTGAAAAAGATAACCTCACCTACCAGACCAGAAGGACTCAAACTGCAGCTTAGGTTACGACCCTGAAAATCAACACGAGGTGAAGACGACAAAGTAGCCTCTCTAACAGTCAATTTTATGGCTGAGAATTTGCTCTAAGTATTGTATCTAAGAAAATGAATTTAAGTCGGTCCATCACATTACTCTCATCAAACCATCATCGACTACACTGCTATCGTCACCCAATGGGGGATCATCAACATGCCTGATTAGCTGTCTTCAGAGGATCACTCTTCCAGAACGGGTGAAAGTAAAACACCATCCTGTTAGTTCTGCTTAAGGCTACACGACAAGGCATTGAAGCCACGGACAACTAAGAAGAAGGACATTGTGACCTCTGGTGGACAATCAGAACCCTTTTCATGGAGGCCTGGGTACAACAGATACATGACGAAGGAAGACATTCAACAAGTAAATACATTCATTATTTCTTACCCAAATGGGCAGCGGTTCATGTGCAGGGAATACGATTAATGTGAAGACAGTCCTAGAATATATCCACGATAAATGTCTCTTTTTCCGTCTCCATTTTCCCAAACCCCTTCTCCATCTCCGTGTAATAAGCCGTCATATCTTGTCAGTCCACTAGGGATTTTTGTCCGATGTAAGTGTGTATGTGTATTCTGTGTTATTATTTAGCTAGTAAATAAATAATAAAATCTTTGTGTAGTACTGAATGGGGTTCTTGCAGATCTAAGAAGGTTACGACTGTTCAGAATGAGACTGATATGAGGTAATGATTAATAAGTGACTGTTATCCATATATAACTTATATATTCTAGAGTTTAATTCAGGAGATGGGAACTCATTAAACAACTTCTTCCGTGGTGGCCCAAATTTCTAATCAGTTTTTTGTTAAATTATTAATTTAATCGGTAACAATTAAACATAGTTAGTGGATTAAACAAATAACAGTCGTCAGATTAATGAAAGTCACGACATATGCGGAGAACTTGATGGCTGCTTTTCCTTCACTCTACGGTCCAAGTCATCCCAAACCATCTCAATTGGGTTGAGGTCACGTCCTCTGATGCAGCACTCCATCACTCTCCTTCTTGGTCAAATAGCCCTTACACAGCCTGGAGGTGTGTTGGGTCATTTTCCTGTTGAAAAACGAATCAAATGATAGCCCCACTAAGCGCAAACCAGATGGGATGGCATATTGCTGCAGAATGCTGGGTAGCCATGCTGGTTAAAGCACCCCCACACCATCACACCTCTTTCATGCTTCACGGTGGTAACCACACATATGGAGATCATCCGTTCACCTACTCTGCGTCTCACAAAGACGCAGCGATTGGAACCAAAAATCTCAAATTTGGATTCATCAGATCAAAGGACAGATTTTCACTGGTCTAATTTCCATTACTCGTGTTTCTTGGCCCAAGCAAGTCTCTTCATCTTATTGGTGTCCTTTAGTAGTGGTTTCTTTGCAGCAATTTGGCCATGAAGGCCTGATTCACGCAGTCTCCTCTGAACAGTTGATGTTGAGATATGTCTGCTACTTGAAGTCTGTGAAGCATTTATTTGGGCTGCAATATGAGGCACATTTAACTCTAATGAACTTATCCTCTGCAGCAGAAGTAACTTTTAACAAGGCACACCTGTTAATTGAAATGCATTCCAGGTGGCTACCTCATGAAGCTGGTTGTGAGAATGCCAAGAGTGTACAAAGCTGTCATCAAGGCAACAAGTGGCTACTTTGACAAATCTAAAATATATTTGTTTAACACTTTTGTTTACTACATTATTCCATATGTGTTATTTCATAGTTTAGATGTCTTCACTATTATTCTACAATGTAAAAATTAAGAAAAACCCTTGAATGAGTAGGTGTGTCCAAACTGGTACTGTCAAAAGGTGCTCTTGAGGTGCTGACTTGTTGTACCCTCGACAACCACTGTGATTATTATTATTTGACCATGCTGGTCATTTATGAACATTTGAACATCTTGGCCATGTTCTGTTATAATCTCCACCCGGCACAGCCAGAAGAGGACTGGCCACCCCTCATTGCCTGGTTCCTCTCTAGGTTTCTTCCTAGGTTTTGGCCTTTCTAGGGAGTTTTTCCTAGCCACCGTGCTTCTACACCTGCATTGCTTGCTGTTTGGGGTTTTAGGCTGGGTTTCTGTACAGCACTTTGTGATATCCGCTGATGTAAGAAGGGCTATATAAATACATTTGATTTGATTTTAAAGTAATGAAAGAGAGACAGTACAGTGTTTGATTGTACCTACCCACAGCAGTCGAGCAATGGCTTCTGCTGGGGTACGGCAATACCACTTGGACAAACCACACGCATAACTGCAGTACACCATAAAACTAGAACCGGTAGCAATAATAATGGCAATTTGTTATGTTTAGTTATGATTATAATTACATTTGCTAATGATTATTTCAGCAAAAAGTAATATATATATTTTATATCAATATATTAGGGGGACATTTTAATCATATTTGAATATTGGGGGGGGGGTCCCCCAATATATATATTATAATTATGGCCCTGAGATCTTATGTACAGTGCATTCGGAAAGTATTCAGACCTCTTCACTTTTTCCACATTTGTGACCTGGACTCAGTCTTAAGTAGCAACATTTGAAATTTAGTTTTTACATTGGATAAAACAATGGGAAAGTAATTCTGCTGATAAACTTGTAACCTCACTTTTGAGAAAATGGCCTTTAAATATTTTGGTACTACAACTGGAAAGCCCTTCTTTGTCTACACCCATTCAGCATCGTTCACACCCTTTAAAGCTTCAGCCCCACCCATCTTTTTAAGGGTTGATAACGGTTGATCCGATCGTAGTCAAGCACACAAGCTAACTGGCTAACAGCAGTCAAGCACACAAGCTAAATGGCTAACGTTGGCTAGCTACTTCCAGACACGAATGAGAGAACAGCTCACTGACCATTTTACTCACCCTAGCAGAGCTGGTTAGGCTGGTAATGTTATCCACAGCGTTGGTAACGGCAACTGTCCTGCTGGCAACAATTAATGTTTTTTTCCAATGTTAACTAACACTGGCCATATTCAACGGGGGTTGAGCGTTCGTAAATTCATCAGTTATACTCTGGCACACTCAGACGAGAGTGCTCTGAAATCAGAGAAGATAGCCAGAGCAAATTTACCAGCTACATCTATCAACAGTTTTAACATTCTATTGAAATGGTTACTTGCGTAGTGGAGTCTTTTGCTAAGACATGCAACAGCTAGCTAAATAAGACATGATGGACTGTCGTTTCTCTTTGCTTATTTGAGCTGTTCTTGCCATATTATGGACTTGGTCTTTTACCAAACAGGGCGCACTTCTGTATGTGGTTGCTATTTTATTCCATGTGTGTTATGTCATAGTTTTGATGTCTTCACTATAATTACATTTGTTTAGAAAATAGCAAAAATAAAGAAAAACCCTTGAATGAGTAGGTGTTCTAAAACTTTTGAACAGTAGCGTATATTTGTTGGGGTCTTGCCTGTTTTGCATGTTATTTTGGCATTAATACATGTCACATATCAGTTTGTAAACAGCGTAAATATATATACAGTTGAAGTCAGAAGTTTACATACACCGTAGCCAAATACATTTAAACTCAGTTTTTCAAATTTAATCCGAGTAAGAATTTCCTGTCTTAGGTCAGTTAGGATCACCACTTTATTTTAAGAATGTGAAATGTCAGAATAATAGTAGAGTGATTTATTTCTGCTTTTATTTCTTTCATCACATTCTCAGTGGGTCAGAAGTTTACATACACTCAATTAGTATTTGGTAGCATTGCCTTTAAATTGTTTAACTTGGATCAAACGCGTCGGGTAAACTTCCACAAGCTTCCCACAATAAGTTGGGTGAATTTGGCCCATTCCTCCTGACAGAGCTGGTGTAACTGAGTCAGGTTTGAAGGCGTCCTTGCTCGCACATGCTTTTTCAGTTCTGCCGACAAATGTTCTATGGGATTGAGGTCAGGGCTTTTTTTTAAGCCATTTTGCCACAACTTTGGAAGTACGCTTGGGGTCATTGTCCATTTGGAAGACCCATTTGCGACCAAGCTTTAACTTCCTGACTGATGTCTTGAGATGTTGCTTCAATATATCCACATACATTTCCTCCCTCATGATGCCATCTATTATGTGAAGTGCACCAGTCCCTCCTGCAGCAAAGCACCCCCACAACATATTGCTGCCACCCCCGTGCTTCACGGTTGGGATGGTGTTCTTCGGCTTGCAAGCCTCCCTATTTTTCCTCCAAACATAACGGTGGTCATTATGGCCAAACAGTTCTATTTTTTTTTTTTCATCAGACCAGAGGACATTTCTCCAAAAAGTACAATCTTTGTCCCCATGTGCAGTTGCAAACCGTAGTCTGGCTTTTTTTATGATGGTTTTGGAGCAGTGGCTTCTTCCTTGCTGAGCGGCCTTTCAGGTTATGTCGATATAGGACTCATTTTACTGTGGACATAGATACTTTTGTACCCATTTCCTCCAGCATCTTCACAAGGTCCTTTGCTGTTGTTCTGGGATTGATTTGCACTTTTCGCACCAAAGTACGTTCATCTCTAGGAGACAGAACGTGTCTCCTTCCTGAGCGGTATGACGGCTGCGTGGTCCCATGGTGTTTATATTTGCGGACTATTGTTTCAACAGATATACGTGGTACCTTCAGGAGTTTGGAAATTGCTCCCAAGGATGAACCAGACTTGTGGAGGTCTACAATTTTTTTCTGAGGTCTTGGCTGATTTCTTTTGATTTTCCCATGATGTCAAGAAAAAAGGCACTGAGTTTGAAGGTAGGCCTTGAAAAACATCCACAGGTACACCTCCAATTGACTCAAATGATGTCAATTAGCCTATCAGAGGCTTTGAAAAACATGACATGATTTTCTGAAAATTTCCAAGCTTTTTAAAGGCACAGTCAACTTAGTGTATGTTAACTTCTGACCCACTGGAATTGTGATAGTGAATTATAAGTGAAATAATCTGTCTGTAAACAAATGTTGGAAAAATTACTTGTGTCATGCACAAAGTAGATGTCCTAACCGACTTGCCAAACTATAGTTTGTGAACAAGAAATTTGTGGAGTAGTTGAAAAACTTTCAAAATCTTATTTAGCGGTCATCATCATGAATCAAGTCGACAATCTACTGGCAAATCCTTGTCATATGAAGAGAAAATATATCGGTGCTCATCGGCCATTAGACATAAACATTACACAACAAGTTGGAAATCGCAATCTCAACAATGAGTGGTTTGGAAGGAATCAGTGGCTAACTGCAAGCATTGTAAAGCAATCATTAGCCTGCTATTCAGTAGAGTTGCTGTGTGGTCCCAAGTCTAAGATTAAGGGTCTCTTTTCCTAGTTTAAAGTTATAAACATTCAACATTGGCCATGCTGTCAATGTAGCATAATTTATGCCACGCTCAAAACTGTTAACTCGGAACTGCAAAATCTAACTGTAGTGAGTTCAAGACAATTGGGAACTTTCCCAGCTATGACTGGGAAAATAAGTTTTGAACTTTCATCCAACTCGGAATTGTAAATCGAGAACTCAGGCCTGTTTCTAGAGCTACGACTTGAAGATCACTGACGTCATCATGATTCAAAAAAATTTTTCGAGTTCCCAGTTGTCTTAAAATCACCATAAATCCAGAGAATGCCAGACTTTGATGACAAAATTTGCCCACGAAGGACCGCCGCGCCACCTTCCTGTTCAAGTGAGCACAGCATAAAAATGTTTTGTATGCTGCTGCACAAATTATGTAATATGCCATGGGAGATATGTATACTGTAGCTAAGAAAGTAATACTAAGTGTATGTTGTGTAGACATCAAACTTGGCCTTTGTTAGCCAATACAGAGTGCTGGGAGTATCTCCCAACGCATAACTTATTGGCTTAATTCTGTAATTAGCTTGCCATTAACTTGTAAATAAAGATCTTGTTGTGAGTTATTTTTCTGTAATAATTAATACAAATTAGCTTAAGGTTGTCAGCTATATTGTCAGCTATATGCTGCGGTCATTATTTGAACTCGCTAGCCAGCTAACTTAACTTAACTAACTAAAACATTGTTTAGAAAGTTGTTTCAGTTGCTTGGTTTGCTAGATTGACATATTCTAAATTCATTTTTAAACAGATGGGTTTATTGGTGTTAAAATACACCAGTTGTGCTATTTTGGACCACCAGGCTGCTGATGTCATGCATGTGAATCCTTAAAGAGATGGGTGGGGCTGAGGCTTAATTGGGAATTGAACGATGCTGAATGGGTGTAGACAAAGAAGACTCTCCAGCACGTGTACCAAAATATTCAAAAGCCATTTTCTCAAAAGTGGGGTTAGAAGTTTATCAACTTTCAAAGCAGAATTACTTTTCCATTGTTCCTCAATTTCCCATCTTCACAGAGAGATCCTTGATGAAAACCTGCTACAGAGTGCTCAAGACCACAGAATGGGCCGAAGGTTCACCTTTCATCAGGACCATGACCCTAAGCACACAGCCAAGGCAACGCAGGAGTGGCTTCGGGACAAGTCTCTGAATGGACCAGTCAGGGCCTGGACTTGAACCCGATCGAACATCTCTGGAAAGACCTGAAAATAGTTGTGCAGCGTTGCTCCCCATTCAACATGACAGAACTTAACTGTTGAAACACAACCACATTTTTCTCAACATTTTCTTCTACTAGTTTTAGCTTGTGCTTCGCGTTAAAACTGATTGTAGACAGTGACTATGGAAAATTAAAAAGCATAGTTCACTGTTGAAACAACCACATTGTGTCTCAACATTTTCTCCTGCTAGTTTTAGCTAGAACTTTGCATGAAACATGATTGTAGACTGTGACAAATGTTTACAAACAGTTCATTGTTGAAATACAACCACATTGTCTCATCTCTAATACTAGTTTTAGCTTAAACTTTGCATTAAAAACAATTGAAGACTTTGAATATGGAAAATTGTTTACAAACATAGTTCACTGTTGAAACACAACCAAATTGTATCTGATAATTTCTCCCACCAGTTCAGCACTAGTTTTAGCTTGAACTTTGCATTTAAAACGTTTGTAGACTGTGAATATGTTAAATTGTTTACAAACAGTTCACTATTGAAACAAAACCACGTGTCTCAACATTTTCTAACGCTATTTTAAGCTTGAACTTTGCATGAAACATGATTGTGGACTGCTACTATGAAAAATTGTTTACAAACATAGTTCACTTTTGAAACAACCACATTGTCTCACCATCTCTATCCTGGAAGGATATCGACCTCATCCCGTCAGTAGAGGATGCCTGGTTATTTTTTTTAAATGCCTTCCTCACCATCTTAAATAAGCATGCCCCATTCAAGAAATGTAGAACCAGGAACAGATATAGCCCTTGGTTCTCTCCAGACCTGACTGCCCTTAACCAACACAAAAACATCCTGTGGCGTTCTGCATTAGCATTGAACAGCCCCCGTGAAATGCAACATTTTAGGGAAGTTAGAAACCAAGACACACAGGCAGTTAGTTTCAAGCAGAAATTTGCTTCCTGCAACACAAACTCAAAAAAGTTCTGGGACATTGTAAAGTCCATGGAGAATAAGAGCACCTCCTCCCAGCTGCCCACTGCACTGACGATAGGAAACTCTGTCACCACCGATAAATCCACTATAATTGAGAATTTCAAGAAGCATTTTTCTACGGCTGGCCATGCTTTCCACCTGGCCACCACTACCCCGGTCAACAACACTGCACCCCCCACAGCAACTTGCCCAAGCCTTCCCCATTTCTCCTTCTCCCAAATCCAGTCAGCTGATGTTCTGAGAGAGCTGCAAAATCTGGACCCCACAAATCAGCCGGGCTAGACAATTGCGACCCTTTCTTTCTAAAATGATCTGCCGAACCCCTATTACTAGCCTGTACAACCTCTCTTTCATGTCGTCTGAGATTCCCAAAGATTGGAAAGCAGCTGCGGTCATCCCCCTCTTCAAAGGGGGGGACACTCTTGACCCAAACTGCTACAGACCTATATCTATCCTACCCTGCCTTTCTAAGGTCTTCGAAAGCCAAGTTAACAAACAGATCACCGACCATTTCGAATCCCACCGTACCTTCTCCGCTATGCAATCTGGTTTCAGAGCTGGTCATGGGTGCACCTCAGCCACGCTCAAGGTCCTAAACGATATCTTAACCGCCATCGATAAGAAGCAGTACTGTGCAGCCGTATTCATTGACCTGGCCAAGGCTTTCGACTCTGTCAATCACCACATCCTCATCGGCAGACTCAACAGCCTTGGTTTCTCAAATGATTGCCGCGACTGGTTCACCAACTACTTCTCTGACAGAGTTCAGTGTGTCAAATCTGAGGGCCTGTTGTCCGGGCCTCTGGCAGTCTCTATGGGGGTGCCACAGGGTTCAATTCTTGGGCCGACTCTCTTCTCTGTATATATCAATGATGTCGCTCTTGCTGCAGGTGAATCGCTGATCCACCTCTACGCAGACGACACCATTCTGTATACTTCTGGCCCTTCTTTGGACACTGTTTTAAACAACCCTCCAGACGAGCTTCAATGCCATACAACTCTCCTTCCGTGGCCTCCAACTGCTCTTAAATACAAGTAAAACTAAATGCATGGTCTTCAACCGATCGCTGCCTGCACCTGCCCGCCTGTCCAGTATCACTACTCTGGACGGTTCTGACTTAGAATATGTGGATAACTACAAATACCTAGGTGTCTGGTTAGACTGTAAACTCTCCTTCCAGACTCACATCAAACATCTCCAATCCAAAGTTAAATCAAGAATTGGCTTCCTATTTCACAATAAAGCATCCTTAACTCATGCTGCCAAACATACCCTCGTAAAACTGACCATCCTACCGATCCTCGACTTTGGCGATGTCATTTACAAAAAAGCCTCCAACACCCTACTCAACAAATTGGATGCAGTCTATCACAGTGCCATCCGTTGTGTAACCAAAGCCCCGTATACTACCCACCACTGCAACCTGTATGCTCTCGTTGGCTGGTCCTCGCTTCATACTCGTCGCCAAACCCACTGGCTCCAGGTCATCTACAAGACCCTGCTAGGTAAAGTCCCACCTAATCTCCGCTCGCTGGTCACCATAGCTGCACTCACCCGTAGCACGCGTTCCAGCAGGTATATCTCACTTGTCACCCCCAAAGCCAATTCCTCCTTTGGCCGCCGCTCCTTCCAGTTCTCTGCTGCCAATGACTGGAACGAACTACAAAAATCTCTGAAACTGGAAACACTTATAGAAAAATATTTACAAATATAGTTCAAGGTTGAAACACAACCAAATTGTATCTCTTCATTTCTCCCACTAGTTCTGCACTAGTTTTAGCTTGAACTTTGCATTAAAAACATTTGTGGACTGTGAATATGGAAAATTGTTTACAAACAGTTCACTATTGAAACACAACCACCTTGTGTCTCAACATTAACTCCTCCAAGTTTTAGCTTGAACTTTGCAAGAAACATGATTGCGGAGTGCGACTATGAAAAATAGTTTATAAACATAGTTCACTGTTGAAACACAACCACATTGTGTCTCAACATCTATTCCTACTTTTTCTATCTTGAACATTGCATGAAACATGAATGTAGACAGTGAATATGGAAAATTGTTTACAAACACAGTTAACTGTTGAAACACAACCACATTTTTTAAAACATTTTCTTCTAATAGTTTTAGCTGTGCTTTGTGTTAAAACTGATTGTGGTGGCTGCCATCTCACCTCCTGAAATGGAGGATATAATGCCTCGTACCTCTGACGCTCAGCCTTTGCTGCCTCCAGCTCCTCCTTTGGGTGCCGGTACTCCCCAACCTGGTGCCATGGTCCTTTTCCATCCATTATTACTTCCCATGTCCACGACTTTAAATAGCTCCTCTGTTGCTCCTTCCTCCGCTACTTGGTCCTCTTATAGTGTGTGGTTCGGTCATAAAGTTCGTCGTCTGAGGAGGAGAAATCATCGGACCAATATGCAGCGGTTAAGGTGCTCATCTTCTTTTTATTTAGAAGGGAAAAGAACACTCATACAAAAACAAATGACGAAAAACAGTCCCGTAAGGTGCTCAGACTATACGAGGAAACAACCACCCAGAAACATAAGTGAAAACAAACACACTTAAATATGGCCTCCAATCAGAGAAAACAACAAACAGCTGATTTGGAGGTCATTGACAAAACTAACATAGACATAGAAAAACTAGAAAACCCACATAGAAATAGAAAACATCAACCAAAAACCCCGAAACACACTAAACAAACACCCCCTGCCACGCCCTGACCAAACTATAATAACAAACAACCCCTTTTACTGGTCAGGACGTGACACACATTGTGTCTCAACATTTTCTCCTGCTAGTTTTAGCTTGAACTTTGCATGAAATATCATTGTAGACTGCGACTATGAAAAATGTTTACAAATGCAGTTCACTGTCGAAACAAAACCACATTGTGGATCATCATCTCTATTACTAGTTTTAGCTTGAACTTTGCATTAAAAATGGTTGTAGACTGTGAATATGGAAAAATGTTTACAATCATAGTTAACTATTAAAACACAACCACATTTTTCTCAGCTTTTTCTACTACTAGTTTTAGCTTGAGCTTTGCATTAAAACTGATTGTAGACAGTGACTATGGAAAGTTGTTTACAAACATAGTTCACTGTTGAAACACAACCACATTGTTGCTCAACGTTTTTCCAACTAGTTTTAGCTTGTGCTTTGTGTTAAAACAAATTGTAGACTGTGATTATGGAAAATTGTTTAAAAACACAGTTCACTGTTGAAACAACCACATTGTGTCTCAACATTTTCTCCTGCTAGTTTTAGCTTGAACTTTGCCTGAAATATGATTGTAGACTGCGACTATGAATTTTTTTTTTTTACAAATGCAGTTCACTGTTGAAACAACCACATTGTCGCTCATCATCTCTATTATTAGTTTTAGCTTGAGTTTTGCATTCAAAATGATTGTAGACTGTGACTTTGGAAAATTGTTTACAAACATATTTAACTGTTGAAACACAATTGTATTTTTATCAACATTTTCTTCTACTAGTTTTAGCTTGTGCTTTGTGTTAAAACTGATTGTAGACTGTGACTATGGAAAATAGTTTGAAAACGCAGTTCACTGTTGAAACAACCACATTGTTGTTCATAATCTCTAATACTAGTTTATCTTGAGCTTTGCATTAAAAATGATTTTAGACAGTGTCATGACGTTGCCCTCTTTGGGTACATCGAGCACTATACCCCCACCCTCTGCACCAGCCCTTTTCTATGCACCATCCCCCTACCTCTATACTCCTGACACCAGGCTCTGTCAGAAGAGGTCGTAAATTCCTATGAGGAGATCTTCTCCTCATGGCCACAGTATAGAGAGAGAGTGAGATTTCATAGAGAGGACAAAGGAATTTCTTCCACCTCACAGAACTGGAGGTTCGAACAATATTTATGTTCTGGAGAATGTATGAAAGATCGGTGAAGAATCCAGCTACAAACTGGTCCGTTTGGTACAATTTTGTGAAACTCATGAGAGACAATACCGCCACATTACCATGTTTATAGAAGAGTCTCAGGTATGACTTACATCTAATGGTTGTATAAAATGAATGAATAAGGATGAAGCTGTTTGTGAGATGATGGTATGCTATGTAATGATGTTAATGTGAGAGAATTGTATTTCTGTTAAAAGTTTCACTAAGGCCTTGGCACGCCCCCAGGGGCACAGACAGGACCTGGCATCATGAGACAGCCTTTTCGATGTTCCGAATAAAGGTTTTCTATCACCAGACCAGCTTACCTTGATAACGAGAGGGCCAAGGTTTGAGAGGAGACCAGCTTACCTCGATAACGAGAGGGCCAAGGTTTGACCATGCATTTCTTTTGCTGAACTTTTAACCATACCACGTGGTTAAACTCTTAGACTATCGATACCGACAGAATAAGAACAAGTCTTTGATCTTAATTACTAGTCTGCAGCTAGGAATTCGGTATCATCGAACGGGACAACCGCCGAAACAGCTATTCTATAACGACATGAATGAATGTTACTCTGAACTATCCATTCTAACCACGGGAGAGAGTGAGAGAGAGGGAGAGAGAGAGAGAGAGAGAGAGAGAGAGAAACTCTCCAACAGAAACAAACTTTCAACAAAGATCCCGACGACACACTGAGCGTAAATATATATATATTGATTGCAATTATTCCCGAATGAGTGGGCGTTCATGTGGAAAGGGTTAGCATTTCAATTATTACAATTATCAACTCTGTAGTGCCTTCTCAGCTGACCCCCCACTCCCCATTTGTCTAACAAGCCGCCATGCCGGTTTAGCCCACTAGGGCACATTCTACTATCATTTCCTTGTAAACATATCTACTGTTTGTTATGCATTTCTGTGAACTACTTAGTTAGTAAATAAATGATTTTAAGACAATTGATGTATGGATGACTCATAGTGAAGACTGGGTTCGTGCAGATAACCAACAATTTACGACGTTTGGAATGAGACTAACGTGAGGTAAATAATAATTCATTAATTCGAAGACTAATTGATCAGATATTAAAATATCTGAAAGTTATATTAAGAAAATTATAACTTTGTAATCTGAATATTTTCCTTGGTTCCCCCATGCGAGGTATCTAAGATAGAATTAGACTTTGCTGTGGAATTCTATATATCAGTTGTGCAAACAGAATTGTTCAAACAGGCTGCTATCTATACAAATTGGTTGTGTGTGTATTCCCATTGGAACAAGCTATTTGAGAGTGCCTCCAGTCGTGTGTCAATAGCAATGAGGGATAAATTCCAGATTTAGTCCGTTAGGCCAAACGGTACTATTTCTGTCGGTCAATATTAACTTCTAGAGCAAGGGCATAGAGCCAGTAAGGTTAGAAATTAGAAGATATCTGTTCGGTGGCCGAGCCGAAGTATTCCGTCCGCCTAAGCCAGTGTGGGCAGACCACAGGCATATCTGTATTTATGTACCGTGTCGCTCCGGTCAACATAACGCTAGCAAAGTATGCCGACTGGGTTAATGAGACGTCACTAGAAAACCCACCCTTTCCATGGTGAGAGGACCCTATTTTGTGCTTGGAAGTGAGATTTCTGAACAAATTAGGATTAGCTGGCACGAGATGCTACGCTAACAGAGGAAACATTATTTCCTCTTCCTGTGTCCCATTTAAATTCCTCCGCCTTGCGCGACGGAAGTCCCCCCCTTTTTATTTCCGTTTGCTTTCAGCATTCTGCATCACTGGTGGTGAAGAATCGCTAGTACATCTCTTGGGAAAAGTAGGGGAAATCCAAACGTGGATCACGTTAAGATATCCAGCCAATCGCAATTGACTGGATATCGACGTCTCATTCAATTTAACTAACAAGTGAAATTGTCAGATTTACCTTTTCAAGTGGATCTTTTAAATAATATCCAAATTGATTGGGCTTCTACAATGAGACAAGATTAACTTTCTTCACATTAACTTAGATGAAGCAAAGCTCTCAGGTTAATTGAAAGTTTAATTCCCAGATAGCCTATACAGGTTTGATTTGTCATAAACAGATTAATCAGTCAAATCTGCTTTAGCAAGCACATTCAGTAAAACTCATTACTGACGGGAGTGAATCCCATATGGCTGTGGCCTGAGGGGAAAGTGTACCATAGTGGTGAATGCACCTAACATTACTTTTATGATAATCCAGCAATGGCTTGGGTATCATCGTCTCATTCAATTTATTTATTTAAATTGTCGAACATACCTTTCTAGGTTCTTCCAATTAAATGAGACGTCTTAAACTTTGCATTAGTAACCTAGATTAACCATTCCCAGATTGCCTCTCCAGGTATGATTAATCATTATAATTGATTAATTCAATTTGCTTTAGCAAATTCATTCACGTCCAACTCCCACAGTACTGTACAGTACTGATGGCTCATTAACATCTATAAATACATTAAAATCGTCTTGGCAGCTCCCAACATATTCCAAAACCAAACTTTGGAAAATTAGGAAAAACATTTTTCCTTTCAAATGTTCTAATAATGTGCAAGCTATCAGAGGGGGTAGTCCCCACTCGCCCGCTAATTAGTAAACCTCCACCCATAAATGGATTGATCTCTGACCTCAGCAGCAATACCAACCCTAATTATTCCATTAGTGGAAAAGCAGACAACAACGCTTTCCAAAATCAACCAAGGGGCGCAGGCCTCGTAAAGGTTCTCTCATGTCTAGCTCTGATGTCTTGCCATCCGAGATTGGCATCTGTCCAATACCGCAGTGCACAGCTGAAGCACGAGCAGATAATGGTAGACATAAAGGGACAGGTGGAGAGAACCGGGAAACCAACGACAAATGCAGAAAAGGGAAAAATTCTGCTAGCTATGGAACTGTGCTTGAAAACTGAACAATTAAATGTAATTGCGTATGACGATGAACAAGCACAAGCTCTTCAACAAAATCGTCTTCTACAGGAACAAAATCATATGCTACAGGAACAACTCGATTTAGCCAAAACTAAATACGATGATGTCCACGCAAACTAGATACATCTGAAGAGTTATCATCAAACAGGAGCACTCAACTTGATAACATGCATGCAGTTTTGTTGAACATTACTCAAAGTAACACGGTTCTAGTCAAAACGCTGCAGACCAAAGACGATCAGTTAACCTGTTAGGGCTAGGGGGCAGTATTTGCACAGCCGGATAAAAAAACGTACCCGATTTAATCTGGTTACTACTCCTGCCCAGTAACTAGAATATGCATATAATTGTTTGATTTGGATAGAAAACACGCTAAAGTTTCTAAAACTGTTTGAATGGTGTCTGTGAGTATAACAGAACTCATATGGCAGTCAAAACCCTGAGACAAATCCTGACAGGAAACTGAAATCTGATGTGTGGATATCACTTCAAACATTTGCCATTGAAACACACAGGGGCTTGCAATTCACTTCCTATGGCTTCCACTAGATGTCCCCAGTCTTTACAAAGTGGTTTGAGCCTCCTACCATCAAAATTGACTGAAAGAGAGGATGTTTACCTTGGTCACAGGGGATGGGCCATTACCATTGTGACGTCGGCGCCCATGGGTACTCTCCCTTTTCGAAACGTTTTGAAAGACAATGCAACCGTCCCAATGGAATATTATTGAAGCCCTGGTTGAAAAAGCCCCTAAAGATTTATGTTATACAACGTTTGACATGTTTGAACGAACTTAAATATATTTTTTTTGCTCATTCCTGATGACAAGTCAGACGCACACGGTACATTTTTACTAGCCTTCGGAGCGCACTAACACTATTGGGACATAAATTATTAACTTTTTTGAACAAAACTACATTTGTTATGGACCTGGGATGCCTAGAAGTGCCTTCTGATAAAGATAATCAAAGGTAAGGGATTATTTACAATAGTATTTTTGATGGTTGATCATTCCAAGATGGCTCCAACATAGACTTTTTTTCTGGGCATACCACGTCGTTTATTGCAAAGTGTGATTTCCCAGTAAAGTTATTTTTAAATCTGGCAAAGAGATGGCATTCAAGACTTGTTCATCTATAAGTCTTTGAATGACAATATTACATTTTAACAATGTTTTCGAATAGTAATTTTGTAAATTGTAGCGCTAATTCACCGGAAGCATTTGAGGGAAAAGATTTTCTGACGTCATGCGCCGATGTAAAATGCTGTTTTTATACATAAATATGAACTTTATCGAACAAAAAATGCATGTGTTGTGTAACATGATGTCCTAGGAGTGTCATCTGATGAAGGTTGTCAAAGGTTAGTGCTGCATTTAGCTGTGTTTTGGGTATTTGTGATGCATGCTAGTTGCTTTGAAAATGGCTGTGTGATTATTTCTGGCTGGGTACTCTGCTGACATAATCTAATGTTTTGCTTTTGCTGTAAAGCCTTTTTGAAATCGGACAACGTGGTTCGATTCAGGAGAGGTGTATCTAAAACGGTGTAAAATAGTCATATGTTTGAGAAATTGAAGTTATAGCATTTATGAGGTTTTGCATTTAGCGCGACGCGATTCCACTGGCTGTTGATTAGGGTGGGATAATAACAACAATATACGATGCGCCAAAAAAGCGGTTTCTAAATGTGTATAGAACCCAAATACTGCCCCGTAGGATTTAAATGTTGACAAGTAACATGAATAATTCCTTTTACTTGGGTTCTGAGTCCTCCAAGGTTCACATAGATTTAAGTCCTTAATGAAATGTAGTATCTTTCTACTCTGCGAGTGGGAGGTGTCTAAACCGGAGGAGGGATCTAGATGAGGATCAACAGTGCAATTAAAATCCCCTGCAATTAGGACTTTACCAGGAAAGGAGGCTATCAATAGAAATACATTCTCAAATAATTTGGGATTATCATAATTAGGACCATAAACATTAACCAGATTAATGCGCTCATTCAAAAGAGTTCCCTCTATCAAAATGTATCTACCAGCTGTATCATTTATAATATTATCCACTTCAAAATGGAACAGATTTTTATTTTCTCTCTCTTTGAACGTAAACAGGCTTTCCCGGTCGGAATATTATCGCTTTTTTACGAGAAAAATTGCATAAAAATTGATTTTAAACAGCGGTTGACATGCTTCGAAGTACGGTAATGGAATATTTAGAACATTTTTGTCACGAAATGCGTCGTGCGCGTCACCCTTCTTTACACTTCGGATAGTGTCTTGAACGCACGAACAAAACAGAGGATATTTGAACATAAATATGGATTATTTTGAACCAAACCAACATTTGTTATTGAAGTAGAAGTCCTGGGAGTGCATTCTGACGAAGAACAGCAAAGGTAATAACATTTTTCTTATAGTAAATCTGACTTTGGTCAGTGCTAAACTTGGTGGGTGTCTAAATAGCTAGCCCTGTGATGCCGGGCTATCTACTGAGAATATTGCAAAATGTGCTTTCACCGAAGAGCTATTTTAAAATCGGACATAGCGAGTGCATAGAGGAGTTCTGTATCTATAATTCTTAAAATAATTGTTATGTTTGTTGTGAACGTTTATCGTGAGTAATTTAGTAAATTCACCGGAAGTTTGCGGTGGGTATGCTAGTTCTGAACGTCACATGCTAATGTAAAAAGCTGGTTTTTGATATAAATATGAACTTGATTGAACAAAACATGCATGTATTGTATAACATAATGTCCTAGGTGTGTCATCTGATGAAGATCATCAAAGGTTAGTGCTGCATTTAGCTGTGTTTTGGGTTTATGTGACATATGCTAGCTTGAAAAATGGGTGTCTGATTATTTCTGGCTGGGTACTCTGTTGACATAATCTAATGTTTTGCTTTCGTTGTAAAGCCTTTTTGAAATCGGACAGTGTGGTTAGATTAACGAGATTCTTGTCTTTAAAATGGTGTAAAATAGTCATATGTTTGAGAAATTGAAGTTTTAGCATTTCTAAGGTATTTGAATAACGCGCCACAGGATTCCACTGGCTGTTACGTAGGTGGGACGATTTCGTCCCACTGGCCCTAGAGAAGTTAATTCAAATCATTATTTTACCTTTATTTAACTAGGCAAGTCAGTTACGAACAAATTCTTATTTTCAATGGCCTACCAGGGAACAGTGGGTTAACTGTCTTGTTCAGAGGCAGAACAACAGATTTCTACCTTGTCAGCTCAGGAATTTGATCCAGCAACCTTTCACTAACTGGCCAAACGCGCTAACCACTAGGCTACCTGCCGCATCTACATAATGGATGTAGATGCGCCTGAAATTGTCCAAGAAAATTGCTGTTACTGTTAAAAGGATTTAAAATAAGAGATTAAAAGAAGTTTAGCCGAATTTGGCATTTTTTTCAGATATAATTGCAACATAGGTAAACTGTCTGTAATCAAATGTAAGAAATTAAATGAATGAAAATAAAACATAACGTTTAGCACGCATTAACTTGCATCAAGCCTGTGTTGAGCATTTGGTCATAAATTGTCATCCACATCACAGTGCACTGTTCATGCACTGCGGGAAAAACCTTTTAGCGTGGTGAATCCAAGCTTGACATTGATGTCATCGCATGCCTCATCCATGGCCAGAAGAATGGTGACACTCACGGGGATGGCGATCGTGCACCTTATTAAACCATGCTGTAAAAAATATTCTCAATATGGTTGAGGAAAGGAGAGTATGGGGGCAGGTACAGGGTCACGAATCTGGGATGGACCCGAAACCATGCCTGAAACACCTCTGCATGGTGGAACCTGACATTGTACAAAAGCTGAAGAACATACCCACATCCAGGTACTTTCTGCAGGGGCTGGAGTTGTAGGCAAACTCATGGAAAACAGAAAGGAAAACACTGCACACTGCTGCTCATGCTCCATGTGATATTTATTTATAACAACGTTTTGACCCTTAGGTCTTCATCAGGCACCTGACATTGTCCCACACAATGACATGTGACCACTTCACCTTAACAGGCCTGCTCAATTTCATTGAGAAACACAATGAGGTGTGCAGCGTTGTGGGATCCAAGTAATTTGCAAGTTACAAACAATGCAAAAAAATGAACAAAATAGCACAGTTGGTTAGGTGCATGTAAAACATCAGCCATCCTCTTCGGCGCCATTTTAACTAATTACTCTACCTTATGGCTTTGGTCTGTGGGGATATCACCATATCCATACTAAAAGCTTTTTCTGGCAAAACACATTTTTCATGGTCCCTTGACCCAGACTTGATCCAGCTTGCTGATTGGTGAAGTGGAGGGGAAGTGGCTTGCAAAGTCTTAAAGGTTGTCTGCTTCACTTTGTTCAGGGTCAGGAGTTTGTGATGAGGTGACAGATGCCTGAATCCCGAGTAACACTGAATCATAATGTCACTGTGGTAATTTCTTTATCCGGCTCAAAGAACTAAGACAAATAGGGCATTTTAGCCAGATATAGGCTACCAGTATGGAAATGGTGACGAGTCACAAGATTTCTGGAAAGAACTATGCAAATATGTCTTCAGAACTAGTTTATTATGTATTTTTCTTTCTTTTTTTCCTTAAATATTGCAGATAAATATATATTCACACACACATAGACAGTACCGGTCAAAAGTTTGGACACACCTACTCATTCCAGGGTTTTTCTTTATTTTCACTATTTTCTATCTGCAGGCTTTTCCTGCGGGGCTACAGAGGAACAGCAGTAGAGCAGAGCAGCCTGGGGTCACATGGCACCAGTTTCAGCACCTGTGACGCCGACAACGACAACTGCCTGTGCAAGTGTGCCCTCATGGGCGGCAGGTAGCCTAGTGGTTAGAGCGTTGGACTTGTAACTGAAAGGTTGCAAGATCGAATCCCCGAGCTAATCTGTCGTTTTGCCCCTGAACAAGGCAGTTAATCCACTGTTCCTAGGCCATCATTGAAAATAAGAATTTGTTCTTAACTGAATAGCCTAGTTAAATAAAGGTAAACTTAAAAAATATGCTGACGGGGGTAAGGGTTCCTCCTCCATGAGGGAATTTAGCGCTTCATGTCATGTGAAATTGACATAAAAAAAAGCTTTTCTTACAGCTAGCTGACTTGAGGCATGCTTCCAGCATGACTTCTCACTCTGGCAAATTAATAACATTATATATTTCATGTCATGACACAAATATATTTACATTTACATTTAAGTCATTTAGCAGACGCTCTTATCCAGAGCGACTTACAAAATGGTGCATTCACCTTATGATATCCAGTGGAACAACCACTTTACAATAGTGCATCTAAATCTTTTAAGGGGGGGGGGGGTTAGAAGGATTACTTTATCCTATCCTAGGTATTCCTTAAAGAGGTGGGGTTTCAGGTGTCTCCGGAAGGTGGTGATTGACTCCGCTGTCCTGGCGTCGTGAGGGAGCTTGTTCCACCATTGGGGTGCCAGAGCAGCGAACAGTTTTGACTGGGCTGAGCGGGAACTGTGCTTCCTCAGAGGTAGGGGGGCCAGCAGGCCAGTGGTGGATGAACGCAGTGCCCTTGTTTGGGTGTAGGGCCTGATCAGAGCCTGAAGGTATGGAGGTGCCGTTCCCTTCACAGCTCCGTAGGCAATCACCATGGTCTTGTAGCGGATGCGAGCTTCAACTGGAAGCCAGTGGAGAGAGCGGAGGAGCGGGGTGACGTGAGAGAACTTGGGAAGGTTGAACACCAGACGGGCTGCGGCGTTCTGGATGAGTTGTAGGGGTTTAATGGCACAGGCAGGGAGCCCAGCCAACAGCGAGTTGCAGTAATCCAGACGGGAGATGACAAGTGCCTGGATTAGGACCTGCGCCGCTTCCTGTGTGAGGCAGGGTCGTACTCTGCGAATGTTGTAGAGCATGAACCTACAGGATCGGGTCACCGCCTTGATGTTAGTGGAGAACGACAGGGTGTTGTCCAGGATCACGCCAAGGTTCTTAGCACTCTGGGAGGAGGACACAAGGGAGTTGTCAACCGTGATGGCGAGATCATGGAACGGGCAGTCCTTCCCCGGGAGGAAGAGCAGCTCCGTCTTGCCGAGGTTCAGCTTGAGCTGGTGATCCGTCATCCACACTGATATGTCTGACAGACATGCAGAGATGCGATTCGCCGCCTGGTTATCAGAAGGGGGAAAGGAGAAGATTAATTGTGTGTCGTCTGTATAGCAATGATAGGAGAGACCATGTGAGGATATGACAGAGCCAAGTGACTTGGTGTATAGCGAGAATAGGAGAGGGCCTAGAACAGAGCCCTGGGGGACACCAGTGGTGAGAGCGCATGGTGCGGAGACAGATTCTCGCCACGCCACCTGGTAGGAGCGACCTGTCAGGTAGGACGCAATCCAAGCGTGGGCCGCGCCGGAGATGCCCAACTCGGAGAGGGTGGAGAGGAGGATCTGATGGTTCACAGTATCAAAGGCAGCAGATAGGTCTAGAAGGATGAGAGCAGAGGAGAGAGAGTTAGCTTTAGCAGTGCGGAGAGCCTCCGTGACACAGAGAAGAGCAGTCTCAGTTGAATGCCCAGTCTTGAAACCTGACTGATTAGGATCAAGAAGGTCATTCTGAGAGAGATAGCAGGAGAGCTGGCCAAGGACGGCACGTTCAAGAGTTTTGGAGAGAAAAGAAAGAAGGGATACTGGTCTGTAGTTGTTGACATCGGAGGGATCGAGTGTAGGTTTTTTCAGAAGGGGTGCAACTCTCGCTCTCTTGAAGACGGAAGGGACGTAGCCAGCGGTCAAGGATGAGTTGATGAGCGAGGTGAGGAAGGGGAGAAGGTCTCCGGAAATGGTCTGGAGAAGAGAGGAGGGGATAGGGTCAAGTGGGCAGGTTGTTGGGCGGCCGGCCGTCACAAGACGCGAGATTTCATCTGGAGAGAGAGGGGAGAAAGAGGTCAAAGCACAGGGTAGGGCAGTGTGAGCAGGACCAGCGGTGTCGTTTGACTTAGCAAACGAGGATCGGATATCGTCAACCTTCTTTTCAAAATGGTTGACGAAGTCATCCGCAGAGAGGGAGGAGGGGGGGGGGAGGGGGAGGAGGATTCAGGAGGGAGGAGAAGGTAGCAAAGAGCTTCCTAGGGTTAGAGGCAGATGCTTGGAATTTAGAGTGGTAGAAAGTGGCTTTAGCAGCAGAGACAGAAGAGGAGAATGTAGAGAGGAGTGAGTGAAAGGATGCCAGGTCCGCAGGGAGGCGAGTTTTCCTCCATTTCCGCTCGGCTGCCCGGAGCCTTGTTCTGTGAGCTCGTAGTGAGTCGTCGAGCCACGGAGCAGGAGGGGAGGACCGAGCCGGCCTGGAGGATAGGGGACAGAGAAAATCAAAGGATGCAGAAAGGGAGGAGAGGAGGGTTGAGGAGGCAGAATCAGGAGATAGGTTGGAGAAGGTTTGAGCAGAGGGAAGAGATGATAGGATGGAAGAGGAGAGAGTAGCGGGAGAGAGAGAGCGAAGGTTGGGACGGCGCAATACCATCCGAGTAGGGGCAGAGTGAGAAGTGTTGGATGAGAGCAAGAGGGAAAAGGATACAAGGTAGTGGTCGGAGATTTGGAGGGGAGTTGCAATGAGATTAGTGGAAGAACAGCATCTAGTAAAGATGAGGTCAAGCGTATTGCCTGCCTTGTGAGTAGGGGGGGAAGGTGAGAGGGTGAGGTCAAAAGAGGAGAGGAGTGGAAAGAAGGAGGCAGAGAGGAATGAGTCGAAGGTAGACGTGGGGAGGTTAAAGTCACCCAGAACTGTGAGAGGTGAGCCATCCTCAGGAAAGGAACTTATCAAGGCGTCAAGCTCATTGATGAACTCTCCAAGGGAACCTGGAGGGCGATAAATGATAAGGATGTTAAGCTTGAAAGGGCTGGTAACTGTGACAGCATGGAATTCAAATGAGGAGATAGACAGATGGGTCAGGGGAGAAAGAGAGAATGTCCACTTGGGAGAGATGAGGATTCCAGTGCCACCACCCCGCTGGCTCGATGCTCTAGGGGTATGCGAGAACACGTGGGCAGACGAAGAGAGAGCAGTAGGAGTAGCAGTGTTATCTGTGGTAATCCATGTTTCCGTCAGCGCCAGGAAGTCTAGGGACTGGAGGGTAGCATAGGCTGAGATGAACTCAGCCTTGTTGGCTGCAGACCGGCAGTTCCAGAGGCTGCCGGAGACCTGGAACTCCACGTGGGTCGTGCGCGCTGGGACCACCAGGTTAGAGTGGCAGCGGCCACGCGGTGTGAAGCGTTTGTATGGCCTGTGCAGAGAGGAGAGAACAGGGATAGACAGACACATAGTTGACAAGCTACAGAAGTGTTGTTTCTTGTATTATTGTCTCCTGTGTCTTTAGAGAACTGTTTCACTTTGATATCCTTTTTCTTCTGTCCTGATTTTCTCTTTCTTTTCTTCTGTTAACTAGATATTCTTTGTTGTTCTTCGTTAGCTAGCTAGCTTCTTCCAAAAGAGTCCCTAGCAACTGCTTAGCAACTGGTAAACAATTCAGCTTGCTAAGATAACTACAATTTTATGAAAAATAGTTATTTTTCAAAAGCCTATCTTCTTTGTTTGTTGCTTGTTTTTTCTCCTATTCAGTCTTGCAGTTTTCTTTTGCTTTTTTCCGATGTACTTCACTCTAAAAACCATGTAAATTTCAATATTTGTAGGAGCTCATTTTTCAGCTGCTGCTGCTCAAATTGGAGTTCCGGAACTTTATATATATATATATATATATATATATATATATATACACTTTACTATATATATATAGTACCAGTCAAACATTTGGACACACCTACTCATTCCAGGGTTTTTCTTTATTTTTACTATTTTCTACATTGTAGAATAATAGTGAAGACATCAACACTATGAAATAACACATGGAATCATGTAGTAACCAAAAAAGTGTTAAACAAATCAAAATATATTTTATATTTGAGATTCTTCAAAGTTGCCACCTGTTGCCTTGATGACTGCTTTGCGCACTCTTGGCATTCTCTCAACCAGCTTCATGAGGTAGTAACCTGGAATGCATTTCAATTAACAGGTGGAATTTCTTTCCTTCTTAATGTGTTTGAGCCAATCAGTTGTGTTGTGACAAGGTAGGGGTAGTATACTGAAGATTTGGTAAAATACCAAGTCCATATTATGTTAAGAAGAGCTCAAATAAGCAAAGAGAATCAACAGTCAATCATTACTTTAAGGCAGTCAATACCGAACATTTCAAGAACTTTAAATTCGAGGTTACTTTCTTCTTTACTCTCTTGATTCTAGGCCCAGAGCCAAAGACAACAAGGCAAGGCACACACACACAATTTCTGTGATCTTTACCAGATACAAGAATTTCAACTCCTATCGCCAAAGTGCTATGCAAAACACATCATGCATCAAACCATTCCCTCAGTCATACATAGTTCCCAATCAAGTATATTTATTCTACAGCTGAGGAGAGAGGAAAATCTCTCACCTTGCGTCAACTCCAAGGTAAATATACTGCTCACAAAAATAAAGGGAACACTTAAACAACACAATGTAACTCCAAGTCAATCACACTTCTGTGAAATCAAACTGTCCACTTAGGAAACAACACTGATTGACAATACATTTCACATGCTGTTGTGCAAATGGAATAGACAACAGGTGGAAATTATAGGCAATAAGCAAGACACCCCCAATAAAGGAGTGGTTCTGCAGGTGGAGACCACAGACCACTTCTCAGTTCCTATGCTTCCTGGATGATGTTTTGGTCACTTTTGAATGCTGGCGGTGCTTTCACTCTAGTGGTAGCATGAGACGGAGTCTACAACCCACACAAGTGGCTCAGGTAGTGCAGCTCATCCAGGATGGCACATCAATGCGAGCTGTGGCAAGAAGGTTTGCTGTGTTTGTCAGCGTAGTGTCCAGAGTATGGAGGCGCTACCAGGAGAGAGGCCAGTACATCAGCAGACGTGGAGGAGGCCGTAGGAGGGCAACAACCCAGCAGCAGGACCGCTACCTCCACCTTTGTGCAAGGAGGAGCAGGAGGATCACTGCCAGAGCCCTGCAAAATGACCTCCAGCAGGCCACAAATGTGCATGTGTCTGCTCAAACGGTCAGAAACAGACTCCATGAGGGTGGTATGAGGGCCCGACGTCCACAGGTGGGGGTTGCACTTACAGCCCAACACCGTGCAGGACATTTGGCATTTGCCAGAGAACACCAAGATTGGCAAATTCGCCACTGGCACCCTGTGCTCTTCACAGATGAAAGCAGGTTCACACTGAGCACGTGACAGACGTGACAGAGTCTGGAGACGCCGTGGAGAACGTTCTGCTGCCTGCAACATCCTCCAGCATGACCGGTTTGGCGGTGGGTCAGTCATGGTGTGGGGTGGCATTTCTTTGGGGGGCCGCACAGCCCTCCATGTGCTCGCCAGAGGTAGCCTGACTGCCATTAGGTATCGAGATGAGATCCTCAGACCCCTTGTGAGACCATATGCTGGTGCGGTTGGCCCTGGGTTCCTCCTAATGCAAGACAATGCTAGACCTCATGTGGCTGGAGTGTGTCAGCAGTTCCTGCAAGAGGAAGGCATTGATGCTATGGACTGGCCCGCCCGTTCCCCAGACCTGAATCCAATTGACCACATCTGGGACATCATGTCTCGCTCCATCCACCAACGCCACATTGCACCACAGACTGTCCAGGAGTTGGCAGATGCTTTAGTCCAGGTCTGGGAGGAGATCCCTCAGGAGACCATCTGCCACCTCATCAGGAGCATGCCCAGGCGTTGTAGGGAGGTCATACAGGCACGTGGAGGCCACACACACTACTGAGCCTCATTTTGACTTGTTTTAAGGACATTACATCAAAGTTGGATCAGCCTGTAGTGTGGTTTTCCACTTTAATTTTGAGTGTCACTCCAAATCCAGACCTCCATGGGTTGATAAATTGGATTTCCATTGATTATTTTTGTGTGATTTTGTTGTCAGCACATTCAACTATGTAAAGAAAAAAGTATTTAATAAGATTATTTCTTTCATTCAGGTCTAGGACGTGTTGTTTAAGTGTTCCCTTTATTTATTTGAGCAGTGTATATTTTTGAAGAGTGCTTTAACTTAATTGCTCCAGCACAGCTGAAGCCCCTTTCAGAACATTTCAAACTGTTTGTATAGTCTTTCATGGTGAAACCACTTATGAATAGAAAAGTGGAGGTTGCTGATGGGAGGACGGCGCACAATAATGGCTGGATGAAGCGAATGGAATGGCATTAAACACATGGAAACCATGTGATTGATCTATTTGATACATTTCCACTCATTCCACTCCAGCCAGTACCACAGGCCCGTCCTACCCAATTAAGTTGCTACCAAGTTCCTGTGGGATAGAACCTCTTGACACATGCCATTCAAAGCAAACAGCAGTGAGGTCAAGTGGTATTAGAATAATCAGAGATGGAGTAGCAGTATGGATTAGCAGAGAGGCGTGAGTGTGGTTCTCATAGTAGGGCCCTCGTTTGCGTTGAAATAGAATAGGCACCTTATGTTCTTTAGGTTGGTGGTTCAATGCTTGCGGCTTGTCCAAACTCATCGGCATTTACTACACTGTGGGCCACAACATCCGTAAGCTAAATGGCATCAAGTGGCATCACTTTCGGGGACCGAGCTACTCGCTTCATTCCACTGCCATGATGATCCAACCATCCGACTTCTAAGACAGGACAGAGTCATTTGGAGAGAAGGGCTGTGAATGGGTAAAGGCGCATCAATTTCCCAGAGCTCCTTGCCTCCAGGACACACTGGTAGCATGTTGATGGCAGACAAAGAAGGGTAATAACAAACAATCAAGGAGTCAATGGATGGCTCCGTGTGATTTAGTTCAAGCGAAAATGTTGGGAGTCAGCAGAAGAGGCCATCCTAACAGAGTTTCCATCACTTTGCAGCTTTATACAGTGCATCTCTGGACTCAGCTCTTTATAATATACTGTATACTATAAAGTGCCATATTCACAGTCCTCTCATGTCTTGCTTGTAACAGTACGCCTTTACACAGCTCCCTTACACCCTCAGTTTTTATTCCAGAACATTCTGAAGCTGTCATCGTCAAAACAACATCAAATAAATACAGTGCCTTCGGAAAGTATTCAGACCCCTTGACTTCTTTCACATTTTGTTACTTTACACACTTATTCTAAAATTGACTAAATAAAAACATTTCCTCAGCAATCTACACACAATAATACCCCATAATGACAAAGCGAACACTGTTTTTATGTTTATTTTAGCAAATGTATTAAAAATAATAAACATGAATACCCAATTTACATACACTACTGTTCAAAAGTTTGGGGTCACTTAGAAATGTCCTTGTTTTTGAAAGAAGAGGACCTTTTTTGTGCATTAAAATAACATCAAATTGATAAGAAATACAGTGTAGACATTGTTAATGTTGTAAATTACTATTGTAGCCGGAAACGGCAGATTTTTTATGGAATATCTACAGCTCAAGTAGGAAGATTACATACACCTTAGCCAAATACATTTAAACTCAGTTTTTCACAATTCCTGACATTTAAGCCTAGTAACAATTCCCTGTCTTAGGTCAGTTAGGATCACCACTTTATTTTAAGAATGTGAAATGTCAGAATAATAGTAGACAGAATTATTTATTTCAGCTTTTATTTCTTTCATCACATTCCCAGTGGATCAGAAGTTTAAATACACTCAATTAGTATTTGGTAGCAATTGCCTTTAAATTGCCTACCGTTTTGGGTAGCCTTCCACAAGCTTGCCACAAGAAGTTGGGTCAATTTTGGCCCATTCCTCCTGACAGAGCTGGTGTAACGGAGTCAGGTCTGTCGGCCTCCTTGCTCGCACACGCTTTTTCAGTTCTGCCCACAAATTTTCTATAGGATTGAGGTCAGGGCTTTGTGATGGCCACTCCAATACCTTGACATTGTTGTCCTTAAGCCATTTTGCCACAACTTTGGAAGTATGCTTGGGGTCATTTTCCATTTGGAAGACCCATTTGCGACCAAGCTTTAACTTCCTGACGGATGTCTTGAGATGTTGCTTCAATATATCCACATAATTTTCCTTCCTCATGAAGCCATCTATTTTGTGAAGTGCACCAGTCCCTCCTGCAGCAAAGCACCCCCACAACATGATGCTGCCATCACCGTCCTTCACGGTTGGGATGGTGTTCTTTGGCTTGCAAGCCTCCCCCTTTTTCCTCCAAACATAACGATGGTAATTTTGGCCAAACAGTTCTATTTTTGTTTCATCAGACCAGAGGACATTTCTCCAAAAAGTACAATCTTTGTCCCCATGTGCAGTTGCAAACTGTAGTCTGGCTTTTTCTATGGCGGTTTTGGAGCAGTGGCTTCTTCCTTGCTGAGCAGGTTATGTTGATATAGAACTCATTTTACTGTGGATATAGTTACTTTTGTACCTGTTTCCTCCAGCATCATCATAAGGTTCTTTGCTGTTGTTCTGGGATTGATTTGCACCTTTCGCACAAAAGTACGTTCATCTCTAGGAGACAGAACGCGTCTCCTTCCTGAACAGTATGACAGCTGCGTGGTCCCATAGCGTTTATACTTGTGTACTATTGTTTGAACAGATGAACATGGTACCTTCAGGCATTTAAACATTTCTCCCAAGGATGAACCAGACTTGTGGAGTTCTACAATTTTCTTTTGAGGTCTTGGCTGATTTCTTTTGATTTTCCCATGATGTCAAGCAAAGAGGCACTGAGTTTGAAGGTAGGCCTTGAAATACATCCACAGGTACACCTCCAATTGACTCAAATGATGTCAATTAGCCTATCAGAAGCTTCTAAAGCCATGACATCTTTTTCTGGAATTTTCCAAGCTGTTTAAAGGCACAGTCAACTTAGTGTTTGTAAACTTCTCACCCACTGTAATTGTAGTACAGTGAATTAATCTGTCTGTAAACAATTGTTGGAAAAATTACTTTTGTCATGCACAAAGTAGATGACCTATTCGACTTGCCAAAATTATAGTTTGTTAGCAAGAAATTTGAGGAGTGGTTGAAAAACTAGTTTTAATGACTCCAACCTAAGTGTATGTAAACTTCCGACTTCAACTGTATATAGGCCCTTTATTAGCCACCATCACTCCTGTGTTCCAATGGCACGTTGTGTTAGCTAATCCAAGTTTATCATTTTAAAAGACTAATTGATCATTAGAAAACCCTTTCGCAATGATGTTAGCACAGCTGAAAACTGTTGTTCTTATTAAAGAAGCAATAAAACTAGCCTTTAGACAAGTTAAGTGTCCGGAACATCAGCATTTGTGGTTTTGATTACAGGTTCAAAATGGCCAGAAACAAAGAACTTTCTTCTGAAACTCGTCAGTCTATTGTTGTTCTGAGAATAGAAGGCTATTCCATGCGAGAAATTGCCAAGAAACTGAAGATCTCATAAACGCTGTGTACTACTCCCTTCACAGAACAGCGCAAACTGGCTCCAACCAGAATGGAAGGAGGAGTGGGAGGCCCCAGTGAACAACTGAGCAAGAGGACAAGTACATTAGAGTCTCTAGTTTGAGAAACAGACACCTCACAAGTCTTCAACTGGCAGCTTCATTAAATAGGTCCCACAAAAGACCAGTCTCAACGTGAAGAGGCAACTCCAAGATGCTGGCCTAATAATCTCTGGAGAGACCTGAAAATAGCTGTGCAGCAACGCTCCCCATCCAACCTGACAGAGCTTGAGAGGATCTGCAGAGAAGAATGGGAGAAACCCCCAAATACAGGTGTGCCAAGCTTGTAGCGTCATACCCAAGAAGACTCAATGCTGCCAATGGTGCTTCAACAAACTACTAATTTGATTAGCTCAGTTTCAAAGGTGTTTATTAAAATAATAGTCCAAAAGAAAAGAATAGGTCTCCTCCAAGAGACCCTCACCGGGATACTGTCTTCTGGGCTCCGGGTCTTGCTGTATCCTGTGGGGATCAAAAACTGAACTCCCTCCTGTTACTTCTGGTACCATCCCCAACTATACGGGAGTCCTTTCCTCCCCCAGTCTCTCCCCTGTGTGCTGCCCTTCTGGCAGCTTATGGGACTTGTACAGCTGGTGAGCAATCAGCCCTTGATTACTCACCATCCCCAATCAGCCCTATTCGTCCTGGCCGGAGAGCCCGTCGAGACCTGGTACGTCCAGCAGATGGAGCCATCACCTCGTGATGTATACTCCATCTGTCACCAGACCTCGACGAGCCTCCCCCTGATGGCTGACCTGCTGTACGCCACAGCTGTTACGTAACAAAATGTCTAAAAAGTCAAGGGGTCTGAATACTTTCCAAAGGCACTGTATATGGGAATGTGTCTCATATCTATGAGCTAAGAACACTGTTTGACATAAACCACAGATAAAGACACAAAGACAAGTGAATAATAACAAGCAAATAACATTTTTGGTCAGTATGTGCGAGAATATTTTACGATTTACAAGATGTGATATGGACAGATCATACCGTGAGGCCTGCTTCAATGTACCTAATATTTTTGGCAGAAATTGTATTTGTATACTGTAAATATAAGCTGAGCTTTGACTTAATTGTTTTTCATAACTGTATTATATGTTCCATTTTTGTGTTCATTGCTGTGCTATTTTGTATGAATCTGTTAATATTTGTCTAAGCTCGTTTTTTGTATTATTTCTACAGTATGTGAATACAAATTGTTTCTGACTTTTGAGATTATGCACTTCATGAGGACTTAGTATCAGATACAGTAAATGGCCTAAGCTTTATTATACAACTAGGGGCAGGTAAATTGTCACATTGAATTACAGTTGAAACAAGATACGTTCATCCTGTGTGTCTATGCTGTGCCAGTTATTCCATATTTTGGCACAGTTTTTATAGAATAACAGTCAATGTTCGACTGACACTGTGTGTCATTGTCTTTTCTATACCATTGTGCAGCATTAATTAGTCCCATAACTCTTTAACACTAAATTGCTTTGTGACAGTGAGGCCTTCATGATTTTATTTGAACATTTGACAGCTACAGTTGCGACCAAAATATATTGGCGACCTTGCACTTTTTCAATGGAGGTCACTGGAGCAGAATGTACTGTTTTCTCTGATTGAAAAGTCTATTATAACACGGTAGGCACCTAAACTTACCACAAATGAGATAAAATACACATAAACTAGAATCACTTGCCTCCAACCAAATAAATGTTATAATTTTAGTCAAGGCCAAGTGAAAAATATGAATTTCATGTATTTTTTGTTACATATTTTTTGGGGCGGTCCTGTGCAGTTGTAAATAAAAATAAATACACGTGTGAACACCAACGTTTTAGAATAAATAGTGAATCGTGCAATATACTTGGCCGCAGCTGTATATTAAAAAAAATATAGTGCTAAAAAAAATAAAGGGAACACTTAAACAACACATCCTAGATCTGAATGAAAGAAATAATCTTATTAAATACTTTTTTCTTTACATAGTTGGATGTGCTGACAACAAAATCACACAAAAATAATCAATGGAAATCCAATGGAGGTCTGGATTTGGAGTCACACTCAAAATTAAAGTGGAAAACCACACTACAGGCTGATCCAACTTTGATGTAATGTCCTTAAAACAAGTCAAAATGAGGCTCAGTAGTGTGTGTGGCCTCCACGTGCCTGTATGACCTCCCTACAACGCCTGGGCATGCTCCTGATGAGGTGGCGGATGGTCTCCTGAGGGATCTCCTCCTAGACCTGGACTAAAGCATCCGCCAACTCCTGAACAGTCTGTGGTGCAACGTGGCGTTGGTGGATGGAGCGAGACATGATGTCCCAGATGTGCTCAATTGGATTCAGGTCTGGGGAACGGGCGGGCCAGTCCATAGCATCAATGCCTTCCTCTTGCAGGAACTGCTGACACATTCCAGCCACATGAGGTCTAGCATTGTCTTGCATTAGGAGGAACCCAGGGCCAACCGCACCAGCATATGGTCTCACAAGGGGTCTGAGGATCTCATCTCGGTACCTAATGGCAGTCAGGCTACCTCTGGCGAGCACATGGAGGGCTGTGCGGCCCCCCAAAGAAATGCCACCCCACACCATGACTGACCCACCGCCAAACCGGTCATGCTGGAGGATGTTGCAGGCAGCAGAACGTTCTCCACGGCGTCTCCAGACTCTGTCACGTCTGTCACGTGCTCAGTGTGAACCTGCTTTCATCTGTGAAGAGCACAGAGATGAGGGCCTATGAGATGAGATCCTCAGACCCCTTGTGAGACCATATGCTGGTGCGGTTGGCCCTGGGTTCCTCCTAATGCAAGACAATGCTAGACCTCATGTGGCTGGAGTGTGTCAGCAGTCCCTGCAAGAGGAAGGCATTGATGCTATGGACTGGCCCGTCCGTTCCCCAGACCTGAATCCAATTGAGCACATCTGGGACATCATGTCTTGCTCCATCCACCAACGCCACGTTGCACCACAGACTGTCCAGGAGTTGGCGGATGCGTTAGTCCAGGTCTGGGAGGAGATCCCTCAGGAGACCATCCGCCACCTCATCAGGAGCATGCCCAGGCATTGTAGGGAGGTCAGACAGGCACGTGGAGGCCACACACACTACTGAGCCTCATTTTGACTTGTTTTAAGGACATTACATCAAAGTTGGATCAGCCTGTAGTGTGGTTTTCCACTTTAATTTTGAGTGTGACTCCAAATCCAGACCTCCATGGCTTGATAAATTGGATTTCCATTGATTATTTTTGTGTGATTTTGTTGTCAGCACATTCAACTATGTAAAGAAAAAAGTATTTAATAAGATTATTTCTTTCATTCAGATCTAGGATGTGTTGTTTAAGTGTTCCCTTTATTTTTTTGAGCAGTATATAAAAAAAACATTATCACTTTTGCATTGTCAATTGTCATTGATTGAAATTAAAAGCAAAAACATAAAACATTTCAAGTTAAATAAAAATAACAACTGTGAACTCATGTTAATGGGATCTGTGCTTATGTATGGAACTTAATCATATTAGGCCTCTTACCCTATTGTGCGGATGCAGTATTCTCTTAAGTAGAATATTTGTAAACATTGTTGCACCCTCGACAACTACTATGATTATTATTATTTGACCCTGCTGGTCATTTATGAACATTTGAACATCTTGGCCATGTTCTGTTATAATCTCAACCCCAGCACAGCCAGAAGAGGACTGGCCACCCCTCATAGCCTGGTTCCTCTCTAGGTGTCTTCCTAGGTTCTGGCATTTCTAGGGGAGTTTTTCCTAGCAACCGTGCTTCTACACCTGCATTGCTTGCTGTTTGGGGTTTTAGGCTGGGTTTCTGTACAGCACTTTGAGATATCAGCTGATGTAAGAAGGGCTATATAAATTGATTTGATTTCATAGGCCTATGCAAAACAAGGAGCACTGAATAGGCACTGAATGTAGAAAACAAGGAGAACACCTGCTCTTCCCATGACATAGACTGACCAGGTGTATCCAAGTGAAAGCTATGATCCCTTATTAATGTCACTCGTTAAATCCAGATTGAAGTGCTTTTGAAGGGGGTATGGTAGCAGGTGCCAGGCGTACAGGTTTGAGTGTCAAGAACTGCAACGCTGCTGGGTTTTTCATGCTCAACAGTGTCCCGTATGCATCAAGAATGGTCCACCACCCAAAGGACATCCCTGTGGGATGCTTTCGACACCTTGTAGAATCTATGCGTGCCACGACTAATTGATGCTTTTCTGAGGGCAAAAGGGGGTGCAACTCAATATTAAGAATGTTCCTGTTTTGTACACTCAGCGTAAGTATGACACTGATTATTGTGAACTGTCTCGTAGTACAGCAATATTCCAGTTGTTTTCTCATAAGTGCACATATATCTTAATTTGAACTGTAACATTTGAACCTATCAACAGTATGTCATAGAATTTAGAATTATGTCATGGTTGATTTCAGGTATATTACATTTACATTTACGTCATTTAGCAGACGCTCTTATCCAGAGCGACTTACAAATTGGTGCATTCACCTTATGATATCCAGTGGAACATCCACTTTACAATAGTACATCTATATCTTTTTTTTTGTGGGGGGGGGTTGAAGGATTACTTTATCCTATCCCAGGTATTCCTTAAAGAGGTGGGGTTTCAGGTGTCTCCGGAAGGTGGTGATTGACTCCGCTGTCCTGGCGTCGTGAGGGAGCTTGTTCTACCATTGGGGTGCCAGAGCAGCGAACAGTTTTGACTGGGCTGAGCGGGAACTGTGCTTCCGCAGAAGTAGGGAGGCGTGCAGGCCAGAGGTGGATGAACGCAGTGCCCTTCTTTGGGTGTAGGGACTGATCAGAGCCTGTAGGTATGGAGGTGCCGTTCCCCTCACAGCTCCGTAGGCAAGCACCATGGTCTTGTATATCTTGCAAGCAGTTCAATTGCAATGGTCATGAGCAATTACAATTACAATCCTGAAGGGTATCACTGAGACAAGGAAAATGCATCTTATCAACGATTGCAATTCCATGTTGGCAGAGCCTTAATTTCCCGAATTCCCTTATCTTTCAGTGCATAACTTGGACAATGCAAGGTCTCTGTATTATGTAGCTCACCAATGTGTCGTTGGAGAGGATAACATCCATGTGGAAGTACTTATGCTATATTTATTGTATCAATCCAGTGCTGTGGTTGTCTCAATTAATTCACTTTTTTAAAATTGTATATAATGTAACAAAGGACTATTGATAAAGAACAAGTAATTTCATTACCATTAGATTGAATGGTCTGCCTCATTAAAATGTAATCTTTCATTTAGTCTTGGCTATCAACACTGACTTTACTCCAGTTAGGGGATTAACATAGTGATATAAATTTCTCCTTCCACCCAACTCTCTCTTTGCACATGTACGCTTCAGTCCCTTGGCCTGCTTCATTTAACAGATTGGAAACTACAGGGGATACTCTCACCAAATAAAAGCTATCAACGTGCACAGGAGAGACTAATACTATGCACAAGGTTTTAAGATTCTGGGCCAGCTTTACTATATCCTTGCACCCGGTGCAAAGTTTGCACCAACGGCAAACAAACCAAAAAACATGAAAATGTCTTAATTTACACTTGATTTATAAATCTTGTTCTTTCTGTAAACCTTTCTTTTACCTTTTTTCAACATTGAAATCCCTTTAAAAAAAACGCAGAAAGCTTTATATTTTCGATCCACTATCAACCTTTTTAAATCAACACTGGATATGTACTGCTGTAGAGATCATATCTACCCATGGAAAACAGTCTGTTCCCTATAGGACACACATACAATAAGCAATAATCAGTGCTCAAAATATAATCTTGAAGATGGGTTAAAACCAAAAAGTAAATTACATAGAGACACATATGCAATGACTATGCTATGAAGGACATTTTAAACTGTTTTAAAATTACTGTTATTTAGTCTGGATCCTTATGACATGATATAAATACCGTAAAGCACACAATTTCTCTTATACGGTATTACATCTGAAAACATGAACCAGTGATCAGCTACGACCAAGTAAGGAGTTAATATTGTGGTGTGTTGTGCTACCCTCCGGTGGCAAAGTCAGACACATTGAATGCACTACAGCTTACCCTGCATGGCCTGCAGAATTTCAAACATTATCACTTGCAGTAGATGCATGGTGGTGTTTTCATATTTTGTCTTGAGTGATATTTTGACTTGCATGTCCATTATCTCATATGCTCATGTGTCCAAGAGTGAATTAAATGCCCACACCAGTAGAAATACTTTTTTCGAGCTAGAAGACGATGGCCAGAGCTTACCCATGATGTTACACAACAATTTAAGTCAATAGGTCATCGTTTTAGTCAAAGTACGATATATTTGGGCTTGAAGTGACACATCTGCCTACTTTATGCAAATCCATGTGAATGCGGTATCTTTTCCTATGATACAAAATATTTTTTATTTCAAGGCTGGGTTTATTTTAATATTACCACCCACCAGCATGGCATTTGTTTATTAATCAGAAAGAGCTGCAAAGTTATTCTTTCCAAATGCCAAACACCCACATGGCCACCTGAGCAATGGAGAAAATTAAAATAGGGGGTGCAAACATGTTTTTGCACCTCCACTTTTGTTTTACCAGAAAATAATCACAATCCATTGGATACTTTGTCAATTTTCACTTATATTTAAGCTACTCTGTATTAAAATATATCTGACCTTTTTATAAATGTTATAATTGCATGATATGATAGCATTTTTCAAAGCTGCTCCCCCCATCTCCCCAAGATGAATGGTTTTGACAACTAAAGTTTTACTCCTCTACTACGGTGTAACATTAGCTAGAAACCACAAGTGTCTATCTAGAAAATTAAACATGCTAGCAGCCTACCTACCAAAGGTTGCACCATGCCCATTACAACGTAGAAAAATGCATATCAGCATATTTTTGTTACCAGGTAAGTTGACTGAGAACACATTCTCATTTACAGCAACAACCTGGGGAATAGTTACAGGGTTGAGGGATGAATGAGCCAATTGTAAGCTGGGGATGATTAGGTGACGGTGATGGTATGAGGGACAGCTAGGGAATTTAGCCAGGACACCAGAGTTAACACCCTTACTCTTACGATAAGTGCCATGGGATCTTTAGTGACCACAGAGAGTCATGGCACCTGTTTAACGTCCCATCCAAAAGATGGCACCCTACACAGGGCAATGTCCCCAATCACTGCCCTGGGGCATCGGGATATTTTGTTTTAGGCCTGAGGAAAGAGTGCCTCCTACTGGCCCCCAAACACCACTTCCAGCAGCATCTGGTCTCCCATCTAGGGACCGACCAGGGCCAACCCTGCTTTGCTTCAGAGCAAACCAGCAGTGGGATGCAGGGTGGTATACCGCTGGTAAATCTTTCAATAGTTATCCATATTACCAGAGCTTCATCTTATTCTTTTGAACTATTTCTATGGCAGATTCGTGGCCACAATTTATGTAAGATAGCAAAACTTTGGCTATAGCAATAGATAGCGAAGTCAAAGATCCATCTATGGTAAAGTTTTCCATGAATCAACAATTATGATACATCCAGTTCCAGAACCAGCCATAAAGTCAGCTGGCTAACCTTTTGAATAAAGTCTAGTAATAAAAGCAACAACAGATAACATTAGCTAGCTAGATAAGGTTAGCATGCTAGCTAGCTACACTGACAGCTGTCAGTTGCCTGTTTGTTAATGTTTACCAACTCCATGTGGAAATTCACGCACCCAATTTGTGAATATGTATAAGTAGCCTTCATCATTATTGTGAGGTGGAACCTAAATGTGCATTTCCTCTCTAGGACAGGAAATTATGTCAAAATAGTGGCGGCAACTTCCTCTGGTGGGGTCCTTTTAAAGAGTTAGGCTGAGAGTGTGTGATATGAACAGGGCAGAAATTGAAGCTTTTACCCAAGCTACATTTGAAGTCTCAAGTGTAGCCTGTGAAAAAATACTTTTTTGGTCTCATTTGCAGTGGCTCTCGTTTTCTGAACTCGATTATTTTAGAATCCCCCCCACCCGTTCCCTCTTCCTCTGGAGACACTGGACTGAAATCTAGGTTAGTAATCTAAGTCTTGCTCGCTTTTTTAACTTTACATCTTTGGTTTTGACTATGTGAACCCGAAGCATCTCGGAATTACGGGTTGTAACAAAGAAGTAGTGTTATATGTTCTTTTAAAATAACCAGAGTAACACTATACATGAATTAAGTTGAGTAGTAACACTTTAATCCTATGTAACTAGCGTAACTACACAGGAATAAGAACTAACTACAGTTGCTACATCAATTTTTAGACTCATAAATTAAGATATGTACCCATTGATTCTTGAAGAATATAACATTTATAAATGCCTCGTGAGCTTAGTTCAACTGGCGTATCCCATCAGAACCTAAAATATATGCTCGTATTACTCCAATGTTTGTAAACAATATAAATGTAAACACACACTGTATAGCCTAAAAACATGGTTAAAACTATAATTTTGATATCATGGATGGTCAGCCCCATCCCTCAGCTTTATACTGTAACAGGGGCGGGGATAACGCTTTGTTATTGTTTCAACTGCTGATTGCCGCAATAATGTAAAGTGTTACCAAATAGAGTAGGTTTAAATTATACCTAATATACATTTCATTTGACATTTTAATAATTTAGTAGACACTCTTATCCAGAGAGACTTACAGGAGCATTTAGGGTTAAGTGCCTTGATCAAGGGCACATCGACAGATTTTTCCCCTAGTTGGCTCTGGGATTTAAACCACTGACCTTTCGGTTACTGGCCCAACGCTCTTAGCTGGTAGGCTGCCAATGTATTACTGTTTCTCCTACCCCCACTGCACTACTGCCGTTCACATGTACCGTCACCTCAGTGTGCTCCTACCCATAAGCCACTGCAATACTATAACATGTCCAGTCGTCAATACATACAGTGCATTTGGAAAGTATTGAGACCCCTTCCCTTTTTCCACATTATGTAATGTTTCATCCTTACTGTAAAATAGATTAAATCATTTTTTCCCTCCTCAAGCTACACACAATACCCCATAATGACAAAGCGACTAGTCAGGTTTGAGGGAAAGATGAACGTAGCAAAGTACAAACAGAGCCTCAAAGAAAACCTGCTTCAGAGTGCTCAGGACCTCAGACTGGGGCGAAGGTTCACCTTCCAATAGGACAACAACCCTAAGCACACAGTCAAGACAACGCAGGAGTGGCTTTGGAACAAGTCTTTGAATGTCCTTGAGTGGCCCAGCCAAAGCCCGGACTTGAACCCAATCGAACATCTCTGGAGAGACATGAAAATAGCTGTGCAGCGAAGCTCCTCATCCAACCTGACAGAGCTTGAGAGAATCTGCAGAGAATAATGGGAGAAACTCCCCAAATACAAGTGTGCCAAGCTTGTAGCATCATACCCAAGAAGACTCGATGCTGTAATTGCAGCTAAAGGTGCTTCAACAAAGTACTGAGTAAAGGGTCTGATACTTATGTAAATGTTATATTTCAGTTATTTAATTTTTTTTGCAAACATTTCTAAAAATCTGATTTTGCTTTGTCATTATGGGGCATTGTGTGTAGATTAATGAGGGGAGGAAAAAAACGTTGTAATCCATTTTAGAATAAGGCTGTGACGTAACAAAATGTGGACAATGTCAAGGGGTCTGAATACTTTCCGCATGGGCTGTACATAACAACCCACTGGGCACATACGTCAGATCAACGTCTAGTTTTGATTTACATTTGGTTGAGTTGTCAACTAACGTGAATTTAATGTGAAAAAAATAAATAAAAATTGTCATTGGATTTAGCTTAAAAATTGGGTAAAAAAAAAAGACTTACGTTGGTGACTTTTTGCAAATCCAATCAGTTTTCTATGTTGTTTCAACTCCATCACATGTATTATTTTGTTGAAATGTTGGGAAATGTTTTTGCCCAGTGGATGGCAGCTTAGCAACAGGCAATGCAGGCTTTCCAACTTTCCTGCAGGTGTACGGTCATAACCTCTGGTGTTGAAAGACTGCCCAACAACATGCCTTTGACAGGGAAAGAAAGAGTTATGTTGGGCTCAAAGCCTTTTTTCCAAAACACTCAGGAGGAGGGGGGAGGGGGTTGGGTGTTAAAAGAATGCAGCTGTCCAGGCCTGTCACTGTCACCATCCCTGAATCTCCCTAGACCGGCAGCACAGGATCCTCTGTGTCCCCATGCAGACACTGCAGACAAACAACAGCCTTCACACTTAGTCATATTCAGCTATATGCATAACTCATGGAGTCTGCTCTCTACAAAATGGTCTGTATAAATGAAATAGAATGAATACAAATATAGAAGAAGCAATATAATATATCCACTGGTATTTAACACACAACTATGTGATAGTGAGTACGGTACAATGAGTACTTTATGGTACTCACAAGAATTTGAAACAATTGCTTACTATCTGGTATCAAATGCTGCATAGTTGTGCTTGTTTTAACGTATCCCGAAGAAGCAAAAGGTAAATACCAGTTTATTACAGTATAATGACCATTTTACCATGTGAACTCTTAGTAATACCTAGTAATTTCTGTATTGTCAAAAATTCTGCAAATATATTATTTGATCATCTCCAAGACATGCTTCATGAATTTAAATATTGTATTAAATATCATTACCAAAAATGATGTAAGCTACCTGGATGTAAGCATGCCTTAAAATAGTGACATGACCATAAAACATAACTGTGTCCCACATTAATAAGACATGAACTTTCTCAGACTGACAGCTTGATTTATATTAGCTTAATAATGAATGAACACAACTCCCATCATTATAACACACATACCACACTGACTCTCTCCATGTAGCAGAAAGGAAAATATGTATTCTAACATACAGCAGATTGTGGCCACGGCAATTCTTTTTACAATAAGAGCATCTACCTTACAGACAAACAAAGCATTTTCTCTTACGTAATGGTCTGATGAATTTCTGGACATTTCTATGTTGACAGTTATTTCTGAACCAGTTTTAAATCTTTGTGTGTCTGCTCAGAGGCTATAGGTGAAACAAATGCAAGGTATTTTGAGCATGGATGTGCCAGTGGCCCAGTTGTCCCTGTATTTAGTCATCCTGGGACGGTGGATGGCCCATTTCCAACACTTTGCCTGTTTCCCTTGTGGCTTAGAGCAGGATTATACCACCACGGTTCCTAAGGAGGAATGATTAGCCTGGAAACTGAACAGGGATACTGTGGCCCTCTTCGAGCCTCTAGTTATTGTTGACGTTATTGTTGTGGTTGTGCTTCCAATAACTTGCTTACTGTAGGCATTAATTCATTCATTCATTCATTCTTGTTGGGTAGTGGTAATGTATGGCATAAGCGGGCTTGAAATAAATGCATTCACATTGAAAGACTGTTATTTCCAAGGAAACTGCATCCTGATTGATGAAGCATTAATGTAAATATCCCACATTACACCCAATTCAAACTTTTGTGTTTGTTGTTGCTTTCTGTGTACATATAGCAATTACCAGGCACTCTTACAGTGCTATATCAGCTTCCCACGGCACATTTAAATATAGCCTCCATTCTCCTCACCTTCATTCCATGTTTCCAATCTGCTGTCTAGAGGTAATAAAGGTAATATATGAGAGGGGTTACTGTGGGTAAAGAAATAAATCAACTAGATGGGGGGGCTCTCTTGGGCTGCTACAGTACTCTGCATGCCTGGAAGGTTATCTGTAGGAACCATTTCTGACTGCGTTTTTCATGATAAAATGTTTCCATGTGTTATCAAGATTGGTCCACCCCCCAAAGGACATCCAGCCAATTTGACACCACAGTGTCATGTCCTTACCCTAGTAAGATGTCATTTTCTATAGTAGAGTAGGTCAGGGTGTGACAGGGGGTGTTGTGTTTTTCTATGTTTTCTATTTCTATGTTTAGTTTGAGTTTTTCTATTTCTATGTTGGGGTTGTTTGGGGTTGATCTCCAATTGGAGGCAGCTGATCCTCGTTACCTCTAATTGGAAATCATATTTAAGTAGGGGTTTGTCTATGGGTTTTTTTGGGTAGATGTTTTCCGTTTTGTCAAGGTTACCTGACGGAACTGTTGGCTGTCGTTTTGTTGGTTTTTTGTTTAAGTGTTATAATTAAAGTAAATATGAGCACTCTACATGCCGCACCTTGGTCCCCTTTACACGACCCGCGTTACACACAGTGGGAAGCATTGGAGTCAACATGGGCCAGCATCGCTGTGGAATGCTTTTGACACCTAGTAGAGTCCATGGAACGAACAAATTGAGGCAGTTCTGAGGGCGAAAGGGGGTGGAATTCAATATTCCTAATATTTTGTACACTCAGTGCATAATATAATGTGTTGGGATGTTCTCATACAGTACCCGTCAAAAGTTTGGACACACCTACTCATTCCAGAGGAGGGTGTGCATAGCTGTCATCAAGGCAAAGGGTGGCTATTTTGAAGAATCTAAAATCTAATATATATTTTGATTTGTTTAACTTCTATGGGCTACGTGGGACACTAGCGTCGGGATCTGCGGGACACAGCCAGTGAAATATCAGGGCGGCAAATTCCAAACAACATAATGTCATAACTAAACTTTCTAAAACATACAACTATTTTACACCATTTTAAAGATACACTTCTCCTTGATGTAACCACATTGTCCGATTTCAAAAAGGCTTTACAGCGAAAGCAAAACATTAGATTATGTTAGGAGAGTACATAGACAAAAATAATCACACAGCCATTTTCCAAGCAAGGACATGTGTCACAAAAACCCAAAACACAGCTAAATGAAGCACTAACCTTTGACGATCTTCATCAGATGACACTCCTAGGACATTATGTTACACAAAACATGTATGTTTTGTTCGATAAAGTTCATATTTATATCCAAAAACAGCATTTTACATTGGCGCGTGATGTTCAAAAAAAGTATTCCCACCAAAACTTCCGGTGAATGTGCACATCAATTTACAAAAAAACGAATCATAAATGTTGACAAAATATATAACAATTATTTAAAGAATTATAGATAGACTACCCCTGGATGCAACCGCTGTGTCAGATTTTAAAATAGCTTTACGGAGAAAGCACATTTTTCAATATTCTGAGTACATAGCTCGCCATCACAGCAAGCTATACAGACACCCGCCAAGTTCGGGGTCACCTAAACTCAGAATTACTATTATAAATATTCTCTTACCTTTGCTGATCTTCGTCAGAATGCACTCCCAGGACTGCTACTTCCACAAGAAATGTTGTTTTTGTTCGGAATAATCCATATTTATGTCCAAATACCTCCGTTTTGTTCGTGCGTACAGAGCACTATCCAAAGGCATAATGCGCGAGTGCGGTACCAGAGACGAAAAGTCCAAATGTTCCAATACCGTTCTTAGAAGCATGTCAAACACTGTTTAAAATCAATCTTTATGATATTTCTAACATAAAATTGCGATAATATTCCAACCGGACAATAGCATATTCATTCAAGAAGAAAAAGAAGGAACGGTGCGCTCACGGGATCGCGCATATCCAATCCCTTTGTCCCCAGGCAGTCCACTGATTGACTGAGCTCCTATACTCTGCCCAGTTACAGGAGAATGCTGAAAGAACTTTCTGAAGGCTGTTGACAGCCAATGGAAGCCTTAGGAAGTGCAACATGACCCCACAGAAACTGTAGTTTCGAAAGAGAATCAAAAGAAGAACTACAATTCTCAGACTTTCCGCTTCCTGGTTGGATTTTTCTCAGGTTTTTGCCTGCCATATGAGTTCTGTTATACTCACAGACACCATTCAAACAGTTTTAGAAACTTCAGAGTGTTTTCTATCCAAATCTACTAATAATATGCATATTCTAGTTTCTGGGCCAGAGTAGTAACCAGGTTAATTTGGGTACGTTTTTCATCCGGCCATTAAAATACTGCCACCTACACCTCAACAGGTTAACACTTTTCTGGTTACTACATGATTCAATGTGTTATTTCATAGTTTTGTTGTCTTCACTATTATTCTACAATGTAGAAAATAGTATAAATACAGAAAAACCCTTGAATGAGTAAGGCTGTCCAAATTTTGACTGGTATTATATTTTGCACACTAGGTGTAGGCCTACACATGTACACACAGGTGACCAGAAAATAGCACATACAGATATAAGATTTTATGTTTACCAGAATCACCACCTTGTACGCAAAGCAATTTTCGTCTGCACAAAAGTTGAAACAGCTTTTTCCTGCAATCTAGAGCCATTATCATTAAGTTTAACCCACTAGAGTCAATTGACGCACCGGTGAGTGGTGCTTGTCAGACCATGTTTGTCGGACCATGAGACATCCTGAAAATCGGTCTTCTCACGAAAATGTCTTTAGCATCCGTCCGGTTTGACCTACAAATTATTATGATGCCTCTATGGGAAGGGGAGACCCTGTTGAACAAGATGGTGTTCTCCGTTTTGTGTCATGGGACTCGTCTGAAGGTAACCGGTACCGGTTTGAAAAAATGTATGGAAGATGCCTACCCAAAAAAAGGGTTAAATATGTGTATGAAAAAACTAAATATATTTCCTGAGCTTTCTTATATCTCCTAGACACTCTATAGGACAGACATTTCAAAACCTTGTTTGTTATGATTTATTCTTTGATTGTCTTTTTTGCCATTTATGAATGTGTTATTCAATGCATTTCTCTGAACTATAGTAGTAAAGGCAAAAAAAAAATGATACCTACATTTTTTAATACCTAAAGTTCAAAATTAAATAGCTAAATGATCCATAGTATGACCGTCTTAAAACAATTCCATTTGTCAGCTTAGAACTCCCAACCCAGCTGTCTGTATCCTCCTGATTGGTATATTTTTGGGGGATTAAATATGCTTCTCCGCATTCATTCATTCATTTAATAATTGCTTGCTTTTCTAGAGTCTGCCAACCTTGCCAGCAGGCATGCCAGCTAAGATAGTTAGACAAGCTAGCTACTCTAACTTGATTTTTAGCCTGAAATGTCTTCTTGGTAGCTAGTTATGAGGTTGGGAGATTGGGAATTTATCTGGGCTAGCTAAGCCAACTTCATAAAATTTCTAGGTGGCTAGTAGTATTACAGAGAAACAAAAACCAAACATTTCACACACAGAAAAACCTCTGAGGGGGCATGAGCCCCATAATGGCATTACGCCTCTGGATGTTGTGGATAGGGTTGAGGCTAAGATATCCAGTTAGTTTCGGTTTCAGTTTGACTGACGCCTGACAGGAGGTGTGGACATAGGGATTGTTGTTTGTAGGGATTGTTGTTTGTATTTCTAAAGTTCGAAATTAAGTGTCATAATTCTAGAGAACTTCTGGAGGTTGAGTTGATAAATCCATATGCCTTTATATTTTTATTTCTGCAAATAAATGGGTAAACAACACTCAACCAAAAATTCTGGTTCAGACAGCGGCTGTATTTGGCTTGAACTTTTGAATGGAAAAAAGCCACTGTTGAGTATAAAATGTGTTTGTTTTCATACATGTAAATTAATTTTGGCTCTGTACTGCATGGATGCCAATCTCACTAAACATTTACTATCATATGTGTCAGGTATAAAGAAAGAAGAGAATACAAATCTGTTTTTGACATTGCTGCATCATTGGTTATATTTCATTTTCCACATCTCTGCATTCTTAGTCAGGAGTGCACAAGCCTGTGGGTGCCCAGTCTATTTTTACAACGTCTGTTTGAGGACCCATGCATCTTGAACAGGTGTTCTCGCCACGTTTGAAGGAATTATTCAAGCTGTCAGGATCATCAACTGAGTCACTGTTTGAATGACTCATTGAAAAGACTAGCAGCTTTCTTTTTTTTGCCTCATGCAATGCAAGATACACTGTAGTTTGGCTGATGAACACCTTTTCACCTCCCAGGGTGAATCCTTATTGTGGAACGTAATGGCACTGTAAGAAGACTGAATAAAGGTTTATGTCAACACCATGCTGATAATATGATAATGAATGATGTTATCTAGTAAATATAACACCTCTGACATCTGGTGGATGTCTCTGTCATCCAGGTTCATTGTGAGTCACCTGATGAGACTGCTTTTTGTGAGTCACCTGATGAGCCAGTTAACCGGATCTTTTATTTTCGCAGTATCTCATGAGAATTTGTGACTTGAATAATTTTTCTCATCACGAGACATAAATAGATACATACATGCCCAAAAAATTATATTCGCAATGTTACCAAGCCAAAAAATTAGGAAAACATAAATATTGACAAAAATGTCAAAACATGATTTTGTCATGAGTTCAGTACCATTTGCTTGATTTTGCGGACCGATGGCTATGGTATATCGACATTAGCTAGCTAGCTAAGGTTAGCATTCTAGTGACGCTAGTCAGCATAGGCTGCTACATGATAATCAGCTCACGTTAGCTAGCTAAATAGCCAGCTTTAGCTACCTAGCTAGCCAGCCTAGCAAGCTCTAATTCAATGGAAACCGATGCAACCATGCTGGCTGATGGCTAGCTAGATGACTAGTGGTGACAGTGAGGTCCCTATGAGATTCAAGGCTTTAATACGTGCCAATGTGCAGAAATAGCAGACAAAACTGGTTGATGAACTAGCTAGCTAGCTAGCAAGATCACTATGACAGTTACTAATGTGCATGCACAAATGCATGACAACACATTGTATCGACATCAAGAGGCATGCAGCAGAACGGACTGCCTCCCCCCATCTAGCTAGCTAGTAGAGGGGCACAAAAACGCTGGTACACAGAAGCATAGCTCATGCAATTATCTTTAATTCTAGTCAATAACAATACATTTTGTAAAATAAATACGTGGGTCATTCCTACAGTCCAGTGCCTTTTCTGTCCAAAAGTAAATATCACCTCTTATTTAATGTAAAATGTGGATAAAAAACAGCCTTTAAATATAAGGACAAAAACAAATGAGAATTCCATGCATTTTTAACACTTTTCTTCAGTGGATGTTGATGGTTTAAACATGTTCCCAGGTGTTATACATTTTAAACATTTTAAATATTTCTTCATTATTTTATAGTCCTAGTTAAAATCTCATCACATAAAAAAAGAAAAAAAGATTGTATTTAACATTTTCTGTGTGTTCCTGATTTCACTTTCCACTCTGTTAGTCTAAGGCACTGCATCGCAGTGCTTGAGGCGTCACTACAGCCCCGGGTTTGATCCCAGGTTGTGTCACAGTCAGCCGTGACAGGGAGACCCATGAGGCGGCACACAATTGGCCCAGCGTTGCCCGGGTTAGGGGAGAGTTTGGCCGGATGGAATTTCCTTGTCCCATCGTGCTCTAGCGACTCCTTGTGGTGGGCCGGGTGCCTGCAAGCTGATTTCGGTTGTCAGTTGGACGATGTTTCCTCCGATACATTGGTGCAGCTGGCTTCCTGGTTAAGTGAGCAGTGTGTCAAGAAGCAGTGTAGCCTCCTGGAGGAAGCTTTGAATTGATCAGCAGTCTAAAGAGTGGTATGAGAAGAGTGCCATCCTCCTGCATCTCAAATCTGCTTGTAGCTATTGAACTCTGCCTGCTGGACCCATGGGTTGAGGCAAACTGTCATATCTAGGATGTCATGCACTCCACCCCTCCTGCTGCCTGACTGCATAACATAGATTGATAGGGACTTCATCATCCACTTGAGACTAGAAGACAGAACCTCACCCAAAGAGCTGTGTATGTCAGTGTGTGGTTAGACAGCCAAATCCTTAGATTTGGCCAAATAGACAACTAGAATGGCATTCTAGTTCTGGTTAGACAGCTGAAGTTGTACTCTACACAACTTATTTTTATTTGCTAGGTAAGTCTAGGCATACTGTCTTTATAAGCACATCAATTTGATATTTACAGCAGAAAATGTTTTGTCTTTGTAACACAAACACACCCATACATTTTATGTTGATAAATGTATCTACACTCAAGCTGAGCAATGTTTGTGCAATGTCCACATGTAGCCTACACCCGTAGGGGTGTTAGTAGTTCTGGGATTTGTCCCCTGGGAAATATCTAACAGTGGAGAGAGACGAGACAAGACAAAATTAGCCAGTTATAGAATTTTGTGTTGTAGGACAGCTGTGCTGACTGGAGACCACAGGCATTCAACTCACAGTTGATATCTTTTTCACAGTAGCATGTCTTCACATGACATGATGAAACTTTGAAAGTAAGTTGCCAGCTACTTTTGTAGCAAGGTATTGTAGACCGAGTGTCTTATGAAACACATTCCAGACACTGGTTCTTGCTATCTTGGCAAAAATGTGATTTGACAGAGAAATATCAGCTAGCTAGATAGGCTAGCCAGCTACAGCTATCCCCAAGCTATGCTAGCGAGCTGCTGTCAGCTTGGCTAAACACAAGGTCAGCGCAGGCTTTAGCCAACACATAGCACTGAATTAGCTGTCCATCAAGATGGCGAGTCAGGCAGGTGAGAACTTCAAAACTTTTCTCCATAGCAAAGCTAGTTAAGTTTACTTCGCTGTCACTGCTCACTTCTGCCCTTGTTTGTTGTGAATGAATGGCAAAGACACACGCAAGAAACACCCACATCAAACCACACCCCCAACTCTTGTTTGGCTTCAGATAGGCAACTAGCATTTCTTAATGAGCAATATGAAAATCAAGAAGTTCAGCCCCCCTTTAAATGCCACAATATGAGTTTGATGATATCAGTTTAACATCAAAATACATTTGGAAGTTAAGAATACTGAAAAATAGATGGTCATTCAATGTATTCATTTCAGTGTGGAACTTTGTATCCTAGGAATATCTGAAAATGCATTATAATCGTCGCAGGATCTCTGTGAAGTGTTACCTTAAGCCCTAAAAGATATCGAACCAAATGGAACCAAACTAAAAGTTACACCAATTTAAGCCATGGCACAAGCGAAAGGAAGCTCAAATAACAAGAGACAGGATTGCTGTCTGATGATGGCCGGCTGTGAAATCCTTTAAGTCTGCTGTCATCTCTGACAGGAAGCTGAGAGTAGGGCAGTGTATTGCAGTGAGCACCAGAAAATAATCTCATCCAATTCTACTGACAAAGCAAGTTATAAATAACAATGGTGTATATAGTTCAAGGGCACTTTTGTGGGTCAGGTTGCTTGAAAGCCTTCTAATAAGCGCAAACTGCTAAGGATAAAAATTACTCCTGCTAGATGATTTCACCTGTACAATAATAACAGTAACGATAATACTTTAAGCTTAGGACCTTGTCATAATTAGAGTCACTATACACCAATTAATTCACTGTTATCAAAACATTTATTTTTATTGACCATGTTTTGCAGTTGTCCAGTCATTACATTCAACTACACTTTGTGGAAATTAAAGGCAGTCCACCTCTAACCTTCTAAAATGGAGCTGTTAACATGTCCATAATATAATCAGTATCAGTGATGGTTAATAACAACAAGCTTGCATTAAAACTTCTTATGGATAGCCCCCTTTTTTAAATTTTCGCCTAAAATGACATACCCAAATCTAACTGCTTGTAGTTCAGGCCCTGAAGCAAGGATATGAATATTGTTGGTACCATTTGAAAGGGAACACATTGAGGTTTGTGGAAATGTGGATTGAATATAGGAGAATATAACACAATAGATCTGGTAGAAGAAAATACAAAGAAAAAACAACAATTATTTTGTATTTTTTTCTACCACCGTCTTTGAAATGCAACAGAAAGGTCCCAGATCTAGCCATCACTCTGGTTATAATTCCGATGGTGTCCACAAGATGGAAGCAGTGTATGTGCAACTTTTCAGACTGATAACTTGAAGTATGAGCAAGCTATATGACACTTAGTGTGAAGTCACCCAGGTACATTTGGGCAAATCGTGAAGGACACATTTACATTTACATTACATTTTCTGCAAGAATATTGTCAAATCTGTATACTTGGACTTTGATTTAGGTTTTCCAGTATTAGTAGCCATATTGTAAGTTCAACATTTGCAAAACACCCAGATTTCATAACTACATAACTCTCCATATTCTTGCAATTTTTGTCCAAAAGGAAAAGGCTTGATGTCGCACAAGGTTAGCAGCAAAATTGTGCAACAGATACAGGGTTTCTGAATACTCCTGTAAAGCCCAGCTCATTGGCTACCTAGATAGATTTGTTTGACCCTGATTGGTGCTTATTTTACAAAGTTACAGTCAATCAAGTGAAGACCGCCCGTGTCATCGGCACGCCATGAAGGCGTTGCTGTCTGACCAGATTTGGTGTCCTATAATATACTACACTCCTAATGAGGGGCTCAGCCCCTATTACAGGGGCTGAGTCACTGGCTTACTGGTGTTCTTCCATGCCGTCCATGGGAGGGGTGCGTCACTTGAGTGGGTTGAGTCACTGACGTGGTCTTCCTGTCTGGGTTGGCGCCCCCCCCCCTTGGGTTGTGCCATGGCGGAGATCTTGGTGGGCTATACTCGGCCTTGTCTTAGGACGGTAAGTTGGTGATTGTAGACATCCCTCTAGTGGTGTGGGGGCTGTGCTTTGGCAAAGTGGGTGGGGTTATATCCTGTCTGTTTGGCCCTGTCCGGGGGTATCATCGGATGGGGCCACAGTGTCTTCTGATCCCTCCTGTCTCAGCCTCCAGTATTTATGCTGCAGTAGTTTATGTGTCGGGGGGCTAGGGTCAGTCTGTTACATCTGGAGTATTTCTCTTGTCTTATCCGGTGTCCTGTGTGAATTTAAATATGCTCTCTCTAATTCTCTCTTTCTCTCTTTCTGTCTTTCTCTCGGAGGACCTGAGCCCTAGGACCATGCCTCAGGACTACCTGGCATGATGACTCCTTGCTGTCCCCAGTCCACCTGGCCGTGCTGCTGCTCCAGTTTCAACTGTTCTGCCTGCGGCTATGGAACCCTGACCTGTTCACCGGACGTGCTTGTTGCACCCTCGACAACTACTATGATTATTATTATTTGACCATGCTGGTCATTTATGAACATTTTAACATCTTGATCATGTTCTGTTATAATATCCACCCGGCACAGCCAGAAGAGGACTGGCCACCCCTCATAGCCTGGTTCCTCTCTAGGTTTCTTCCTAGGTTTTTGCCTTTCTAGGGAGTTTTTCCTAGGGAGTTTTTCCTAGCCACCATGCTTCTTTCACATGTATTGCTTGCTGTTTGGGGTTTTAGGCTGGGTTTCTGTACAGCACTTTGAGATATCAGCTGATGTACGAAGGGCTATATAAATAAATTTGATTTGATTTGATGAGTGGGTTAGATTTTCACAGATTCCTTTCTTTGCAAATTGAACAATTAGAAATACAAATTGTGCATGCTGATCGTGCATGGTATATGGACCTTTTTAGGATATGAAAAAGGATTTCATCTAACAAAACAACACTTCATATCTCTGGGACCCTTCAGATGATAAATCAGAGCAAGATTTCAGAATGTAAGTACACATTTCACCTTCAGAGGAGAATTTATCAAACCTATCGCGGTGAAAAAAGTGTTTTGTTGTTCAAACAATAGCATAGCATGGCATTTTTCCACAGTAATAGCAACTGTAAATTGGACAGTGTAGTTATATTAACAATAATTTAAGCTTTCAGACGATATAAAACACTTATATGTACCGACATTTGTTGTTTCTCTAAAATCTGCGATCGTGACACACGGCGCTGCCCCATTGACAGGATGCCTATCCCTAAGAAGTTTTAAGAATGAAGGGCATGATATACCAGACAGTGCAAAGTAAGTGACAACTACAACAAAAAGTGACAAAAATGACTTTCAAGAGATAGTTATCCCAAATTACAACATGATGTAACAGTTTCCTTACCCAGTTTAGCAGTATATTGACAAAGTACTGTGTTTTTGACAGCTGTTATGGATGGTTGTTATAGTCTCCAAATGCTAACCTCTTAAGCATGTTGTCCAGCAAACCAATGCAAGTCAACATCCTGATATTACAACAGAAATTTTTGCACTTCATGTTCAAATGATCTTAAAGTAACTTTATTGAGCTCACAATCACACTTTGAGTTGAATATGAATTTGGGTGAACTATCTCTTTCACTTTGCCAGTTCACTCCCCATCAGATTATCCCAACCGACTTGAGATTTCACCCGGTGACCCGCGGGTTGCTGGCCCATCTCTCTAACCTCTTGGCTGCCTGTCACCCCATTTGTATTTGTATTTATTATAGATCCCAATTAGCTGATGCAAAGGCAGTTATACATTTGAAAAACATTACAATACATTCATAACAGAGATCACAACATAGTAAGTGTGTGCCCTCAGTCCTCTACACTACTACCACTGAAAAATAGGGGTAGGGTTGCAAAGAATGGAAGATGTCCACATTCACACACACATCACACACATATCTGACCACTCATGGTGAGAATCATGTCCAGTGAGAACTAACATTAACTATATGTTCCTGAAAGGAAAGAGGAGAAAGAAAACTTAGGCTATAAAACTGCTATAATATGAATGGCATGGCTGTAAAAGCTAGCACAGGTAAGTATATAACAGCAAGGGCTATACACTACAGCAGGCATACGGCCTACTGTAGTCACATGGCAATAGACTAAACAGCCTATTGGACTTCTACATATGAAACTCAGCCAAATGTGCTAAACATTACAGTAATGTTGAAATATATACATAATATAATTACAATGAGCACGAGTGATATACAGTACCAGTCAAAAGTTTGGATACACCTACTCATTCCAGGGTTTTTCTTTATTTGTACTATTTTCTACATTGTAGAATAATAGTGAAGACATCAAAACTATGAAATAACACATATGGAATCATGTAGTAAACAAAAAAGTGTTAAACAAATCAAAATATATTTGAGATTCTTCAAAGCAGCCACCATTTGCCTTGATGACAGCTTTACCAGCTTCATGAGGTAGTCACCTGGAATGCATTTCAATTAACAGGTGTGCCTTGTTAAAAGTTCATTTGTGGAATTTCTTTCCTTTTTAATGTGTTTGAGCCAATCACTTGTGTTGTGACAAGATAGATAGATATATACAGAAGATAGTCCTACTTGGTAAACGACTAAGTCCATATTATGGCAAGAACAGCTGAAATAAGCAAAGAGAAACGACAGTCCATCATTACTTTAAGATATGAAGGTCAGTCAATCTGGAACATTTCAAGAACTTTGAAAGTTTCTTCAAGTGCAGTCGCAAAAACCATCAAGCGCTATGATGAAACTGGTTCTCATGAGGAAAGCCACAGGAAAGGAAGATCCAGAGTTACCTCTGCTGCAGGATACTGTCACATCTGCTCCTGCTCCCCCCCCCCCCCTCTCCCCTCGGCGCTTGAGGGCACCAGACTGCCCTGCATCACGTCAGCTATATTGGACTCACCTGGACTCACTCTTCACCTGTTATTACCTCCCCTATATTTGTCAGTTCCCCAGCTCTGTTCTCCGCTTCTACATTGATTTTATTTTGTTTGTAACCTGTTTGCTGACGCTGTTCCTGTCTCGTTCCATGTCTGTTGTTTATTAAATGTTTTACTCCCCGTACCTGCTTCGTCTCTCCAGCGTCATTCCTTGTGACAGATACGTTCATTGGAGTTACCAGCCTCAGAATTTGCAGCCCAAATAAACGCTTCAGTTCATGTAACAGACACATCTATCTATACCACCCCTACCTTGCCAAGGCAGCAGCTACTCTTCCTGTGGTCCGGCAAAATTAAGGCAGTTATACAATTTTAAAAAAATTACAATGCATTCATTACAGAATTCACAACACACTAAGTGTTTGCCCTCAGGCCTATGTTTGGGTTACTTTACAGTCCCCGCTGTTCCTTAATGTGTATTTTTACCTGCTTTTTAAATCTGATTCAACTGCTTGCATCAGTTACCTGAAGTGGAATAGAGTTCCATGTCGTCATGGCTCTATCTAGTACTGTACGCCTCCCATAGTCTGTTCTGGACTTAGGGACTGTGAAGAGACCTCTGGTGGCATGTCTTGTGGGGTATGCATGGGTGTCCGAGCTGTGTGCTAGTATTTTAAACAGACAGCTCGGTACCTTCAGCTTGTCAACACGTCTTACAAAAACAAGTAATGAGGAAGTCATTTGAGCCATGAGAGATTGACATGCATGTCATTAATGTTAGCTCTCCATGTACTTTTAAGGGCCAGCCGTGTTGCCCTGTTCTGAGCCAACTGCAATTTTCCCAAGTCCCTCTTTGTGGCACCAGATGACTGAACAGTAGTCCGGGTGCGACAAAAGCAGGGCCTGTAGGACCTGTCTTGTTGATAGTGTTGTTCAGAAGGTAGAGCAGCGCTTTATTATGGACAGACTTCTCCCCATCTTAGCTACTGTTATATCAATGTGTTTTGACCATGACAGTTTATAATCCATGGTTATTCCAAGAAGTTTAGTCACCTCAACTTGCTCAATTTCCACATTATTCATTATGAGATGTAGTCGAGGTTTACGGTTTAGTGAATGATTTGTCTCAAATACAATGCTTTTAGTTTAGGAAATATTTAGGACTTATTCCTTGCTACCCATCCCAAAACTAACAGCAGCACTTTGTTAAGTGTTGCAGTCATTTCAGTCGCTGTAGTAGCTGACGTGTATAGTGTTGAGTCATCCGCATACATAGACACACTGGCCTTACTCAAAGCCAGTGGCATGACGTTAGTAAAGATTGAAAAAAGCAAGGGGTCTAAACAGCTACCCTGGGGAATTCCTGCCTCTACCTGGATTATGTTTGAGAGGTTTCCATTAAAGAACACCCTCCGTGTTCTGTTAGACAAGTAACTCTTTATCCACATTATAGCAGGAGCAACCAGACGCTGCACTTGACACATTTATGAAATTGCTTATTCCAGTTAATAACTTTACGCCCCGTAAAGCCATAACCCATATGTTTTTCCAGCAGCAGACTATGGTCGATAATGTCAAAAGCTACACTGAAGTCTAGCAAGACAGCCCCCACAATCATTTTATAATCATTTTCTCTCAGTCAATCATCAGTCATTTGTGTATGTGCCGTGCTTGTTGAGTGTCCTTCCCAATATGCTTGTTGAAAGTTTGTTGTCAATTTGTTTACTAGCATTGTATCTGGTCAAACACCATTTTTTCCATAAGTTTACTAAGGGTTGGTAACAGGCTGATTGGGCGGCTATTTGAGCCAGTAAAGGGGGCTTTACTATTCTTGGGTAGCGGAATGACTTTAGCTTCCCTCCAGGCCTGAGGACAAACACTTTCTAGTAGGCTTAAATTGAAGATGTGGCAAACAGGAGTGGCAATATCGTCCGCTATTATCCTCTGTAATTTTCCATCCAGATTGTTAGACCCCGGTGGCTTGTCATTGTTGATAGACAACAATAATTGTTTCACCTCTTCCACACTGACTTTACGAAATTCAAGAGTACTATTCTTGTCTTTCATAATTTCGTCAGATATACTTGGATGTGTGGTATTAGCGTTTGTTGCTGGCATGGTATCCCTAAGTTTGTTTACCTTGCCAATGAAAAAGTCATTAAAGTAGTTGGTAATATCAGTGGGTTTTGTGATAAATGAGCCATCTGATTCAATGAACGATGGAGCCGACTTCGCTTTTTTCCAAATATATAATTTAATGTGCTCCAAAGCTTTTTTCTATCATTCTCTTTATCATTTATCTTTGTTTCAAAGTTTAGTTTCTTGTTATTTAGCTTAGTCACATGATTTCTTAATTTGCAGTACGTTTGCCAATCAGTTGGGCTGCCAGACTTATTTGCCATACCTTTTGCCTCATCCCTCTCAACCATACAATTTTTAAATTCCTCATCAATCCAAAGGGATTTAACAGTTTTTACAGCAATTTTCTTAATGGGTGTGTGCTTATTAGTAACTGGAATATGGAATTTCATAAATGTGTCAAGTGCAGCGTCTGGTTGCTCCTCATTACACACCACAGACCAGCAAATATTTTTTACATAATCAACATAAGAATCACTACTAAACTTACTGTATGACCTCTTATACACTATATTAGGCCAAGCCTTTGGAACTTTGGTTTTCCTAGATATGGCTATTATATTGTGATCACTACATCCTATGGACTTGGATACTGCTGCTTAAAAGCACATTTCTGCAGCATTACTAAATATGTGATCAATACATGTTGATGATCTCATTCCTGTGCTGTTTGTAAATACACTGGTAGGTTGACTGACAGCCTGAACCAGGTTGCAGGCACTGGTTATTGTTTGAAGTTTTATCTTGAGTGGGCAGCTTGATGAGAACCAGTCAATATTTGAATCACCCAGAAAATATACTTCTCTGTTGATATCACATACATTATAAAGCATTTCACACATAGTATCCAGATAATTATCCAGATAACCACCAGTTAGCACTTGGTGGTCTATAGCAGCTTCCCACAAGAATGAGCTTTTGATGAGGCAGATGAACGTGTAGCCATATTGCTTCAACAGTATTTAACATTAGATCTTCTTTAAGCTTTACAGGAATGTGGTTCTTTATATAGATCGCAACACCACCCCCGGTGGCATTTCTGTCTTTTCGGTAAATGTTATAACCATGTATTGTTACCACTGTATCAAAGGTATTATCTAAGTGAGTTTCAAAGATAGTCAGAATATGACTGTCATCTGTTACAAGCAAGTTATTGACTTTATGGACCTTGTTTCTCAGGCTGCATATGTAATATGGGCTATTTGTAGCACTTTTCTGGGTTGCTTGATTGTTTTTGATGCTTTACTGGGAAGCTTATCAGAAGTAGACTTGATAGTGCAGGGTGAGCTGCACAAAGTGATCTTCCTACTAGGGCCAATGCCTCAGTGCTAACAGTGTAACTCTGCTCCATAGGCTCATGATTACTGCATCCAATAGCTGTAGGATTAACACATTTATTCAGGGCAATTAGGGGGACATAAATTAAGTTACTTACATTGTGTCTGCCAATGCCCCTAGGACAATGTACATTTAATGCAGCATTATGACAATTCACTGTCTCAATAGTAGGGATTAACCTGTTGGGGATAGGGGGCAGTATTTGCACGGCCGGATAAAAAACGTACCCGATTTAATCTGGTTACTACTCCTGCCCAGTAACTAGAATATGCATATAATTATTGGCTTTGGATAGAAAACACCCTAAAGTTTCTAAAACTGTTTGAATGGTGTCTGTGAGTATAACAGAACTCATATGGCAGGCAAAAACCTGAGAAGATTCCTTACAGGAAGTGGCCTGTCTGACAAGTTCTTGTTCTTCTTGGCTCTGTTTATTGAAAACTGAGGATCTTTGCTGTAACGTGACACTTCCTACGGCTCCCATAGGGTCTCAGAACCCGGGAAAAAGCTGAATGATGTAATTCCAGCCTCTGGCTGAAAAACATTAGCGCGTTTGGATAGTGGCCGGTCAGAGTACCATCAGACTGAGGCTCGTGCACGAGGGGATCCCATGCTTTTATTTTCACTCTCTTTGAACGTAAACACGCTTTCCCGGTCAGAATATTATCGCTTTTTTACGAGAAAAATGGCATAAAAATTGATTTTAAACAGCGGTTGACATGCTTCGAAGTACAGTAATGGAATATTTAGAATTTTTTTGTCACGAAATGCGTCGTGCGCGTCACCCTTCTTTACCATTCGGATAGTGTCTTGAACGCACAAACAAAACAGAGGATATTTGAACATAACTATGGATTATTTTGAACCAAACCAACATTTGTTATTGAAGTAGAAGTCCTGGGAGTGCATTCTGACGAAGAACAGCAAAGGTAATAACATTTTTCTTATAGTAAATCTGACTTTGGTGAGGGCTAAACTTGGTGGGTGTCTAAATAGCAAGCCCTGTGATGCCGGGCTATCTACTCAGAGTATTGCAAAATGTGCTTTCACCGAAGAGCTATTTTAAAATCAGACATAGCGAGTGCATAGAGGAGTTCTGTATCTATAATTCTTAAAATAATTGTTATGTTTTTTGTGAACGTTTATCGTGAGTAATTTAGTAAATTCACCGGAAGTTTGCGGGGGGTATGCTAGTTCTGAACGTCACATGCTAATGTAAAAAGCTGTTTTTTGATATAAATATGAACTTGATTGAACAAAACATGCATGTATTGTATAACATAATGTCCTAGGGTTGTCATCTGATGAAGATCATCAAAGGTTAGTGCTGCATTTAGCTGTGGTTTGGGTTTATGTGACATTATATGCTAGCTTGAAAAATGGGTGTCTGATTATTTCTGGCTGTGTACTCTGCTGACATAATCTAATGTTTTGCTTTCGTTGTAAAGCCTTTTTGAAATCGGACAGTGTGGTTAGATAAAGGAGAGTCTTGTCTTTAAAATGGTGTAAAATAGTCATATGTTTGAGAAATTGAAATAATAGCATTTCTAAGGTATTTGAATAACGCGCCACGGGATTCAACTGGCTGTTGAGTAGGTGGGACGATTTCGTCCCGCCGACCCTAGAGAGGTTAACTGAGCTGGTCATGGGTCATTGATAAATCATTGAGTCAACGCAGCCTTGAAATGTGTGGACAGAGTCCAGGAGCCAAGATGATTTGGATGGACTCTGTCATTCCTGTAGAGTATCTTCTGTTTCCAGAAGGTGTCAAAGTTATCTATAAAAGTGACTCCAGCAGAGGTACAATAATCTTTTAGCCAGATGTGTAAGGCCAGTAGCCTGCTGAATCTTTCACACCCACGGCCCAACGATGGTACTAGACCTAAAATGGATCTTTTCATGCTAAAATCAGTTCTTTAAAACCAATTTTCAGATGTTCCAAACTAGCCCTCCTGATGTCGTTTGACCCCACATGGACTACGACAGTGTCAGCTCCCGGCATCTGTCATAGAACAGTCGGAAGCAGCCTTGTGATGTCCTGTACTCATGCTCCTGGGTAGCACAGCGTTCTTGCCTTGGGAACTGAGATGTTTCTCACCATAGAGCTGCCTATGATGACAGCTGGCGTTGTTAAATGGGTCGGTCTCTCAGGCAGCCTAATGGTCTGATGAGGGTGGGAGCTCCGAGGATCTGATCCTGAGGTAGAAGCCACCGGAGAGTGAGACAGAACAGAGGATGAAGACGCAGGTACCTCCGGAATCTGATCTTGAATGGGAAGCCCCCAAGGAAGAAGGCGCTGGAACCTCTGGATCCAGGGCAGCAAAGCTGTTTCTGGTCTGTGTCAGGTCCGGGCTCAACATCTCCAAGGAGACCCCCGTTGCCAGAGGACGCTGTCTTTGACTTCCACGGCGAGTAACATATCTCCATGGCTGGTTGGGTCGAGAACAGCTTTGTTCTCCAGGGAAGGGGGAGACCCTTCCGGGGATGGAACCCTGCTGAGCACCGGTCAGTCGGCTGCGGAGAGCCGACACGGCGGTGACACTTCCACCAGAACTGAGCGGCATCCGGCTACTGGGGTGGAAGAAAAAGAAAAAGTAGGTGGGTGTGGATTCCCCAGTAGCTTGTGTAGGTTTGCTACTTGCTTGCTAAGAGTAGCCACTTTGCCCCTGTAGTCCTCCGCAAGAAAGCAGTCGCTGCATTGAAAGCCAGCGCGGCCCACATTGTCCCGGAACAAAGCAAAGTAATCACAGCTCTTGCAGCGCTGGAAACGTTCAATATTCAAATTCAATAATTTGAGATGGCGAGCCAGCTAAGCTAGCTAGGCTTCTGTGTCTCTCCCCCTATTCGGATTCTGGAGGGATCCCGGGACAGACAGCAGCGCTCACAGCAACTAAGCCCAACAGAGCCACAGGATCCAAAATAAAAGTATATAAAAACCCTGCAGCTTTACAAAAACAATAAAAAGAGGTCTCTCGTTCAGCATTTGGTGTTCAACGGTGTTCACAGGAGAGCATTTTGAACGTACATTAAAAAAAAAATCTAAATGCATTTTTTGGCAGAAATGCATTCTCGAACATATGAACTTTCATGTGCCTTAACAACAAACTTGTATGCAATCTGTAAATAAAAAATGAACGAGCCTTGTTGGTTAAGCCACAGAAAAAGTGAGAGCAACCTTCCCACTAGACATGATTGGCTGAGATAATGAGCAGGCTGGACATGCCGAGAGATGAGTTTGGATTGGTCTGCCATATTGAGGCTTCTGTCTACACTGCGTGCACAATTATTTGGCAAATTGTATTCCTCGGGATTAATTTTATTGTTGAACAAACAATGCTCGCAGTCAATCCAAAATGTTATTGAACCTCAAACCTGAATGTTTAACAAAGGAAAAGTGAGTTTTGTCTTTCTCAGGGAAATATATGTGTGCATAATTATTAGGCAACTATTAGTGTGCAGAATTATTAGGCAACTAAATTACAAAAATAATTTCTCTCAACTCACTTGTTTATTTTCAATTTTTAGAGTAAGTGTAACAGATAAGTAACACAAAATGACAATTATATAACATTTTTGGCCTTTCAAAAATATTCAGTGACCAATATAGTCACCCTTATTTTCAATAACTGCCATGAGCCTTATGGACTCTGTCAGTTTCTTGATCTGTTCACAATCAATTTTCGCTGAAGCAGCAACCACAGCCTCCCAAATGCTGTTCAAAAAGGTGTATTGTCTTCCATCACTGTAAATCTCACGTTTGAGAAGGGCCCACAAGTTCTCAATAGGATTTAAGTCAGGTGAGGAAGGGGGCCAGGTCATTATTCAGGCATCTTTGAGGCCCTTGCTGGCTAGCCAAGCAGTGGAGTACTTGGATGCATGTGATGGAGCATTGTCCTGCATAAAGATCATGGCCTTCTAGAATGCTGAGGACTTCTTCCTGTACCACTTTTTGATGAAAGAATCTTCCAGAAACTGGCAGTAGGTTTGGGAGTTGAGTTTCAGTCCATCTTCAACCCGAAAAGGTCCAACTACCTCATCCTCAATGATAGCAGCCCATACCAGTACCGCTCCTTCACCTTGCTGGCACCTGACTCAAAGTGGTGCCCTGTGTCCATTACTGATCCAGCCACGGGCCTATCCATTTCGTCCATCAAGAGACACTTTCATTTCATCTGTCCATAAAACCTTTGAAAAATCTGTCTTCAGGTATTTCTTTGCCCAATCTTGACGCTTCAACTTGTGAATTGTATTCAGTGGTGGTCTTGTTTCAGTCTTCTTGACCTTGGCCATGTCTCTGAGCACTTGACACCTTGTACTTCTGGACACTCCAGGTAGGTTGCAGTTCTGGAATACGGTGGCACTGGAGGATAATGGGTTCCTGGTAGTTCTCTGGTAATTCTTCTCCAGTCTTTTGCAGTTAATTTGTGGCTTTTCTTCCCCATGCATTTTTTGTGCCCCAGTTGACTATTCGCAACAAAACGTTTGAATGTCCGGTGGTCACACCTCAATAGTTTAGCTATTTAAAGAGTGTCGCATCCGTCTGAAAGGCATTTTACATTTTTGGCTTTTCAGTGTCAGTTAAATTTCTTTTTGAGGCTGCCTAATAATTATGCACACCTTGATATAAGGTGTTATTCACTTTCGCCACACCCTCCCTCATTACACAAATACATATCACCTGAAAATGATTAAATCCAATAAGCATTCAAGATTATATGGTTTGGAGTTCGAAAATGTGAATAGAAACAATGATAAGATCAGAATACTCACTTGCCTAATAATTGTGCACGCAGTGTATTTCAGCTCGTCAGTCTGTGTTGGTAATCCTGTCGAACACAGATTTTTTTAATAACTCTTTGGGATAGGCATGCCGCTAGCGCCCCACCTCGACAACATCTGGTGAAATTGCAGAGCGTGAAATTCAAAATACAAAATTCGTAATATTAACCTCTCTAGGGTAGGGGGCAGTATTTTCACGGTCGGATGAAAAACGTACCCAAATTAAACGGCCTACTACTCGGGCCCAGGAACTGGAATATGCATATTATTAGTAGATTTGGATAGAAAACACTCTGAAGTTTCTAAAACCGTTTGAAGGATGTCTGTGAGTATAACAGAACTCATATGGCACGCAAAAACCTGAGAAAAATCTAAGCAGGAAGTGAGAATTCTGGTGCTTGTAGTCCTTTCAAGTCATTGCCAATCGAACACACGGTGAGTTAGGGTTCATTTTGCACGTCCTAAGGCTTCCACTAGATGTCAACAGTCTTTGGGAAGTTGTTTGAAGCGTCTACGATGAACAGAGACCGAATAAGAAGGCTGGGAACTTGGTCACCAAGGGAATGACATCGCTTCATTGGGGCGCGTTCATGAGAGTGGATCCTCCGTTCCAATACCTTTTTCAAGACACAGGAACCGTCCGGTTGAAATATGACTGAATCTTCACGTTCTAAAGGCCCTAAAGATTGATGTTTTACAACGTTTGACATGTTTGAACGAACGTAAATACAATTTTTTTTTTACTTTTCGTCGTAAAATTTTCTGCGCGCACATTTGGAGTAGCTGAACTGAACGCGCGAACAACAATAAGCTATTTGCACATAAATTATGGATTCTATTGAACAAAACAACATTTGTTGAGTACCTGGGATTCCTGGAAGTGCCTTCTGATGAAGATCATCAAAGTTAAGTCAATATTTCTAATACTATTTATTAATTTAGATGACTCCAACATGGCGGCTATCTGTATCGCCTAGTGTTTTTTTCTGAGCACAGTACTCAGATTATTGCAAAGTGTGATTTCCCAGTAAAGTTATTTTGAAATCTGGTAATGTGGTTGCATTCAGGAGATGTTAATCTATAATTCTTTGAATGACAGTTTAATATTTTAACAATGTTATGACGAGTATTTTTGTAGATTGTGGTGCTGATTCACCGGCAGTATTGGAGGCAAAATATTTTCTGAACATCACGCGCCAATGTAAAATGTTGTTTTTATATATAAATATGAACTTTATCAAACAAAAAATGCATGTATTGTATAACATAATGTCCTAGGAGTGTCATCTGATGAAGATCGTCAAAGGTTAGTGCTTCATTTAGCTGTGTTTTTTGGGTATTTGTGATACATGCTAGTTGCTTAGAAAATGGCTGTGTGGTTATTGTGTCGATGTACTCTCCTAACATAATCTAATGTTTTGCTTTCGCTGTAAAGCCTTTTGGAAATCGGACAATGTGGTTCGATTCAGGAGAAGTGTATCTATAAAATGGTGTAAAATAGTCCTATGTTTGAGAACTTTGAATTATGACATTTTGTGGTTTTAAATCTGGCACTGATTTTTCACTGGCTGTTGAATAGTGTGGGACGATTTCATCCCACATCCCCTAGAGGTTAAACATTCATGAAAATACTAGTGTCTTACATCATTTAAAAGCTTAACTTCTTGTTAATCCAGCCGCTTTGTCAGATTTCAAAAAGGCTTTATGGCGAAAGCACACCATGCAATTATCTGAGGACAGCGCCCCGCATACAAAAGCATTACAAACATTTTCCAAACAAGCAGAGGCATCACGAAGATCAGAAATAGCGATAAAATAAATCACTTACCTTTGAAGATCTTCCTCTGTTTGCAATCACAAGGGTCCCAGCTACATAACAAATGGTCCTTTTGTTCGATAAAGTCCTTCTTTATATCCCAAAAAAGTCAGTTTAGTTGGCGCGCTTGACTCAGTAATCCACCGGTTTCCCTCGTTCAAAATGCATACAAATGAATCCCGAAAGTTACCAATAAACTTCGTCCAAACAAGTCAAACAACATTTCTAATCAATACTCGTGTACCCTAATATGTAAATAAATGATACAATTTAAGACAGAGAACAGTATGTTCATTACCGGAGATAAATAACGAAGTGCGCACCCTCATGGACGCCCGCCACAAAACTACAGCCAAAATGGGAGCCACCTAGAAAAACTACAAATTCTAGCTAATTTTTCAAAAAACAAGCCTGAAACTCTTTCTAAAGACTGTTGACATCTACTGGAAGCCCTGGGAACTGCAATCTGGGAGGTATTCCATTGACATTCCCATAGACAGCCATTTGAATGAGTGGTGAGCTCAACAACAAAAAAATCCAGTTGGATTCTCCTCGGGTTTTTGCCTGCCATATCAGTTCTGTTATACTCACAGACACTGATTTCAAAATGTGATCCTTCAGAAAGTGGCACTACACAATACATTAAAACTTCTTCAGGATAGGGGGCAGTATTCGGAAGTTTGGATGACTGAGGTGCCCAAAGTAAACTGCCTGTTACTCAGGCCCAGAAGCTAGGATATGCACATACTTGGTAGCATTGGATGGAAAACACTCTGAAGTTTATAGAACTGTTAAAACAATGTCTGTGAGTATTACAGAACTGATATGGCAGGCAGTAACCCGAGAAGAATCCATCCGGAAATGTATTTTTTTGAGGTCACAGGCCATTTCATTGCTAGCCTTTGAGAAATACAAATAGATAGGACCTAGATTGCAGTTCCTATGGCTTTCACTAGATGTCAATAGTCTTTAGAAAGGGTTTCAGGCTTGTTTTTGGAAAAATGAGCAAATAGTTGGAAGAACTACAAGGTGTCTCTCATTAGAAAAGTAGTCTTGTTGGCGCGTAAATGAGGTGCGCGCTCTTCGTTATTTATCTTCCCTATTGAACATACTAATCTCCGTCTTAAATATGTTCATTTATTTAGATATTAATGTCCTTGAGGATTAATTAGAAACATCGTTTGACTTGTTTGGACAAACTTTACCAGTAACTTTTTGGATTTGTTTGTATGCACGTTGAACGAGTGGATTAATGAGATCATTGGTGCCAACTAAATAGACATTTTTGGATATAAAGAAGGACTTTATCGAATAAAACGACCATTCATTGTGTAGCTGGGACCCTTGGGATTGCAAACAGAGGAAGATCCTCAAAGGAAATTGATTTATTTAACTGCTATTTGTGATTTTGTGATGCCTGTGTTGGTTGAAAAAGTACACTGCTCAAAAAATAAAGGGAACACTTAAACAACACAATGTAACTCCAAGTCAATCACACTTCTGTGAAATTAAACTGTCCACTTAGGAAGCAACACTGATTGACAATACATTTCACATGCTGTTGTGCAAATGGAATAGACAACAGGTGGAAATTATAGGCAATTAGCAAGACACCCCCAATAAAGGAGTGGTTCTGCATGTGGGGACCACAGACCACTTCTCAGTTCCTATGCTTCCTGGCTGATGTTTGGTCACTTTTGAATGCTGGCGGTGCGTTCACTCTAGTGGTAGCATGAGACGGAGTCTACAACCCACACAAGTGGCTCAGGTAGTGCAGCTCATCCAGGATGGCACATCAATGCGATCTGTGGCAAGAAGGTTTGCTGTGTCTGTCAGGGTAGTGTCCAGAGCATGGAGGCGCTACCAGGAGACAGGCCAGTACATCAGGAGACGTGGAGGAGGCCGTAGGAGGGCAACAACCCAGCAGCAGGACCGCTACCTCCGCCTTTGTGCAAGGAGGAGCAGGAGGAGCACTGCCAGAGCCCTGCAAAATGACCTCCAGCAGGCCACAAATGTGCATGTGTCTGCTCAAACGGTCAGAAACAGACTCCATGAGGGTGGTATGAGGGCCCGACGTCCACAGGTGGGGGTTGTGCTTACAGCCCAACACCGTGCAGGACATTTGGCATTTGCCAGAGAACACCAAGATGGGCAAATTCGCCACTGGCGCCCTGTGCTCTTCACAGATGAAAGCAGGTTCACACTGAGCACGTGACAGACGTGACAGAGTCTGGAGACGCCGTGGAGAACGTTCTGCTGCCTGCAACATCCTCCAGCATGACTGGTTTGGCGGTGGGTCAGTCATGGTGTGGGCTGGCATTTCTTTGGGGGGTCGCACAGCCCTCCATGTGCTCGCCAGAGGTAGCCTGACTGCCATTAGGTACCGAGATGAGATCCTCAGACCCCTTGTGAGACCATATGCTGGTGCGGTTGGCCCTGGGTTCCTCCTAATGCAAGACAATGCTAGACCTCGTGTGGCTGGAGTGTGTCAGCAGTTCCTGCAAGAGGAAGGCATTGATGCTATGGACTGGCCCGCCCGTTCCCCAGACCTGAATCCAATTGAGCACATCTGGGACATCATGTCTTGCTCCATCCACCAACGCCACGTTGCACCACAGACTGTCCAGGAGTTGGCGGATGCTTTAGTCCAGGTCTGGGAGGAGATCCCTCAGGAGACCATCCGCCACCTCATCAGGCGCATGCCCAGGCATTGTAGGGAGGTCATACAGGCACATGGAGGCCACACACACTACTGAGCCTCATTTTGACTTCTTTTAAGGACATTACATCAAAGTTGGATCAGCCTGTAGTGTGGTTTTCCACTTTAATTTTGAGTGTGACTCCAAATCCATACCTCCATGGGTTGATAAATTGGATTTCATTTATTATTTTTGTGTGATTTTGTTGTTAGCACATTCAACTATGTAAAGAAAAAAGTATTTAATAAAATTATTTCATTCAGATCTAGGATGTGTTATTTTAGTGTTCCCTTTATTTTTTTGAGCAGTGTATATCTTGTCTGGTTTAGCGTCCCAGATAAAGCAAAATATTTTTGGCTCATATGATTTGAAAAGTAGACAGTGCAATAAGTAAGTGAGTAAACTGAGATATGACTAAGGAGTTAATCAGGGCAATTTTCCATAAAAGACAGGTATTTACCTCTTCATGGTTGCAGAATCTTGTCTATTTTTACAAGTTTTATACTGAAATTCATTGTGGAGAGCTCATGTACATATTTTGTGATATGAATATCAACTATGTCTACTTCACCGTCTGCCCATTTTATAGGTAAATTGCAGGGTAATGTAAAAGTTTTATTTTTTAAAGATCCAATATGTCATATTGTACACTTATCATAATTACATTTTATTCCAGAGAGTTATCTAGATCTTGAATGAGACATTTCAAGGATCTAGCTTGCGGACTTAATATAAAGCTTGAGTCATTGGCACCTTTGTTTTTAAGCCTTGGATTTCTAATCCTCTAATGTTGCTATTTGATCAGATTTTAATAGCAATTGCCATAACAAATAGATATGGTGACAGTGGACACCTTTGTTTTACTCGTCTTGACAATTCAAAACTCTCTGAGAAGTAGCCACTATATGCTATTTTACACCTGGGGTTGCTATACATTACTTTTACCCATTTTATAAGAGAATCAACCAAATTGAAAAAAATTCAGACATTTATCAATAAAATCCAGTCTTACTTTCAAAGGCCTTTTCAAAATCCTCTATATATACCAGGCCTGGTTACATTGTGCCTATGTTGTAATTACAGTTTATCAGAAATGCAGTGTAGACATTGTTCATGTTGTAAATTACTATTGTAGCTGGAAACGGCAGATTTTTAATTGAATATCTACAGCTCAAGTCAGAAGTTTACATACACCTTAGCCAAATACATTTTAACTCAGTTTTTCACAATTCCTGACATTTAAACCTAGTAAAAATTCCCTGTCTTAGGTCAGTTAGGATCACCACTTTATTTTAAGAATGTGCTTGCACACGCTTTTTCAGTTCTGCCCACAAATGTTCTATAGGATTGAGGTCAGGGCTTTGTGATGGCCACTCCAATACCTTGAATTTGTTGTCCTTAATAAGCCATTTTGCCACAACTTTGGAAGTATGCTTGGGGTCATTGTCCATTTGACAGACCCATTTGCGACCAAGCTTTAACTTCCTGACTGATGTCTTGAGATGTTGCTTCAACATATCCACATAATGTTCCTCCCTCATGATACCATCTATTTTGTGACGTGCACCAGTCCCTCCTTCAGCAAAGCACCCCCACAACATGATGCTGCCAACCCCGTGCTTCACAGTTGGGATGGTGTTCTTCGGCTTGCAAGCCTCCCCCTTTTTCCTCCAAACATAAAGATGGCATTTTGGCCAAACAGTTCTATTTTTGTTTCATCGGACCAGAAGACATTTCGCCAAAAAGTACAATCTTTGTCCCCATGTGCAATTGCCGACCGTAGTCTGGCTATTTTATAGCTGTTTTGGAGCAGTGGCTTCTTCCTTGCTGAGCGGCCTTTCAGGTTATGTCAATATAGGACTCGTTTTACTGTGGATATAGATACGTTTGTACCTGTTTCCTCCAGCATCTTCACAAGGTTCTTTGATGTTGTTCTGGAATTGATTTGCACTTTTCGCATCAAGGTACGTTCATCTCTAGGAGACAGAACGCGTCTCCTTCCTGAGCGGTATGACGGCTGCATGGTCCTATGGTGTTTATACTTGTGTACTATTGTTTGTACAGATGAACGTGGTACTGTCAGGTGTTTGGAAATTGCTCCCAAGGATGAACCAGACTTGTGAAGGTCTACAATTTGTTTCTGAGGTCTTGGCTGATTTCTTTTGTTTTTCCCATGATGTCATGGGAAAGTGCATTTAAACTTCAGACCCACTGGAATTGTGATACAGCGAATTATAAGTGAAATAATCTGTCTGTAAACAATTGTTTGAAAAATGACTTGTGTCAGGCACAATGTAGATGTCCTAACCAAAACTATAGTTTGTTAACAAGACATTTGTGGAGTGGTTGAAAAATTTGTTTTAATGATTCCAACCTAAGTGTATGTAAACTTTCGACTTCAACTGTATATCAGAAAAATACATGTATTTTTTGCATGAATGATTATGGAATATGTCTTTAATTTATCAGGCCTAAGGATTGATAAAATAATTGCTGTATTTTTTGTAAAATTTACTTTAATTTCTGTCATTCAATATTATAATTTTTTTATTGTACAATGATATTCTGATTTAATGTCTTCCGTTTTTGTTGGAAAGGAAAGGGTAATCAGACTTAATATAATGAGTCATCCAGGAATGTTGAGTTAATTGACACAAGAAAACTTGATAAAATAGCAACTCTACAGATGGAAACGACTACAACAAATGGCTAAATTACTTCCGGACACTAAGGGTCTACAGAGCTCCTCTTCCTCCTCACAACTCTATAGGGTGACCGTGACTGTGGGAAACACTGTTGCATTTAAACTTTAGATCAACGGTTACTTGGTGTGCAGAACTTGATAAAAGATGTTTGCAATGGGAAGTAGCAAGCTAATAGTAGTACATTTTAATTTGGAAATGCTAAATGGTTGTGTTGTTTTATTGTTATGATTGGGGCCTACTGGCTCATGTCCAAGTGAATGGGATGCTTTTATTCTTTTGCTGTGTTTCTATCGGCCATTGTACCCTGAAAAAAATATGAATGCAACATGTAAAGTGTTGGTCTCATGTTTCATGAGCTGAAATAATAGATCCACATCCAGCTTCTTCACCTGCGGGATCATCTGAGACCAGCCACAGCTGATGAAACTGTGGGTTTGCACAAGCTAAGAATTTCTGCACAAACTTTCAGAAACTGTCTCAGGGAAGCTCATCGCGTCCTCACCAGGGTCTTGACCTGACTGCAGTTCGGCATCATAACCATCTTCAGTGGGCAAATGCTCACCTTCGATGGCCACTGGCATGCTGGAGAAGTGTGCTTTTCACGGATGAATCCCAGTTTCAACTGTACCGGACAGATGGCGTTGTGTGGGTGAGGGTTTTGCTGTCAACGTCGTGAATAGAGTGCCACATGGTGGCGGTGGGGTTAGGGTACGGGCAACCATTAGCTACGGAAAACGAACACAATTGCATTTTATCGATGGAAATTTGAATGCACAGAGATACCGAGACGAGATCCTGAGGCCAATTGTCGTGCCTTTCATCCACCACCATCACCTCATGTTTCAGCATGATACTGCACAGCCCTATGGCGCAAGGATCTGTACACACTTCCTGGAATCTGAAAATGTCCCAGTTCTTCCATGGCCTGCATACTCACCAGACATGTCACCCATTGAGCATGTTTGGGATGCTCTGGATCGGCATGTACGACAGCGTGTTCCAGTTCCCACTAATATCCAGCAACTCCGCACAGCCATTGAAGAAGAGTGGGACGATATTCCACAGGCCACAATCAACCACCTGATCAACTCTATGAGAAGGAGATGTGTCGCACTGCATAAGGCAAATGGTGGTCACACCAGATACTGACCGCTTTTCTGATCCACGTCTCTACCTTTCTTTAAGGTATCTGTGACCAACAGATGCATATCTGTAATCCCAGTCATGTCAAACCCATTGATTAGGGCCTAATTAATTTATTTCAATTGACTGATTTCCTTATATAACTGTAACTGAGTCAAATCTTTAAAATTGCTGCATGTTGCATTTTATATTTTTGTTCAGGGTAGGCCTATGCTTTATATAAAGTGTGCTCTCCTACATAGAGTGTGCAGGTATTACGGTTGCTGTCCTTTCAGTACCACAAGCCTAGATGTCACATCCTTTCAAGTGTCACTGATTGTTTTCACTATTGGTGATAGTGTGATAGTAAGGGTGTGGGCTACCATAAATTGGGTGCACAGTGTGGTTGTTGTTGCTTGTCGCATTATTCTCCGCAACTACTTTTTTATTTTATTTCACCTTTATTTAACCAGGTAGGCTAGTTGAGAACAAGTTCTCATTTGCAACTGCGACCTGGCCAAGATAAAGCAAAGCAGTTCGACACAAACAACAACACAGAGTTACACATGGAATGAACAAAACATACAGTCAATAATACAGAAGAAAAAAAGAAAACAAAAAGTCTATATACAGTGAGTGCAAATTAGGTAAAATAAGGGAATTAAGGCAATAAATAGGCCATGGTGGCAAAGTAATTACAGTATGGCAATGAAACACTGGAATGGTAGATGTGTAAAAGATGGAATGTGCAAGTAGAGATACTGGGGTGCAAAAGGAGCAGAATAAATAAATAAATACAGTATGGGGATGAGGTAGATAGATGGGCTGTATACAGATAGGCTATGTACAGGTGCAGTGATCTGTGAGCTGCTCTGACAGCTGGTGCTTAAAGCTAGTGAGGGATGGGAATCTCCAGCTTCAGAGATTTTTGCAGTTCATTCCAGTCATTGGCAGCAGAGAACTGGAAGGAAAGGCGACCGAAGGAGGAATTGGCTTTGGGGGTGACCAGTGAGATATACCTGCTGGAGCGCGTGCTACGAGTGGTTGCTGCTATGGTGACCAGCGAGCTGAGATAAGGCGGGGCTTTACCTAGCAGAGACTTGTAGATAACCTGTAGCCAGTGGGTTTGGCGACGAGTATGGAGTGAGGGCCAGCCAACGATAGCATATAGGTCGCAGTGGTTGGTAGTATATGGGGCTTTGGTGACAAAACGGATGGCACTGTGATAGACTGCATCCAGTTTGATGAGTAGAGTGTTGGAGGCTATTTTATAGATGACATCGCCGAAGTCGAGGATCGGTAGGATGGTCAGTTTTACGAGGGTATGTTTGGCAGCATGAGTGAAGGATGCTTTGTTGTGAAATAGGAAGCCGATTCTAGATTTAATTTTGGATTGGAGATGCTTAATATGAGTCTGGAAGGAGAGTTTACAGTCTAGCCAGACACCCAGGTATTTGTAGTTATCCACATATTCTAAGTCAGAGCCGTCCAGAGTAGTGATGCTGGATGGGCGGGCAGGTGCGGGCAATGATCATTTGAATAGCATGCATTTAGTTTTATTTGCGTTTAAGAGCAGTTGGAGGCCACGGAAGGAGAGTTGTATGGCATTGAAGCTCGTCTGGAGTTTAGTTAACACAGTGTCCAATGAAGGGCCAGAAGTATACAGAATGGTGTCGTTTGCGTAGATGTGGATCAGAGAATCACCAGCAGCAAGAGCGACATCATTGATTTATACAGAGAAGAGAGTCGGCCCAAGAATTGAACCCTGTGGCACCCCCATAGAGACTGCCAGAGGTCCGGACAACAGGCCCTCCGATTTGACACACTGAACTCTATCAGAGAAGAAGTTGGTGAACCAGGCGAGGTAATCATTTGAGAAACCAAGGCTGTTGAGTCTGCCAATAAGAATGTGGTGATTGACAGAGTCGAAAGCCTTGGCCAGGTCGATGAATACAGCTGAACAGTAATGTCTCTTATCGCTGGCGTTTATAATATCGTTAAGGACTATGAGCGTGGCTGAGGTGCACCCATGACCGGCTCTGAAACCAGATTGCATAACGGAGAAGGTACGGTGTGATTCAAAATGGTCGGTAATCTGTTTGTTAACTTGGCTTTCGAAGACCTTAGAGATGCAGGGTAGGATAGATATAGGTCTGGAGCAGTTTGGGTCTAGAGTGTCTCCCCCTTTGAAGAGGGGGATGACCGCAGCAGCTTTCCAATCTTTGGAAATCTTAGACGATACGAAAGAGAGGTTGAACAGGCTACTAATAGGGGTTGCAACAATTTCAGCAGATAATTTTAGAAAGAGAGGGTCCAGATTGTATAGCCCGGCTGATTTGTAGGGGTGCAGATTTTGCAGCTCTTTCAGAACATCAGCTATCTGGATATGGGTGAAGGAGAAATGGTGGGGGCTTGGGCGGGTTGCTGTGGAATGTGCAGGACAGTTGACCAGGGTAGGGGTAGCCAGGTGGAAAGCATGGCCAGCCATAGAGAAATGGCTGGCCATGTGGATTATAGTGGATTTATTGGTTGTAACAGTGTTTCCTAGCCTCAGAGCAGTGGGTAGCTGGGAGGACGTGCTCTTTTTCTCCATGGACTTTACAGTGTCCCATAACTTTTTTGATTTTGTACTGCAGGATGCAAATTTCTGTTTAAAAAAGCTAGCCTTAGCTTTCCTGACTGCCTGTGTATATTGGTTCCTAACTTCCCTGAAATGTTGCATATCACGGGTGCTATTCGATGCTAATGCAGAACGCCACAGGATGTTTTTGTGCTGGTCAAGCGCAGACTGGTCTGGAGTGAACCAAGGGCTATATCTGTTCCTGGTTCTACATTTTTTGAATGGGGCATGCTTATTTAAGATGGTGAGGAAGGCATTTTTAAAGAACAACCAGGCATCCTCTACTGTCGGGATGAGGTCAATGTCATTCCAGGATACCCCAGCCAGGTCGATTAGAAAGGCTTGCTCGCAGAAGTGTTTTAGGGAGCATTTGACAGTGATGGGGGGTGGTCGTTTGATCGCAGACCCATTACGGATGCAGGCAATGAGGCAGTGATCGCTGAGATCTTGGTTGAAAACAGCATAGGTGTATTTGGAGGGCGAGTTAGTTAGGATGATATCTATGAGGGTGCCCGTGTTTACGGATTTGGGGTTATATCTGGTAGGTTAATTGCTAAGTTGTGTGAGGTTGAGGGCATCAAGCTTAGATTGTAGGATGGCCGGGGTGTTAAGCATGTCCCAGTTTAGGTCACCTAGCAGCACGAGCTCAGAAGATAGATGGGGGCAATCAGATTACATATGGTGTCGAGGGCACAGCTGGGGCGGAGTGTGGTCTATAGCAAGCGGCAACGGTGAGAGACTTGTTTCTGGAAAGGTTCATTTTTAGAAGTAGGAGCTCGAATTGTTTGGGTACAGACCTGGATAGTAACAGACCTGGATAGTAAGACAGAACTCTGCAGGTTATCTTTGCAGTAGATTGCAACACCGCCCCCTTTGGCAGTTCTATCTTGTCGGAAAATGTTATAGTTAGGAATGGAAATTTCAAGGTTTTTGGTGGTCTTCCTAAGCCAGGATTCAGACACGGCTAGGACATCCGGATTGGTGGAGTGTGCTAGGGCAGTGAATAAAACAAACTTAGGGAGGAGGCTTCTAATGTTAACATGCATGAAACCAAGGCTTTTACGGTTGCAGAAGTCACCAAATGAGAGAGCCTGAGGGATGGGAGTGGGGCTAGACACTGCAGGGCCTGGATTAACCTCTACATCACCAGATGAGCAGAGGAGGAGTAGGATAAGGGTACAGCTAAAGGCTAACAGAACTGGACGTCTAGCACGTTCAGAACAGAGAGTAAAAGGAGCAGATTTCTGCGCACGGTAGAATATATTCAAAGCATAATGTACAGACAAAGGTATAGTAGGATGTGAATACAGTGGGGGTAAACCTGTGCATATAGTGATAATGAAAGAGATATTGTCTCTAGAAATAGCATTTAAACCAGGTGATGTCAATGCGTGTGTGGGAGGTGGAACTAAATTGTTAGCCGAGGCGTGTTGAGCAGTGCTAGAGGCTCTACAGTGAAATAAAACAATAGTTACAAACCAAAACAGCAATGGACAGGCATGGTGACGTTAGGGAGAGGCATGCGTAGCCGGGTGATCATAAGAGTCCAGTGTGTGGCTTCAGGCAGCAAACGGCCGGCTAGCATGCTAACAGAAAGGCCTTAGAGGGGCGACGCGATGGAGGAAAGTCTGTTGTGGCCTCCTTGTGCAGTTACATCAGTGGACGGATCAGCAGGGCTCCGTGTGGTAAACCAGGCCAATTGGCAAAATATGTATAGTGGCCAAAGAAATATGTCCGAAGGGCCTCTCCAGCCAGCAGTCCAATGTGCTTTAGATAGCTAGCAGGCCGTGGATTAGCGGCTGTGCATTCAGGGGACGTTAGCTGCTATAATTCTAGGTGGAAAAAAATATATATATAATAATAAAAAAATAAAAATACTGTTATGTCTCTGTGCGAGTGGCAGCCCTAAGTGCGGCTCAGGAACTTTTGATTCATGATGTCATTAAAAAGCACTGCTTCTCCTGCATTAGAGCTAAATACTGTATATTGTCAGGTGCATAAAGTGATGCTATTATTCTGATATTCAGATTTTTTTCGCACTAAAGGTCGCACTAGGTCCAATTGCCACGGTTCACCACTGGGATTAACTGGTTGTTAAAACAACTAAATTGAGAAGATATCATTACGTTGTGTTTTGGTGATTAAATCAATGTTCTCATGGTATTTCACAGTAAAATTATGTTTTGGATTAATAGTTGTGTGGTGAAAGATGTCTCCAAATAACATTAATGCACAATAAAATGTTTTTAATGTAAGACTTGCTGCGTTACAAGTGTTACCAGTTTGGAGCTTTGTATTAAAAGTTTAGAAAATTCCACACATACTTGGAAATGGCACCAAAGCGATTGACAAAAACTGTAGTATAATTAAGCAATAAGGCCCGAGGAGGTGTGGTATATGGACAATATTTTCAATAGCTAAGGGCTGTTCTTAAGCACGACACAACGCGGAGTGCCTGGATACAGCCCTTAGCCATGGTATGTTGGCCATATACCACAAACACTCGAGGTGCCTATTTGCTATTATAAACTGGTTACAAACATAATTAGAGCAGTAAATATAAATGTTTTGTCATACCTGTGTCATACCGGTCTGATATACCACAGCTGTCATCTAATCAGCATTTAGGGCTCAATCCACCCAGTTAATAATGAATAATAGCATACATTGGACTGGATAAATGCTACTTTTTGAAAACAACTGATAACTATCCAGAAAAATGTCACCTTTGTCTTGTCGTATTTGTATCTGCCAAGGCAGAAACTATTCTTCCTGGAGTCCGTCAAAATTAAGGCAGGTATACAATTTTAAAAACATTACAATACATTCATAACATATTTCACAACACACCAAGTGTGTGTCCTCAGGTCCCTACTCCACTACCACATATCTACAACACAAAATCCATGTGTTCGTGTGTGTATAGTAAGTATGTTATCATGTGTGTGAATACATGTGTCTGTGTCTATGTCTGTGTTGCTACACAGTCCCTGCTGTTCCTTAAGGTGTATTTTTATCCGTTTTTTAAATCTGATTCTACTGCTTGCATCAGTTACCTGATGTGGAATAGAGTTCCATGTAGTCATGGCTCTATGTAGTACTGTGTGCATCCCATAGTCTGTTCTGGACTTGGGGACTGTGAAGAGACCTCTGGTGGCATGTCTTGTGGGGTATGCATCGGTGTTGTTAGTGTACACACAGCCAATAAGGACTCCTTGTCATGAACTATTCAAACCCATATTTCCCATACTTTGTTTTCTTCAAAACTCATTGAAGCCAATTTTTTATACGCATACTTGATGACTGATAGGGGGTGCTGTGTTGAAGCCATCGTGACTCTATCTTGGCACTCCACCACCGTTGTAAAAACAATATTTGGGAAGCTATAAAAATCCATTAATAATGTCTACGTCCGTTTTTGCCACCTTTATTCTATTACAGATACCTTAATTAAAACTTCTTGGTGACAGGGGGCAGTATTCAGAAATTCAGATGAATACGTGCCCAAATGAAACTGCCTGCTTCTCGGGCCCAGAAACTAGAATATGCTTATTAGTAGATTTGGATAGAAAACACTCTGAAGTTTCTAAAACTGTTTGAATGATGTATGTGAGTATAACAGAACTCATATGGCAGGCAAAAACCTGAGAGAAAAATCCAACCAAGAAGTGACTTGTAGTTTTTCTATCTAATCCCTATTCAAACTACAGTGTCTGTGGGGTCATTTTACACTTCCTAAGGCTTCCATTGGCTGTCAACAGTCTTTAGAAAATTGTTTCATGCGTCTACTGTTACTGGGCAGAGAATAGGAGCTCAGTCAATCAGTGGACTGCCTGGGACCAGTGAGTTGTTTACTGCGCGGCACGCTGGCACGCCGCTCCTTCTTTTTCCTCTGTAATGAATACGCTATTGTCCGGTTGGAATATTATCGAAGTTTTATGTTAAAAAGACCCTAAGGATTTATTGTAAACATCATTTGACATGTTTCTACGAGCGGTAATGGAACTATTTTACTCTTCGTCTCTGGTTTTGCGCTCTCGCGTTATGCCTTTGGATTAGTGATCTGAACGCGTGAACAAAACGGAGGTATTTGGACATAAATATGGAGTTTTTTGACCAAAAAGAACATTTCTTGTGGAAGTGGGAGTCCTGGGAGTGCATTCCGATGAAGATCAGCAAAGGTAAGGGAAGATTTATAATACTAATTCTGAATTTAGTTGACTCCAGAACATGGCGGGTAACTGTATAGCTTGCTTTGATGGCTGAGCTCTGTACTCAGAATACTGAAAAATGTGCTTTCGCCGTAAAGCTATTTTAAAATCTGACATAGCGGTTGCATTAAGGAGAAGTGTATCTATAATTCTTTCAATAACTGTTGTATATTTTATCAACGTTTATGATGAGTATTTTTGTAAATTGATGTGCTCATTCACCGGAAGTTTTGGTAAATTTTATTTCACCTTTATTTAACCAGGTAGGCAAGTTGAGAACAAGTTCTCATTTACAATTGCGACCTGGCCAAGATAAAGCAAAGCAGTTCGACACACAACAACACAGAGTTACACATAGAGTAAAACAAACATATAGTCAATAATACAGTAGAAAAATATATACAATGTGTCTATATACAATGTGAGCAAATGAGGTGAGATAAGGGAGGTAAAGGCAAAAAAAGGCCATGGTGGCAAAGTAAATACAATATAGCAAATAAAACACTGGAATGGTAGATTTGCAGTGGAAGAAAGAGCAAAGTAGAAATAGAAATAATGGGGTGCGAAGGAGAAAAATAAATAAATACAGTAGGGGAAGAGGTAGTTGTATGGGCTAAATTATAGATGGGCTATGTACAGGTGCAGTGATCTGTGAGCTGCTTTGACAGCTGGTGCTTAAAGCTAGTGAGGGAGATAAGTGTTTCCAACCCCAAAATGGGGTTTATGGATATAAATATGAACTTTATCAAACAAAACATACGTGTATTTTGTAACATTGAGTCCTGGGAGTGTCATCTGATGAAGATCATCAAAGGTTAGGGATTCATTTTAGCTGTATTTCTGGTTTTTGTGACGCCTCTCCTTGCTTGGAAAATGGCTGTGTGGATTTTCTTGTCTCGGCACTGTCCTAACATAATCTAATTTTATGCTTTCGCCGTAAAGCCTTTTTGAAATCGGACACTGTGGTTAGATTAAGGAGAATCTTATCTTTAAAATGGTGTATAATACTTGAATGTTTGAGAAATTTGAATTATGAGATTTTTGTTGTTTTGAATTTGTCGCCCTGCTATTTCACTGGCTGTTGATAGTGTGTCCCGCGGGTAGGACGCTAGCGTCCCAGATGTCCCAGAGAGGTTTTAACACAACTCTTCAATTATATAATGTGAGTTAAACATCAACATAAATATATATTTATATAAATATCCTTACGGTAAAATATACTTCAACGCATGTAATTTTGTCCTTCAAATATTTAATTAAAATACTGTAGAATTCCATTCATTCCTATGGTGGACTGCTGCTTCTGGGGAGTGACAATTTGTATACATCATTGCTTGAGATATGATGAGATGACAACAGAAGGCTGTTTCGACTTTATACACACTTCAAAGGAAATATGTGGCAGTCTATTGTCAGTGAGTAAGAGGAACCAGCATATCTTATTAACTCTGTTAAAATCTGTTTAAGTACAACACACACCACCACTGTGAGTCACTCTTCAGATAAACCAAAATGAGCAGGCAAGGCTGGGTGTATTGTGAACACCAATCAGTTTATTTCTGTTTTGCAGTGGATACAGAATACATACAAGGCACTTGTGTAAAAGATTATGAAATAATATGAATCAAAAGGAAAATAATATAGACTGGTGGAATTTTTTTAAATCTTCACCACATGCCTTATGTCTGAATAACGGCTCAGTGAGGAAGACGAGCGATGCTTATTAAAAAAAAACTTAGTCAATCTAAATTGCATAATAATAAAAAAAATCCATCAAAATATGTGTTTTAGCTAGGGATAAGATTTTTTGCAGGGGCTGCGTCTCAATCCACCACATTTCCTTTTCAGGTATTATATAATTGATATGTATATAGATATATCTAGTGTAATTGTTACATATTGATGGGTTCATGCAGGTCTCATCTGCGAAAGAGACCGTGTTCTCAGCATGACTCCCTGCTTATATAAATGTTAAATAAAATACAAATACAAATAGGCAGAGGCTTGGTCTTTCTCATCTGCGATAGAAGGGGGCAGAACCACAGCGGTGTTTGTCAGACCACAAAAACGACTGAAGCATCCGAACGGTTTGGGCTACAAACTTATATGACCCCACCATTGAAAGCTAAGACTCTCACGAACACGTTTTGCTCTACGACTCCCACAAGCCTCACAAGACTCGTCTGAGGGTAACCCGGTATTAATTGTAGTATGGAAGTACTTTAGTGCTAAAAAAAAGGGGTTCATAGGCGGGCGTGGGATTTCAAAAATTTCCTGAGCTTTCTTATATCTCAGCTATAGAACAGACACTTCAAAAGATACTTCCTTTTGATGTATTATTTGACTATGTGTTTTGCCATGTATGAATATGTAATTCAATGTGTTTCTATGAGCTAATAGCAGTAAGGCCAAATTAAATGTTTCATCAAATAATAATAAAACATAATAATTTGATACCTACAGGTGTCCTAAAATTCTAACTCAAATAGGTAAATGATCCTTGGTATGACCATCTTAATAAAACAATTCCATATGTTAGCTAAGTAGAAAGCTTAGAGATAAGACACCACTTTTATAATTGTAATCATGTTGATGTCATCTCCATGGTTTGTGGTGAGAGAGAAAAATTCCTCCATGGAGGACCAATCTGTTCTTTTGCAGTCGTACACTGCCAGGTTTTTTCCCTGTGTCCACGTTGAAGCTTGGCCGCCTTCTGTGGAGGATATTTTTACAACCATGCAAGGAACAAACAAGTAACAAGATCTCAATTCTGGCTCCCTTGAAGTGTACGGCAATGACTCAAGAATTCCATATTAAACAAATTTAAATGAAAGGACATGTGTGAAATGTGTTGTGAGAAATACATACAAATGGCAGTTTGATAAAGGTGTTAAAACCAAATCATCTTTATTGCTCAATGAAAATCTTCCATTGATACGACCCAGATGATTGAAATATCCATTTATGGCTGTGAGTTCAGATATTAGAAATCCTTTCAAAGCCTGTTATACTTTTCATATGAGTGTTGCACCTTCATGTCAGTGTTCATGTTAGAGCAAAATGTATCATCATAGGCACACTTATTGAGTGAGCAAATTTTCAAGTGTGTACCAAAGATTTATTTTTCAAGCAGACCTCATCAGAATTCATACACTGTTGATTTCATTCATTTTTTTTAAGACTTGTTTTCTACAATCTTTGTTTCTGACACAAGTGGAATTTCTACAAATAACAAACACACAAAGGGTATTGCACCAATACAATTATATTTTTGGTTCCTGCGACAGAACTACAGTATGGCCAGACAAAGCGGGCGTCCTTTTAGACCTGTGTGCGTCTCCCCAAAATAACCCAGCTCAAGTTCTCTGGCCAGACCCATGCATCAATCATCAGTAGCCTCGCATGCACACTCCAGCAGGCTCGCTCCAAAATAGAACAGCACAGCGAACTGTCAAGCTATATGCAACATTGCATGAAAATAAATTATAGCATGACCCAAAAGTATTGATATCACCATTTTAGCAGATGCTCATTATCCAAGACAATTAGTAGTTACGTAACACATATCCTCTATCAATGTTGGTTAAGCAGGAATATGCCTTCGAAATAGAAATACAGCATTTATAAAAGTTTTTTTTTTATGTTTGTGTGAGCGATTACTTTGTAGATCAGACACTCAAACATAAGGATTGTTAGAGGTTTGTTTCATCATGTATTTTTGTGTATATGCGTACAAGGGCAGAACCCTTGTAGACTGTCATCACTGCAGAGAGTGACCACCTGTTGCCCGGCTCCCTTGGGGGGAAATTCCACCAATGTTTTGGGGTCATGGTAGGCATCCATGTACGTAGCAAAAAATGTCACACGTTCGGCCTGTGACTGCTCTCTACGATAGCTTATTTAAAGCGGAGCAAAGGCAGCGAAGGATTATTTCAACTCACTCACTCACTCACTGACTTTCCCTACAACATCAACACAATATCTTGCAAGCACGGTCAAGCAGGAGCCATGATGAGTACCAGCCAGGAGGATAGACCCTTTGTTAGGGCTGTGAGGAAGATCAAATGTGCCGCCATGGTCCACAGTCTTGCCAAGAGCTGGCAGGGCTGGGCCGACGAGAACTTGGTCAAACAAGAGACCATACCCTCCGGGTGGATGCCCACCTCCATCATTGAGGACGAAGAAAGGGAGAAGCAGAACGAGACAAAAATCCTAGTCAAGACACGTGTGGTCGAGGCGGACACCGACAGCGGCAGTCTGATCCGAACGGGTGAGGTGACCAAGAGCCACATGCCAAAGTACAGTGAGTACAGCACTGACCTGGTATGCTCAATCAAGGACAAGATCCAGATGGCACCTGAAATTGCCAACAAGCCCTTCCTGGGCAATGAGTCACCCACCCGGAGACGCCTGGGTGTGAGAGCTCAGGTACATCTGGGTAGTCAGGAGCGGAAGATGGGCTCCCGTAGCAGCAGCCTGGACACAGAGGACAGCGGGTTGGGGGAGGAGGCCGGACTCAGCGACAACAGCGACCAGAGCGACCTGAACCAGCTGAAGAAACAGATCAATAGGCCCAAGGTACAGTACCATTCTTTTATTGGACCTTCATTTTGTGAGGCCATTCATAAAAATAGTAAATACACAAATCAATGCAATACAGTAGACACACTTCAAAGGTAAACCCTCTTTTGTTTCTCAACAATCTTGCATGGGGGATATAATTTAACATCAGAATAAAAATGTTGATTTCATATTGGCAAAGTGAACAAGAAATGTGGTTGGCTGAAGAAAGGTACAACTCTAAAGTAAATTCAATAATTAGTATTGATTTTCTTGCACCATCACTAGTATCAATTCAACAAAACCACTGACTGCGCTTTTCAGATATTGGAATATCATCCAAAGACGTATTAGCAATCATGTAGGTGCACATTAGGATGTGTAAGTTTTGTAGATCATGGTTGGACTTGGGAGAAAATGCATGGGAGGGGAGTTCCCAAATCACAGGGTTTTCCCCCAAATCTACCCTCTTAATACCACAATGTTTGCCCTACCTGTTTTCATGCCTAAACATACTGTTCTATTGCAGCTGCAGCCACTCTGCCTGGTGATGTTCAGTAGACAATAAACAGGAGCAAACATTCAGAGGCTGAGTTGAAATTAAATTATCTTTGCCTTTGTTATTGTGATATTGGGGAATGGACTTTTGTTCATATTGTCTGGCCTTCCAGAAAATACACAGATTTATAGGTATTGTATCTTCAAACTGTAGAATTTTTAGCAACTGAACAAGACCAATGAGCCCTCCGTTCACCCTAGCAAAGAGTTGCATAACTTGGAGGAATATAAGTCCTTAAAAAGGCATGAAAGTGTATTGTAAAACTCCAACACCTATCATGGAATATACAGTAAATAAATAAATATAGTCACACATGCCTTCCCCCTGACCTTCAGGGATAATTACGAGGTCCTGATATCCTTGGTCAGTCGCAAGATTTATAATGGTGTTCGTCACATTACTAATTTGGCTCTGGACGTGTAAGGCTTGGGCCTCAGGTTTCACAATATGCATTCTCCACAGTTTAAATGACTCTGTTGTGGAAGATTCGCCTGCCAGGGACCTCTTTGGAAATGCCAAAGCAAGGATTTCTTACACTGTGTCATATTTTAATGGTGTGGCAAAATGTAGATTTCCGCCTAAATAGACATACCAAAAATGTATATTTTTTTATGAGATGGTCATAAACAATAACTAGTAATGTTGCATAGTTATAGAAAGGTCTGTAACTCACCTTTCTGGAAAAAAAATATTCTAAATTGATGAGATGTACTCAGTTTTGAGGACACAAGCTCAAGTACATTGTACAAACACTATGAAAAGATTTGTAATATTCATGAACAGATGAAGTCGGAAGTTTAACACTCGTTTTTCAACCACTCCACAAATTTCTTGTTAACAAACTATAGTTTTGGCAAGTTGGTTAGGACATCTACTTTGTACATGACACAAGTAATTGTTTACAGACAGATTATTTCACTTATAATTCACAGTATCACAATTCCAGTGGGTCAGAAGTTTACATACACTAAGTTGACTGTGCTTTTAAACAGCTTGGAAAATTCCAGGTTACGATGTCATGGCTTTAGAAGCTTCTTATAGGCTAATTGACATCATTTGAGACAATTGGAGGTGTGGATTTAATTCAAGGTCGACCTTCAAACTCAGTGCCTCTTTGCTTGACATCATGGGAAAATCTAAATAAATCAGCCAAGACCTCAGAGAAATAATTGTAGACCTCCACAAGTTTGGTTCATCCTTGGGAGCAATTTCCAAACACCTGAAGGTACCACGTTCATGTGTACAAGACCACACAGCCGTCATACCGCTCAGAAAGGAGACGCGTTCTGTCTCCTAGAGATGAATGTACTTTTGTGCGAAAAGTGCGAATCAATTCCAGAACAACAGCAAAGGACCTTGTGAAGATGCTGGAGGAAACAGGTACAAAAGTATCTATATCCACAGTAAAACGAGTCCTATATCGACATAACCTGAAAGGCCACTCAGCAAGGAAGAAGCCACTGCTCCAAAACCTCCATAAAAAAGCCAGACTACGGTTGGCAATTGCACATGGGGACAAAGATTGTAATTTTTGGCGAAATGTCCTCTGGTCCGATGAAACAAAAATAGAACTGTTTGGCCAAAATGACCATCTTTATGTTTAGAGGAAAAAGGGGGAGGCTTGCAAGCCGAAGAACACCATCCCAACCATGAAGCACAGGGGTGGCAGCATCATGTTGTGGGGGTGTTTTGCTGGATATATTGAAGCAACATCTCAAGACATCAGTCAGGAAGTTAAAGCTTTGTCACAAATGGGTCTTCCAAATGGACAATGACTCCAAGCATACTTCCAAAGTTGTGGTAAGATGGCTTAAAGACAACAAAGTCAAGATTTTGGAGTGGCCATCACAAAGCCCTGACCTCAAGCCTATAGAAAATTTGTGGGCAGAACTGAAAAGCGTGTGAGCAAGGAGGCCTACAAATCTGACTCAGTTAGACCAGCTCTGTCAGGAGGAATGGGCCAAAATTCACCCAACTTATTGTGGGAAGCTTGTGGAAGGCTACCCAAAACGTTTGACCCAAGTTAAACAATTTAACGACAATGCTACCAAATACTACTTGAGTGTATGTAAACTTCTGACCCACTGGGAATGTGATGAAAGAAATAAAAGCTGATATATCATTCTCTCTACTATTATTCTGACATTTCACATTCTTAAAATAAGTTAAAATAAAGTGGTGATCCTAACTGACCTAAGACAGGGAATTTTTTTACCAGGATTAAATGTCAGGAAATGTGAAAAACTGAGTTTAAATGTATTTTGCTAGGGTGTATGTAAACTTCCGACTTCAACTGTATGTGGGGTAATAGGGCTTTCAATTATTGAAATGCTTTCTAAATATACTATACTATCAATATAAACAACTTATTTTAACATTTTACCTTTCTTATAACTGTTAAATAATAATTACCATATTTGGTGACAATACAAATTTGGCCCCATTTCGTATAACTGATGACAGAGCATTTTCTACCAAGTGTCCTCAAATGTCTGCAGACTTATAAGTTCAGTTTTACGTAGAAAGTGATTTCATCCCTCTGTGACCAGGAGAAGGTGGTCGTGTTTCAATTCTTCAAAATTATTCCGTACTTTTTCATGTTGAGAGCTGGATTCGCTCAACTTTCCCTTTCAACATGCTGTCTAAGTTGCTCAGAGGCAGATGAAATCTTTTTCTGGATAGGCCAGAAAAACGTCACTCCCTATGCAAATGTCAGGTGTGAAACCTGACACCTTACGTCAGCTCAGCTGACACAGTGGTAGCGGAAAGCAGACAGATGGGGCTTTCTGGCACTATAAGGCACTGGACCCTGCGACATTCACATAGCGCTTTGTACACCAAAATGTCAGTCGGAACCCGTTCAGAACCATTCAAAGTCCCCTAAATAGGGCCTTAACATTTAAAAGAGAAGTGGGGCTACTAATCAACATAAATATGAGCCAGTTTCCTGGACTAAAAAGGACTGGAGATTCTCCATTGAGCATTAAATGGAGAACCTCCATTGAGCATGTTTTTTGGTCAATGATTAGGCGTAGCCCTTTCCTGCAGTCATTGACCAAATGCTCCCTCTTTGGCCTCGTGGGTGGAATGTTATTCATATTTTTCATCATTTCATAATTAATCAAGATTATAAATAAAAAACAGACAAATACGGTGTTTCTATTTCAAACAGTTTTTTTATAACCTGCAGTAAAAGGTTAATATGGGTCCTGTGTCATTAATACATTGGAAAACTTGCAGTGTTTGTCGTGAATTTAGAAGTGTTAGTCGTGTAACTTTTCACTGTGTTATTGTAATTTTACTTTCTGTGACAATCCAATGAAGAGATTGCCAATGCAAATAGACCCACTTTATAATCTGAGCTAATCTGACATGCCTTCCTATTCTGCAGATTAGAGTCACCACCATGGGTGACATCAAGAGCAGGTGGCAGCAGTGGTCCCAGCAGCACGTAGAGGGTCAGAAGCTCAACCCCTTCAGTGAGGAGTTTGACTATGAGCATGCCATGGCCCAGCGGTTGCAGAAGGGTGATGAAGGCTACGGACGCCCCAAAGAGGGATCCAAGACGGCCATGCGTGGCGACCGAGCCCAGAAACATGTGTACAAAGAGATGGAGGAGTTGTGCTGGATCGTCAAGGACATGGGCCTCAAGGACAAGAACGGCAAATCCTACATCACTTTCGGCAGGCTGTTTGACCGCTATGTCAAAATCTCGGACAAAGTGGTGGGCATAGTTTTGCGCTGCCGTAAACACAAAATGCTTGACTTTGAGGGAGAGATGCTGTGGAAAGGCCAGGATGACCATGTCATCATTACTCTGAGAGATGTGAAAGAAGACTGAACCTGCAGATGATCTAGACTTTGATCCTACACCTCCCTCCTCACAGTTTACCTAGACCCACAAGTGCCTTTCATATTCTGACCAGCAACAGTTCAGGAGTAGATGTCCTTAGCATTCTAACCATGATAGCCACTGGTCATGAGTTCAACCTCAGTAGGATATTCTAAACACGCTGCAGGCCATTACAAAAAAATTATGTGACAAAATAAAATGAGAAAAAAAAATACATGGGGTTTGTGGACACAATAGTGATGCGCGGGTTGACTCAAAACCCACAGTCCATGCAGCTTTAAAAAGAGAAAACAATACATAAAAAAATCCATAACTGTATAACTATTGTGAAATTTATATCTGTAGGCTACACTGAGTTTTTTCTTAAATTATTTTTTAAGCTATCTGGCATTAGTGTGTAAGCCTAAGCTTTAGGACCTGACTATTCGTGCTCCAAATAGCCTACCCTCCATTCGCCAAATGCTTTTGGTAATGGGCAGAAAGAGTTCGTGTTGATCCACTGATTAAATATGAGAAACATTTGCGAAAATGGAGAGTTGAAAATAAAGAAGTGGTAAAAAAATGGTGAAGTGGTTAAAGAGGATGAAAGCAGTGTTAATGTATGTTACTGATTGTGAGGCGCTATACAAATTTGACAGTCACAAGACGGTGACTTAAAAACGGCCTATGGCACATCATGGGAACTGTAGCCTACTGTTCAGGTGGGTTAAATGGAAACTGAAATCTGGACACTGACTGTAGGTCTATAACCTCTGCTAGCGGTTAGGAGCATTGGGCCAGTAACCGAAATGTCGCAGATTCATATCCCAGAGTAGACTAGGTGAAAAATCTGTCGATGTGCCCTTGAGCAAGGCACTTAATCCTAATTGCTCCAAGGTCGCCGTCAATAATGATATCTGGCTCTGACCCCACGCTCAGGGGGAGTAGGATACGCAAAAAACAAATGTCCAATTCACACGTGTGAAATAGGAAATATGCAAGTGTACATTTTGATTAGGGAACAGAAGTGGAGAAAATTATTTCTTTCTTTCAGCATCTTGAAAGAATGTGAATGTGCAGTTAGTGACCTTCTGTAGAGGTGCTATTTTTATCAGCGTCATAAAAGCTGATGGTATTTCAACCACATAAAATATGGCTCCAAGCAGAACTGAAATCTTATCAGTGCAAATGACCAAATCTTATTTGGTTATTTTCACAGCTTTCTATTTCCTTACGAGCGTGCTATGGCCAAGAACATACTTCCATTTTATTGCATTTTCTAGATTGTAGCCTTCATTCTATCGATGTATTACATTACTCTTGTCACGCCCTGATCTGTTCACCTGTTCTTGTGATTGTCTCCACCTCCTCCAGGTGTCGCTTATTTTTCCTAGTGTATTTATCCCTGTGTTTCCTGTCTCTCTGTGCCAGTTTGTCTTGTATGTTTTCAAGTCAACCAGCGTGTTTTTCCCATGCTCCTGTTCTCCATTATCTTTTTCTAGTCTTCCCGGTTTTGACCCTTGCCTGTTTTTTCTGGACTCCGTACCCGCCTGCCTGACCCTTCTGCCTGCTCTGACATCGAGCCTGTTTGCCACTCTTTACCTCTTGGACTGTTTTTGACCATTTGCCTGTCCACAACCATTCTCTTGCCTACTCCTTTTGGATGAAATAAACAACAAAGACTCTAACCATCTGCCTCCTGTGTCTGCATCTGGGTCTCGCCTTGTGCCCTTATAGTACGAACTGGCCATGACAGACCCAGCAGACCCTGCAGACCCTGCGGGGAGCCACTATTGGGAGACATGAGGAGCTGTTACAGGACCTTCTGGAAGGGCTCCGTTCCTTGACGGAACGCAACGACCAAGGGTTTAAGGAGATTATGGAGCAAATCAGGGAGTTAGCTCAGAGGCTGCCTGCCACCTCTTAGAAACCCCAACCACCCAGTAATTTTTTTCCTAGTAGTGGTGAGCTTGATCAGTCTACCCCGGCTCCCCGAGAACCTTGCTTACCTCCTCCGGAGCAATATTCTGGGGATCCTGGTACCTGCCGGGGTTTTTTTTCTCAGTGCTCTCTTATTTTTGAGTTACAGCCATCTTAGTTTCCTTCAGACCGATCTAACCGATCTATGTTATTACGCTAATGTCGGGAAGGGCGCTCTCCTGGGCTATGGCAGTTTGGGAGCAACAATCCGCCATTTGTTGTCATCTTGAAGATTCCATGGCAGAAGTGAAGAAGGTATTCGATTCTCCGGTATCTGGGAGAGAGGCGGCCAGTAAACTTCTGGAATTACGTCAAAACTCCCATAGTGTGGCAGACTACGTGGTTGATTTTCGCACATTGGCCGCCGAGAGTGCCTGGAATCCGGAGTCTCTTTTCAATACTTTTCTTCACGGATTATCTGAGGTGGTAAAAGATGAGCTAGCTGCCTGGGAACTACCAGTGGACCTTGACTCTCTCATCGCCCTCACCATTAGAATTGATGGACGCCTAAGGGAACGCAGGAGTGAGAGGACGTCTGGTCTCGGGCACACTCGTTCATCCGCAGTGGCTTGCTCACCTCCGAGGGAACCCAGAAGTCCCCGAGGATGTTTTTTCCAAGAGGATCCGAAGCCACCCGAGCTCCGTCGAGAATCATTGACGACGGGTGAATCAGATACACCAGAACCTATGCAACTGGGAAGAGCTAGATTATCGCCTAGGGAACGTTCACATAGGCTAAGCTCCAACAGTTGTTTGTATTGCGGTGCTGCGGGGCATTTCATTGCTACCTGTCCAGTGAGGAGACCTTGATCATTAGTAGGTACAAGTACTCTGGTGAGTCAGACTGGAAACTCCCTAATTCCTATTACCCGTACCCCTTTTGCTGTTATGCTGCTGTGGGGACACCAGTCAAAGTCTTTTCAGGTGCTCTTTGACTGTGGGGCTTATGAGAGTTTTATGGACGCTACCCTGGTATCTAAACTAGGTATTCCCACTTAACCCCTTTCCGTTCCCATGGATGCCAGAGCACTGGACAGCCGTTCCATTGGCAGAGTCACGCACAGCACAGTTCCCATGACTGCGGATTTCTGGTACTCACAATGAGTCAATACAGCTGCTTCTCATTGAGTCTCCTCACGTCCATGTTGTTTTGGGATTTTCTTGGCTCCAGAAGCACAATCCCAATATTGACTGGACCACGGGTTCAATCCTGGTTTGGAGCCCGTTCTGTCACTCACACTGCCTAAAGGTGGCGCAGCCTTCCCCTAAACGTCTGCCTGATGGATTAAGTTCGGCCTCGGATCTCTCTGCCGTTCCCACAGAGTATCATGACCTCCGGGAGGTTTTCAGTAAGGCTAATGCAACCTCCCTTCCTCCACATTGTCATTACAATTATGAGATTGATCTCCTCTCGGGCACCACCATCATTCCTTGTCTGGCCCTGAGACCAAGGCCATGGAGGAGTACATTGATAACTCTCTGAAGGCAGGAAGCGTTCGCCCTTCGGCCTCTCCTGACGGCGCAGGGTTCTTCTTTGTGGGAAAGAAGGACAAGACCCTGCGTCCATGTATTGATTACTGGGGTCTCAATGACATCACTGTCAAGAACCGGTACCCGCTACCATTCCTCTCCTCGGCTTTCGAACATCTCCAGGGGGAAACCATCTTTTCTAAACTGGACCCCTGGAATGCCTACCACCTTGTTCGGATTAGCAAAGGAGACGAGTGGAAGACTAATTTCAATACAGCAAGTGGACACCATGAGTACCTGGTCATGTCGTTTGGACTCACTAATGCTCACTAATGCTCTGGTTAACGATGTGCTCCGCGACATGTTGAATCGGTTTGTTTTTGCATACCTTGATGACATCCTGGTTTTCCCCCGTTCTGCCCAGGAACATGTTCTCCATGTGCGACAAGTTCTTCAGTGCCTTCTGGAGAACCAGTTGTTTGTTAAAAAACGTCTTAGGGATAGGCGTCCCATCAACGGGACAGTTGTAAATCATGCAACGCCTTTTGTCACCATCGCAGATTTTAGAGAAACAACAAATGTCGGTACATATAAGTGTCTTATATCGGCTGAAAGCTTACATTCTTGTTAATATAACTGCACTGTCTAATTTACAGTAGCTATTACTGCGAAAAAATGCTATGCTATTTTTGAGGAGAGCTCCTAACAACAAAACACTTTTTTTCACCGCTATAGGTTTCATAAATTCACCTCTGAAGGTGAAATGTGTATTTAACCTCTCTAGGACCGGCGGGACGAACTCATCCCACCTACGTAACAGCCAGTTGAATCCTGTGGCGCGATTTTCAAATACCTTAGAAATGCTATTACTTCAATTTCTCAAACATATGACTATTTTACAGCATTTTAAAGACAAGACTCTCCTTAATCTAACCACACTGTCCGATTTCAAAAAGGCTTTACAACGAAAGCAAAACATTAGATTATGTCAGCAGAGTACCCAGCCAGAAATAATCAGACACCCATTTTTCAAGCTAGCATATAATGTCACAAAAACCAAAACCACAGCTAAATGCAGCACTAACCTTTGATGATCTTCATCAGATGACACACCTAGGACATTATGTTATACAATACATGCATGTTTTGTTCAATCAAGTTCATATTTATATCAAAAACCAGCTATTTACATTAGCATGTGACGTTCAGAACTAGCATACCCCCCGCAAACTTCCGGCGAATTTACTAACAATTTACTAAATTACTCACGATAAACGTTCACAAAAAGCATAACAATTATTTTAAGAATTATAGATGCAGAACTCCTCTATGCACTCGATATGTCGGATTTTAAAATAGCTTTTCGGTGAAAGCACATTTTGCAATATTCTCAGTAGATAGCCCAGCATCACAGGGCTAGCTATTTAGACAACCACCAAGTTTAGCCTTCACCAAAATCAGATTTACTATTAGAAAAGTTTGATTACCTTTCCTGTTCTTCATCAGAATGCACTCCCAGGACTTCTACTTCAATAACAAATGTTGGTTTGGTCCAAAATAATCTATAGTTATGTTCCAACAGCGGCGTTTTGTTCGTGCGTTCTAGACACTATCCGAATGGTAAATAAGGGTCACGCGCACGACGCATTTCGTGACAAAAGATTTCTAAATATTTCATTACCGTACTTCGAAGCATGTCAATCGCTGTTTAAAATCAATTTTTATGCAATTTTTCTCATAAAAAAGCGATAATATTCCGACCGGGAATCTGCAATTAGGTAAACAGCCGAAAGAAAATATATCACTGGGTCGACTCGGGCACGCGCCTAATTCCTTTGTCCTCTGATCGGCCACTTGGCAAAGGCGATTATATGTTTCAGCCTGGGGCTGCCTCGACGTCGTTCAGCTTTTTCCCGGGCTCTGAGAGCCTATTGGAGCCGTAGGAAGTGTCACGTTACAGCTAAGATCCTGACTCTTCAATAAACAGAGGCAAGAACAACAACACCTTGTCAGACAGGCCACTTCCTGCATGAAATCTTCTCAGGTTTTTGCCTGCCATATGAGTTCTGTTATACTCACAGACACCATTCAAACAGTTTTAGAAACTTTAGGGTGTTTTCTATCCAAAGCCAATAATTATATGCATATTCTAGTTACTGGGCAGGAGTAGTAACCAGATTAAATCGGGTACGTTTTTTATCCGGCCGTGCAAATACTGCCCCCTATCCCCAACAGGTTAAATTCTGAAATCTTGCTCTGATATATCATCTGAAGGGTCCCAGAGATAACATGAAGTGTTGTTTTGTTAGATTAAATCCTTTTTCATATCCTAAAAAGGTCCATATAGCATGCACGATCAATTTTGTATTTCCACTCATTCAATTTGCAAAGAAAGGAGTCTGTGAAAATCTAACCCTAAACGTTGTTTCATCCAGTCAAATCACGTTCGTATTTAGGTTGTTTTTTTCTTTGTATTTTCTTCTACCAGATCTATTGTGTTATATTCTCCCACATTCAATTCACATTTCCACAAACCTCAATGTGTTTCCTTTCAAATGGTACCAACAATATTCATATCCTTGTTTCAGGGCCTGAGCTACAGGCAGTTAGATTTGGGTATGTCATTTTTGTCAAAAATTGAAAAAAAGGGGGCTATCCCTAAGAAGTTTTAAAGAGGAGAAGAGCGAGTTCCATCGCTCCACAATCACTTTTCCGGGATACATTATTTAAAGAAAAATGTACCTTTTATTTAACTAGGCAAATCAGTAAAGAGCAAATCCTTATTTTCAATGACAGCCTAGGAACAGTGGGTTAACTGCCTTGTTCAGGGGCGGAACGCCAGATGTTCACCTTGGGGATTTGATCTTACAAACTCCCGGTTACTAGTCCAATGCTCTAACCACTAGACTACCTGCCGCCCCAAAATCATCTCTGTAGGGAATGTTCAGATGGATCCGGAAAAAGTGAGAGCGTTGTGGATTGGTTCCAACCCACGTACAGGGTGCAGCTACAGCGGATCCTGGGGTTTTCTATTTTTTACAGCCATTCGGGTCTACAGCAACCTGGCTGCTCCCCTCTCTGCACTCACCTCTCCCACAGTACTGTTTACACGATCCCCCTTTCAACAAACAAGGCTTTTGTGGATTTGAAGCAACCATTCACCACTGCCACCATCCTCATCCATCCGGATCCGACCCATCAGTTTGTGGTGGAGAGTGACGCTTCTGACGTGGGAGTAGGGGCCATTCTTTCTCAGCGATCCATCCAGGACCAAAAGCTTCATCCCTGTGCCTTCATGTCCCATCGTCTCAACTCGGCGGAGAGGAACTATGACGTTGGTAACCGGGAACTCCTAGCAGTAAATATGGCGCTGGAGGAGTGGAGGCATTGGCTGGAAGGGGTGGAACATCAATTTTTGGTTTGGACCGACCACAAGAATTTGGAATATCTCCGCACAACCAAGCGCCTTAACTCTTGGCAGGCCCGGTGTGCTCTCTTATTCACTAGGTTTAATTTCACCTTCTCCTACAACCCAGAGTCCAAAAATGTGAAGTCGGACACTCTTTCCCATCTGTACAGTTCCGCTGCCACACCCTTGGAATCAGAGACCATCCTCCCTGCCTCATGTTTGGCGGGTGCAGTTGTCTGGGGTATTGAGGCTCTGGTTCACAAAGCACAATGTTCCCAGCTGGACGCTGGGGAAGGTCCGGCTAACCGGATGTTCGTTCCTGATTCAGTCCGGTCCCAAGTCCTGAAATGGGCTCACTGCTCCAAGCTTACCTGTCATCCTGGTTCTTGTCATACCCTGGCTTTCCATCGACAGCGCTTCTGGTGGACCACCATGGCTCCATCACCGCATGCATGGTGTGTGCTCAAAGCAAAACTCTGCAGTAAGCGCCGTCTGGTCACTTTCAGCCATTTCCTGTTCCTCATCGCCCCTGGTTCCATATTTCCCTGGATTTTGTCACTGGGCTTCCTCCGTCAGATGGCAACACCACCATCCTGATGATGGTTGACAGGTTCTCCAAGGCCGCCCATTTCATCCCTCTTTCTAAATGACCTTCCGCCAAGGAGACGGCCCAGCTCATGGTGCAGCACGTCTTGCGAATCCATGGACTCAAGGTCGACATTGTCTCAGATCGGGGTCCTCAGTTTTCGTCTCGATTCTGGAAGGCATTCTGCACCCTTATCGGGTCGTCGGCCAGCCTGTCCTCCGTGTTTTATCCCCAGTCCAACGGCCAGTCGGAGCGAGCTGATCAAGATATGGACAGGGCACTCCAGTGTCTTGTTGCCAGTAACCCCACCACCTGGAGTCAGCAACTGGTCTGGGTGGAATATGCCAGGAACACTCTCCCCTGCTCGGCTACTGGACTATCCCCCTTCGAATGCTCCATGGGATATAAGCCCCCGCTCTTCCCAGAGCAAGATGCGGAGGTCAACCCACCTTCAGCCCAGATGTCCGTCCGTCACTGTCGGAGTACCTGGAAAAGAGATCTGGCGGCTCTTCTCAAGACAACCTCCAGGTATCGTCGACAAGCAGACTGCCACCGGTCTCTGGCTCCTCACTGTCGGGCAGAGGGTATGGTTATCCACTCGGGATCTACCCCTATGGGTAGAATCCCATAAACTTTCCCCCCTTTTCATTGGTCCTTTCCCCATTTCTAGAGTCATTAATCCCACTGCTGTCCATCTGCTGTTGCACCGTACCCTCCGTGTTCACCCTACTTTACATGTGTCCAGGATTAAGCCCTTGTTGCACAGTCCTCTGACATCCGTTTCTAGGCCCATCCCTCCCCCCGGGTCATCGATGGCCAGCCGGCGTATAAGGTGAGATGCCTCCTGAGGGTTCGACCACGGGGCAGGGGTTTCCAGTACCTGGTTGGCTGGGAGGGTTATGGTCCGGAGGAGAGGTGCTGGGTTCCAGCTAAAGACATCCTGGACCCTGCCCTCATCGCCGATTTTCACCGCCGACACCTTGGTCAGCTAGGTATGCGCCCAGGTAGGACGCCAGGTGGCGTCCCGGGGGGGGTGGGGGGGGGTACTACTGTCATGCCCTGATCTATTTCACCTGTTCTTGTGATTGTCTCCACCTCCTCCAGGTGTCGCTTATTTTCAGTAGTGTATTTATCCTTGTGTTTCCTGTCTCTCTGCGCCAGTTTGTCTTGTATGTTTTCAAGTCAACCAGCGTGTTTTTCCTGTGCTTCTGTTCTCCATTCTCTTTTTCTGATCTTCCCGGTTTTGACCCTTGCCTGTTTTTTTTGGAGTCCGTACCCGCCTCCCTGACCCTTCTGCCTGCCCTGACATCGAGCCTGTCTTCCACTCTTTACCTCTTGGACTCAGAATCAAGTTTTGACCATTTGCCTCTCCACGGCCATTCCCTTACCTACTCCTTTTGGATGAAATAAACAACAAAGATTCTAACCATCTGCCTCCTGTGTCTGCATCTGTGGCTTGCCTTATGCCCTTATAATTCTGGTCAGCAAAGGTTAGTTTGTCTTCTAAGGCAACATATTATAACAGGAGAGATGCTGCATCTATCTAGTCACAGACAAGTTGACTAACAAATAGTAAAAAAATCGTTCTGCCGTCTCTGACTGTAGCCTGCAGCACATTTTCAATATTTCCTGGTTAGAGTCAGGTGCGGTCAGATTTTCACTTCATCACATACAGTTGGGTGGTTGCGGAGGTTTATTAGCAAATGCGGGCGGGTGCAGGAGAACAAACAACTGACACCACTAGAACACACGCTTAAACAAGTCACATCTGAAAAATGTCACGTGGATATTTTGTTTACGTGAGTCAGACATGGTTTTCCGGGGTTTCACATGGATTTTCACATGTACATTTCTTTGTACATGTACATTTGTTGGTACACAAATAATCCTTTGCAAAATGTTAACTATGCAAGCCATTGGCAAATGGATACAACTCTTCATTATGCAAACGATGATAGCCATTGAACATGAGTAGAAAATCAAGGGAAAGTCAAGTCTGAAATTTCAAAGTGGAAATTAAAAACTTCAGAAGCCTTTTTAAACCTTAAATACACTACAAGTTAAAAATGTCCTGCATTGCATGAAAGTGCTCCTACATCTGTATTGGACATGAGTAAAGGACCCATTTTTTAACCTTCATTTAACTAGGCAAGTCAGTTAAGAACAAATTCTTATTTTCAATGACAGCCTAGGAACAATGGGTTAACTGCCTTGTTCAGGGGCAGAATGACAGATTTCTACCTTGTCAGTTCAGGGGTTTGAATTTGCAACCTTTTGGTTACTAGTCCAACACTCTAACCACTAGGCTACACTGCCACCCCAGTTGTGGTGTTCCACTAGCTACCAGTGGTGGTTGCAGTTCCTGAGTTTCGACTACCATTTATGCTAGAAGCTGGTTTTGAATAGAGCCTAACGATGCTCTATTAGATATGGGAGGCAATCTTGAGTATGCTGAACATGATATGCTAAACATTTAAAACATTATAAGATCATGTTACTGGAACGTACAATAAGCTATCAGCAATCAGTGTAGTTTTTTCATTCCATGATTGAAATATGATATACAATAAACAGCTCACATCTTTATATTAACAGGGATAGTTGGTTAACGTGAACATTTATTTCAAAATTAAAGCATGTAAGTCTTCTTACAGAAAGTCAATTTGTACATTTCCAGATTTGTATACAGTGATACAGGTTATTTATTTGTTTGTTCTTGACTGTATTATACACTGCTCAAAAAATAAAGGGAACACTTAAACAACACATCCTAGATCTGAATGAAAGAAATAATCTTATTAACTACTTTTTTCTTCACATAGATGAATGTGCTGACAACAAAATCACACAAAAATAATCAATGGAAATCCAATTTATCAACCCATGGAGGTCTGGATTTAGAGTCACACTACAGGCTGATCCAACTTTGATGTAATGTCCTTAAAACAAGTCAAAATGAGGCTCAGTAGTGTGTGTGGCCTCCACGGGCCTGTATGACCTCCCTACAACGCCTGGGCATGCTCCTGATGAGGTGGCGGATGGTCTCTTGAGGGATCTCCTCCCAGGCCTGGACTAAAGCATCCACCAACTCCTGGACAGTCTGTGGTGCAACGTGGCGTTGGTAGATGGAGCGAGACATGATGTCCCAGATGTGCTCAATTGGATTCAGGTCTGGGGAACGGGCGGGCCAGTCCATAGCATCAATGCCTTCCTCTTGCAGGAACTGCTGACACACTCCAGCCACATGAGGTCTAGCATTGTCTTGCATTAGGAGGAACCCAGGGCCAACCGCACCAGCATATGGTCTCACAAGGGGTCTAAGGATCTCATCTCGGTACCTAATGGCAGTCAGGCAACCTCTGGCGAGCACATGGAGGGCTGTGCGTCCCCCCAAAGAAATGCCACCCCACACCATGACTGACCCACCGCCAAACTGGTCCTGCTGGAGGATGTTGCAGGCAGCAGAACGTTCTCCATGGCTTCTCCAGACTCTGTCACGTCTGTCACGTGCTCAGTGTGAACCTGCTTTCATCTGTGAAGAGCACAGGGCGCCAGTGGCGAATTTGCCAATCTTGGTGTTCTCTGGCAAATGCCAAACGTCTGCACGGTGTTGGGCTGTAAGCACAACCCCCACTTGTGGACGTCGGGCCCTCATACCACCCTCATGGAGTCTGTTTCTGACCGTTTGAGCAGAGACATGCACATTTGTGGCCTGCTGGAGGTCATTTTGCAGGGCTCTGGCAGTGCTCCTCCTGCTCCTCCTTGCACAAAGGCGGAGGTAGCGGTCCTGCTGCTGGGTTGTTGCCCTCCTACGGCCTCCTCCACGTCTCCTGATGTACTGGCCTGTCTCCTGGTAGTGCCTCCATGCTCTGGACACTACGCTGACAGACACAGCAAACCTTCTTGCCACAGCTCGCATTGATGTGCCATCCTGGATGAGCTGCACCACCTGAGCCACTTGTGTGGGTTGTAGACTCCGTCTCATGCTACCACTAGAGTGAAAGCACCGCCAGCATTCAAAAGTGACCAAAACATCAGCCAGGAAGCATAGGAACTGAGAAGTGGTCTGTGGTCTCCACCTGCAGAACCACTCCTTTATTGGGGGTGTCTTGCTTATTGCCTATCATTTCCACATGTTGTCTATTCCATTTGCACAACAGCATGTGACATTTTTTGTCAATCAGTGTTGCTTCCTAAGTGGACAGTTTGATTTCACAGAAGTGTGATTGACTTGGAGTTACATTGTGTTGTTTAAGTGTTCCCTTAATTTTTTTGAGCAGTATATTTCCCCCAAACAGCTTTATTTATAAAGAAAACATTTTTGTGTTACTGGAAATATGTTTTTGGTGGGGAAATGTTGGTTTTCCTCTCTTTGATCATCTTTGACTTGTGGGTGACAGTTCTTTGGTTGTGAGCCAAAAGCCCCTTATCTAAGAATTGTGTGTGTGTGTGTGTGTGTGTGTGGGTAGGTGGGTGGGTGGGTGGGTATTTGGGCGGGTGCATGTCTCTATGTACATACAGTACCAGTCAAAAGTTTGGACACGCCTACTCATTCCAAGGGTTGATCTTTATTTTTACTATTTTCTACATTGTAGAATAATAGTGAAGACATCAAAACTATGAAATAACACATATGGAATCAAGTAGTAACCAAAAAAGTGTTAAACAAATCAAAATATATTTTATATTTGAGATTGTTCAAATAGCCACCCTTTGCCTTGATGGCAGCTTTGCACACTCTTGGTATTCTCTCAACCAGCTTTATGAGGTAGTCACCTGGAATGCATTTCAATTAACAGGTGTGCCTTGTGAAATTAATGTGTTTGAGCCAATCAGTTTTGTTGTGACAAGATAGGGGTGGTATACAGAAGATGGCCCTATTTGGTAAAATACCAAGTCCATATTATGGCAAGAACAGCTCAAATAAGCAAAGACAAATTACAGTCCATCATTACTTTAAGGCATGAAGGTCAGTCAATCCGGAAACCTTCAAGAACTAATATTTCGGCAAGTGCAGTCGCAAAAATCATCAAGCACTATGATGAAACTGGCTCTCATGAGGACTGCCACAAGAACGGAAGACCCAGATTTACCTCTGCTGCAGAGGATAAGTTCATTAGAGTTACCAGCCTTAGAAATTGCAGCCCAAATAAATGCTTCACAGAGTTCAAGCAACAGACACATCTCAACATCAACTGTGCAGAGGAGACTGCATGAATAAGGCCATGGTCAAATTGCTGCAAAGGAAGGGTCTTTGTGAAGGGTCTTTGTGAGATGCAGAGTAGGTGAACGGATTATCTCCTTATGTTTGGTTCCCACCGTGCAGCATGGAGGAGGAGGTGTGATGGTGTGGGGGTGATTTGCTGGTGACACTGTCTGTGATTTATTTAGAATTCCAGGCACACTTAACCAGCATGGCCACCACAGCATTCTGCAGCGATACACCATCCCATCTGGTTTGCGCTTAGTGGGACTGTCATTTGTTTTTCAACAGGACAATGACCCAATACACCTCAATGCTGTGTAAGGGCTATTTGACCAAGAAGAAGAGTGATGGAGTGCTGCATCAGATGACCTGGCCTCCACAATCACCTGATCTCAACCAAATTTAGATGGTTTGGGATGAGTTGGACCGCAGAGTGAAGGAAAAGCAGCCAACAAGTGCTCAGCATATGTGGGAACTCCTTCAAGACTCTTTGAAAAGCATTCCAGGTGAAGCTGGTTGAGAGAATGCCAAGAGTGTGCAAAGCTGTCATAAAGGGTAGCTGCTTTGAAGATATAAAATATGAAATATATTTTGATTTATTAAACACTTTTTTGGTTACTACAGGATTTCATATGTGAGAGGGAGAGCGGGAGAGCCCGGAAGGCTGCCAGACACAAGCAGAAGTCTGTTGTGTTGACATTCACACGAAAAAGGACGAGAGGCCGAATTATACCGTGACCTTCGGAGGTCTATTCAAACAAATCAATTCAAAAACTAAGTTCCCTATGTATGTTCGTCCACTCCAAAGTAATTCCAGCATCCAAACTGCACTGTGCACTCGCGGCATTTGATTTACTGTATGTAACAGCTCAAAAGTGTAATGACATTCAGCAATTGTCTTTGAGTTTACTCTCTTGTAGCCTGAAGTAACTGATGTGTCTTGCTGACAAAAGGATATTTTTTGTTGAAAGAAAAGTTGGGACACCTGAAGAGGGGCTGAGATACAGGACTGTCCTGGGATGACATGTGCAGCCACATGGATTTCGTTTTTTTAAACCATGACACAGAGTAATGTGCACTCTGCAAAGAACAACCAACAACCAGGCTGTGCTCTGTCTATGACCGCCATGGAGTGCCCTATACAGTCTACAAATGCTGTAGGTAACTTTATTCCTCGGCCAAGACTCTGAAAATGCAGAAAATATTACTTTAGACTAGGTTGCATTGTTTACATCATCCGTTCATAAATAATTAACATTGATGTATCGGTATAGATTTTATTGCTTACCATAATCTGTTGATTTCATGTTGTCTGTCAAAGATACACACAGCAATGTTCACAACATGTCGTTACAAATAGGAGTAAACTATTTTATTGACAGTTGGAATAGAATAATAATTCACCAAATTGTGCATTACTCAACAATTAGTTTGAAAGAATTTCAAATAGTCATGTTATAAATGATTGTGAATAAACCAGGGATCCACATGCTTAACAGCATCAGAAAGGATGTGTTCCCCATTTCATCCCACACCTCTGCACAAGAGAATGATATGCTCTGGGTCTAGTTGAAACACACCCATGTATTTTACGAACATAAAACAGTGCTTTCCTCTTTTAAATACCTAAACCCGCATAGCAACAGAGACGCCAACATGGGGCAAATTGAACTGTGAACAAATAAGCATTAGACAAAATTGAATTCAAAATAAGTTGAGACATGGGAGAGAAAAAAAAACTGTTCACATTTTCACACTTTTTTTGCTCCTTGAATTACATTTTAGGATTGTTAAGTCATCTGGTAAGATTCTTGTGTTTTTAAGGCCTCTACTTGCATCACGATTGATGGTAATGAATTTAGATGTGCATGACAGATACGAGTAAAACAAAAGGGATAGGGATTCTGATGATAGTATATTTTTGTGTTTTTGACATTCTCCACCATTTAACCATATTGAAACATCTCATTATAACAAACTCAAAGTCACACGCCACTGCAACAGACTCATGAATTAAACTGTTGGATAGACGACATCATACCTCTATGGCTGAGATATATGAAACAACCACAAGTTACATTTGAAATTGGGTTGCACTTGTAAGTAGTTACATGGTTAATATTTTGAACATTCTTCAAACATTTCCTACAATACCAATGTGTTTCATTCAATCATAACATTTATTTTTTATTATATCACAGTTGGTCAATTTTACAATAAACCATGTTCCATTCCATTTGGAAATCCAAAATGGTACACCGAAGTACTAAAGTAGGTGAATGACAACCATGCAATGTCAATATTATTTTCTTAATTTTTCATATAGCTACTTTAAATTGATTTTGAAAGTAATGGTATAAGGAACAGAAGCCTGGAAGGTATTGTCTTTAATTGATAAAGGTTATTCCTCAAACTAAAACCTTCCATCAGTTTTTGAATGGAAAATGACTTAAGTTTTAAAACGGAGATAGATTATTTAATGCCATGTGTATCTTTCAGTTGACATGGTACTAAATAATATCAGTTATTTTTGAAAACATAGATTTTTCCCCAAAGGTTTGTTTTACATATAAAAAGAAAATATTTTGGCACAAAGAAATAAAAAATACAAAAACATTCCATTTAAGATAAGTAGATTGATTTGATCTGTACATTTGATCAAAATATTTTTTTTCATGTGTGAAATTTACAAAATACAGTACAATGCACTTTTTACAATTGTTTTAAATCCTTAACTAGTTTTTCCAATATTCTTTAATAATATGGCATCTTTCTTTTCATGTCTATTCTATATAATATGTTCAGGCTAGTAAAGGTTCAATCCAAATGTTTTCTTGTTTGATTGTAAGCTTGGTACAATGTGGTAAATTAGTTTTCTGGTCAGACTGTGAGTGAAACTGATTCTCATACTATCACCAACTCTTTTTAATCTTGTCCTCTTGTCCTATTGTGCCACCCTAATGATGTAGCATTTGTCAGTTCAAACACATGCATACACGTGTGTGTGTGTGTGTGTGTGTGTGTGTGTGTGTGTGTGTGTGTGTGTGTGTGTGTGTGTGTGTGTGTGTGTGTGTATAAGTGTATAAGTGTATAAGTGTATAAGTGTATGCATGTGTTTGAACTGACAAATGCATGCATACATACATACATACAGTATATACATACTTTACACAGATGCTAAACTTATTGTCTACACTGGATTGCATATAGATTACTTACAGGTTGTATTAGCTTAATTATAGTTTTAGCCTTATACATCACACTTCGAGGGACAAAACATGGAGGTTTGTCGTGGATTGTTGTGGATGGGTGCTGCTACTTATTGCTTTACAAAATTAAGATATTGGTTGGAAAAATACATGTTTCAAAACAGTAAGTATTGGTATCATATTCCTGTACCAGTGCTACCTGCTCAAGTGAGCTCTAATCTTTACCACTTTGATGCTGTGCCTACAATTTAATGTTCATCTTAATTAAGACTTGAATTTAGTCTTCAAGTTAATTCAGCATTTTCAAAATGTTGTCTCCATATTATTTTACATTTTTTTACATTTCATAAAAATGTTGACTTAGTACATTATACACAACATGTAGGCTCATTCTTGCTAGATCCAGGTGTTCTGTATAGTACTTAAACGGACCAAATACACTTGTTTCATAATAATTAATACAGCTATTCTGTTTTTGACAGTAACACATAAGTCAGAATTGCAATAATCTTCATAAATCTGAACTTAACTGCTACATGTTAAGGACAATACACAATGTTCCAGTGAATTGTTAAAAGCCGTGGGTGTCCATCCTATCCCCTCTGACCAGAACATTGGCCATAATCTTCTGTTTATTTCCCGACCATTCTACATGTTGAACCACTTTTAACTGTTCGTTGGCACTGTGTGTGTTTTGTCGTTTAGCTGCTCAATCAATGTACAATTTAGTTTTAACCAACTTGTGTTGTTTCACTTTCCCTTGTAATATCTCATGCTTACTATTATTATTTTGTGATAAGCTAATACGGTATTCTGTCATGCAGATGCTACCACCTAATGCTACAACCTTACTATGCTACCAAGTTCTGCATCTCTGCCCTTTGAACATGAATCAAATAAATCATAAAACATACTTTGGCTCACTCAAGATTAACATTCATAGAAAAACATCTATAATAAAGTGGCCAAATAAAATACATGTTATTTTCATTACCCTACAGCTCTACAATTTTCTGTAAATTCATTTGATTTAATTATATATCTGTCATATTTCCTCTCAGACCTTTGTTGATGATGAAAAAATATATTTCAAGCTTTCCTCACTGTTTCACTTGTGGAGTTGTGTTAATCACTACCTGCTTTGACAGTGTCATAATGATGATTGTAATTTAAAAAAGGACAGCTCTAACTGAAGCTTCAGTGCCCCTGTCACGAGCTGTAATCAGATGTTTCCGTTCCAAAATTACCCTTTTGAACAATGGCACAAGCCACAAAGTCAAGACACTTACTGGTAAATTGGCACAGTTGAAACTGTTAGAATATTAGCCAAGCTTCAAAGACAATCTTAAATCTATTCAAACAACACTTAAGCTCAATTTAAATTCGAATTCTCATCTTGGCTTATTTCATTGTAGAGAGAATCTGCTTCCCTTGGTGGTAGATGTCTAGAACTTTTGTTGGCTTGTTTCCTTCTGTACCAGCTACATTATAACCATGATATTGCACATTCCCCTCTGTGTTGCAACCTTCAGCTTCAGACCCAATGGCTGCCACCAGAACACAGGAATGAAACCTCCCCAGAGGAGGGTTGCAAACCTCTCTCTAGCTCCCATGACACACATTGACATATTATCTGGAGCCATGTAAAAAAACAGCCCAAGTCAAGAGTAAGAATAAGGAAATCCTATTCTCAAAGTCTTTCTAGACCTTTGGTGCCCCCTTTTTCTGCTGTTTAAAAAAAATAATTTCTGAAAAACAGTGCAAGGCCAGTGTCACTAACCATCTCAGAGCAGTACACTACGGTCAGTATATATCCCTCTGAAGGGGTAGTGCCTTTCTTTTGGGGGGCACACAAAGGGAAGGGTGTGTTCAAAAAGAGCCAGTAAGCAGAGTTCTTAAGAGCGCTCAAAGGATGGGCCCACGGTGCTCTCCAAGGACAGTTGGGAAGAGTGCCGGATCAACGGTGCCATCGTGGGGTCCACCATGGACGAGGTGGGGAAAAGCTTGTACCAGCCAATCACCATGCTCGTCAAATCCAGCTCCTCCAATAAGATGCGGGCGACACCCATGAAGCATTTACGATCCATGCGTCCATAGTTTCCCCAAACAATCACCTGTTGGAGAAATAAAATGGGTATGTCAGTGAGACAAACAGAGATGCTATTTACTGCAGGACAAAATAATCAATGACCATAATTGATTTCCTCTGGGACTCAGTAGACAAATCACCTCTACTAATTTCTCTCAATCTTTGGACGGAAGATTGTTTCCCTGCCTCGGCAACCACTACAAATATCGTTCCTCCTCAACCTCAGGTTTCCAGAGGTCATTTTGCAGAGGGGCTGGGTTCTGTTTAAGCCTTTAATGTTTGTTATGACAGAAAGGAGTAAATGTTCTCCCCGAAAATGTTATTTCAGATGAATTTTCAACATCCCCTTTCCTCTCTAATACCAGAAAACCAGGCAGTTTATCCCTGTGTTCCCATGCCAAGTCTCCTAGAGGCAGAAATGTGTCTGAACAGAATGATAAGGAGGGAGGTGCAAAGATCTAATTATGCAGTGATAGGACACCAAATCATTGCTGGGATTATTCACAAGCTGTCGAGTAAACAGTGACTGTTTTGAAAGGCTATTAACCTCTCTGTTCTGTTCTAACTGCTAGGGCATGACTTTAGTTAGCCATATCCATGCAGAGCCCTTTTGCGGCTTCAATAGAGAAACTAAACTTGGGATATACAGAGCCTGGCTCAAATGGATAAGGCTATCAAAATATGAAAATAGGATAGTCACTATACTTTATTCTTTCTTTGGCAGTCACTAATGCATGTCGGTGGCGTAAACTCAGCATGCCTTCAGTCCTTCCATTGTGCTTGTTCTAATAGCCGAGTGGGCCAGCCTGATCCCATACTAATAGAAACCGATTTTGTATGTGTGTACGGCCATAGGTGTGTGTGTGAGAAGTAAACAGGAAGAAGGTGTGAGAGGGAGCAGGGAGGAAACAATGAGTGGAGAAAAATCTCCTGTGGACTTGTATATTAGGCTTCCTGGAGCAATCGTACAAATCAGCACTTTCCATCATCTGATTGCACCTTTGGGGCAAGGAATTTGTTCCGCTGGTAATGGTAGATGGAGGCTCTACACTTATAGATATACTTTACATGATGTTGTCTTTACATCTTCATAGGCTAGTCTACATAATTATAAAACAACACTAGTTAGCATTAGCCCGGTGTCCTGCATTTGAGGTTTTCGTCAACAGGAGTAAATATTCAGAGATATCTTTGATTGCCGCAGTCACTGCCTTTGTTTTTATCGTAGAGACCGCCAGGGTCATGTTCATTGGGCACCGAGCGGAAGAAAAGAGATGGAAAAGGGGAGGGACTACTTGGACGCTCATAATCATTTTCTGTTGCAAAACATTTTTAAACGTTTTCCATTGCGTGCCCGTATGAACATGAAACTGATGAACATCTACGTATATGGAGTGAATGGTGACTGAAGTCTGTTTTACCTTACCTGAACGACTTTCGCCTGTGGACTCTCCGAGAACACCAGCACTTGGTTATACAGAGGGTCCAGGGATTTCCTAACCGACTTTGTCTTCTTTTTTGCAACACAGATCCCCTTTTCAAGTAGGTACACTTTAATGTAAGCCGCTGGCAACAAGAGAAGACAGGTATTATTGCATTGCGTGTCTCTGGGGAACGCGTAATACCTCAATGCAATCAGATCACACAGATACGCTTTTCATCCCCCATTTCAGATTACAAGATTAAAGATTAGACTTTGACATCTTGAAATCTACCATGAGGAACAAGGTTTGCAGTGTCTCAAAAATTGTTTTGTTTCTTCCCCCCACTGTAGCAACATTTGGTTTGTTTTGAGTTCTGATTGGATATCATCTCCCAGAGAACTAAAGGGATTAGATGATGGTTGCAGCTCCTTGCTCACCTGGAGGTCCTTTGGATCCAGGTTTCTGTGTGAGTCCTCTGGCCTGCACAATCTCCACCTCCAAACCACCATTTCTCTCCAGCAGGCCTATTTCAACATCACCTGGATAATTATAAACATATCTATGACTATAGTCACTCACACTCACAAACTTTACTACTGTTGAAAGTTGGCTGTATAGTTCATACACATTACATAATTTTAATACATTTCCTAACTCATGAAACCACACAAATCTTTTTACTTTAACACGAACAATATATATTTTGCTCATGTGGTGAGGTGTGGCCCCTTCTGTCCATTACTGCACAATATATCTGTCCAGTTAAATAAAGGTTAAATAAATAAATACAATAACATTTAAGGGACCTCTTTTGGCTCCAGAGCTATCTCAAGCACAGCGTTTAGTAACTCTCACCCAATGATGTTGTGGCTAATGTCTGTCGCCCAACAAACTGTGCAGGGCCCATCCCATCTAGGAAGTCACTGAATTGGGCGTCAGAGGCAAGGCACATCCCACTGTAATTTAGACTGGCAAAAAGGAGAAAGAAAAATAAATGGGAGAAACTGTTAGCTTCGCTTCTCTAAACAGCAATCCTAGTTAGGCTTTATTTAATAACGCTTTGTTTTACAGCTCCCTGCCAGGTAGTTATGTAGGAATTACATAGTTAAAACAATAATTACCTAATAACTGTATAGGAATTACATTTTGGTTTCTTTGAGATTCAGTGACACAACTTTTGTTGAATTCTTAGTTAATACCTTGTAAATAAAAGATAAGTATGAGTAACCACCAGTGTTACCCTTTATTTTACAAATTGTTACCATTTATTTTACAGTACTGTTTCAGTAAGAATTTGCTTGGTGTTTATTATTAAAGAAAAATCTTTGTTCAGTTCGAGGTGCGTAATCGCTGTTCTGATATCCAGAATCACTTTTCGGTCATACGAGACGGTAGCATCAACATTGTGTACAAAATCGTTTACAAACAATGCGAAAAAAAACACACAAAATAGCTAAATTGGTTAGGAGCCCGTAAAACGGCAGCCATCCCCTCCAGCGCCATTCTTTGAATCCCTCCAGCGCCATTCTTTAATTCTACGAATTAGAAGACGATGCTAAAGTTTGCAATGGCTGATGTAATAGGATGATATAGAACATGAGAGCATTACAATTTTTACCGCTGGGGCCACCCATGTGAAATGCTATTCACGCACTAGTGTAAATCGGTTTATATACAGTTGAAGTCGGAAGTTTACATACACTTCGTTTGGAGTCATTAAAACTCGTTTTTCAACCACTCCACAAATGAATTTTTGGCAAGTCGGTTAGGACATCTACTTTGTGCATGACACAAGTAATTTTTCCAACAATTGTTTACAGACAGATTATTTCACTTATAATTCACTGTATCACAATTCCAGTGGGTCAGAAGTTTACATACACTAAGTTGACTGTGCCTTTAAACAGCTTGGAAAATTCCAGAAAATTATGTCATGGCTTTAGAAGCTTCTGATAGGCTAATTGACATCATTTGAGTCAATTGGAGGTATGTATTTCAAGGCCTACCTTCAAGGCCTACTCCCGTGCCTCTTTGCTTGACATCATGGGAAAAACAAAATAAATCAGCCAAGACCTCAGAAAAAAAATTGTAGACCTCCACAACTCTGGTTCATCCTTGGGAGCAATTTCCAAACGCCATGTTCATCTGTACAAACAATAGTACGCAAGTATAAACACCATGGGACCACGCAGCAGTCATACCGCTCAGGAAGGAGACGCGTTCTGTCTCCTAGAGATGAACGTACTTTGGTGTGAAAAGTGCAAATCAATCCCAGAACAACAGCAAAGGACCTTGTGAAGATGCTGGAGGAAACAGGTATAAAAGTATCTATTTCCACAGTAAAACAAGACCTATATCGACATAACCTGAAAGGCCGCTCAGCAAGGAAGAAGCCACTGCTCCAAAACCTCCATAAAAAAGCCAGACTACGGTTTGCAACTGCACATGGGGACAAAGATCGTAATTTTTGGAGAAATGTCCTCTGGTCTGATGAAACAAAAATAGAACTGTTTGGCCATAATGACCATTTGCTGCAGGAGGGCCTGGTGCACTTCACAAAATAGATGGCATCATGAGGGAGAAAAATGACGTGGATATATTGATGCAACATCTCAAGACATCAGTCAGGAAGTTAAAGCTTGACTGCAAATGGGTCTTACAAATGGACAATGACCCCAAGCATACTTCCAAAGTTGTGGCAAAATGGCTTAAGGACAACAAAGTCAAGGTATTGGAGTGGCCATCACTAAGCCCTGATCTCAATCCTATAGAAAATTTGTGGGCAGAACTGAAAAGCGTGTGCGAGCAAGGAGGCCTACAGTCCTGACTCAGTTACACCAGCACTGTCAGGAGGAACGGGCCAAAATTCACCCAACTTATTGTGGAAAGGTTGTGGAAGGCTACCCGAAACGTTTGACCCAAGTTAAACATTTTAAAGGCAATGCTACCAAATACTAATTGAGTGTATGTAAACTTCTGACCCCCTGGGAATGTGATGGAAGAAATAAAAGCTGAAATAAATAATTCTCTCTACTATTATTCTGACATTTCACATTCTTAAAATAAAGAGGTGATTCGAACTGACCTAAGACAGGGAATTTTTACTAGGATTAAATGTCAGGAATTGTGAAAAACTGAGTTTAAATGTATTTGGCTAAGGTGTATTTAAACTTCCGACTTCAACTGTAAAATGTCTGCTAAATGGCATATGATAATTAGCTTTGAATAAAATGACTATATTTTTCCTTCTTCACCCCCCCTCACTCAACCACAGTGATTGGAGAGGCACCTGAGCTCTTGTACTCAGCTCATCCCCTTTTCCTTTGTATTTTATTCCGTCAGAGAGAAAATGCTGCCAAAAATCACACATCAAGTAATTCCCTTAATTCTGCCTCCAGGCTGGTGGTTTAGCTGCTCCTCAGTGCTGGCCTGCCGCCAGAGGACCACTCTGTGCTGCTTCCTGCCATAGACAGGCCGCCCAAACTCCAGCCTCATTGTCAGACACCATTAAGCCAATGCTGCCGCTATTATATAAGAGCACTGAGTTCCACAGCACCAATACAGTGGCAGTTCTCTATCGAATGTTTAATTGACATGAACCCACAGGGGTTTGCCTTGAATATTGGAGGGGATAAGGCTGATGTTCTGTTGAAGGGAGGTGTATGAGGAGGGCATTTGTTATCGCTTTACTAGGGGTGGCCATTGCTATGTTTAGATGTTGTCATTGAATAACTCAGCCCATTACAGGATATGGCAACTAACATACTGTAATAAAGTGTAATGCAGTGTGTGTTGTTATGGCTCCCAGGTCAGTGTTACAGACTGCTGACATTGTGACTGCAGATACAATATTGTTCTAGGTTCACAGGTGCATTTGATTTTACTGTGGTATTTACATTTCACTATATGTACACCTTTGCGGCTTTGAAATGTATTAAAAACATGTAGCATCCCAAACATTGGTTCCCAGTTTGTTTTTGTTGAAGTACCAGAAATGTGATGAATTGTTACCACTTAATGAGTCGGACGCAAAGGATATAATGTTGCCCCCAGACAAGGCCCAAATCCTCGTCATTCACACAAAGAAAATAAGGAAATACAGGGGGAGGAGATCAGGGTGCCTTGTGAGAATTCGTCGGCGAGTGGGTAACCGCCTCTACCATCCGTTCTATTATCCAACGTGCAATCACTGGAGAATAAACTGGATGAGCTCCATTCGAGACTATCCTACTGTCATGACGTGACAATCATTCATCCTGATGACTGTTATTTATTTTATCAACTAACTATGTTTAATTGATGCTCGATTCAATTAAACATAAACACACATACATGCATGGTATAGGTTATCGATTACTAACGTAATACAATGAAAACAGGTCCCTTGTGGACTAACAAAAGCATGACCGTTTGCTTACAAAAAGGGAAACGAGGGGTAGGTAAGGAGAGGGAGAGACAAAGTGAGTCAACTTATTGTACATACACTACCGTTCAAAAGTTTGGGGTCACTTAGAAACGTCCTTGTTTTTGAAAGAAAATAACATTTTTTTGTCCATTCAAATAACATCAAATTGATCAAAAATACAGTGTAGACATTGTTAATGTTGTAAATGACTATTGTATCTGGAAACGGCAGATTTGTAATGGAATATCTACATAGGCGTACAGAGGCCCACTATCAGCAACCATCACTCGTAGCGTTGCAAAGAAAAAGCTATATCTCAGACAGGCCAATAAAAATAAAAGATTGAGATGGGCAAAAGAACACAGACACTGGACAGAGGAACTCTGCCTAGAAGGCCAGCATCCTGGAGTCGCCTCTTCACTGTTGACGTTGACACTGGTGTTTTGAGATATTGCTTGCCTGAGGTAGAGTACCTCATGATAAGCTGTAGACCACACTATCTACCAAGAGAGTTTTCATCAGTGGTGTAAAGTACCTTAAGTTTTTTGGTGTATCTGCACATTAATTTACAATTTATATTTTTGGCAACTTTTACTTTACTTTCACTACATTCCTAAAGACAATAATGCACTTTTTACTCCATACATTTTCCCTGACACCCAAAAGTACTCGTTACATTTTGACAGGAAAATGGTCCAATTCACACACTTATAAAGAGAACATCCTTGGTCGTCCCTACTGCCTCTGATCTGGCAGACGCACTATACACAAATGTTTGTTTGTAAATTATGTCTGAGTGTTGGAGTGTGCCCCTGGCTAACCATCAATAAAAAAAAGCAAGAAAATTGTGCCGTCTGGTTTGCTTAATATAAGGAACTTTTACTTTAGATACTTAAGTACATTTTAGTAATTCCATTTACTTTTGATAATTAAGTATATTTAAAATCATATACTTTTAGACTTTTACTCAAGTAATATTTTACTGGGTGACTTTGAGTCATTTTCTATTTAGGTATTTTTACTTTTACTAAAGTATGACAATTGAATAATTTTTCCACCACTGCTTTTCATCTATATTTTTTGTAGCCGTCTATTTACCACTAAGAAGGTAACCTGTTTAAATAACTACTGCCCTGTAGCACTCACGTCGGTAGCCATGAAGTGCTTTGAAAGGCTGGGCTTGCCTCACATCAACACCATCATCCCAGAAACCCTAGACCCACTACAATTCACATACCGCGCCCACAGATCCACAGATGATGCAATCTCAATCGCATTCCTCACTGCCCTTTCCCAGATGCTGGACTTCCTGATGGGCCACCCCCAGGTGGTAAGGGTAGGCAACAACACATCTGCCACGCTTATCCTCGACACGGGGGCCCCTCAGGGTGCGGGCTTAGTCCCCTCCTGTACTCCCTGTTCACCCACGACTGCATGGCCAAGCACAACTCCAAAGCCATCATTAAGTTTGCAGACGACACAACGGTGGTAGGCCTGATCACCGACAACAACGAGACAGCCTCATTGTCAGAGACCTGGCAGTGTGGTGCCAGGGTAACAACCTCCGATGAGACAGCCTCGGAGGTCAGAGACCTGGCAGTGTGGTGCCAGGATAACAACCTCCCTTAATTAACAGGACCAAGACAAAGATGATGATCGTGGACTACAGGAAAAGGAAGACCAAACACGCCCCCATTCACATCAACGGTGCTGTAGTGGAGCGGGCCGAGAGTTTCAAGTTCCTTGGTGTCCACATCACCAACAAACTATCATGGTCCAAACACATCAAGAAAGTCGTGAAGAGGGCACAACAAAACCATCACAAATTTTTACAGATGCACAATTGAAAGCATCCTGTTGGGCAAATACATCAAATACATCAAGCATGGTCTCCATGTGTTTGATGGTATTCCATTTCCTCCGTTCCAGCCATTATTATGAGCCGTCCTCCCCTCAGTAGCCGGCTATATAGTGGCTATACGACTGAGCTGCTCATTAGCGGGTAATTCAGGACTCACTTTCTATAATTAGGCAACGCTGTAGTTACTTATTGTTAGATGATAGGGACATTTTGACGGTATATGTGTGCAATTAATTCAGTACAAACAGTTAAAGTCACAATCTGTCATTTCAACTGCCTGACCCTGCCACAATGTTTAGTAAGTAGAGGGATGGGGGTGTGGAAATGTAACCACTCTCAAATGAATTGCTATGGGTCACTGAGTATAAATCATAACCTGATAGTACAAAGATGTACTATGCCTTCAGAAAGTATCCACAAAATGTTCCACATTTTGTTGTGTTACAAATTGGGATTAAAATTGATTACATTTTGTAACTTTGTTTTTTACAATCTATACAAAATACTCTGTAATGTCAAAGTGGAAGAAAATAAACTATTAATGAAAAATAAAACACTATATCTTCATTAGATAAGTTTTCAAACCCCTGAGTCATTACATATTAGAATCACCTTTGGCAGCAAATAGAGCTGTGAGTCTTTTTGGGTAAGTGTCTAAGAGCTTTGCACACCTGGATTGTACAATATTTGCCCAATATTGTTTTTTAAACTCTTTAAGCTCTGTCAAGTTGGTTGTTGATCATTGCCCAGACAGCCATTTTCAAGTCTTGCCATAGATGGTCAAGCCGCTTTAAGTCAAAACTGTAACTAGGCCACTCAGGAACATTCAATGTCGTCTTGGTAAGCAACTCCAGTCTATATTTGGCCTTGAGTATTAGGTTAAAGTCCTGCTGAAGGTGAATTTGTCTCCCAGTGTTTGTTGGAAAGCAGACTGAAACAGGTTGTCCTCTAGGATTTTGCCTGTGCTTAACTCTATTCTGTTTATTTTTATGGTAAAAAAAAAATCCCTAGACCTTGCCGATGATGAGCATATCCATAGCATGATGCAACCACCACTATGCTTGAAAATATGAAAAGTAATACTCATTCATGTGTTGGATTTGACCCAAACATAATGCTTTGTACTCAGTACAAAAAGTCAATTTCTTTGCCACATTTTTTGCAGGATTACTTTAGTGCCTTGTTGCAAACATATGCATGTTTTGGAATATTTTTTATTTTGTAGTCTTCCTTCTTTCACTCTGTCTTTGTGGAGTAACTACAATATTCTTGATCCATCCTCAGTTTTCTCCTATCACAGCCATTAAACTCTGTAAAACTGTTTTAAAATCACCATTCGGTCTCATGGTGAAATCCCTGAGCAGTTTCCTTCCTCTCCGGCAACTGAGTTAGGAATGACGCCTGTATCTTTGTAGTGACTGAGTGTAATGAAACACCTTCCAAAGCGCAATTAATAACTCCACCATGCTCAAAGGGATATTCAGTGTCTGTTTTTTACCCATCTACCAATAGATGCCCTTCTTTGCGAAGCATTGGAATACCTCCTTGGTCTGTGTGATTCTTTTCAAAAATCTAAATTTCACTTTGACATTGTGGGTTATTGTGTGTAGATCAGTGGCACAAAATCTCAATTTAATACATTTTAATTTCAGGCTGTAACAACAAAATGTGGAGAAAAAAATGAAGGTGTGTGAATACTTTCGGAAGGCACTTTCTGAATATTCAAATGAAAACAAAAACAAAAACACTAGAATAAGCAAACCCCCCCCACCCCTGTACCGACCTTGCTCATTGAGCTGAACATAGGTGCTGAAGACGCATAATGAATTTCCTCCCTGTGTTAAAGTTATGACCTCGATTCCTCGTTTTTTTCCCCTTCTCTCTGGTTCTTCGCTGATCTATTTTTAAAGCACTTCAGGGACAGTCCAAACCAGCTGCCACACATTTGGACAGGCAGTCTTGGGAGATTTCTCACCCTATATCATCTATCTTCTGCCATCACTCTCGACTCAGGTTCAGTGTTTCTTTATCAAATAGCGCTTGAAGAAACACGGCCATTCTGGGTAATGAGCAGGATAACAAAATACAGACTGACCCAATAACTATTTTGCTCTCTGTTGCTATTATGCATTACATCCTGTTCCACTGAAATTAAAGTTTTACTCTTGATAAATGAAAATGATTACCCCTATGTCCCTAATGTACCGTATATTCTAATAGGCAATGTATGAACACAAAATATATTACAATTTGACTAACAGGTCTATTTTCATGCATTAATAATGATCCTGTGCCCATTACCTTATTAAAATACACATGCTCAATCAGCATGCTTCATTACTTTGCCAGCTGATATATTCAGCGGTACACTACATGACCAAAATTATTTGGACACCTGCTCATCAAACATCTCATTGCAAATTCATGGGCATTAAAATGGAGTTGATCCCCCTTTACTGCTGTAACAGCCTCCACTCTTCTGGGATGGCTTTCCACCAGATGTTGGAACATTGCTGCTGGGACTTGCTTCCATTCAGTCGCAAGAGCATTAGTGAGGTTAGGCACTGATGTTGGGCGATTAGGCCTGGCTCACCGTCTGCGTTCCAATTCATTCCAAAGGTGTTCGATGGAGTTGAGGTCAGGGCTCTGTGCACACCAGTCAAGTTCTTCCACACCGGTCTCGACAAACCATTTCTGTATGGACCTTGCTTTGTGCACAGGGGCAATGTCATCCTGAAACAGGAAAGGGCCTTCCCCAAACTGTTGCCACAAAGTTGGAAGTATAGAATCGTCTAGAATGTCATTGATGCTGTAGCGTTAAGATTTCTCTTCACTGGATCTAAGGAGCCTGAACCATGAAAAACAGCCCCAGACCATTATTTCTCCTCCACCAAACTTTACAGTTGGGACTATTCATTCGTTCTGTGAGCTTGTGTGGCCTACCACTTCGCGGCTGAGACGTTGTTTCTCCTAGACGTTTCCACTTCACAATAACAGCACTTACAGTTGCCCGGGGCAGCTCTAGCAGGGCAGAGATGTAATGAACTGACTTGTTGGAAAGGTGGTATCCTATGACGGTGCTACGTTTAAAGTCAATGAGCTCTTCAGTAAGGCCATTCTACTGCCAATGGTTGTCTATGGAGATTGACTGGCTGTGTGCTCGATTTTATACACCTGTCATCAACAGGTGTGGCTGAAATTAACGAATCCACTCATTTGAAGGGGTGTCCACATACTCAATCACATTTTAGACTTCCATGTTTGTTTGTTGTGACAAAAATGAAGTCAACATATTTCAGCGACACTGAAACAAATACTATGGTCAAATCCTGCGATTTCTATCTAATGTTGTACGTCAGGCATGGGTATGTTTTGGGATTATGTACATATTTTTGAGAAAATGAGAGCCAATCTCACGCAACCTATGGTATATAAAATAGCTTTTGAAATTAGATTGGGTGAGTTGACTGAGAATACATTCTCATTTGCAACAACGACCTGGGGAAAGTTACAAAACATAGGCCTAGTTACATACAAGATCTAAGCAAGCAAAAAAAACACAACACAATACAAAATAAATAAAAACTTAAGATCAATCATAGAAATATAAAAAACAAACACATTATTCCTTAAAAAGGTCCTCACATAGCTGTCTGACTGCATCAGAGGCACCAATTCATGAAATTTAAACCATTCCACAAGCAACGTGCAAAATAGATAAAGACAGACTTACCCAACTCTGCAGAGATCAAAGGGACCTCTAGAGTAATCCGTTCATGAGATCTTGTCTGATAGCTTGTATCTCTATAGGTTACCAGAGAAATCAGGTAGGGTGGTAGTTTACACAAGAGGGCTTTATAGACAAAAAGAGCGCAATGCATAGATCTGCGAGACTTCGAATAGGGCCAGCCTACTTTCTCATAGAGTACATTGTGTGCTGAACCTACCGCCCATAATGAAGCATTATGCACTATTATATCCTGTTAGGGCTAGGGGGCAGTATTTACACCGCCGGATAAAAAAACGTACCCGATTTAATCTGGTTACCACTCCTACCCAGTAACTAGAATATGCATATACTTATTACATATGGATAGAAAACACCCTAAAGTTTCTAAAACTGTTTGAATGGTGTCTGTGAGTATAACAGAACTCATTTGGCAGGCAAAAAACTGAGAAGGTTTCATGCAGGAAGTGGCCTGTCTGACAAGGTGTCGTTCTTCTTGTCTCTGTTTATTGAAGAGTGAGGATCTTAGCTGTCCCGTGACACTTCCTACGGCTGCCATAGGGTCTCAGAAGGCGGTAAAAAGCTGAATCGTGGCTTTGCAGGCTCTGGCTGAAAAAAAGTAGCGCGTTTGGGTAGTGGCTGGTTACAGTACTGTGAGACTCAGGCTCGTGCCCGCGTCGACCGAAAGCTTTGTTTACTTTCCTCTGTTTAGCTAAATGGACATTCCCGGTCGGAATATTATCGCTTTTTTACGAGAAAAATGGCATAAAAATGGATTTTAAACAGCGGTTGACATGCTTCGAAGTACGGTAATGGAATATTTAGATTTTTTTGTCACGAATTGCGCCATGCACGCGACCCTGATTTACCATTTCAGAGTGTCTGGGACGCACGAACAAAACGCCGCTATTCGGATATAACGATGGATTATTTTGGACCAAACCAACATTTGTTATTGAAGTAGCAGTCCTGGGAGTGCATTCTGACGAAGACAACAAAAGGTAATCAAACTTTTATAATAGTAAATCTGATTATGGTGAGTGCTAAACTTGCCGGGTGTCTAAATAGCTAGCCCGTGATGCCTGGGCTATGTACTTAGAATATTGCAAAATGTGCTTTCACCAAAAAGCTATTTTAAAATCGGACATATCGAGTGCATAGAGGAGTTCTGTATCTATAATTCTTAAAATAATTGTTATGCTTTTTGTGAACGTTTATTGTGAGTAATTTAGTAAATTGTTAGTAAATTCCCCGGAAGTTTGCGGGGGGTATGCTAGTTCTGAACGTCACATGCTAATGTAAAAAAGCTGGTTTTTGATATAAATATGAACTTGATTGAACAAAACATGCATGTATTGTATAACATAATGTCCTAGGGTTGTCGTCTGATGAGGATCATCAAAGGTTAGTGCTGCATTTAGCTGTCTTCTGGGTTTTTGTGACATTATATGCTAGCTTGAAAAATGGGTGTCTGATTATTTCTGGCTTGGTACTCTGCTGACATAATCTAATGTTTTGCTTTCGTTGTAAAGCCTTTTTGAAATCGGACAGTGTGGTTAGATTAACGAGAGTCTTGTCTTTAAATAGCTGTAAAATAGTCATATGTTTGAGAAATTGAAGTAATAGCATTTCAAAGGTTTTGAAAATCGCGCCACAGGATTCAACTGGCTGTTACGTAGGTGGGACGAATTCGTCCCGCCTAGCCCAGAGAGGATATACAGCGTCCAGTGGCTTCAATACAGTGGCAGCTGCATTTATATAAATGATATTGCCATAGTCTAAAATCGGAATGAATATCGACTGAATGATTTGTTTTCTGCTATTTACCGTAAGGTACAACCTATTCCTGTAAAAGAAGCCAATTTTTATACTTAACTTTTTAACAACTCATCAACATGTATTTTGAATGAAAGCCTATTGTCAATCGGGATGCCCAGATATTTATACTTCGTTTAACCTGCATTAAGCACTAACTTCAGTTCAACAAAGGCCCTCTGCAGGGCAATGAAGACAGACTGAAAGGTTCGAAAGAGCCTGGTCAGCCGTGGGGGCAATTGCATACACAAAAGTGTCGTCTGCATACAGGTGAAGGTTGAACGTTTTTACAGATGAACCAATATTGTTAATATAAATTGTGAAAAGAACCGACCAAGAATTTAACCTTGTGGGACACCCTCTGTTATGTCCACAAAACACGATTTAGACACTTAGGGAACATGATGCTACAAGAGTCAATTTCCCATACAGTACCAGTCAAAAGTTTGGACACACCTACTCATTCAAGGGTTTTACTTTGTTTTTACTATTTTCTACATTGTAGAATAACAGTGAAGGCATCAAACTATGAAATAACACATATGGAATCATGTAGTAACCAAAAAAGTGTTAAACAAATCAAAATATATTTTAGATTCTTCAAAGTTTTGCATTGACAGTTTTGCACACTCTTGGCATTCTCTCAACCAGCTTCACCTGGAATGCTTTTCCAACAGTTTTGAACGAGTTCCCTCTTATGCTGAGCACTTGTTGGCTGCTTTTCCTTCAATCTGCTCGTCCAACTCATCCCAAACCATCTCAATTGGGTTGAGGTTGAGTGATTGTGGAGGCCAGGTCATCTGATGCAGCACTCCATCACTATCCTTCTTGGTCAAATAAACCTTACACAGCCTGGAGGTGTGTTGGGTCATTGTCCTGTTGTAAAACAAATGATAGTCCCACTAAGCTCAAACCAGATAGAACGGCGTATCGCTGCAGAATGCTGTGCCTTGAATTCTAAATAAATCACAGACCGTGTCACCAGCAAAGCACCCCCTCACCATCACACCTCCATGCTTCATGGTGGGAAACACACGTGCAGAGATCATCCGTTCACCTACTCTGCGTCTCACAAAGACACAGCGGTTGGAACCAGAAATCTATAATTTGGACAGATATCCACTGGTCTAATGTCCATTGCTAGTGTTTCTTGGCCCAAGCAAGTCTCTTCTTCTTATTGGTGTCCTTTAGTAGTGGTTTCTTTGCAGCAATTCGACCGTGAAGGCCTGATTCTCGCAGTCTCCTCTAAACAGTTGATGTTGAGATGTGTCTGTTACTTGAACTCTGTGAAGCATTTATTTGGGCTGCAATCTGAAGCGCAGTTAACTCTAATGAACTTGTCATCTGCAGCAGAGGTAACTCTGGGTCTTCCTTTCCTGTGGTGGTCCTCATGAGAGCCAGTTTCATCATAGCGCTTGATGGTTTTTGCGACTGCACTTGAAATGTTCCACATTGACTGACCTTCATGTCTTAAAGTAATGATGGACTGTCATTTCTATTTGCTTATTTGAGCTGTTCTTGCCATAGTATGGACTTAGTCTTTTACCAAATAGGGCTATTTTCTGTATACCACCCCGTGTGTTATATATGAAAATGTGATCGTATTATAAATTGTATTTTGATGTTTAAGGACTCTTGGGAGATTAGTCCAAATGAGGACTAAAAGAGATCCTAATAAAATAAAATAAAATCAACCCCTACCTTTTCACAACAAAACAGATTGGCTCAAACGTAAAACACAAATTAACTTTTAACAAGGCACACCTGTTAATTGAAATCCATTCCAGGTGACTACCTCATGAAGCTGATTGAGATAATGCCAAGAGTGTGCACTTCTGGGACTATTCCATTGGTTTCATTATACATGCAACCTAAATTAAGCACAGCTCAAGTATTTAAATGTTATCATTCTGCAATGTAGAAAATAGTAAAAAGAGAGAAAAACCCTTGAATGTGTTTGTTTGTCCAAACCTTTGACTTGTACTGTATATAGCCACCCCTACACCTTTTTTCAGTCTATCACACCTGAAAATGTTGCAATCTGTTATTTCAATGTCCTTATCCATACTCAAACAATTAACCAGGTCTCTGTGAGAACCAGAATGTCAGGGTTAGTGTCATGCATGCAGACATCTATATGGTCCATCTTTGACATCAAGCTTCACACGTTTCTGTGGAACCATCCAAGCCCTCAACGTGCTTTGAAAACAGCAGGGGTATCCATATACTGTAGGTATTTTTAAATAATAGCATTGGGTAAGCTGACCACAGCAGGCCTCTCGTTTTGGCTAACAGCAACAGAGTTAAACTTTATGGGTACAAGATTACTACTGACAATACCCCTGGCAACATGGAAATCTATAGCAGTACGATGATAATGCTGTGAAATAGTTGGAATTGGAAGAATTACCTGAACCGGGGTTCGGCTGTTGTTGAGTAAATGTGTGATAAGAGCCTCTTCGATATTTTCTGAGAGAACTTTTGCCCCTCTCATATATAGATGCAAGCCCTTGTGAAGCTGGGGGCTCTCCCAGGAGTGGTCCAAATTGTCAATGAAATCCAAATCCATGGTGGAACAGTAGGATTTAACCCTTGTGTAGTCTTAACATTCTGTATACTCCCTTTGTCCTAAGGGTAAAAAATTACATGCCTTCACTAAACCCCTAAAATAAAGCAGCTTAATTGAATTTTAAACCCCAAATCTATTTTGCATGAAGAAACAACCTGTCATTCATCACAAACTTTGTGAATATCTGGGTTTTCTCTCTTCACAATGTAGAAAGACTGTATTTATTCAGTGGACACCACTCGTTTTTATTAAAACACACCTGTCATAACTGTTTTCTTTACTAAAGTAGAGGTTATTATTATTATTATTGCTAAAGGTGCTGCATAGGTGTAAACATTAATTTTGTAGCAAGAGAGCACTTGTATAGCCTAATAAAGTAGAAGAAATGTGCAGAAAGTAGTTTTGAATGCATTTTATTGAAGGGAAACAATAACAGTCTTGAACTTTTTTGGCAACATAGTGATATTCTTATATACTGTACAATGAGGAATTCAACTACAAAAAACTAGTCTTCTCCCATTTTTGAACCATTGCCCCCACCAACAAGGTGTTTAACCTGTTTGGGCTAGGGGGCAGTATTGAGAATTTTGGAAAAAATATGTGCCCATTTTTAACTGCCTCCTACACCAACTCAGAAGCTAGAATATGCATATTATTGTTCGGGTTTGGATAGAACACACCCTAAAGTTTCTAAAACTGTTTGAATGGTGTCTGTGAGTATAACAGAACTCCTATGGCAGGCAAAAACCTGACAAGGTTTCATGCAGGAAGTGGCCTGTCTGACAAGGAGTCGTGCGTCTTGCATCTGTTTATTGAAGAGTAAGGATCTTAGCTGTAACGTGACAATTCCCAGGGCTCCAATAGGCTCTCAGAACCCGGGAAAAACCTGAACGATGACGAGGCAGCCTCTGGCTGAAACAGATTATCGCCTTATCCAAGTGGCCGATCAGAGGACCATTGAATGAGGCGCGTGCACGATTCGCCCCCGTGGAGAAATTTCATTCGGCTGTTTAGCTTATTGCAGATTCCCGGTCGGAATATTATCGCTTTTCTACGAGATAAATGGCATAAAAATTGGTTTTAAACAGCGGTTGACATGCTTCGAAGTACGGTAATGGAATATTTAGAAATTTTTTGTCACGCCATGCGCCATGCGCACGACCGTTATTTACCATTCGTATAGTGTCTAGAACGCACGAACAAAACAGAGGATATTTGGATATAACGATGGATTATTTGGGACCAAACCTACATTTGTTATTGAAGTAGAAGTCCTGGGAGTGCATTCTGACGAAGAACAGGAAAGGTAAGAACATTTTTCTTATAGGAAATAGGATTTTGGTGAAGGCTAATCTTGCCGGGTGTCTAAATAGCTAGCCGTGATGGCTGGGCTATGTACTTAGAATATTGCAAAATGTGCTTCATCCGAAAAGCTATTTTAAAATCGGACATATCGAGTGCATAGAGGAGTAATGTATCTATAATTCTTAAAATAATTGTTATGCTTTTTGTGAACGTTTATCGTGAGTAATTTAGCAAACTGTTAGTAAATTCCCCGGAAGTTTGCGGGGGGTATGCTTTTTCTGAACGTCACATGCTAATGTAAAAAGCTGGTTTTTGATATAAATATGAACTTGATTGAACAGACATGCATGTATTGTATAACATAATGTCCTAGGTGTGTCATCTGATGAAGATCATAAAAGGTTAGTGCTGCATTTATCTGTGGTTTGGGTTTTTGTGACATTATATGCTAGCTTGAAAAATGGGTGTCTGATTATTTCTGGCTGGGCACTCTCCTGACATAATCTAATGTTTTGCTTTCGTTGTAAAGCCTTTTTGAAATCGGACAGTGTGGTTAGATTAAGGAGAGTCTTGTCTTTAAATAGCTGTAAAATAGTAATATGTTTGAGAAATTGAAGTAATAGTATTTCAAACGATTCAAAAATCGCGCCACTGAATTCAGGTGGCTGTTACGTAGGTGGGACGAATTCATCCCGCCTTGCCCATAGAGGTTAAACAACAACAATAAATAAGAATAAAATATGATAATAGATACAAAACAAAAACTTGATGAACATAAATCAATCAACTCTAATTATCACATGAAGGACAATATGCACGTGTGTGTGCATGGACTTTGCAGATGTATTTCTCACATGTGCAGCACATGGTATTTGTTTTACAGTCCTTCTTTGGGGAGCAGAATTGGCATCTCCTCCTCTTGCCTGCCCCAGCTGCAGCCTCAGGTGGATCAGGACAAGATTCAGCCCACTGAACAGCTTTCACAAGCGCTGCAGAGGCTGCTGTGCAGGGGAGGCACTCCCTTCTTTGAATGTGTGGGGTTACAGTTGCATTTCCCAGCTGCTCCAGGAACACCCTCCTCTTGTTCCACTAATCAGGCATCCAAGTGGGATTGATCTTGTTCCATATCACGAAGGCATTGTATGAGGACACATCAATGATTTTATGAAAGATGACCAGGGGCCAGCGGGCAGTCATCCTCCTGCTGCTGTAAGTTCCAATCACCTTGTCCAGGTTGTCCACGCCTCCTTTCTTGTGGTTGTAGTCCAGGATGATGGCTGGCTTCCTGTCCTCGCGATCACTGATCTCAGCCATTTCGTGCAATGCGCTCAGGAGAACCACATTCTTATTCCTCTTTGGGTAGTAAGAAACTAGAGTGGTGGTGGGGGTGAAGGCAAACTTCTCTCCCCCTTGTTGCAAGGAGTGCAGGGGGGAGCTCAGGCTTGTTCTTTCTAACTGTGCCAACCATGGTGATCTTCCTCTTCAGGAGCATGGTGGCTGAGTTCATAAGAGGTGAAGAAATTGGCATATGTGACATTGTGCCCCCTCAGTCCATCTGTCACATCCGCTGGTTCTTCTTTGGGCCTCCACTGGTCGGCTTCCCTGTGTAGACTTGCATCTTCCAAGCGTAGCTGGATTGTGCGTCACAGGCCACCCATATCTTGATGCCATAGTTTGCTGGCTTGCTGGGCATATACTGCTGGAATGGACAGCGAACTGTTAACAAAAGAGATTGCTATCAGTAATTAGTATCAGTGTCACAGAAAACAAATCACATAAATCAATGATATTACAGCAATACATAGTAAAATGAACAGTGAAAATCACTTACATTACAGATATGAAAATAAAAATGTACCCCTGAATGGAACCAGTTGCTCATCCTCTGTTACTTCAAGCCCAGGGTTGTAAAGGCATGGCAGATGCTCTACCCACTTCTCCCAGGCCTCTCTTATGGCCGCCAGTTTGTCTCTCACACGTCTTGCAGATCTTGACTCACGGTTACAGATTGTAGCATTCTTAGAAAGCATGAAAGACTTTCAGTGGCACCGTGACATGGAAAATCACCCTTCTACTCTCTGCATGCCAGGGACTACATGTAGCCTCACCTCGGGACCTATACACACCCGCTAAGATTAGCAACCCTATGTAGGCACGCAGGCCAATCTCATACCGGGGTGTTAACCCCGGTGTCCTGGCTAAATTCCCAATCTGGCCCTCATACCATCACGGCCACCTAATCATCCCCAGCTTACAATTGGCTCATTCATCCCCCTCCTATCCCCTGAAACTATTCCCCAGGTCGTTGCTGTAAATGAGAATGTGTTCTCAGTCAACTTACCTGGTAAAATAACGATAAAATAAATAAAATAAAATAAATACATCCTTTTCCAGTTGTCTCCATATTTACAAAAACACTCCAAATTTGTAATCTCCAGGATTATTTTTTTTTATGGCTGGTGTGATGAACATGTAGAATGTTGAAGCGTTGTCCTGGGCATGGGCAACTGCCTGTCTTGTGGGCCCTGGGGTCATCCTTATGACATTTTGTGCTGCCATCCTGTCCTGGTTGTCATATGGTGACAAGGACCATGTTATTTTGCTGTTATTTGACAAAAATGTATCTCTTTCAGCTTGGGGGATTTCTTCTTCACCTGAAGATGATGCATCGTGCTCTGGGTTGTATTCTTCCCCATCTTCTTCTTCAGATACCTTCTCCTCTTCTAAATCATTGTTCTCTTGTTCCTCTTGGACATCTGAAAAACTCAGATCTACGACCTGTTGGGCACTGAAAAGTGCACTCCTGGCTTCAGCAAAGAGAGAACTGGAGGGACTGTCATCTGCAGCACCTTTACAGACTCTGACTGCATTACCAATTAGTAAACAATGCGTTCAAGAAATGTTTATTTTGTCAGAAATTTTGTTGATTTTGTCTGTGAACTTGAGTCATATGTGGGCTTGTGGAGGGGAGATGTTCACTCAGCAGCACTCAATCTCAATTTCTCATTTTGCACGTTTTGTGTTTGCGCGCGTGTGTTTGCGCGCGTATGTGTGTGTTTTTTGTTGTGTATAAATTATTTTATAACTGCCGGGTCAAAAATGACCCTAAGACAATCTTTGTACCCTGGTGGTGTACAGCTTTCATGGAAATATGAAAATAGTGATGTTTCACTTTTTCTAATGTTGGGGCTCCTGGGAAAAGTCATCAAATTTCAAGTTGAAAAAATATAATTTAGGGGGGTTTCTCTGCTGTTAAACATAGTGGCGGGTCACCCTTAAGACAACACAAGGGTTAAGCCAGCAGTGTAGACCGAGGAGACAACTAAAGCCATCAACTATGCAGCCTATTTTTGGTCCATGCCCAAGAAATGATATGATCTACATTGTAGATGATCTACATTGTTCTTTAATCTCTGTTTGACCTCATCCCACCCTAACACCATCTTTGCCCTCTATTCTCATTGCTTATAGGAAGCTGGGAGACTGGGGAAAGAAATATCAACAGAGTAGCAATTGATAGTTCATAGTTTGAGTATCTGTAGATCATCTATTGGGGACTATGCAAATAAAGTGTAACCAAATATCTTTCCAGCATCAACATAAGGTGCTGACTTGGATAAACCTAAATCGATAAGAATGGAACTTATGCACTATAGAGGTTTCTCCAAAAAAGTTACTATTAATTTGGATGTATAAGAGCCTCAGCCTATACAATCAAAATTGCAAACCATGCTTTCAGGTGAGATGGAAAAAACAATGATTGAACAATGATTGAATAGTGTGAGTGTTTGTTCACGTTCTGCATGAGTCCTCATCTGAACCGGAGCAGAGGAGGATAGTCTTGTTTGGATTGTATAATGCACTAAGAAATTGCACCCATTTCTTTGCCTTTCAAGCATGAACTTTCAGAGAGAAAACCAAATCAAGGTAATAGCCCATTTTTCCCCCGCCGGTCGGTCCCAAGTCTTTCGACGGCTTGTTTATGTAAAGATGTTATGTATTCTGTTCATGAGATCCAATAAAATATGGTGAACCTTCCTCTGTGCCAAAAAAGTAATCTCCGACTGTTCAATTCCCTGTAATCCAGCTTCAATGAGGTTGATTTCCCTCCCGGATGCTGTTTCCCCTGTCGGAGTGGCCACAGATGTTACGTAACACTACAGTGTGCATGCAGTGGTCATCCCTGGTCCTTTGATGATGGCTCACTTTGCAGAGTACAGAGCTGGCTCACGTTTAGTAGTGCCTGGTAGGCGGCTGTCAGCAAGGGAAACTTCCATAGAGGAAAGAAATACTGTATTTTCCTCTTACTCGTAATAAAATTAAAGCAAAAAAGGGCACCGATAATGCCACCCTTTTTTCACTTCTTCGATGTAATGTGTGTAAGCATTGTTTTTTTAATAACACCACAGGACTAGGACGCTGTTACACCAGCTATCGTCGGTGCTAGTCTGAGCCAGCCAATCCACATGTTCTGTGTGGTATACATCAAAATCACACTGCACCTATCCACATTACATTCCCTATGCTTTTAAAAAAGAACAGCAACATTGGATACACAAAGGCTTAGCAGAGGCAGTTTGCATTCTGACTCTGGATTAGTACTTGTAAGCGCAAATAACTTGTATTGAAATCACCCAGTTGGTTCACAACAATTCTTCAGGAATATTTATATTATAATGCCATAAGACACAACATTTCGGCCGGATCTCCTTCAACGATTTTTTATTTTAGGCATGAAAGAAGAAAATCATCCAGTGACATTACACTTTATGTTCTGCTTTGTTTGTATTTTTGTTTATTTTCAAATTGTTTTTGGGATGTTTGGAAATCGGAGCAACCATGATGTCACAATGTAGGCCTGAAATCCAGAACCTGTTTTGTGCTGACATTCCACTCCTCTTACCCTGTGTCATTGCCAAACAGTCTGGCCTTTCTGCAATCTCAACGTTCAATATGCAGCTGGATTTTGTGCACGATCCCTGATTGTTTTTTAAACGTAACATAAATAATTCCATGACAATCACTGCACCAAATACCCTAGTTTCAGTCTCCTAACTAGTCTTTCACCTCTGAAGACTAGATACTTCTATGCCAACTTTGGTGTTTTATCTCTGAACACTCAAAAGCTTGTTTCTCCACCGACTGTTGGTGGGGAACCATGGGGCATTAACAACGCTCGGTGGAGACTAGAGATCCTGACCGCCAATGTGTCTAGGCTGAGACATGCCATGTACTGTAGATATCACCACACTCACACCTGACCATTGTTAAGGCCCCCATCTCCCTTTATGGTCACAGCCCCCCACCTCTTCCTTTATTGTCACCCCCCCCCCCCCCACCCCATACACTAATTCTGTCATCAATTCAAGGAAAAGTCACGTGTTTACTATTTAAACATTTAAACATGCTTTTTTTGTCAAAAACTAAGAACAAGTGTTCAAAAGTCAAATGATAAAATACAACATCTCTAATTCCGGAACTCCAATTTGAGCAGCAGCAGCTGAAAAATGAGCTCCTACAAATATTGAAATTTACATGGTTTTTAGAGTGAAGTACATCGGAAAAAAGCAAAAGAAAACTGCAAGACTGAATAGGAGAAAAAACAAGCAACAAACAAAGAAGATAGGCTTTTGAAAAATAACTATTTTTCATAAAATTGTAGTTATCTTAGCTAGCTGAATTGTTTACCAGTTGCTAAGCAGTTGCTAGGGACTCTTTTGGAAGAAGCTAGCTAGCTAACGAAGAACAACAAAGAATATCTAGTTAACAGAAGAAAAGAAAGAGAAAATCAGGACAGAAGAAAAAGGATATCAAAGTGAAACAGTTCTCTAAAGACACAAGAGACAATAATACAAGAAACAACACTTCTGTAGCTTGTCACCTATGTGTCTGTCTATCCCTGTTCTCTCCTCTCTGCACAGGCCATACAAACGCTTCACACCGCGTGGCCGCTGCCACTCTAACCTGGTGGTCCCAGCGCGCACGACCCACGTGGAGTTCCAGGTCTCCGGCAGCCTCTGGAACTGCCGGTCTGCAGCCAACAAGGCTGAGTTCATCTCAGCCTATGCTACCCTCCAGTCCCTAGACTTCCTGGCACTGATGGAAACATGGATTACCACAGATAACACTGCTACTCCTACTGCTCTCTCTTCGTCTGCCCACGTGTTCTCGCATACCCCTAGAGCATCGAGCCAACGGGGTGGTGGCACTGGAATCCTCATCTCTCCCAAGTGGACATTCTCTCTTTCTCCCCTGACCCATCTGTCTATCTCCTCATTTGAATTCCATGCTGTCACAGTTACCAGCCCTTTCAAGCTTAACATCCTTATCATTTATCGCCCTCCAGGTTCCCTTGGAGAGTTCATCAATGAGCTTGACGCCTTGATAAGTTCCTTTCCTGAGGATGGCTCACCTCTCACAGTTCTGGGTGACTTTAACCTCCCCACGTCTACCTTTGACTCATTCCTCTCTGCCTCCTTCTTTCCACTCCTCTCCTCTTTTGACCTCACCCTCTCACCTTCCCACCCTACTCACAAGGCAGGCAATACGCTTGACCTCATTTTTACTAGATGCTGTTCTTCCACTAATCTCATTGCAACTCCCCTCCAAATCTCCAACCACTACCTTGTATCCTTTTCCCTCTCGCTCTCATCCAACACTTCTCACTCTGCCCCTACTCGGATGGTATTGCGCCGTCCCAACCTTCGCTCTCTCTCTCCCGCTACTCTCTCCTCTTCCATCCTATCATCTCTTCCCTCTGCTCAAACCTTCTCCAACCTATCTCCTGATTCTGCCTCCTCAACCCTCCTCTCCTCCCTTTCTGCATCCTTTGATTTTCTCTGTCCCCTATCCTCCAGGCCGGCTCGGTCCTCCCCTCCTGCTCCGTGGCTCGACGACTCACGACGAGCTCACAGAACAGGGCTCCGGGCAGCCGAGCGGAAATGGAGGAAAACTCGCCTCCCTGCGGACCTGGCATCCTTTCACTCCCTCCTCTCTACATTCTCCTCTTCTGTCTCTGCTGCTAAAGCCACTTTCTACCACTCTAAATTCCAAGCATCTGCCTCTAACCCTAGGAAGCTCTTTGCTACCTTCTCCTCCCTCCTGAATCCTCCTCCCCCTCCCCCCCCCCCCCCTCCTCCCTCTCTGCGGATGACTTCGTCAACCATTTTGAAAAGAAGGTTGACGATATCCGATCCTCGTTTGCTAAGTCAAACGACATCGCTGGTCCTGCTCACACTGCCCTACCCTGTGCTTTGACCTCTTTCTCCCCTCTCTCTCCAGATGAAATCTCGCGTCTTGTGACGGCGGCCGCCCAACAACCTGCCCACTTGACCCTATCCCCTCCTCTCTTCTCCAGACCATTTCCGGAGACCTTCTCCCCTTCCTCACCTCGCTCATCAACTCATCCTTGACCGCTGGCTACGTCCCTTCCGTCTTCAAGAGAGCGAGAGTTGCACCCCTTCTGAAAAAACCTACACTCGATCCCTCCGATGTCAACAACTACAGACCAGTATCCCTTCTTTCTTTTCTCTCCAAAACTCTTGAACGTGCCGTCCTTGGCCAGCTCTCCTGCTATCTCTCTCAGAATGACCTTCTTGATCCTAATCAGTCAGGTTTCAAGACTGGGCATTCAACTGAGACTGCTCTTCTCTGTGTCACGGAGGCTCTCCGCACTGCTAAAGCTAACTCTCTCTCCTCTGCTCTCATCCTTCTAGACCTTTCTGCTGCCTTTGATACTGTGAACCATCAGATCCTCTTCTCCACCCTCTCCGAGTTGGGCATCTCCGGCGCGGCCCACGCTTGGATTGCGTCCTACCTGACAGGTCGCTCCTACCAGGTGGCGTGGCGAGAATCTGTCTCCGCACCATGCGCTCTCACCACTGGTGTCCCCCAGGGCTCTGTTCTAGGCCCTCTCCTATTCTCGCTATACACCAAGTCACTTGGCTCTGTCATATCCTCACATGGTCTCTCCTATCATTGCTATGCAGACGACACACAATTAATCTTCTCCTTTCCCCCTTCTGATAACCAGGCGGCGAATCGCATCTCTGCATGTCTGTCAGACATATCAGTGTGGATGACGGATCACCAGCTCAAGCTGAACCTCGGCAAGACGGAGCTGCTCTTCCTCCCGGGGAAGGACTGCCCGTTCCATGATCTCGCCATCACGGTTGACAACTCCCTTGTCCCCTCCTCCCAGAGTGCTAAGAACCTTGGCGTGATCCTGGACAACACCCTGTCGTTCTCCACTAACATCAAGGCGGTGACCCGATCCTGTAGGTTCATGCTCTACAACATTCGCAGAGTACGACCCTGCCTCACACAGGAAGCGGCGCAGGTCCTAATCCAGGCACTTGTCATCTCCCGTCTGGATTACTGCAACTCGCTGTTGGCTGGGCTCCCTGCCTGTGCCATTAAACCCCTACAACTCATCCAGAACGCCGCAGCCCGTCTGGTGTTCAACCTTCCCAAGTTCTCTCACGTCACCCCGCTCCTCCGCTCTCTCCACTGGCTTCCAGTTGAAGCTCGCATCCGCTACAAGACCATGGTGATTTCCTACGGAGCTGTGAAGGGAACGGCACCTCCATACCTTCAGGCTCTGATCAGGCCCTACACCCAAACAAGGGCACTGCGTTCATCCACCTCTGGCCTGCTGGCCCCCCTACCTCTGAGGAAGCACAGTTCCCGCTCAGCCCAGTCAAAACTGTTCGCTGCTCTGGCACCCCAATGGTGGAACATGCTCCCTCACGACGCCAGGACAGCGGAGTCAATCACCACCTTCCGGAGACACCTGAAACCCCACCTCTTTAAGGAATACCTAGGATAGGATAAAGTAATCCTTCTAACCCCCCCCCCTTAAAAGATTTAGATGCACTATTGTAAAGTGGTTGTTCCACTGGATATCATAAGGTGAATGCACCAATTTGTAAGTCGCTCTGGTTAAGAGCGTCTGCTAAATGACTTAAATGTAATGTAAATGTAATTAAATAAACAATTTAAAAAAATAAGTGTACAAGGAAAGCCAAGAAAAAAATACTCCCAAACCCCCTTCAAAAAAAAGAAGTAATGAAATAACAAAACTGTCAGCTCATAATGGTGCAATACACATTTATAATAAAAATGCACGATATTAAGACATTTCTCAAAAAAACAATAAGGAATAAAGAATAGTAAAAAGGGTAATGTTCTGTGTGTGTGTGTGGTGTATATATATTTAAAAATAATTATATAATTATATATAATTATATATATATATATATATATATATATATATAAATTGTTTGGATACACCTATTCATTCAAGGGTTTTATCTTTATTTTTACTATTTTCTAATTGTGAAGATACCAAACTATGAAATAACACATATGGAATCATGTAGTGACCAAAGAAGTGTTTCCAAATTGGCCTATAGTTTCCAAATTGGCCTACAATTTAATTAGGAGCTATGTTTTTCATTTTTGGATGTTGGATGGTTGGGAATATTAAAATTGTAATGTGAGTTCCACAACCTACAAGACAGGTCGGTTGAGGGATGAGCGGTGACGCTCATGAGGAGTGACGCCACCTGTCGGAAGACAATGCTATTCTCCTCGTTCATTAATGATATAATGTTTATACTGGAAGATTGCTTAAAGGCCAGGCTGTTTGGCATGACAACGAGTGGCAAAGGGTGAAATGATAGCAGAAACAAATTGGTACCCAGGCTAGGCCTTTCTCGGCCAATTTGGAAACTGTAGAATGATTTCTCAAAGTCATATCTGCTTCTATTACATTATGCGCTGTAATTTAAATGCATCATAATGGATGCATCATAATACTTTTGGTAAAAACCTCAATGACCAAACTATCGCAGGTGTTGGAGGTATAATGTGTCCACTCCCAAATCAACAACTGCATTTCATGGCCGATAGCTGCTCTGTTTTACCCTCTAATCCTTACTAATATAGCAAGGTTCAAAATATAGACATCAAATGTGAGCTAGTAGATTAGTCAGCCCACACTGGGGAGAGGGAAGTTTGACACATTGCATTTCCAAGAGAAAGCAAGTGCCATGATTCCACAGGAAGTTTTTTCAATGCTCCGGAGTTGAGCGTATCAGCGGCATATCCAGACACCAAAAAGCTGAACAGATAAACATATTTTTGAGGAGGGGGGAATTGCATTGAATCAAATGATTAATTGCCAATGATTTACCGCCCGTAAGGGTGTTTGCCACTAGTAACAATATACCTTACTATACTATACTTCACCTGACTTAGCAGATGGTTTTATCTAGAGGGACGTACAGTACAGTAAATGCATACACTTTTAGTATGTTTATGTGATTTGCGCTGGAATGGACCCACAAGCTTGGCTTTGTTAGCACCACACGCATACCAACTGATCCACACAGAACCACTGTGATTCAGTGGGCGCCCCAAGTGCTAATGGTGCTAGTTATGTTGCTGTACTCACTTGCCCTCTGAGCCGTAGCTGTTCATGCTGTCTTCAATGGACTCGTGGCTGGCCTGGCGTACAGTGCGGCTGGGCATCTCTACAGCCAGTCCCGTCTCAGTGCTCCTTTGGATCCCCTTTAGCCTTCTACCCTCAGCATCTACAATTCACACAGGGAATAGACATGTTTGGTAAACAGAGGTAACATTTTACTGGCTAACTCTAGAGGTCCCGTTGATCTCTAGAGAATTAAGTAAATCTGCATTCAGTTTTTTGGCACCCCGTAAATGGAATGATCTGCAGAGCTCTCTGCACCTTGATACTCTGGTGCATCTAGGGCAGTTCAAGCTATTAATGAAGGACCTCAGTGTTAAGGATTGCGTTTGTTTCTTAAAGGTCAACTGCCCCTTAGAATCAATCTCTCTGGTTTTAAACAGCCAATGTGGCATTGACATGAGTCAGAAACATTCATTATAGTGTAAAAATGTACTACGAAGTGTAAATAGAATCATTTTGTTCATAAAGTCAGTCTCGTCTAAAACAGAATTTGGTAACTGTCTTACCTGAGGGTTTGGTTTGGATTGCAATTATGTCATCAATTTCAGCTCCCTTTTGCCTATTAATATGTGGTGGCACCATGTTTTCTGGGAAAAGACTGGGAGATTTCGATTTGCATGGCCGCAGAGCTCTCCTTAGGAGGACCAATGGAATGGTTGAAATGGAGCAAACCCCGCCCACCTGGCTTGATTTGCAATGCACATATTGATCGGGGAAATAGCTACTCTAGTGAAAATGAGCTTCCGTAAAGTACAACAATCAGATGGCCAGGATATGGATCACTTCCAACGCTAGATACAAGTTCTGCGGCCTGTCAACCGTCAAACTTGAGACTATACGTGGTGTTGTTGGTGATGGACAGTTGGTTACGCATGTCTTGTGGGGTATGCATGGGTGTCTGGGCTGTGTGCTAGTAGTTCAAACAGACAGCTTGGTGGATTCAGCATGTCAACACGTCTTACAAAATGTAATGATGAAGTCAATCTCTCCTCCACTTTGAGCCATGAGAGATTGACATGCATATTACTAATGTTAGCTCTCCATGTACATTTAAGGGCCAGCCATGCTGCCCTGTTCTGAGCCAATTGTCATTTTCCACGGTGACTCTTTGTGGCACCTGACCACACGACTGAACAGTAGTCCAGGTGTGACAAAACTAGGGCCTGTAGGACCTGCCTTGCTGATAGTGTTGTTAAGAAGGTAAAGCAGAGCTTTATTATGGACAGACTTCTCCCCATCTTAGCAGCTGTTGTATCAACATGTTTTGACCATGACAGTTTACAATCCAGAGTTACTCCAAGCAGTTTAGTCACCTCAACTTCCGCATTATTTATTAAAATATTTAGTGTTGAGTCATCTGCATACATAGACACACTGGCTTTCCTCAAAGTTAGTGGCGTGTCATTAGTAAAGATTGAAATTAGTTAAAACCTGGATTATGTTGGAGAGGCTTCTATAAAGAACAACCTCTCTTTATCCACAATATAGCAGGGGGTGTAAAGCCATAACACATATGTTTTTCCAGCAGCAGACTATGAACGATAATGTCAAAACCCACACTGAAGTCGAACAAAACAGCTCCCACTATATTTTTATCATACATTTCTGTGCTGTGCTTGTTGAATGTCTTTCCCTATAAGCGTGCTGAAAGTCTGTTGTCTGTTGTCTATTTTTTGTTGAATCCTGGAATTTAAACAATAGCTATTGATGACTTCCCAAATGCTATATAGGCCTAAATAGCAATATTGATGATATATGATTGATAAAGTATGGTTACATTTCATTTGCTCTGTTAAATCTAACCTTTGGAATGACTTCGATAGCAACGGTAAATCTATTAAATGGAGATCTCTCAACAATCAATCTCAGGATTGCACATTGGTAATAGTCAGTTAGAAATATGAAAGCTAAGCAGTGCTGGGCTTGGTTAAAACCCTGAATGGGAGACCAAGGGGATAGCTGTAGACAGATCAACTCTCCCGTAGAAGGTGCAGCCCAGCCTATTGTTTCTTGCTTATAGTGGATATTATGTTGAAGATCTGTTGTTTCAAAGGTACAAATTCAACATATTTTATATAAGGTTTGTCTATGTTTAAAATTGGTTACCATGATTACCTAATAGTGTGGTGGAAATTCCACCCTCAAAACAACAGTTAATGACTATTTTAAAATCCAATGTTTTTTTCACGTAGATTCCACATCACAATGTGTTGACAAATGACATTAAAACAACATAGATTTAACCAGTTTGTGCCTGTGTGGCAAGGGTCGATGGGTTGTGCCATTGGGTCATTTGAGGTTCATTATGTGCATCTGTCTGTTTCACATATGATCTTGTTTATTATGTAAGGATTTAGCCTGCATCAAAGTGTCAATGTTACATTCAAACCTCCACCCATACCCAAAACAAAACTATATTATACTAGGCTATATCAATAATAGGATCATGTTTGCTCCACATACTAGGTCATGAATGACATCCTTGATTTAGCCTCCAACTGCAAACACACTAGCAACATTTAAAAACAGGGCTTTGATTTTTCAAAAGGCAGTATTCCTTAACTCAGAGGGAGAATTTTTCCAAATGGAGTTGTTGATGTACAGCAGTGCAAAACTTTAATTTGGAAATCTACAGAATGCCAGAACTGTTGTACAACAAGTGCCAACCACACAGCCACATTATTTACAGTAAAGGCTCTGCCTGCTAAATGTCATTCATTATGTTATGAGACCTCTGTGAACTGGAACAATTCATAGGTATTCCTGTACACCAACGCATAACAACGAATTAAGAGGAACCTTAAGGGTTCATAATGTCAAGGTAATAATAAATTGGCTACCATGTCCTTGTGCAAAGTACTATAGCAAGTTATAGAGACAAAGGTAGACGTTTTTTTCTATTTCTAATTCTCAATAAATACAGCGCATATAATCAGATGTTCACAGTAGTAGCCTCGCCTACCTAACATTTCTCATTCTAAGCAAGAGACTTTTTGATAGAGTGATCCAACAGGCTTGATAAAAAAGTCTTTGACATCGTCAATCTATTATTGACAGGAAAATGTCCCCTTTTTACAGCCTGGTGGAGCAGACAGAGTGCAGTATCAGTTGCAGGTCATCCTAGTCTATGCCTCCATGTTAACTTTGTACTGTGCCATTGTCTCACAGCCATGCAGTACAGTACTGAACACTATAGACACCTTGCCCAAAGATACAGAGAATAGGTCCATAGTCTTCCATGCAATAATAATACTATTGAGATTTGATCATTTGCTGCGTGTAAAATAACAGTGATATCTGTACATGGCCCGGTCTTACATAGCAACTCCAGTAGGGGGTGTCATGGATTTGGTTTTTAATAATGCTCAGATGTGACCCAGAACATTGCTATTTTCATGCTGTTCACTGGGAAATTAAGCATAGGCATATTGGGGTTACTCAAAGACTGGTTTAAAAAAATTGTGCATTGATACGCATCCTGTCTGCAAGTAACTGAATTCCACTCATTAAGAATGGGAATACAATCATGTTCAGCATTCAAATCCTGAATCTTAGACACATTTCATATACTACCTGTTCATGCTGTCTGAAAACATATCAACCCGAGTGTACTTTATAAAAGCAATGAGCAGCATGCTGTCCTAACAACTACTCTAAAGCTATGTCTGAAAAAGGACATTCCACCACAAGAAGTATGAAAAGGATGTTGTTGCTATGGGAGACCACACCAAAGACATTCTGGATGTGTGTCCCATGGCTTTGAAAATGTTTTAGAGAAGGATCATTATGTCTTACTTATATTCTCTTAGAGTGTAACACTATTTCACCTTTCCAGCAAGATCCAGCTGAACAATAGTGTTATGCACAGCAGGCAGGAGTATAATGGTTCTTGCAAGGTTGAGACAGATGTACAGTACAAATGGAATAAGAATTCATATACCATAGAAAGGGACAATAAACATTAAATGAACCCTGAACACAGATACCTGTTCTGTTGCAAATAGTATAATAAATGACTTGCCATTAAAAACAGTGCTATAAACTGAAGTAAAATACACAGGCTCATTGATTTGTCATCATAAAAAACATTGTTTGTACAATTTTATATGTGCTCTAGTCTATGAAACTTCAATTATCTGGCAACAGCTCTGTGGGACAGTCCTGCAATCCTGCAAAGCATGTAAATTGCACACTCCCTGAAAAGTTAAAATATCTGTGGCATTGTGTTTTGTGACAATACTGCACATTTTAGAGTGGCCTTTTATGGTCCCCAGCACAAGGTGCACCTCTGTAGTGATCGAGCTGGATAATCAGCTTCTTGATATGCCACACCTGTCAGGATGATGGATTATCTTGGCAAAGGAGAAATGCTCACTAACAGGGATATAAACAAATTTGTGCACAGAATTTGAGAGAAATTCCTGGGATCTTTTATTTTAGCTCATGAAACATGGGACCAACACTTTACATGTTGTGTTTATATTTTTGTTTAGTATAGCAGTAATATAACAAATTGATCATGTATACAGTATTTAAATACATTTTCATTCTCTGTAACAAATGTACACTAAAAAACAGACTCAGAAAGCAATGCATTTTCAGCTGATTACCTTATTTTGTCATTTCAACATAGGTTTGTTTTCAAGCATCTGCTTTTTTTACATGAAAAGAGACTTTGTCTTTACTTAGAGGCCTCTAGGAAACCACCAATCTACAATGTTTGAGCATGAAGACAAGAATCGGGACCGTATGACGCACGAACCTTCCCATCAATGTGAACCAGATTGATAACTTTGGTGTCCAGTCTAATGTAGCACATGCACAAGTAGGTCTCATTACAGAGGTCCCTAGTGTGGGGATATAAATGAAATAGAGCACATTGATTAATTTGACTGAATTCATTTAGCACATAGATTTGAAACAGGGAAAGGGAGAGAAGAAGGGGTATTTTTAAAGCACCTGCTGATCATTTTGCTTATTAAATGGTTCACAAGATAGCAGTAGCGGTACATGGGTAAAATCACTGCTGAAGCCAAGCCTATGTTGTGATAATTGCGTTGTTTGCTCTTTAACCCATTCGTTCATACGCCACCATGATATACAATAAGGCCGCGACAACAAAAAGACAACAGTCACACAGTGGCGGTTTGGTGTTTCATTACAAAACCGGAGAGCAACATCTGTCCAGTGAAGTCCACAAAGCATATATTGCATGGTCAAGCAACTTAATGTTTTCGACAGTTTACTAAACAACTACTGATTTAGAACAACGGAGTTACTGCAAGTCAGCACAAAGACCACTGCCTCAGCTATTCCAGCACCATTTAAACTTAAACATCAAATCAACAAGGCTATATATGCTTAATTTAATACAGTGAAAACAAACTTAAAGATACCGAAAAAGATTTAGTCCAATCAATGTTCCTAAATATGATGTGGCTGTCCATGGTACTGGTGTGTGTGTGTGTGTGTGTGTGTGTGTGTGTGTGTGTGTGTGTGTGTGTGTGTGTGTGTGTGTGTGTGTGTGTAGACTACTTGAACGCCAATGCCATCCTCTTCACTTTCAGGTTGGCAAAACGGTCTATGGCTCTGTCATACAGTACACTTTTAGTTTTTGTTGTCAGAGGCTGCCTAGCTTAAATGCTTGCAAGCCTAACTTCCTCGCATGGGAAACAATGAACCAGCTAAGTCAGCTACCTAGTTAACATGAGCCTAGGTAGGCTACATATTGAACATATTGTCTCAGGCCAGTGGCACAATATGTGATTCAGGCACTTGTGAATTGAAGGAAAATTATCCAAACACAGTCTTTTGTCTGCAATGTATTTTTCGTTATGTGTCGGAACCCAGTAAGACTAGCAGTCACTAATGAGGATCCTAATAAAAACATATAAAATATATATATTATTTTATCATCTTTATTTTTTACTTGTCAAATATTTGGGGATATTTGGGGCTTTCCTTGACATCCTTGAACACACGTCACTGCAAAACAGGCACAGGCCTTGTAAATGCCCGTGGTGTGATAATCCCATTGATGGAAGAAATACGTTCTAGTTTTTTAAATTGAAACTGAACATTGTATTTCTTATCTTCAAAATCTCATGCATCAGAAACAACATGTTTTATCACTATTTCTATCAACATCTGTATCTGCTTCTCCTCCCATAGAGAATGGCTTGTGAAAGGCCTTCCCTGTAGCTCAGCTGGTAGAGCATGGTGTTTGCAACGCCAGGGTTGTGGGTTCGATTCCCATGGGGGGCCAGTACGGGGAAAAAAAATGTATGAAATGAAATGTAAGTCGCTCTGGATAAGAGCGTCTGCTGAATGACTAAAATGTAAATGTAAAGGGATATTTTCTAATGTTTTAATATAATTAAATGTATCATTCCTATCGCCTGGGGTGTTGTCGATCCCAAACCCCAGTCGTCAATGCTCTTTTTAATTCTGATCATTGATTGGGCCATCATATAGCACTTCATTACTCACTATTCCATTAATGAACCATTAAGCAGGTGATGGATTGGTGGTGCCTGTAACTCATCAATCCCTAATGATTTCAAGGAATGGTCTTGCTGTAGACCACTCTGCCTCTGGGGTGTCTTCTGTGTTAGATGGTTTGATCAAATGACCCAGGTCATGAGGTTTGAAAGTCATTGAACAGAATATGCAATCCTACATCTGATGAAGGATATACTCAGGGTTTCAGATGTCTCTGATGAAACAGACTCTGATCCCTTGTTTGGAACTCATCCATTCACAATATTACAATTTCCCAACCTGTACAACTCTATTTTGTTGTAACTTGTCTGACTTGATATAGTCATGCTGGTCAATGGCATCTAAGTCAAATACCATGAGTAATAACATCCCATAATACACTAGAAATGAATCTTGACATTGATGTGGAGGATACAGATGCCCTAATAACAATGCTGCAGTAAGGCCAATGGGTTTGGGATGGGCTCATTGTGTTAAGCCCTAAGTAGTCCCATTTTGCAAAGCCGATAAGAGCATGTTATGTAAACGCCTAAAACAAAACAAGCAGCCATCCTAATAGACCTCCAAGAGAAACATATGATTTAGGTCTGTCACACAGTCCTGGGTCACATTCAGTAGGCAAACGTGGAACATTGCAGATAGAAACATCATGAATAGGGCCAACATGATTTCTCATTCTACATGTAAGAGAGGCATGTTTGTTCTATATCATATATTTATATCTGAATGTTCCACAGCTCCTGTTATAGGCTAGCTCCGAATGGGGAGGTCGTAGCTGTAGCACACATTTGCTTAAAGGTCAGGTCAGTGCTTGTTCTGTACAGACCTTGCTTTCATAGAACACATGTGTGTGCATATCCACAGCATTGTATTAGCTAGAACAAAGCAAGCAAGGAAAGGAGGAGGAGGTGGAGGGGTTGAGGCAGGCAAGCTGCATGAATGGGTTTCACATGGCTAACAAGAGAACATCAATAGATTACTAACAGGGTTACTTCATCTCATCTATCTCATGTTTGTGTAAATCAAATATGGATTTGCCATTTTTAGAGGGTTGCTCTAGGATGAAATCTCATACATAGTGACAGATTATATAAATCATGGAGGGATTATACACTTGATAAAGCCTAAAAAAGTCACATTGCCACTGAGTAACTTCAGATGCACAGATGTTTTAATTCAAAGTCTATTAGGTGCTAAGGGATATTTACCCCCTACACACACACATGACAACTTTAATTCCTCATTGTTTAATACATACCCATGCAAGTGCATGGGTATGGGAACAAAATTTCTCGAGACAGTGTCTCTTTCACTCTCTCTCTCGTTCTCACTATTTCTCGCTCTCTCTCTGTCTCAATAATATTTTGAGAGGCAGCATCAAACCAGGCTTGACAGTGAGGGAGTGGTAACAAGCATAGGAAGTTCATAGATTTTTTTCAATAGATCCCAGTTCCTCTCCTGGAGGCGCTAGAAAACAGGCTTAGCATATAGATCCTCAGGAGTGCGTCAACACGAGTGGTAAACACGAACATTTGAAGCAAAAGATGATACTTTAAATAAATTGGGAGAAGGTTGTGCGGTGTGTTGGATCTGAAGACACATTTCTTACATGTAGTCCATTTTGGGACACTATGAACACAGCTGAGACACTGACCATGGGAAAGGTAATAGATACTTGACCTTTGAGGCATAGGTTGAGCTGAGGACCAAATAGAGAGGTTATGCATTCATGCCATGAGGCTATGAAGTGAACATGGAAATAACTGTAAACTGACCCAGAAAAGACAATGCATTTCTGAATCGGGATGACAGTACTTCTAGGTCTCAGAATGGCAGTAGTGATACACTTAGCCATCCACCACACTTTGGCCTCCTCCAGCAGCAACCCCAACAGCCAGATGAAACTGTGTGATTTGAGTCAAGTGCACCAGGGCGTGAACTCACAACCTTTCGCACCACAACATAACATACCCAAGAAGCACCATCAATACCACTGACCCCAAAAAGCCAAGGCATTTCTGTTATCGCAACAACAGTACTTCTAGGTGTCATGAAGGCAGTAGTGGTGCACTTAGCCATCTTCTGCATAACCAGAGGCGCCTGAGCAATGGAGCCAATGGAGCAGCTGCACTTCCACTTTCAAAATAAGGGTGCAAAAGTATTGTTTTGCAGATTATCATATTCCATTGGGAAATCTGTCATTTTTTTATATTTGCAATGTTTTGAGCTATTCTGTAATACTATAGATATGACAATTTTATATATGATATAAAAATTAACAGATTCCATTTTGCACCCCCTGCCCCAATAGACTCAAGATGAATGGTTTTGAGCACTGGAAAGTTTTGCTTCCCTCCTGTGTGCCACTGTTTTAGTTTAGTTAGAAAGGGGTGACAGGTAGCCTAGTGGTTAGAACGTTGAGCCAGTAACCAAAAGGTTTCTAGGCGAATCCCCGAGATGACAAGGTAAAAATCTGACGTTCTGTCCCTGAACAAAGCAGTTAACCCACTGTTCCTAGGCCGTCATTGTAAATAAGAATTTGTTCTTAACTGACTTAACTGACTTGCCTGGTTAAAAAAAAGCACTAGTTTCACCATTGGTGTTTAAAATGAAAAGGCACCTGCAAAATAAAATGGTTTATACATTTTTTTGTGCTGTTGTTACATTTTTATTGATGGTGTTGGTCCAATGGTGCTGTTACATATAATTTGAGCTGTGTGCACCACCAGCAAATTCATTGTATCATTTCACTTTGCCTGTTTGAACCATGATGAGCATGGGCATGTCTGATTAGGCTTCACTGTAGTGCAGACTCTGACTCTGAGTAGCCTTCCATCAGCCTACCAAAGGTTGCACCTGAGCAGAAAACTGCCTGTCCGGTAGCTCGCAAGCTGTCAATGAGTAGCTCGCAAGTAGATAGTGATATTAGGCCTAATATTACATCATTAAATCAGTTAAATCATTTTCCTCCCAAGCTGTTTACAGGCATTTAACAGCATTCTGCATTTTTGCCATCTACTGATGATTATGTTCATGTATTTCATGATTATGATGTTTCTTCAGCATTTGTTGACAGATATGTAGCCTACTCATGGTGGTTATTGTTCAAAAGGCCTCTATTAAACAGAATGACAATTTAACAATAATTGGAAAATAATTGATAGTAGCCTTGTCCTGCAGGGACTGTTCAAACCAGTTTGTTCTCTCATCTTAAAAAGGCAAGATTCTCAATGTAGGCTACAGTAGAATGATTTTTGTAAAAAATGTGTGGTTTTAAGAACGAAAACGCAATTAAGTTATAAATGTTCTTTGTTTTTAGTCATCAAATTGGCCTACACAATAACAAAATATGCAAGCTGTGTATGATTAGCTTGCGAAAACATGTTTTAGTATGAAGTAGCTTTTATGAAAGAAAAGGTTGGAGAACCCTGCTCTAGCCCAAACTGATCAAATATGACCCATATTACCGGAGCAACATTTTATTATTTCTATTGCAGATTCAGGGCCGCAACTTATGGATATTTATATAGTTGCCCCCAAAAAATGCTAATTTGATAATAAAAAACGAATAATATGTTTGCAATATTCTTTTTATGTGAACATAATCAATTACCAAATTTAAATGCAAAACTCCAGTTTGCATTTTCAAGTTCTTTTTCAATGCCCTCACATTGTCACGCCCTGACCTTAGAGAGACGCTTTATTTCTCTATTTGGTTAGGTCAGGGTGTGATGTGGGGTGGGCATTCTATGTTATCTATTTCTTTGTTTTGGCCGAGTAGGGTTCCCAATCAGAGGCAGCTGTCTATCGTTGTCTCTGATTGGGAATCATTCTTAGGCAGCCTTTTCCCACCTGTGTTTGTGGGTAGTTGTTTTCTGTTTTGTATTTCTGCACCTGACAGAACTGTGCGCTTTTCGTTTTGTTATTTTTATTCGAGTGTTTCATTGTTAATAAAATCATGAACACTTTCCACACTGTGCTTTGGTCCACTCCTTCCGACGAAACCCGTTACAGAACTACCCACCACCAAAGGACCAAGCAGCATGGTCAGGACCAATGGACCTGGGAGGAAATCCCGGACGGGAAAGGACCCTGGAGGCAGGCCGGGGAGTATTGCCGTCCGAAGAAGGAGATTGAAGCAGCGAGAGCAGAACAGCGACGATACGAGGAACTAGCACGGCAACGACGGAAGCACGAGAGGCAGCCCCCCCCCCCAAAAAAAAAATTGGGGGGAGCACACGGGGAGTTTGGTGGAGTCAGGTTTGGGACCTGAGCCAACTCCTCGTGCTCACCGTTGAGAGCTGAGGGGTGAACCAGAGCCAGTCAGGGAGACGAGTGAGGAATTCAACGCAAGATTCCGGAGAGAGGTGTTGACATTGAGAGCGCTGCAGAGCGGGCGGGCTGAGGAGCGTAACACCAGTCCGGTGTCATATGCACCAGTTTCACGCATCTGGCCTTCAGTGCGCCTCCCCAGTCTGGTAGTCCTGTGTCTCCTCCACGCACTCGCTTTCAGGAGCGTGTGACCAGACAGGCACCGTGTTATGCAGTGATGCGCACCGTATCTCCAGTGTGTCTCCACAGCCCAGTGCATCCTGTGCCAGCGCCCCGCACTTGCCGGGCTAAAGTGAGCATTCAGCCAGGACGGGTTGTGCCAGCTCTACGCTCCAGACCTCCAGTGCGCCTCCACGGTCCAGTATATCCTGTGCCTCCTCGTCGCACTCTCCTTGAAGTGAGTGTCCTCAGTCCAGTGCGTCCTGTGCCTGCTCCTCGCACTCGCCCTGAAGTGCGTGTCACCAGTCTGGTGCCACCTGTCCCGGCTCCACGCATTAGGCCTCCAGTGTGCCTGCCCAGTCCGGTGTGTCCTGTTCCTACTCTCCGCACTCGCCCTGAGGTGCGTGTTACCAGTCTGGCGCCACCTGTGCCAGCCCCACGCATTAGGCCTCCAGTGCGCCTTCCCGTTCCAGAGCTTCCGGCGACAGTTCCCAGTCCAGAGCTTCCGGCGACAGTTCCCAGTCCAGAGCTTCCGGCGACAGTTCCCAGTCCAGAGCTTCCGGCGACAGTTCCCAGTCCGGAGCTTCCGGCGACAGTTCCCAGTCCGGAGCTTCCGGCGACAGTTCCCAGTCCGGAGCTTACGGCGACGTTTCCCAGTCCGGAGCTTCCGGCGACGTTTCACAGTCCGGAACCTCCTGAGATGTTTCACAGTCTGGAACCTCCTGAGATGTTTCTCAGTCTGGAACCTCCTGAGACGGCCTGCAGTCCGGAGCCTCCTGAGACGGCCTGCAGTCCGGAGCCTCCTGAGACGGTCTGCAGTCCGGAGCCTCCTGAGATGTTTCTCAGTCTGGAACCTCCTGAGACGGCCTGCAGTCCGGAGCCTCCTGAGACGGCCTGCAGTCCGGAGCCTCCTGAGACGGCCTGCAGTCCGGAGCCTCCTGAGACGGCCTGCAGTCCGGAACCTCCAGCGGCGGCCTGCAGTCCGGAACCTCCAGCGGCGGCCTGCAGTCCGGAATCTCCAGCGGCGGCCTGCAGACCGTTGATCCACGGTCTGGTTCCTCCGGCGATGATCCACGGTCCGGTGACACAAAAGTGGAGGGATCAGCGGGCGGAGCGGGGGCTACACCCCGGAGCCGCCACCAAGGATAGATGCCCACCCGGACCCTCCCCTATAGGTTTAGGTTTGCAGCCGGGAGTCCGCACATTTGGGGGGGGGGGGGGGGGGTACTGTCACGCCCTGACCTTAAAGAGACGCTTTATTTCTCTATTTGGTTAGGTCAGGGTGTGATGTGGGGTGGGCATTCTATGTTATCTATTTCTTTGTTTTGGCCGAGTAGGGTTCCCAATCAGAGGCAGCTGTCTATCGTTGTCTCTGATTGGGAATCATACTTAGGCAGCCTTTTCCCACCTATGTTTGTGGGTAGTTGTTTTCTGTTTTGTATTTCTGTACCTGACAGAACTGTGCGCTTTCGTTTTGTTATTTTTGTTCGAGTGTTTCATTGTTAATAAAATCATGAACACTTTCCACGCTGCGCTTTGGTCCACTCCTTCCGACGAAACCCGTTACACTGTCTTATTTAGAAAGAAAATTGTTAAAAGATAAATCAAAGTCACATTTGTAATTGTACTGCATTATTGTGACTGCATTATTTGTGACAAAAAAAGATGAACTTAATGTACAATTTAAAAATGTTTTTTTTTTTTATATTGTCAGTATGACTATCTAAGTTATAAAATACGATATTAAAGTGATATTAAGGCTTTCACAATTCAATTAATGGAAACAGAAAGGAGTCATGGATGCATTCAGGTGCGTGTGCCATGGCAAATTTTCTTCATAATATTGATCATAAACGTTGACACTGTAAATTACCTGAGTTTTATGATATGGAAATGTGAAGTGCACATCTGGACTCACAGGTGTTTGGCTTGCTTGTATGACATCAAAGCAGTATTTATTATAATTCTCAACGTCTCATCTTTCAAAATACATGAAGTCCTCTTAATTTACGGCATTTCCCTCACTCAGACAATAAACATTTGCAGAAGATGCTCAAATAGCGGGAGGGATGGGGGCAACTTCTTGTCATGCGAGGTGCTGAAGTTCAGAATGGCTGTCAGTCAAAACCCATACAGTGTTGTGAAGCGCAGAGCCAGAGATCTTAACCATGACAAGGTAACTGGGAATATGGCTGAATACAAACAGTGTAGTTATTCCCTCCGTAAGGCAATCAAACAGGCAAAACGTCAGTACAGAGACAAAGCGGAGTCACAATTCAACGGCTCAGACACAAGGGTCTACAGACAATCATGGACTACAAAGGGAAAACCAGCCATGTCGCGGACACCGATGTCTTGCTTGCGGACAAGCTAAACAACTTCTTTGCCCGCTTTGAGGATAACACAGTGCCAACAACGTGGCCCGCTACCAAGAACTGTGGGCTTTCCTTCTCTGTGGCCAACATTTAAGTGTGTTAACCCCCGCAAAGTTGCCAGCCCAGAAGGCATCCCTTGCGGCATCCTCAGAGCATGCACAGACAAGCTGGCTGGAGTGTTTATGGACAATTCAATCTCTCCCTATCCCAGTCTGCTGTCCACGTTTGAAAATGTCCACCATTGTTCCTGTACCCAATAAAGCAAAGATAACTGATCTAAATGACTATTGCACCGTAGCACTCACTTCGGTCATCATGAAGTGCTTTGAGAGGCTTGTTAAGGTTCATATCACCTCTACCATATCACCCCTACCTTACCTGACACCCTAGACCCATTTCAATTTGCATACCGCCCCAATAGATCCACAGACGATGCAATCGCCATCGCACTGCACACTGCCTTATCCCATCTGGACAAGAGGAATACCTACAGTATGCAAGTATTCTGTGCATTGACTATAGCTCAGCATTTAAGACCATAGTACCCTCCAAGCTCATCATTAAGCTCGGGGCCCTGGGTCTTAACCCGCCCTGTGCAACTGGGTCCTGGACTTCCTGACAGTCCGCCCCCAGGTGATGAAGGTAGGAAACAACACCTCCACTTTGCTGATCCTCAACACAGGGACTGCACAAGGGTGTGTGCTCAACCCCTTCCTGTACTCCCTGTTCACCCATGACTGCGTGGCCACTCACGCCTCCAACTCAATCATCAAGTTTGCAGACAACACAACAGCAGTAGGCCTGATTACCAACAATGACGAGACAGCCTACAGGGAGGAGGTGAGGGCCCTGGGAGAGTGGTGTCAGGAAAAAAACATCTCACTCAATGTCAACAAAACAAAGGAGCTGATCATGGACTTCAGGAGACAGCAGTGGGAGCATGCCCCCATCCACATCGTTGGGGTCGCAGTGGAAAAGATGGAAAGCTTCAAGTTCCTCGGCATACACATCACTGACGATCTGAAATGGTCCACCCACACAGACAGTGTGGTGATGAAGTCGCAACAGCGCCTCTTCAACCTCAGGAGGCTGAAGAAATTTGGCTTGGCCACTAAAACCTTCAAAAACCTTTACAGATGCACAATTGAGAGCATCCTGTCGGGCTGTATCGCCGCCTGGTACGGCAACTGCACTGCCCGCAACCCCAGGGCTCTCCAGAGGGTGGTGCAGTCTGCCAAATGCATCACCAGAGGCAAACTACCTCCCTCCAGGACACCTACAGCACCCGATGTCACTGGAAGGCCAAAAAGATCAAGGACATCAACTACCCGAGCCACGGCCTGTTCACCCATTATAATCCAGAAGGCGAGGTCAGTACGGGTGCATCAAAGCTGGGACCAAGAGACTGAAAAACAGCTTCCATCTCAAGGCCATCAGACTGTTACATAGCCATTACTAGCTGGCAACCACCTGGTTACTCAACCATGCACCTTAGAGGCTGCTGCCCTATTTACTTGGAATCACTGGCCACTTTAATAATGGAACACTGGTCACTTTAATAATGTATAAATAATGTTTACATACTGCTCTGCTCATCTCATATGTATATACTGTATTCTATTCTACTGTATTTTAGTCAATGCTACTCTGACATTGCTCAATGTAATATTTATATATTTCTTAATTACATTCTTTTACTTTTAGATTTGTGTGTATTGTTGTGAATTGGTAGATACTACTGCACTGCTGGAGCTAGGAACACAAGCATTTCACTACACCCACAATAACATCTGCTAAATCTGTGTATGTGACCAATCAAATTCTATTTTATTTGATGTATAGCATGTTACTGTGCAGCCTCTGCATTCCAATTTAGGCATTTATCAGTGCCCAAATCTGCCATTTTCAACCCGTATACTGGAATGAGTCTAAAGGTTTAAGAAAAACAGTATAGAAAAAACATTTAAAATGCAAAAATAGTCTGGGTGCACCACCAAGCGTTTTCACCCCCACTTTCAAACAGTCAGGCGCACATGTGCAAAACAAGATGTTAATAATGTTAGTGTTGTTACTGCTATACTACACAGATATAAGAACAACTTAGTGCAAAGTGTTACAGAGTATATGTAAACAAAGCTTACTGAATGCATAAATGGCAAACAGTTAATAACACTATCACTAGATTGTTAAGTGATTATTTCATTTTTAAGGAAATCAACTCTATTTAACACTGAAAAACGATGCAATGCAAAATATCACAGAAATCGGTAGATATAATGTACAGTATGTTCTTCAATGGATTGCCTCTTTTCACCACCGACTAAACCTACTTTTCGGCAAATAAAGTTTTTATTGGTGACTTTTCTGGGTTGTTGCTCCAACATGGCCTCCAACGGAACCTTTTTTCCTCCATGTTCTAGCCCTGTCTAAAACATAGACCTGACTGATTGAACAACATAAAATGTTCAGTTTCCCCTGGATATAACTGATGTCTAATTAATAGCTTTGTCATTACCTGCACATTTATAGATCACCAGAACCAATACCACAGTCCTTTCCTTTTTTTTCATCAATATGTGTTGTTTCTATACTGCGCCCAATTTCTCCTCTTAGAAATTGATTTATGGTAGGTATTAGTAGGAGGGTGCCATGGGGTTGTTTCATTAATTTGTCCAATGTTGTTGGTTTTTGATGTTGTTTCATCCAATGTTCTGTTAGAAACGTCACAGCGTTCTTCAACTCCTGTTTTAGGTTAGTTTGTAGATATTTAGAAATGCTGTTTTACTTTTCTGTCAAACCAAATTTGACAGATTTGGTGGATTAAGAAGCATCCCTCATCCATATGAAATGGCTTATAGTATTGCATCTATATGACAGTATCAAATATTATGAAACAGGATTCTTTCCATTACTTTTTAATTTCCTTGGTCACTGTGTTTTTATTTGTTCCCATTTTCCTCACTTTTGGCATTAAAATGCTGCTTGTAACAATTGGGCCCCAAATATATTCCCAAATACAGTATATTCATATTTATTCACTTCTTCCCCTGGCTGAGATATGGGGACATGGGACATGGTCATCGACGGTTTTCAAGCTGTAATCAAGGCTGAGTGCCAGTACATGTCTCAACAGGCAATAATCCTCCCCTCTGGCTCCCAGCACCACTAGGTCCGCTACACTATAGCCACAGCAATGCATTCTGCCAGCATTAGCTTCACAGTAGCATCACTACCATATGCTCACCTGCTGCATTCCATTCCGGTGATTCTTACAGTACACGCAAGAAAATGACCATGATAAAAGTCTATGTCTGCTGTCTGACAAGATTAAGCCTGATGAGATGCGAGTTATGGAAAGCTGATGAGATCCTGAGATAGAGATACATATAATACATGTAGGCTACATACGTAGATCAGTGACCATGGGTTTTAACTATACATGCAAGGATTCAATCGTATCATAAAACGTCTGCCGTTTAATCGAGCGTAATGACATACTAGCATGGAAGGGCTGATGATGAAATCCAGAGATTTCTATCTGTGATAGATCTGTGACAACGGTTGCTGTGCGTGACTCTTCTGACTGTACGTAGAGCTAGAGCTTGACGGGGAGGCGCAGTCTGATGTGTTGTTCCTGTTGGCGGTGAGGTTTAGCTGGGGAGATGTGATGTCTGGCCTGGTAGCACTTTGTCTCACATGCAGATCCCCCGCGGGCTGACAGTCAGAGAGGGGAGAGGATATGGAGACATATACAGATACTGTATACCTGTACAATGCCTTCAGAAAGAATTTACACCCCTTGACTTTTCCCACATTTTGTTGTGTCTTTAAAACGGAATAAATTAAGATTTTGTGTCATCAAAACATCAAAGTAGAATTATGTTAGATTTTTTTGTTGTTGAAAATTAATATAAAAGGAAAAGCTGAAATGTATTCAACCCCTTTGTTATAGCAAGCCTAAATACATTCAGGAGTGAAAATATGCTTAACAAGTCACATAATAAGTTGTGTGGACTCAATCTCAATAATAGTGTTTAACATGATTTTTGAATGACTACCTCATCTCTGTATCCCACACATACAATTATCTGTAAGGTCCCTCAGTCAAGCAATGCATTTCAAACACAGATTCAACCTCAAAGACCACAGAGGTTTTTAAATTCCTCGTAAAGAAAAAAAATAGCAATTTAATAAATGTTGAATCCAGTCTGTAACAGAACAAAATGTGGAAAAAGTCAAAGGGTATGAATACGTTCTGAAGGCACTGCATACAGTGAAAGAGAGGGGGAGATAGAGACATAAAACCGAGGAGATGATGGAGATTGAAATATACAATGAAAGAGAATGGGAGAGAAGGAGATGGAGACAGTGAAAGAGAGGGGGAGATGGACAGTGAAAGAGAGGGGGAGATGGACAGTGAAAGAGAGGGGGAGATGGAGACAGTGAAAGAGAGGGGCATATGGAGACAGTGAAAGAGAGGGGCATATGGCGAGAGTGAAAGAGAGGGGGAGATGGAGTCATGAAAGAGAAGGGGAGATGGAGACAGTGTTAGAGAGGGGGAGATGGAGACAGTGAAAAATAGGGGGAGACGGAGACAATGAAAGAGAGGGGAGATGGAGACAGAACACACAGTAAAAGAGAGGGGAAGATGGAGACAGTGAAAAAGACGGGAAGATGGAGACAGAACACACACAGTAAAAGAGAGGGGAAGATGGAGAAAGAGACGGGAAGATGGAGACATACACAGCGAAAAGAGAGGAGGAGAGATGAGATAAAACAGCGACAGTAGCGATCTCACAATCAATTCTCCTCACCTTCACACGTTTGGCTGGCAATGTGCACCAGAGAGAGTCCAAATCAGCCTAAATATAATGACAGCGATAGGTTGAATGAGAAGTGAAATGATGAGGGCATATTTGTGGCTCAACTCAACAGAGAAATTAACCTGTAATCAGTGGGTGTTGAACTTGAGAAGTGTAGTTTGTCAAATCGCAAAATAATTAGCATTTCAATTGCGCATTCAGACACAGAACTACTACTCTCTTTTCCATGTGTCTGTCTGATTACTGTAGTTAAAGTAGCCAACTTTTGTGTGTGTGTTGGCAGCAGTCATGGGAACAGTTGTGCTAATGCATCCAGCCATTTATAATAAGATTGGGGTGGATAAATCATTTCTCAGTCAGAGAGAGACTGAATTGCTTTGTTGCCAAAGCTCCACATTAAAATGGCAGTTCTAATATTTGCAATGCATCAAGTTGGGTGACACCTATAATATTCCTTTTGGAGCTGTTAACAGTCACCCATCAGCCATTTGCAAATATATTACACACTTACATGGTGGCAACATTTGATCAGAAGCTATGTTCACTATACATCAAAATATCTGCCCAAATGGTTTATTAGACATGCAAACCACCACTACACCATAACACTCACAACTACACATGAATTTAGTTCAAGAGAGGGATACCGACATGCATAACCATGCTCCTCTCACAAACTTTCACAACCTTGTCTACCAACCTGTCACAACAACTATGAGCTACTACGAGAAGCCCACGAGCAGTGAAGATGGAAATGATGGAAGTAGTAAATGAGGAAGCCCGTGGAGGCTGCTGCTAGCACCTTTAGGCTGCTTACCGACATCGTCCTCATCAAAAGAGTTCATACAGGGGAAGTAGATGGCCAGGGCCTCGAAGGAGGCCGACAGGCTGATCCGACTCTGCGAGCGCTCCATGTAGAGCCCAGGTGTGGGCGCTGGCTCAGCCGGCTTGGCCATCCTCGCCTGGGCATTCTTCACACGGAGCACGGCACGCGGCGTCTTGACAGACTTTCACAGACCCACCAGAAGAGAGAAAAATCACCAAATCCTTCTTTCTTTCACTCTCTCTCTGCACTGGAAGGCCACCGTATATCCGGCCGTATAGATCGGCTTCTCTCCAAAGTTGATAGGTTTCCACAACTTTTGTTTGGTCAGACTGGGGTGTCCTGGTGTGTTGTGGGAGTGTCTGCTCCGAGGGTAGTCGCTGAGGAGAGGAGCAATGCTGTCCTAGAATGAGAAAATAGAATAATTCTGGGGAGAATTGAAAGGAAAAACAGACTCTCAGTTCAGTGGAGTCTGTTGTTTTGTTGAAGAGAAGGTATATTCCTACGTAGCATGCTCTATTGATGTAGCTTCACCCAGGGTAGGGTTCTCCTGTGCACTGCAATGGCGTCGGTGTCTGTCTGGTTGCTCTGGGTGATAAAGATCGGCGGAGAGAGGCTTTTACTATTTCAACAGCTTGTGCTTGACTCAGTTCATTCACTGGTAAGTCCTTTGTGGAGAAAGAGAGGGGAGAGAGCGCAGGCTGTTGCTGGGATTTTGCGGATCAGCCAATAGGAAAGCCGATGTGGGAAACTGGGTGTGGTTTAGTGCTGTCAGCAGAACTCCCCCGGCACAATGGGGCTGCGCAAGTTTATTACGTCCCCTATCCATCTTTCGCTCTCACTGGCTCTCTTTTTCTCTCTCTCACTCACCTTCTCTCTCTCTCTTTTCTGGACTTCCATTTGTGTCTCCTTCTCTCTCTCTTGCTCTGTCTCTTCTCTTTCTCTTCTCTTTCTCTCTGTTACTATTTTTCAGTACCTCTATCTCCATCCGTCATTGTCCAGCCCAGTGTTGCTCAACCACTTCCATGTCAACATTCAAACACCGCGCCTTAACTTTCGAAATGTTTGCTCCGCCGAATAGCATACCACATCCAATCATCCGCCTAGCGTTAGCTCTTCCAGCAGCAGCCTAACGTGTCACATGTACTGTCCACTTGGAAAGTATTCAGAACCCTTGACTTTTTCCACATTTTGTTACGTTACAGACTTATTCTAAAATGTCCTCATCAATCTACACACAATACCCCATAATGACAAAGCAAAAACAGAAAAACCTTATTTACATAAGTATTCAGACCCTTTGCTATGAGACTCGAAATTGAGCATCCTGTTTCCATTGATCATCCTTGAGATGTTTCTACAACTTTATTGGAGTCCACCTTTGGTAAATTCAATTTATTGGACATGATTTGGAAAGGCACTCACCTGTCTATATAAGGTCCCACAGTTGACAGTGCATGTCAGAGCAAAAACCAAGCCATGCGGTTGATGGAATTGTCCGGAGAGCTCTGAGACACAATTTTGTTGAGGCACAGATCTGGGGAATGGTACCAAAACATTTCTGCATCATTGAAGGTCCCCAAGAACACAGTGGCCTCCATCATTCTTAAATGGAAGAAGTTTGGAACCACCAAGACTCTTCCTAGAGCTGGCCGCCCAGCCGAACTGAGCAATCGGGGAAGAAGGGCCTTGGTCAAGAAGGTGACCAAGAACCTGATGGTCACTCTGACAGAGTTCCAAAGTTCCTGTGTGGGGATGGGAGAACCTTCCAGATGGACAACCATTTCTGCAGCACTCCACCAATCAGGCCTTTAAGCCACTCCTCAGTAAAATGCACATGACAGCCCATTTGGAATTTGCCAAAAAGCACCTAAAGGACTCTCAGACCATGAGAAACAAGATTCTCTATTCTGATGAAACCAAGATGAATCTTTTTGGCCTGAATGCCAAGCGTCACGTCTGGAGGAAACCTGACACCATCCCTACGGTGAAGCATGGTGTTGGAAGCATTATGCTGTGGGGATGTTTTTCAGAGGCAGGAACTGGGAGACTAGTCAGGATCGAGGGAAAGATGAACGGAGCAAAGTACAGAGAGTTCCTTGATTAAAACCTGCTAGGACTGTCTGGGAGTGGTCTGAGTGGGGAGGGGAAAACAGAAAATGTGCTGTTTTTGACAGAGAGGTTTGGAACTCTCTTTCTTATTGGTCTATTAACTTATTTACCGCATGGTGATGTCACCATGTGAGGCCAAAACTCCATCCCACCAAAACAGGCTGAAATTTCAGGCAGTCTTTTCAAACAGCTCTTACACTAAAATGGTATTTCAGTGTGTAAATATACACTGCGTGTTCAAAACAATGACACCTTCTCTTTCCATAACATACACTGACCAGGTGAATCCAGGTGAAAGCTATGATAGCTAATTGATTTGTAATTTGTTAAATCCACTTCAATCAGTTTACTGTAGATGAAGGGGAGAAGGATTTTTAAACTTGCAGACCATTGAGACATGGACTGTGTGTGTGCCATTCAGTGTGTGAATAGGTAAAACAAAATATTTAAATGCCTTTGAATGGGGTATGGTGGCAGGTGCCAGGCGCACCTGTTTGTGTCAAGAACTGCAACGCTGCTGGGTTATTAACGCTCAACAGTTTCCCGTGTGTATCAAACACAGCAGGGGTTCAAACTGTAGAACCCAGTTCCTAAATATAAATATAAAAATGGATTTTATCAAACAAAACTATGCTACATTTTATCTCTGTGACCCTCAGGATGACAAATCAGAACAAGATTACTGAATGTAAGTATATTATTTACCTTCAGAGGGGAATGTATCAAACCAGTTGCCATGATAAAAGTGTTTAGTGCACTCTCCTCAAACAATAGCATGGTATTTTTTTTACTGTAATAGCTACTGGAAACTGGAAACTTCAGTTAGATTAACACGAATTTAAGCTTTTAACGACTGAGGTTGTGATGTGACATTTTGTGGGCAACTGATGAGCAAATGACCATCTGTGAAGTCCAGGGGAAAATGGGTTTGTATTGACAAGGGGAGCCATATACTTTACAAAGATTTGATTTTGACACGGATGCTGGATCATTTTGTGTCCCATTTTGACCAACTACTGTCTGACGCCATCATCTGCAGTGCAGTTGTGCTATGGCACAGTGTCACTCATACCAATGCAGAATCCAATTAAAGGATTAGGTGAACATTGTGTCCTTTCACTGGCAAATCCTCCAAACAGATTTTTCTGTAGTAACAGCAGACCAGGAGCATTTGGATTACTCCTGGCCTCTGTACCTGGTTACCGGCAGGTCCCTTTCATCCTCCCAATGAAATTTCAATGGGACTCCGTAGAGCGAGTGGAGTAGAGGAAACTCAGTTAAGATTTACAATGTGCAGGTCCATTGTCTGATCCAAGTCTTTAAGGGCCTCTCCAAAACCACAGAACTCTCAGTTCATCAGCCAACACTGCCCCTGTTTAGCCTGTGGGGATTATGCAATGAAATGTTTGTTATTTCCAAGTAATCCCGACTGTCGGTATTAACATTCCAACTTTTATATGTACGTAGAGCAGTTCAACAGTTTTTTTGCAACCTTGGGAAATGGTAACCTGCAGGTTTACTGCAATGTTTGGTTCAGTACAAGATTGTTATTGTGTATGTACAGTGTAGTATGTTAAAAAAGTGCAATTTTGTGTCGCACAACACGATGCGATTGGCTACATGCAATTTTCAAATTCCTCTAACACTGCAAGACAGTCAAGTAAGTTTTGTGGGAAGGAATACCTGGGATAGGATAAAGTAATCCTTCTAACCCCCCCCAAAAAGAAAAAAAAGATATAGATGTACAGTAAAGTGGTTGTTTCATCGGATATCGTAAGGTGAATGCACCAATTTGTAAGTCGCTCTGGATAAGAGCGTCTACTAAATGACGTAAATGTAAAATGTAAATGTTTTGATACAAGTTGCAAAATGCAAGGAATTTTCTGTAGAACATCTGAATTTGCATTGGGGACAACATTTAGGGTAACACAAAGGGTAACAAATAGAGCAGGGCAACTGTAGGCTAGCATTTCAACAGGATTTTACAAACTCACTTAGATTCTTGACATTTGGCCCAAACGTGAAATTGGAAACGTCAAAACTGGCACAAACGTGAAACTGCGAGGATGTCAAATGTTTGTGCAAGAAAGAGGATGCAAGATCCTCAAATAAGGTTAGGCAAAAACCCCTAAATGTTTAAGTTATGGTACTCTTAAACCTGCAAGCCACAGCGTGCGCTCACCGTCCACCACAACTCTAGAAAACAAATCTGCTACAACAAGGTGCTCGGCCACCCTCTCATGGACGAACTGCCTCTTCGTGTCCCTACAGTACGTAAAACGACCTTAAAACATCTAAAAACACAGTTTAAAGCTCAGAGACCAGGCATTGCATTGGCCTACGCAATTGTTATTCATGGGGGACCAAATCAACACAAACGCTAGTTACACCATCTACATTTTTTAAGGTTTAGTTTATTGTCATGGTCAACAACATTGGCTGCTAAGAGCTGCATTATTATTTTTTGCCCATGCTACAAACGGCTATATCGGTCTGCTAATACATGTCTAGTAATATTTTTTTTTATTATTATTATTATTAAATTTTTTCAGGGGGTGCTGCAGCATGCTCAGCACCCCTACTTCCCGTGGCTATGCAAGGCACGTTATAGAGCAGCACACTTTACCATATGCAGCATTTACTGTGAATGCAATATCTGAAAACATTGTGGAAAAGGGTGACTGCACTTCCTGATTTGGCCTCGTTTTAGATTTGGTTTAGCGGCCATGACTGAATTCAAACGTGAGTTGGTTTTGGGGTGTGGGTTGATGTGGGTGTCTCGTGTGTGTTCGCACGTGGGAAGAGTTAGCTCAATTATTTAGTCAATTAGCTTTAGCCGGCTGGTGTGCGACCGTGTCAAAGTTGGCTTAACTTTGGATAGCCTATCTCCGGGGCTAGCTAGGGACCATCAATAAATTATTGATTTATTCATTTTTATTTTACCTTTATTTACCTAGGAAAGTCACAATGTAAATGAGACAATATTTTCATGTTGCACACCTTTTTGTTTTCTCATTGATAAATGCATTCAATATTTGTATATGAATTTATAGATGGTTTGAGGTTTTTAAGTCATTGAAATTTGGAGCTATTGGAATTTTTACATGTTGTCCCATGAACATTGTGGGCAGGATTGAAGTAAATCCAACCTTCATTTAAATTGTGACATACTCATGTATTTTTTTTTTTGAACTAGGCAAGTCAGTTAAGAACAAATTCTTATTTTCAATGACTGCCTAGGAACAGTGGGTTAACTGCCTGTTCAGGGGCAGAACGACAGATTTGTACCTTGTTGCAAGTTCAAATCCCTGAGCTGACCTTGCGGTTACTTGTCCAACGCTCTAACCACTAGGCTACCCTGCTGCCCCAATTAATTAGGCAATTCACAGTTAAGAAGAAATTCTTATTTACAATGATGACTTAACACCGCCAAACCCAAACGGCGCTGGGCCAATTATGCGCCGTCCTATGGGAATCCCAATCACGGCCAGTTGTGATAAAGCCTGGAATTTAACCAGGGTCTGTAGTGACGTCTCTAGCACTGAGATGCAGTGCCTTAGACTGCTGCGCCCCTCGGGAGCCCTATAAAAACTAATCTCAGACGAGACTGACTTTAATGACCAAAATGATCCTATTAACACTTTGTAGTAAATAGTTACAGTAGAATGAATGTTTCTGACTCATATTGATGAGACTATATATTTTTTAAATGACAAGTTTGTTTTTAGGGGCAGTTGCTCTTTAAAAGGTGCAATGTTGACTGTCTAGTGCACTGCTCCAGAATGTTCCTTAGATTGAATCCCGGTCTTGATAAATTACACTGAGTGATGACTGTGTGATTAATTCAATTTCAATTAATAACAAAAACGCTAGTACGCACCAGAGGAGGCTGGTGTGAGGAGCTAGATGAGGACAGGCTCATTGTAATGGCTGGAATGGAATTAATAGAACTTGTGGTTTCCATGTTTGATACCATTCCATTTAATTCAATTTCAGCCATTACAATGCACAAATCCTCCTGTCGCTCCTCCCGCCAGCCTCCTCTGGTATGCACCATACTTCGCCCCCTGCAGGTAACAACGTCCTGAAATGAATTCATTGAAAGAGTAGTGTTTGTCCTTCTTTAAGGACGAGCCTTCAGTGGTTTATTGTTCAAATGCCAGGCAGGTTTGACATTTTAGCTAGGCAGTTACGTCGTTTTTTTTAATGTTGGTTCTCGCTGTGCTCAGTGACTCAGCCATGCTTATAGGCCTCAGGTAATTTCTACCCAGTATTCTTCCTCTTGATGCTGTTTGACATCCGAGACAGGCTTTAATTCTGGAATCATAAATGACTCTCTGCTCTGTCACAGTGGCTGCAAAACAACCCTGTCATTGTTGCATAAATCCTCCAGCCGACTTGTGCTGGGTGTCACCTGTGTACAAAAACGAATGGCATCATATAATATTCCATGACTCTTTAATAACTTTTTCATTAGTAAATGCTGTCCATGTGCGTGTTTGTATTTCTGAGCATCCTTTCATTCTTGGAAGGGTTTCTATTTATTTTCGGTATATTATGTGAACAATACTTATGTAACAGCTACTGGCATTCACAACCATTACTAAATCAAGGAGTATTTAATCCAGAACTACAGGTTTGCCCCGATTTTGAATATTCTAATTTGTTGTTTTAGAATATCTGCTGTTGGTGTGACATGCAGAGCTTTATGGGGGGCAAAGTTGTAATCATATTTCTGTGGCGCCATTTCTCAGGGATTTTCTACCTGTCCCGTTTAGTATGGCAATTAACACTGTCAGGGACGAGTCACATTTCAATAATGTCATTGAAATGTGAAAATCATAGATTATTCATTGACAGGACAGTTGTAGATCACTTCACAATACCCAGAGAAAGCAAGCAGCCACAGACACTATTTTCCACGCTAAATGTTTTAAACTCAAGTCTGCCCATACTGTAAAGAGCTCTGTAGAAAACCATTTTGGACCCCAGTGAACTTATAGTCTCTGTTGCATCAACAATAGCTTAAATAAAACCCTGCTAATGTCCAAGCCACAGGAGAATCGTACTTGCCGACGCAGTACTCATCACAAATCTCACAATAGACAAGATTAGAACATAGATACACAGAGTCCTTTAATCTAACCACCATGTTTCAGTCTAGTCAGTCCTTTCATGTGACCAGTGTTGCACATCTTGCCAAACGGAGACATAATTTTGGCAACTCCATTGAATAATTTGTGAAGTTGTCCAGGAGTGAACAGCACCAATAATTAGAAAGTACAGTAAGTACAGTGTACTCCTGCCCCACTCTCTCAATCAACAGAGCAGCCCTTGAGGGTATTGAGATTATGGTGTCTACTAAAAGTAGTGCAATAAATAGAGAATAGGGTGCTATTTGGGACACAGTATCTATCTCCTGGTGGTCAGGTGAAGGAAAAAAGGGTGAATGTGGAAGGAGGGGGAGGGGGGGTGGTACATAATCAAATCACGATAGATCAGTAAGTGGTTTAAGGACCAGTCGCACAAAACTAGCATCTCTGGTCCTTCCTGCAAGTGGTCACAGCCGATCTGCCTCAAACGCATGGCTTCACAGCAGTGCCTCTGCTAGAGAGTATGTGACTTGACTGCATAGGCTCCAGTGCAATGGTGGGTAAAGTAACCAGGTGTCATACTTGAGTAAAAGTATAGATACCTTAATAGAAAGTTAAATAAGTCAAAGTGAAAATCACCTAGTAAAATACTACTTGAGTAAAAGTCTAAAAGTTTTTGGTTCTAAATATACTTAAGTATCAAAACTAAATGTAATGGCTAAAATATTCTTAAGTATCAAAAGTAAAAACCATTTCAAATTCCTTATATTATGCAACCAAGATGGCACCAATTTCTTGTTTTGGAAATGTACGTATATCCAGGAGCACACTCCAACACTCAGACATAATTTACAAACGATGCATTTGTGTTTCGTGATGACCACGTGTTCTCCTGATAAGTGCGTGAATTGGACGATTTTCCTGTCCAGCTAAGCATTAAAAATGTAACATACTTTTGTGCGTCACGGAAAATGCATGGAGCAAAAAGTACATTCTTTTCTTTTGGAATGTAGTGAAATAAATGTAAAAGTTGTCAAAAATATAAATAGCAAACTAAAGTACAACTACCCCAAAAAAACTACTTAAGTAGTACATTAAAGTATTTTCACTTATGTACTTTACCCCACTGCTCCAGTATGCACTCCTCTTCAGTTTACCTGGCTCTACCTCAGCACTGAAAACAAAAACGCATTTTATATGACAGCAGCCCATATGTATTTAGTTTCAATTGGGATGATAATGTGCAATTTGCATTATTATATTTTGATTACTGCATTATTTGACAGATTTTTTTTCTTCATATACAGTACCAGTTAAAAGGATGGACACACCTCATTCAAGGGTTTTTCTTTATTTATACTATTTTCTACATTGTAGAATAATAGTGCAGACATCAAAACTGTGAAATAACACATGGTATTATGTAGTAACCAACAAAGTGTTAAACAAGTAAAAATATATTTTTCCCTTGATGACAGCTTTGAACACTCTTGGCATTCTCTCAACCAGCTTTATGAGGTAGTCACCTGGAATGCATTTCAATTAACAGGTATGCCTTGTTAAAAAGTACATTTGTGGAATTTCTTTCCTTAATGCGTTTGAGCCAATCAGTGTCAAGGCTTGGGAGAAGACCCAGATGCAGACAGTTTCGAGGTATCAAAAGTTTATTACAAAAACACAGGCAAGCAAACGACAGGTCAAGGGCAGGCAGAGGTTGGTAGTTCAGAGCAGAGTCCAAAAGGTACAGAATGGCAGGCAGGCTCAGGGTCAAGACAGGCAGAGGTCAGTAATCCAGGGTGGTTTTACAAGGTACAGAACGACAGGCAGGCTCAGGGTCAGGGTAGGCAGAATGGTCAAAAACCGTGAAAGCTACAAAACAGGACCTAGAGACAGAAGGGTGCACGCTGGTAGGCTTGATGGAAGAAAAGAAAAAAACTGGCAACAGACAAACAGAGAACACAGGGGATAATGAGGAAGATGGGTGACACCTGGAGGGGGGTGGAGACAAGCATAAAGACAGGTGAAACCAATCAGGGTGTAACAATACTCCCCCCTCAGGGGCCCCACCTGGTGTCCTACCTGGGCGCATACCAGGTTAACCAGGGTGCCAGCGTTGGAACTCAGCGATGAGGCCTGGGTCCAGGATGTCCATAACCCTGCCAGTCAACCAGGTACTGGAATCCCCTGCCCACGGTTGAATCTTCAGGAGGCGCCTCACCGTGAACGCCGGTTGGCCATCGATGAGACGGGGAAGACGGGGGGGGCCTAGAAACAAGAGACAAAGGGCTGTGAGACATAGGTTAAATCCTAGACATGTGAAAAGTGGGATGTATACGGAGGGTACTGGGCAAAAGAAGATGAACAGCAGAGCGACTAATAACTTTGGAGATGGGGAAAGGGGTGATAAAACGAGGGGAAAGTTTGCGGGACTCCACCCAGAGGGGCAGGTCTCGAGTGGACAGCCATACCCTCTCCCAAGACGATACCAGGGAGCTGGGGTCCAGTGGCGGTCCGCTTGCCATCGATACCTGCATGTGGTCTTGAGAAGGGCCTTCCCGGGCTCTCTTCCAGCTACGGCAACAGCGGCGGACAAACATCTGGGCCAATTCCCCAGCTGAGTATGCCAACCTCTTCTTCTTGTTCCGGGAAGAGAGGGGACTGATAACCCAGGGAACACCCGAAAGGCGAGATCCCAGTGGCAGAGCAAGGGAGCGAGTTGCGGGTGTATTCAACCCACATAAGTTACTGGCTCCAGGTGGTGAGTTGGCGGAGACAAGGCTGCAAAAGAGTCCTCTCCAGGTCTTGATTGGCTCCCTTCGACTGGCCATTGGACTGAGGGTGTTACCCGTAGGACAGGCTGGCCGACAACCCAATGAGCATGCAGAACGTCTTCCAGAACCGGGACGAGAACTGAGGTCCCCGGTCAGAGACCATGTCCACCGGGAGTCCATGGATCCGGAAGGCGTGCTGCACCATGAGCTGGGCCATCTCTTTGGCAGAGGGTAGCTTGGGGAGGAGAATGAAGTGGACGGCTTTGGAAAACCGGTCCACTACTGTCAGGATGGCAGGGAAACCGGTCCACTACTGTCGGGAAGACTCGTGACAAAGTCCAGGGATATGCGAGACCAGGGACGGTGAGGGACAGGCAGTGGTTGTAGGAGACGAGCCAGAGATTGCAGAGGAGTCTTGTTCTGCGCACAGACCGTGCAGGCGGCGATGAAAGCGGAGATGTCTGGGACCATGGTTGTCCACCAAAAGCTTTACCGCACAAAGGCCAGGGTCCAACGGAAGCCCAGGTGGCAGGCAAGCCTGGAGGAGTAGGCCCACTCCAGGACCGAGGAGTGGACAGCATCAGCAACAAACATCCAGTTATTGGGGATCAGCTGGGAACGATGCGCCTCACGGACATGCTTCCCCATTCCCCAGCTGAGTGCTGTCGCCAGGCACGAGGTGGGAAGGATGGTCTCAGGGTCCGAGGGTGTAGCTATGGGGCTATAGCGGCGTGATAGCGCATCTGGCTTGATATTCTTGGATCCCGGTTGGTAGGAGAGGGATAAGTTAAACCGGGTGAAAAGTAGGGTCCACCTAGCTTGCCTGGGATTGAGAAGCTTGGCGGTGCGGAGATATTCCAGGTTCTTGTCATCCGTCCACACAATGAACGGATGTTCCGCCCCCTCCAACCAGTGTCTCCATTCCTCCAATGCCATCTTCACCACAAGAAGCTCACGATTGCCCAAATCGTAATTCCTCTCTGTGGCGTTGAGGCGATAGGGAGAAGAAGGTGCAGGGATGTAACTTGAGGTCCAGGGAACAACGCTGGGACAGGACAGCCCCCACTCCGAAATCCGAAGCGTCGGCCTCCCCCACGAACAGACGGGATGGGTCAGGATGAACCAATGTGGGAGCTGTGGAGAAGCGGTGCTTGAGGTCCCCAGCAGCTGGGAACCACATGAACGGAACCTTGGGAGAGGCGAGTTCAGACAGGGGGGAAGCCAGGGTGCTGTAGCTCCAGATAAAGTGGAGATAAAAGTTGGCAAATCCCAGGAAACATTGCAGCTGCACTCTAGATGTAGGCTGGGGCCAATCCAGCACCTCTCTCACTTTCCCGGGTTCCATCTGTACATTCCCTGCAGCGATGATGTAACCAAGGAAGGGGATGGTGGAGAGATAGAATTCGCATTTTTCTGGTTCTCCAGGAGGCGCTGGATGACCTTTCGGACATAGAGCACGTGTTCTTAGGCTGAGTGGGAGAAAACGAGGATATCGTCGTGGTAGACAAAGACGAAACGGTTCAACATGTCGACGAGAATGTCATTGACCAGGGCCTGGAACACTGCTGGGGCGTCGGTAAGGCCAAATGGCATGACCAGATATTTGTAGTGACCGCTGGCCGTGTTGATGGCAGTCTTCCACTCGTCCCCCTCCTGTATCTGCACCAGGTGGTAGGCGTTCCGCAGGTCCAACTTGGAGAAAGCGGGGGCCCCCTGGAGAGGTTCGAAGGCTGAGGCGATAAGTGGTAACGGTTCGCCGTGATGTCATTGAGACCCTGGTAGTTAATTCCAGGGAACAAGGTTGTCCTTCTCCACAAAGAACCCTTTGCCGCCGGGGAAGGCAGAAGGACGGATACACCCTGCAGCTAGGGAGTCCTCGATGAACAGTTGAAGTCGGAAGTTTACATACACTTAGGTTGGAGTCATTAAAACACGTTTTTCAACTACTCCAAAAATGTCTTGTTAACAAACTATAGTTTTGGCAATTGTTTACAGACAGATTATTTCACTTATAACACCACAATTCCAGTGGGTCAGAAGTTCACATACAATAGGTTGACTGTGCCTTTAAACAGCTTGGAAAATTATGACATGCTTTAGAAGCTTCCGATAGGCTAATTGACATCATTTGAGTCAATTGGAGGTGTACCTGTGGATGTATTTCGAGGCCAACCTTCAAACTCAGTGCCTCTTTGCTTGACATCATGGGAAAATCAGAAGAAATCAACCAAGACCTCAGATAAATAATTGTAGACCTCCACAAGTCTGGTTCATCTTTGGGAGCAATTTCTAAATGCCTGAAGGTACCACGTTCATCTGTACAAACAATAGTATGCAAGTATAAACACCATGGGACCACGCAGCCATCATACCGTTCAGGAAGTAGACGCGTTCTGTCTCCTAGAGAAGAACGTACTTTGGTGCGAAAGGTGCAAATCAATCCCAGAACAACAGCAAAGGACCTTATGAAGATGGGGGAAACAGGTACAAAAGTATCTATATCCACAGTAAAACGATTCCTAAATCGACATAACCTGAAAGGCCGCTCAGCAAGGAAGAAGCCACTGCTCCAAAACCGGTTTGCAACTGCACATGGGGACAAAGATGGTACTTTTTGGAGAAATGTCCTCTGGTCTGATGAAACAAAAATAGAACTGTTTGGCCATAATGACCATCTTTATATTGGAAGAAAAAGGGGGAGGCTTGCAAGCCGAAGAACACCATCCCAACCGTGAAGCACGGGGGTGGCAGCATCATGTTGTGGGGGTGCTTTGCTGCAGGAGGGACTGGTGCACTTCACAAAATTCATAGCATAAGGAGGAGGGAAAATTATGTGTATATATTGAAGCAACATCTCAAGACATCAGTCAGGAAGTTAAAGCTTGGTCGCAAATGGACAATGACCCCAAGCATACTTCCAAAGTTGTGGCAAAATGGCTTAAGGACGTCAAAGTCACGGTATTGGAGTGGCCATCACAAAGCCCTGACCTCAATCCTATAGAAAATTTGTGGGCAGAACTGAAAAAGTGTGTGTTCCCGAGCAAGGAGGCCTACAGTCTTGACTCAGTTATAGCAGCTCTGTCAGGAGGAACGGGCCAAAATTCACCCAACTTATTGTGGCAAGCTTGTGGAAGGCTACCCGAAACGTTTGACCCAAGTTAAACAATTTAAAGGCAATGCAACCAAATACTAATTGAGTGTATGGAAACTTGACCTCACCTTTCTACTCATTATTCCTTGTTAATAAAACAAACGCATGCACAAAGACACACACACACACAATGTAATGAAAGAAATAAAAGCCGAAATAAATCACTCTACTATTATTCTGACAGTTTACATTCTTAAAATAAAGTGGTGATCCTAACTGACCTAAAACAGGGAATTTGTACTAGGATTAAATGTCAGGATTTGTGAAAAACTGAGTTTAAATGCATTTGGCTAAGGTCTATGTAACCTTCCCACTTCAACTGTAGGGTCTCCATAGCATTGCGTTCCGGCCCCGACACCGCAGGAATGGTGGAGAGGTCCGGGGCAACTCCCTAGCCCACCGGAAGACGTACCGGGGCATGCTGCGGAATGGGTGTGGCAGAATGGACTCCAGCCCATGATGGCACCAGTAGTCCAGTCAGTAAGGGGATTTGTTGCTGGAGCCAAGAGAATCCCAATACCACTGGAACCTGAGCAGACCTAATCAGCATGAATTGGATAGCCTCGATGTAGTTCCCTGACACTCACAGGATGATGGGAGTAGTATTGTGGTTGAACAGGCCTAGAGATCGCCCATCTAGCACTCTAATGTCCATGGGAATGGAAAGGGGATGAGTGGGGATGCCCAGATCGGACACCAGGGTAGAGTCCATAAAACTCATTGGCCCCAGAGTTCATATGTACCCGAAGAGATTTCAACTGGTTCCCCCACAGCAGGATGGCATGGAAAGGTCAGTAGTCCAGAGCAGAGTCCAAAAGGTATAGAACGGCAAGCAGGCTCAGGGCAGGCAGAGGTCAGTAATCCAGGGTGGTGTGACAAGGTACAGAATGGTGTGGGGGTGCTTTGCTGGTGACACTGTGATTTATTTTGAATTCAAGGAACACAACCAGCATGGCTACCACAGCGATACGCCATCCCATCTGGTTTTCCGTTAGTGGGACTATCATTTGTTTTTCAACAGGACAATGACCCAACACACCTCCAGGCTGTGTAAGGGCTATTTGACCAAGAAGGAGAGTGATGGAGTGCTACATCAGATGACTTGGCATGAGTTGGACCGCAGAGTGAAGGAAAAGCAGCCATCAAGTGCTCAGCATATGTGGGAACTCCTTCAAGACTGTTGGAAAAGCATTCCAGGTGAATCTGGTTGAGAGAATGCCAAGAGTGTGCAAAGCTGCCATCAAGGCAAACTGTGGCTACTTTGAAGAAACTCAAATATAAACAATTTTTTGGTTACTACATGATTCCATATGTGTTATTTCATAGTTTTGATGTCTTTATTATTCCACAATGTAGAAAATAGCAAAAATAAAGAAATTAATGAGTAGTGTATAAAACTGAAATATCACATTTACATAAGTATTCAGACTCTTTACTTAGTACTTTGTTGAAGCACTTTTGGCAGCGATTACAGACTTGAGTCATCTTGAGTATAACGCTACAAGCTTGGCACACCTGGATTTGGAGAGTTTCTCAAATTCTTCTCAGCGGATCCTCTCAAGCTCTGTCAGGTTGGATGGGGAGCGTCACTGCACAGCTATTTTCAGGTCTCTCCAGAGATGTTCGATCGGGTTCAAGTCCGGGCTTAGGCTGGGCCCCTCAATGACATTGAGATTTCACCCAAAGCCACTCCTGTGTTGTCTTGGCTGTGTGCTTAGAGTCGTTGTCATGTTGGGAGGTGAACCGTCACCCCAGTCTGAGGTCCTGAGCACTCTGGAGCAGGTTTTAATCAAGGATCTCTCTGTACTTTGATCCGTTCAACTTTCTCTCGATCCTGACTAGTCTCCCAGTTCCTGCTGCTAAAAAGCATCCCCACAGCATGATGCTGCCACCACCATGCTTCACCATAGGGATGGTGCCAGGTTTCCTCCAGACGTGGCGCTTGGCATTCAATTTTGGTTTCATCAGACCAGAGAATCTTGTTTTTCATGTCAGAGTCCTTTAGGTGCCTTTTTGGCAAACTCCAAGCGGGCTGTCAGGTTCCTTTTACTGAGGAGTGGCTTCTGTCTGGCCTGTCTACCATAAAGGATCTTGGTCACCTCCCTGACCAAGGCCCTTCTCCTCCGATTGCTCAGTTTGGCTGGGCGGCCGGCTCTAGGAAAAGTCTTGGTGGTTCCAAACTTCTTCCATTTAAGAATGACGGAGGCCACTGTGTTCTTTGGACCTTCAATGCTGCAGAAATGTTTTTTTGTTACCCTTCCCCCAGATATGTGCCTCGACACAATCCCGTCTCAGAGCTCTATGGACAATTCCTTCAACCTCTTGACTTGTCAACTGTGGGACCTTATTTTGACAGGTGTCTGCCTTTCCAAATCATGTCCAATCAATTGTATTTACCACAGGTGGACTCCAGTCAAGTTGTAGAAACATCAAGGATTGTCAATGGAAACAGGATGCGCCTGAGCTCAAGTTTGAGTCTCATAGCAAAGGGTCTGAATACTTATGTAAATAAGGTATTTCTGTTTGGGTTTATTTGGTTTGTTCATTGAAACTATCACTACAGTACATAGTTAGTTATAAAATTATTATTTTATAAATTAGGATTATAAAATAACTTACCTCATACTGATACCAAATGTTATGTAGTGCAGCTTGTTACAGTGAATCCCAAATTAACTGAAACACAATTGTTTTTTTTAAATATTACAACCCCTTAATAAACACCAGGTAAAATGGGACAATAAAATAAAACATAACCCTTATTTTTCCCACTCATTTAGAATACCATACATCCCATTGTATTATAACTGAAGGGTGAGCATTTACAGTATTTCTGAACCTATGTTTATGCTGTGTCCTCCTCCTTGGAGATACACCATGATTAATTCTGCACGTTTGTTGCATCACTCAAGCAGCTTGTGTATTGACAGCATGACCTGGCATAGAGAGAGCACACGACACCATTGATTTTTTTTCTCCATCGTGGCCATCCAAACATCACTGGGCTCCTTCACACCAACAATGAGAGACATGGATAGGGGGAGGTGTCTTCGCAAAGTAATTAAACACATTCACGCATTCAAACCTGACCCTTTGCAGCAGTGGTCCTACATTATGTTAAAACATATTGTTCTTTGTTGTGACTGTCAGCTACAGAACTGCCACACTGTGTAGTAGACCTGGATTCAATGGAACCATTGGAATATTGGCACAAGTGCAAACTTCACCCATCTGGCACTACAGGCAGGCTAAAGCAAATGCTAAAGGATTTGTAAGATTTCAAATAGTATTTGAACCCAGGTCTTCTGTGTCACATACTGTATAGTCTCTAAGGTGTTCTCTCAATGCTTGTTAGCTGCTGAGGCTTTTAGATTTGGTCATAATGTACCATAAATCATATTTGAGTCATTTGTGTTTACTTGTTCCAGCTGCAATAAAGGTCGTTAGCTGCATTGTTCGGTTTCGGGGACTGTTGGAAGCCTATGAGCAAGGGAACGGTTCGTATTTTTGCATGCACGTGATTGGAACAGCTTCTGTGCAGCCCTCCTCTGTAGCAGGTTGACGTTTATTGTCATGAATCTTGCCATGAAGTCAGAACTGAGCGATTTCCGCTTGCTGGACCAGCTGCAAAATCTAAATTTGCTATATCGTAAATATTTATGAAAACAAAAATGAGCTTTTTGGTCTTAATTTAAAGTTAGCAGGGTGGTTAAGGTTTGGGTTAAAATCTGATTTTATGAATTTGTGGCTGTGTCAGCTGGTGACCACTCTGCAGAGCTGCTTCCAGGGTAAGATTCATTACAATAAATGCCATCCTGTCCCTCAGTAGAACAGGACCTGTATGACATTGATTTGCCTTTGACACATGCTCTCTCCACGGTAGCCCCCTCCTCCTATTCTCCCTCTCCTTCCTGGTCCAGGGAGGTAGCTGCAGGGAGCTGCTCAATTCCATGTGTGACATAGCCTGGTCTCATAGACATAGTAAACATTAATCTTGGACACTCAAATTAGTATGATACAGTGCCTTCAGTATTCATACCCCTTGACCCATTTCACATTTTGTTGTGTTACAAGCCAGAATTCAAAAATTGATTAAATAAAAACATTTCTCACCCATCTACACACAATACCCCACAACAACAAAGTGAAAACATTTTTTTTCGAATTTTTTGCTAATTTATTGTATTCAGGATTGACCTGAGGGATGCACTCCTGTTGGACTGGAAAACATAGACCTTTGGTCAGTGGTGGGGCTTTTTCAATGCCGCAGCAACATCTTTATCTGGACAGAAAATGCATTGTTTATAACACAAACCCACCTTGGACAATGTGACAAGTGGTCCCTCAACACTCAATCCTCATTGTTTGTTCTTGTTTCCCAATTAACAGCTACTTCTCTGATGAGTGGGTCTTGGAGATGTACAAGTGCACAGCAAGTCTGAACCAGCACATTACTATATTAACACAGATGAGGTGGGATGAATCTCAGGTTTTTTTTTTTCATCTTTTAGTCGAGCATTTACCCTCTCAACATGGATCTTTTATCTCGCAATGTCTTTCATGGGATGCATCTCACTCTCTGTGAACCTTCTGTGTTTCAGGAATGGAAGAATATTCACAGTGACTCCGGCAGGCATCAAGCTCTGGAACAACAAGCCTTTGTATGCCAACATCATGTCTCCAGAGGTGGAGATTATCTCAAACCCCAACTTCTGGACAATGGCTTTGTACGGAGATCCTTGATACAGATCACTGCAGTATGTTATCACCGCATTAGGTGCAACTCCCAGGAGTAGCTTGAAGGAGTGCATTGAACAGTAGGTTTTCTTCTGCAGACTTGGAGTAGCAACTTCTATGTCATTACAGTCCATGATCATCATGCAGTTTCTGCTGGACCCCTGAAAAGACGCAGGCAAGCACGTTTGGTTCTTCTTCCGACTTAGAACAATCTTCATGATGGTAATGAAACTAAGCTTATGGATCACGTGAATCAAAGTGATGGTAACATTGCTGACAGTGCTTGCACTACAACGGAATAGTTGAGCCAGGTGCAAGTTGGCGTAGCTGTGACGCAACTTCATAAGTGCCATGAACACTTGATGCTCAAGCATCTCAACCCTCCACTTGGCAAAGTAGGGAACGCAGTCCTTCCAAGTTGTCTGAAAATCCTGTTTCCATCCTAAATACTAGCTGTGATGCTGAACACCTCTTGTGGGTATACAGCTGATTCTCCTGTAGAACCTTCAACTGTGCTAACAGTTCAACTGTCACTACAGACACCCTGGTTCGATTACAGGCTGTAGCACAACCGGCCGAGTCCCATACGGCGGCGCACAATTGGCCCAGCATCGTCCGAGTTTGGCCAGTGTAGTCCGTCATTGTAAAGAAGAATTTGTTCTTAACGGTCTTGCCTAGTTAAATTTGTAACAATTTAATTTATTTTTATTCTGCCATGGTGAATGTGTCTGGATCTACCTCTTCTGCCATGGTGGATGAGCGACCTTTTCTGGTAAATACAGGGCCATTTCTCTTCCCTACCGGAAAATGGCAGCTGCAGATCCGAGTGTTGTCACTGGACTTCCGGTCCACCAGTCTGAAAGACCAAAAAAAAATGAAAATTTCAGTAGATTGCTAGGTTGATTACTAAAGGTAACATAGACTTGAATATATTAACTGTAAAATAGAATGAGTTTCTACTAGCCCGGGCAAAATTCAGGTACTAAATCTGTGGCATGCAATGTTTATGAAGGCAAGATTTCATTGCGGTGTCAGGCTAGTTGGCACATTTTCTACTAACTGTGTCAGGCTAGCCTTGGGCTAGGTTAATTTCCATCCCTGTTGACATTTCTAACAGACTTCACAGGTCATTTGATTAGTCATGTACAACAGATTCACTTGTGGACCAAAACCCTTTCTGTGTTTTGTATGGGGAAAACAAAAAGTATTTTGTGAGCAAGCTAGCCAGATAGTTAATCTTAGCTCACCCATTCGTGTAACGTTAGTCACACTTTTCCATGTGGTGAGATGCCAGCTAACGTTAGCCCACCAGTGCAGGGATATTTAGCTAATGTTTACTAGCTAGTTACGTTAGCTCATCGTTCGTTTAGTCAGACTTTTCCCCATGGTGACATGCTAGCTAGTCCACCAGAGCAGGGATATTTAACGCTAGCTAGTTAGCGCCAATTGCTAATGTTAGGCACATTCGCTAGCATGTCATCGCCTGTCGGGAAAGTCTGACTACACCACAGTGAGATGCAGTGCAACGTCAGCTAGTTTATGTTAGCTAATGTAGCCAACTAGCTAACCAAGGTGCCTAATTAGATAGCCCACCAGGTGATATTTAGCTAGCTAGCTAACATTAGCTCACCGTTCATGTAGTCAGAATTTTCTAAGTGGCGGCATGCTAGCTAACAAACTATCCTTGCCATGGTGCCAGCCTAACGTTAGCTAGCAAGTCTGACTACACGAACAGTGAGTTAACGTTAACTAGCTAGTTAAATATCCCTTCTCTGGTGGGCTAATACTAAATAGCATGTTACCACATGAAAAAGTATAACTACACAGACCGTGATCTAAGGTTAACTAGCTGGCTAGCTCACTAAAGACTTGTCAATAAAAAAGGTCACAACAGTCATTATGCTGGCCCTGTGCTGATAGTTGTCCTACTTGAAATAAAGGTAACGTGCATTGTACACGTAAGTACCTAGCTAACCACAGATATTTGACCTAACCAAAATAACTTGTTAGCAGCTAGAAAACAGGGCTTACCTTAACACATGGCTCCAATGATGCATCCCGATTACAGAGGTCGGAAAACGATAATATCGGAGTAGTGGTTAGAATCCAGTACATAGTACGGAATCATCCTTGCTTCTGCTCGACGGACTGACCTAAGGTTCGTTAGTTAGTTAGCTACAAAGGCCAGTGTAATTCCCAAAATTATAGTAATAAAAAATGCTAAGGTAGCTAATTGGAAAGATGCCAAACAACAATACACATGAGAAATACAATTTCAATCATTTAAATGAGAAACTACAAAAATGCTATAATATCTACTTTTGCGTCAAGAAATTGAGTTTTTACCAACACTGCCTTGAGTGATGACGTCAAAGCTTGCGACAACATGTGTAGGTCTGTATGATAGCCATCATTTTTGGGGGGTAATTACAGGCATATATATTGATAAAAGTTATCTTGTCCGAGACAGATTTTTGCGGTTATCAAAATGTCACGCTAGGGTAAGCCTACACGGAACACAGACCTTATATGATTTAGTTCTAAAATCCCCTACGGAAAATGAATGGTGGAAAAACGACTGGTACCATTTCCGGGTTTTACCGCTAGGTTTTATGCGTATGACTCATACTGTGGTACTCAATTGCAAATAGGATCCATGTTTTAGAATATTTTTATTCTGTACAGGCTTCCTTCTTTTCACTCTGTCATTTAGGCTAGTATCGTGGAGTGTTATTTCTCTCACGTCACCCCGCTCCTCCGCTCTCTCCACTGGCTTCCAGTTGAAGCTCGCATCCGCTACAAGACCATGGTGATTGCCTACGGAACTGTGAAGGGAACGGCACCTCCATACCTTCAGGCTCTGATCAGGCCCTACACCCAAACAAGGGCACTGCGTTCATCCACCTCTGGCCTACTGGCCCCCCCTACCTCTGAGAAAGCACAGTTCCCGCTCAGCCCAGTCAAAACTGTTCGCTGCTCTGGCACCCCAATGGTGGAACAAGCTCCCTCACGACGCCAGGACAGCGGAGTCAATCACCACCTTCCGGAGACACCTGAAACCCCACCTCTTTAAGGAATACCTGGGATAGGATAAAGTAATCCTTCTAACCCCCCCCCCCCCCCCCCTTAAAAGATTTAGATGCACTATTGTAAAGTGGTTGTTCCACTGGATATCATAAGGTGAATGCACCAATTTGTAAGTCGCTCTGGATAAGAGCGTCTGCTAAATGACTTAAATGTAATGTAATGTAAATGTTATTGTTATTGATCCATCCTCAGTTTTCTCCAATCACAGCCATTAAACTGTTTTAAAGTCAGCAATGGCTTCATTGTGAAATCCCAGAGCGGTTACCTTTCTCTCCAGCAACTGAATTAGGAAGGATGCCTGTATTTTTGAAGTGACTGGATGTATTGATACACCATCCAAAGAGTAATTCATAACTTCACCACGCTCAAAGGGATATTCAAATAATGCTTTGTTTTTTACCCATGTACCAATAAGTGTCCTTCTTTGCAAGGAATTGGAAACTGCCCTGGTCTTTGTGGTTGAATCTGTGTTTGAAATTCACTGTTTGACTGAGGGACCTTACAGATAATTGTCTGTGCGGGGTACAGAGATGAGGTAGACATAAAAAAATCATGTTAAACACTATTATTGCACACAGAGTGAATCAATGCAACTTATTATGTGACTCCGGAATTATTTAGGCTTGCCAAACAAAGGGGTTCAATACTTACTCACTGAAGGCATTTCGGCTTTTTATATTTTTATTAATTTGTTTAAAAAAAATCTAAAAACATAATTCCACTTTGACGTCATGAGGTATTGTGTGTAGCCCAGCGACCGACACAAAATCTAAATTTAATCCATTTTAAATACAGGCTGTAATACAACAACATGTGGAAAAAGTCAAGGCGTGTGAATACTTTCTGAAGGCACTGTATGTTATGTTTGGTATGCTTTTGTAAGACAGAAGCTTACTTAAGGCAAAAATTAAAGGAAGGGGGGGGATCGGTGTTGGTTGGGGTGGGTGGACATATAGCGTTATCTAATTACCAGCTTTGCAACTACTTAATTTCAATCAAGTACAAACTTAACTGAACAGAGACAGAATACAATATGGAATTTTACTGAATAGTTTGGGGTTGTCTTTGTCTCCGAGGAATGCTGGGCAGCTGGCATCAAAACGTTTTGTGTTGTAGATATGTGGTAGTAGAGCAGTGGCCTGAAGGCACACACTTAATGTGTTGTGAAATCCATTGTGAAATGTATTGTAATGTTTTTAAAATGTTATATAACTGCCTTCATTTTGCTGGACCTGAGGATGAGTACATTCATAGCCAGTTGAGAAGAGCTCATGGCTGGAAATGCCTGGAACAGCTGAATTCCCTTCTCGGCCAGGATGCCCCACTTACTTAATGGTGATTCTCTAACATCTTCTCAGGGAACCTAGTCGTGAAGGAATTACCTGAGAGTGTTTGTAGATCGATCGTTAGAACAAGGGACGTAGATTCACCCTCAGGGGAGACACGCCATCTGATGTGACTTAAACAACACGGAAACATACCATTGTTGAAAGACTGTTGCTGCATACTCCCGAGTGGCGCAGCGGTCTAAGGCACTGCATCGCAGTGTTGCGGTGTCACTACAGCCTGAGATTCGACACAACCGGGTGTGACCGGGAGTCTCATAGGGCAGCGCTCAATTGGCCCAGTGTTGTCCGGGTTAGGGGAGGGTTTGGCCGGGGGGGCTTTACTTGGCTCATCTCACTCTAGCGACTCTTTGTGGCGGGCAGGGCGCCAGCAGACTGACATTCGTCAGTTGTCGACTGAATGTACTCTTCCTGGGATCCACCAACACATTGGTGCAGCTGGCTTCCGGGTTAAGCGAGTGTGTGTTAAATTGACATATAAATACTCCCCTAGATGTATGCCCATTGGTTGAAAGAAAGGAAAGTGATTATTACACGAGTGAGCCCATAGGTTAATCAGCAAGCGTCGTGGAATTGCCTTACTGTGCTATGCTCATAGGCTCAAGTCAATAGGTGAATAACATTCTGCACGCTAACTAATAGTAAAGGCTAATAGTGACGCTCTGTTGATGAAGTAACATTATGACCAGTGGTGTAAAGTACTTAGGTAAAAATACTTTAAAGTACTACTTAAGTAATTTTTGGGGGTATCTGTACTTATCTTTTACTATTCATATTTTTGACCAATTTTACTTTTACTTCACTACATTCCTAAAGAAAATTATGTACTTTTGACTCCATACATTTTCCCTGACACCCAAAAGTACTTATATTTTGAATGCTTAGCACGACAGGAAAATGGTCTAATTCACACACTTATCAAGAGAGCATCCCTGGTTAATCCTTACTGCCTCTGATCTGGCGAACTCACTAAGCACATGCTTCATTTTAAATTATGTCTGAGAGTTGGGGCGTGCCCCTGGCTATTGGTAAATAAATAAAAACTAGAAAATGCTTTAAATAAGGAATTCAAAATTATTTATACTTCTATTTTACTTTTGATAATTAAGTACATTTTAGCAATTACATTTACTTTTGATACTTAAGTATATTTAAAACCAAATACTTTTAGAATTTAATTCAAGTAGTATTTAACTGGGCACTTGAGTCATTTACAATGAATGTATCTTTACTTTTACTCAAGTATAGCAATTGGGTACTTTTCCTACCACTGGTTATGACACTACCATAGATACCTGTTGTGCTGATGTGGTAACATTGTAAACTCTACCTTATAAATACCTGCTATGCTTATGAGGTAACATAACTTAACCCTATAAATACCTGCTATGCTGATGAGTGAGATAGGAAGCGATGTGAATTATGTGTTTACTAGAGGATGAAAAAAGTGACGAGCCATTCAGACCAGCCTTCCTGATTGAACTTTCATAAACTACATATTTTTTATCTACTTTGCAACTACTTAGCATGTTAGCTAACCCTCTAACCTAACTCTTAACCCTAACCTTAACCCTTTGGTTGACTTAAGGGTAAAAAATGCCACTTTATGTTTAAAAGCAGAGAAAACCCCCTAAATTCTATTTTTTCAACTTGAAATTTGATGACTTTTCCTAGAGTGACTCCAACATTAGAAAAAGTGAAACATCACTGTAAAAAAAAGCTGCACACCACCAGGGTGCAAAGATTGACCCGGCAATTAGAAAATAATTTACACACAACAAAAAACACAGACACACACACACAATGAGAAATTGAGATTATATGTGCTACTGATTGAACTCAGCCAGCAGCTCCTGAAGAGGAAGAACACCATGGTTGACACATTAGAAAGAACAAGCATGAGCTGCCCTCTGCACTCCTCGCAACAAGGGGGAGAGAGGCCTTCTCATCAAAGTTTGCCTTCACCCCCACCACCACTCTAGTTTCTTACCTCCCAAAGAGGAACAAGAATGTGGTCCTCTTGAGCACACTGCACAAAACAGCTGAGATCAGTGATCGTGAGGACAGGAAGCCAGCCATCATCCTGGACTACAACCACAACAAAGGTAGGGTGGACAAGGTGATTGGAACTTACAGCTGCAGGAGGATGACTGCCCGCTGGTCCCTGGTCATCTTCCGTAATATCATTGATGTGTCCTCATACAATGCCTTCATGATATGGAACAAGATCAACCCTACCTGGATCCCTGATAAGCGGAACAAGAGGAGGGTGTTCCTGGAGCAGCTGGGAAAGGCACTTGTAACCCCACACATTCAAAGAAGGGAGCACCTCCCCGGCACAGCAGCCTCTGCAGCGCTTCTGAAAGCTGTTCAGGGGGCTAAATCTTGTCCTGATCCACCTGAGGCTGCAGCTGGGGCAGGCAAGAGGAGGAGATGCCAATTCTGCCTCCCAAAGAAGGACTGTAAAACAAATACAATGTGCTGTACACGTGAGATATACATCTGCAAAGTCCATGCACACTCACTTGCATACTGTCCTACATGTGCTAATTAAAGTTGATTGATTTATGTTCTTCACGTTTTTGTTTTGTCTCTATGATATTATTTTATTCTTATTGTTGTTGTTTATACACCTTGTGGGTGGGGGCAATGGTTCAAAAAATGGGAGAAGACTAGTATTCGTAGTTGAATTCCTCATTGTACAGTATATAATAATATATCACTATGTTGCCAATAAAGTTCAAGACTGTTATTGTTTCCCTTCAATTAAATGCATTCCAAACTACTTTCTGCACATTTCTTCTACTTTATTAGGCTATACAAGTGCTATTTCTTGCTAAAAAATATATATATTTTTACACCTATGCAGCACCTTTAGCAATAATAATAATAATAAACCTCTACTTTAGTAAAGAAAACAATTATGACAGGTGTATTGTAATAAAAATGAGTGATGTCCACTGATTAAATGCAGTCTTTCTGCATTATGAAGAGGGAAAACCAAGATATTCACAAAGTTTGTGATGAATGACAGGTTGTTTCTTCATGCAAAATAGATTTGGGGTTTAAAATTCAATTAAGCTGCTTTATTTTAGGGGTTTAGTGAAAGCGGGTCATTTTTTACTCTTAGGACAAGGGGAGTATACAGAATGTTAAGACTACACAAGGGTTAACCCTATCGTTAGCGTTAGCCACCTAGCTAAAGTTAGCCACAACAAATTGGAATTCGTAACATATCATATGTATTGAGAATTCGTAACATTTTGTACTAATTGTCATTTGTAGTATATCATACGAATTGTAATTTCTAACATATCAAATGAAATGGATGATGGACATCCACAAATGAATACATACCATATGAAATGTAACAGATCATACTAAATAGAGGGAGCAGTGTTGTATTACTCAAGACAAGTCTCGGCCTCTAGTCTGGTCTCGAAACCACATTTTGAGTGTCTGGGTCTTGTCTTGGTGTCTGATACGTTTGTACTCGGTCTTGACTAGGTCTCGGACAGTGAGGACTCATAATTTCTTCCCGAAACTAGCCCAGACGAGCGGAGTTAAAAAACTAATTATCAGCTTCCATTCAGTCAGCTAATAAAACCGTTCCACCAAGCCAAATATATTCACTCCTTTCTTGAAACAATATCTTAACAGCCTTTATATCTATTATAGACATGTTTGCGTAGTGGCGAACCTATAGGCCTTCAGTGTGTGATAGATTGGTGATTCTGAAAGGACAGCAACCGAAATACCAGCGCACTCATGTAGGAAAGTGCACTTTTTGTAAAACACAAAGGGCCTGTGGTGTAGAGGAGGGTATATGCATGTACTATAAGCTGTATACCCACCTTTTTCTGTGGGAATTGCTTATACTCACTTCTTAATCCCTACTGATGCATTACAAAGTAGTGTAGTTGAGGTATACGACTTTTCAATTATGTAGTACAAGAGAGAAATCACAATCACAAAGTTTGAGTGGAATATTGTCTGCAAGCAGCAAGAGTGTGCAGCTCTCAATTAGTTTTAACATTGGTTTCAAATTATGATATCTACTAGTAAATGCCAACTAAGGCAACAATGGGTATGCAAACCAGGTAGTCAGAGTTTAGTCAGAAGTGTTGGCTAGTAGGTTTTTTGTGATGTGCAATTGTCATCATGTGCTGTTTGCATCAGCGGAGTAGACATGGTTGTCTTTTTCTATTTTTGTTGTTGTTGTGAAAAATCATAAGGAGAACTCATAAAAAACCACAGGAAAACACAGTGTGACTTTCCGTTGCTGGGCGGGCCGTTTGGGAACTTTTGGACAAAATTAGAGTATGCAGGCACCACTACACCACTACATCGGGCAAGACAGCAGTCACACACAGCATGATGTTAAAGGAGAAGCAGTCCATAAACTCTGACATAATAAGCCAGTAGGTCCCAATCATAAGAATACAAAAACACAACTGCATTTCCCAATTGAAATGTACAAATATTACTTCCCATTGCCAAAAACATTTCACGTTTAGAACACAAAGTAACCGGTGACCTAAAGTTTAGGTGCAGATATCAAACAAACAGACAATCATAAATATCATCAATATTCAAATTCCCAGTTTATGCTACAAAATAGGTTCTATATGTCTCCACGTTCTATGACGTACACTTAATCATTGTTGGCAGAATAGATGGATAAAGTTCAATGCATGATAATTATAATTCACCAATACATTTCTTGGTAGATATTGCTATCAGGTTGTAAATCACAGCTGGCTTGGTACATTGTTTGCTGCCATTCGGGATGCACTGTTTTAGTTTCAATGACTCAATATTTTGGACAAAAATGGACGAATGTAACTAAGCCTGGGAATGTCAGTACAATCAAACTAGCAAGGGCAATGATCACAAGTCAGTCATAATGTGGCTAATAGGGAAGCGTATCTATTTCTGTAACATGCTAAAAACACAGAGCCTAACATTAGCTAGAAAGCTGCTAGGAGGATGTCATGTCATGCCATTGGAGGTGTCACGACTTCCGCTGAAGTCGGCTCCTCTCCTTGTTCGGGCGGCGTTCGGCGGTCGACGTCACCGGCTTTCTAGCCATCGCCGCTCCATTTCTCATCATTCCATTTGTTTTGTCTAGTTTCATACATACCTGGTTTTCGTTCCATAATCAACTGCATGTATTTAGTCCTCTGTTCCCCTTCATGCCTTTGTGTGAAATTGTTTATTGTTGAGGGTGGTATTTGTTACGTGTATTTTTTCCAGGCGTTGCACTTTTGCTTTTTACTGTGTTTTGGCACTTGTTTATTTGTTATGTGCTGTATATTATTTACTGGTATTAAAGTGCGCCTGTTATTATACTCCGCTCTCCTGCATTTGACTTCGCCTCCATACACCTCCCCTCACAGGAGGAGTGGGTGAGTGAGTGACTTTTTCCCCTCATATTGTTTTTCAGTGGCTATACACAGCTAGAGATGCAGGTGTCATTTGGTAAGCTAGCAAAACTTGAATGATTGCAATACATTAGCATTTCTATTGCGTTCACAAATTCATTTTGATTATCTACTCCGATTTCAGAGCACTCTTGTCTGAGTGTGCCAGAGAGCAGAACAACTGATGAATTTACAAATGCACAACACCTGCTGAGTATGATCGGTGTCAGAAACGTAGCCAAAAAAATAACAATCTAGATAACATGTAAACACCCTAACCAGCTCTGCTACGGCAAGTCAAATGGTTGGAGTGAGGTGTTCTCTCATTTGTGTCTGGAAGTAGCTAGCAAGCTAGACAACTTTAGCCAGTTAGCTTGGATGCTTGGTTGGGACAAGCATGCCTTGGCAGGCAAGCTGCAGAAGGACGAGGAGGCTACAATTAACCATCTTTTATCAATGCAATTTTGACGGCCAACTAGCTGAAAAGGTTTGAGAGGGTTTATCTAATGTTCCTTTGTTAGATTTTAGCTAATATTGCTCTGGCTAGCATAAGTTGTTGATCTTGTTGTTGTTGTATAACTGAGGGAGGGAGAGAGTGTAACGAGTGTGCTGAAAGTCGAGAAGCAAGTTCAGGGAGTGGGTGTTTTAATAAATAAAATAAACAATGAACACGAAACACAAACAATGCACCGAAATGAAAACAGAGTCAATAACACCTGAGGAAAGAACCAAGGGGAGTGACAGATATAGGGAAGATAATCAAGGAGGTGATGGAGTCCAGGTGAGTTTATTTTTTTTATTTTTTATTTCACCTTTATTTAACCAGGTAGGCTAGTTGAGAACAAGTTCTCATTTACAACTGCGACCTGGCCAAGATAAAGCAAAGCAGTACAACACAAACAACAACACAGAGTTACACATGGAATAAACAAGCGTACGTCAATAAAACAATAGAAAAAAAGAAAGTCTATATACAGTGTATGCAAATGGCGTGAGGAGGTAAGGCAATAAATAGGCCATAGTAGCAAGTAATTACAATTTAGCAAATTAACACTGGAGTGATAGATGTGCAGATGATGATGTGCAAGTAGAAATACTGGTGTGCAAAAGAGCAGAAAAGTAAATAAAAACAATATGGGGACGAGGTAGGTAGATTGGATGGGCTATTTACAGATGGGCTATGTACAGCTGCAGCGATTGGTGAGTGTCATGAGGCGCAGGTGCGCAAGACGATGGTGGCAGGTGTGCGGGATAATCAGCAGCCTGATGACCTAGAGGCCGGAGAGGGAGTATACGTGACAGAGAGGCTACCTTTTCGTGGTTGTTTGATCAATAGGACTGTAAAGTTCCCAAATGTAAGTGGTGTTTGTGTTTACATATTTGCAGAAATCCATTCAGGTGTATTTTGTGGCTTTTGGCAAATGCGTTCTAATGATCTAAAGTCGCGCTGTTGTAACTGGCTGTTAACACACAGTCCAGTTCAAAGTGAATGATGCCAGGCCCGAATATACATTACATTTACATTTAGGTCATTTAGCAGACGCTCTTATCCAGAGCGACTTACAAAATGGTGCATTCACCTTATGATATCCAGTGGAACAACCACTTTACAATAGTGCATCTAAATCTTTTAAGGGGGGAGGGGGGGGGGGGGGGTTAGAAGGATTACTTTATCCTATCCTAGGTATTCCTTAAAGAGGTGGGGTTTCAGGTGTCTCCGGAAGGTGGTGATTGACTCCGCTGTCCTGGCGTCGTGAGGGAGCTTGTTCCACCATTGGGGTGCCAGAGCAGCGAACAGTTTTGACTGGGCTGAGCGGGAACTGTGCTTCCTCAGAGGTAGGGGGGCCAGCAGGCCAGTGGTGGATGAACGCAGTGCCCTTGTTTGGGTGTAGGGCCTGATCAGAGCCTGAAGGTATGGAGGTGCCGTTCCCTTCACAGCTCCGTAGGCAATCACCATGGTCTTGTAGCGGATGCGAGCTTCAACTGGAAGCCAGTGGAGAGAGCGGAGGAGCGGGGTATCAAATGGTTTGTTTGTATAAGGGTCTACTGTAGCTCTGATTGGCTATAGCGCACTTGTCTGTGTAGACTCCGGTCCTGGACAAGACAGATGTTTTTATTTGGTTTGATTTCCTGCAGTGTCTATTAATTGTCCAAACGCACAGTCACTTTCCCACTCTATGTTGCTATAGAATTTTCACAAATGCATTAGTATACGTACTTAGGCAGCCTGTTTTCCTCATTTTCCATGTTTGGCCGAGTATGGTTTCCAATCAGAGGCAGGTGTCTTTCGTTGTCTCTGATTGGAAGCCATACTTAGGCAGCCTGTTTTCCTTTGGGTTTTGTGGGTGGTTATTTTCCGTTTAGTTGCTGTACCTGACGGAACTGTTGGTCGTTTGTTATTTTGTAAAGTGTTGTTCATTAAAGATTTAAGAATGAGCACTATCCACGCTGCGCCTTGGTCTAATCAATACGACACCTGTGACACTCGGACTCAATTTTCTCCAATCTTGGTCTTGATTCAGTCCCGCTTTAGGCGCTTTCGAACACAACACTGAGAGGGAGATTGATTTACATTTACTATGTTACATCTACCCCTGATTCCAGGTTGCCTGATGTAGAGTAATAAGCACCATGCTCTCTCTCTCTCTCTCCCCCACTCTCTGTTTCTCAACTGAAACATGCACTGTGTCAGCCTGACCTAGAAACAAGGGACGATTTTCTTGCTGCATCGACAAGAGCTTGGGAAAATATTTATGTTGGTGCTTGGTGCTCCCAGCATTCAAACTCAGATACATGTAATATGTACATTAATTTCATGACGGTCTGCGTGTGCAAGCTTTTTTTTGACAGAGTGACTCTCTACAGGCCTGTCACACCCACTACTGATAAACAATATGTCTGTGATTTCATATACTGTATGATGTATGTCCTATGTTGAATTTAGTATATACTCTGTGTGAACAGGACTGGATATTTCTTTGTGTATTAGAATAATAACCAACCAGACATGAGGATAGTTTGCATTAATAGTGCAAGGGAATATAATCAGCACCGTCAATTCAAAATTTTCAGCAGACAATTTGACATTGCCTATGATGTGACAGAGACAAATTGTGCTGAAAATCACTGCAACCTTTCCTTGTGGGGACACAGTCATTTACAAAATAAAGTTGGTCTGTAAACAAAAAAATCTAATCAAAAATGTTGTTGTGAAATGTAATTTGTTTGAACACCTGGAGTGAGTGATCTGAAAATGTTAAGATATTGCAAAACAAACATGGCTCTAAACCCTTGACAATAGGGGACAATGGGACTTGACACAGACAGAACACTTAAAGTTGATCGCTGTATCCGGTCTCTCGTTCATGATACTATTTAACTTGCTCTGCCTCTATTCTCCTATAATGTCATATTGTGAATCCAAGGACACAGATGTCCACTGACTGTTCAATTTACTGCAGGGATCTGGGAAAGGCTCATGGAGAAATTTTGCAGACAGATGTTTTTCCCTCCCCAGGCTGAGTACCTGGAGAGAGAGAATCACATTTGCCAGGGAATTGCATGCTCCAGCACACTTGCCATAATGTGGTTCAGAGGCAGGGGCAGACAATTGCCTTAGACCTTTCACAACATATTGTAAAGAGGGGGTGGGGGGGCTGACATTTTATGTAGGTAAGCAGTGACACTATTGCAGTGACATATTTGGTATTTATTAGGATCCCCATTAGCCGCTGCAAAAGCATCAGCTACACTTCCTGGGATCCACATGAAACATGACATAATAGATAGTACAGAGCATTATTAGTCAAGGACTGAAATGCATACATTTAAAACGTCACACATAGCCAACATATCAGTACATACACACAATATCTAGGTCTAATACATAGTGCAGTGCAAATTACAATATAAGATATACAGTATAAAATGGCTGTCTCTTCAAAGTCCCCTTTGTGCAGTAAGGTGTTTTTAAAAAAAAACTGGTTTTATTGCTAGCTTGAGATACCTGGGGTGGCAGAATTCCATGTAGTCATGACTCTCTGTTCTGTTCTGGACCTGGGAACTGTGAAGAGAGCTCTGGTTGCATGTCTTATATTGTACAGATGAGTGTCCGAACTGTGTGCCAACTGCTTGAAGAGGCAGTTCGGTACCTTCAACACAAGGATTTGCAAAGGATTTGCAACCAAGTTTTTTTTAAACATTTGAGCCATTAAAACTGGGGGGCTATGTATAAAAATAGTTGTAAGGCCTACGTGGTTCATACAATAATTTTGACAAAACCCGTAAATTAAAGATGAAAGTCTACACTTAAAGCACATCTTGATTGTTTCCTTTCAAATCCATTGAGGTGGCTTACAGAGCCAAAATGATGCCAATTGTGTCACTGTCCAAATACTTATGGACCTGACTGTATACATATTCAGCCCCCTTGACTTTTTCCACATTTTGTTACATTACAGCCTTATTCAAAAATGTATTAAATCGTTGTTTTCCCTCATCAGTCTACACACAATACCCCATAATAACAAAGCAAAAACAGATTTTTATTTATTTCTGCTCATATATAAAGAAACTAAAATATTACATTTACATAAGTATTCAGACACTTTACTCAGTACTTTGTTGAAACACCTTTGGCAGCGATTACAAACCTGTTTTCGCTTTGTCATTATGGGTTATTTTGTGTAGATTGATGAGAAACCCTTTTTTTTAATAAGGCTGTAACGTAACAAAATGTTTGGAAAAAGTCAAGGGGTCTGAATACTTTCCGAATGCACTGTATATATACATTTTTATAATTGTACACTATTAGTAGAAAAACATTCTTAAAATGAATTTAATTTAGTGGAGATGGAGGAGACTGAAATTAAAATATATGCTTTGCTTCCTCTTTCAAAAATATTTTGGTGAATTATGGATGACTCCGACAATTGTAACAAGTTTCTGTAAATACTTGTTGGTAGCATTTCTATGTTGAAGATTTAAGAAGAATTTGTTGCATTTTCCCCCATATTCCATCCAGTTTGCTTATGTAATTTCCTTAAGTGCATGAGGGTGATAGTTTGTAGTGTGATTTCCTTTACGGTCCATTGAAGTATTTAAAACAGTATTATAATCTCCCACCATAATAATTTAGTCATGTTTTGCCTGTAAACTTGATAAATTATTGTATATTTTAAAAGAAGCGTGGATTATCATTATTTGGACCATATAGATTAATGAGACAAATGTGTTTATGGTCCAATAGCATATTTAAAAGGATCCACCTTTCTTGCAGATCTGTTTGAACAGTTTGCACATTTGGATCAAAATATTTGTTAATTAATATCAACACCCCTTTTGAGTTTCTTTGCCCATGGGAGAAATATATTTTTCCATACAACTTTGCCTAAAGCTATAGAATGAGTTTCCTGTAAGCAATAGATATTATATTATATATATACCAATATATTCCTTCTCCTCCAATATTCCACCCGCTAGAACCTCCCCCCATCCCAAGTTGTGTTGTCGTCCCAGTGACTGGCTGACCATCCCTGTACACATAGATCCTAACTAAGGCCTTTAAGAGATAGGGGCCCATCCACCTACAGTACAGAACCAGATCTGCAGCCAACATAATTTTGAACGCTTTTGCCTCAGTCGTACTGCATCTAGTTTATATAAAAAATAAATATATACTGTGTATATAAAAAAATCTTTCATATCTTAATTTATTCCCACAATTGACAAATAATATGCAGAATAATATAAGCACTCCTACAAAGGATTGTTACATATAACCCCCCCCCCCCCCCCCCTACACACACACACAAGCACCCACACACAACCACAAAAATCAAATGTTTAACAGTTGTTCCATCTTTAACCCAACTCAAGAGAACACTTGATGTGTGTATGCATATACAGTTTGCCTGTTTAACACCCACACACGCTGGACCCCGTTTTGACCCATCTTCCGAAGCAACTCTTCCGAAGCAAGTCAGACCGTTAGATTATTCTGTGCCGCCAGGGCCACAATAATATACCCTCTCTCTGATTGTCCGAGTGAGACTCCCTCCCTCTGGGTTACTACAGCCAGTGTTGCCAACACTGCCACTACCTGGGTGGGGTACTGCACCGGAATTCCAACATGCTTGGTATGAGGTCGTCAAGGTCCTCATTAGCAGCTTTGAGAAAATCCTTGTGTATTAAGGCTTTGGCTTTTGGACCTACCTTCCCAGACAGGTTCAGACTCTTGAGGGGGCGGTGCGGCTTTAGTGGGTCTCTGACCACATTCACCTTTCTGTCATGGCTGCGTAGGCTACCTGCAGTAGACCTATAAAACAGAAAGGACTTCTCCGTAGAGGGTGGGTTGCTCAAGTGGGTGTCTAGGATATAGGGTTGGCACCATTATTGTAATTTTAAAATGTATATCCCATATATGTGCAAAAATGAAGACTCTCGCTCTCACTCCTGTTCACAGACACACATGGGCTCTGTCATTCGCAACCTTTTTCCTTACTTAACTCATCACATTTTTCCAATCACACAAAACACACAGGCACACCATCTTTCTACACACCCGCACTCCCCTCAGATATACACCTGTACATAAACACATACTGTCTTTTATGTCATCTGTTTGCCGTGTTTTTATTTCTACCTTGTTGATTCCTACCTAATTTCTGGCCTAATTTTTATTTAATTTTTTTCTAGTATTTAGGGATTTATTATTTCATTATTTTATCTATTTATAAATACTATACATAAAAAATTGAATACAAATTATTTTACAACATTCCCTAACTATTTAAAGTTTCTTTATTAATTGTTGCATTTTATTATTTCTTTTTTTATTATTATCACAATGCCTACCATTAATAGTGTTGGATGTTCCATTCTATTTAGAATAGCTATGGAGTGGTCTTGGTGTCTTGGAACAGTTGGTGATCAATATATAGCTTGTCGACTACGAGAGCTACACGTCTCCAGTACTTTGTATTGTTCTGCGATCTCATTTGGGAACTGATCGTTCATGCCTATTTTAAAGCAGACAAGTCTTTTGCCCAGGATTTTAACCAATATTTTATCTTTAAAGGATGCAAATTTGGCAGCGATTGGGCGCTCGCATCGTTGTCCTTTCTGTCCAAAATGATGTACGCGTTTGAGTTTAAGTGTTGCATGGGATCTGCAGCGCTATAATTATGAATTCTTTCACTATAGTCTCTGGATCTTCACCTTTATCCTCTTTAATTCCAGTAAGCACCAGATTTTGCGCATTGATCTAGTCTGTATATCAAGTAGGGATTCTCTTAACAACTTGTTCTCTCTTTTAAGTTCATTTAAGGTCAGATTCAATAACATTGACTGTACCCTTCAGCTTTTTAGTTTCTTTTTCCAGTGTTGCAGCTTTCTCAAAATTCATTTCAAGGCTCGCCTTTATCTCAAGCATGCCTAATGTATCATTTATAGATGTTAGCAGTTCGGTTTCCACGCTTACCGTACAGGGAGGTGAAAATAGTTCATCCGTGTCAGTCGAAGAGTATGTTACTTTTGTGTTAGAGTGTGGTTCTCCATTCTTTCCATGTTTACTCTCCACCATGTTTTTGTTTTGACTGTGTTGCTAGTGTTTGTCTATAAAATTATCTAGCCTTACAAGTTGTTCGAGTTATTATCCAGTTTGGATGTTGTTGCCCACAAGTGAGCAGATCAGTGTAAAAGTACTATTATTTGGTTAGTTTGAAGGACATTCATTTTTATGTTTTTTCACATTCCACCGTAATCTGTGGTGGGTTTGTTAGAAGGCTTCCTTACGTTGTTAAGGTGACCAAATACAAACGCTGAAAGCGACAGTTTCCTCTCAAAAACACACCTGCAAATTTCAGTTTGGAGGAACTTTAGTTTAGGTACAGTGATACACATGCAATCACATGGTCATTTTACATGCCGACACCTAATTAGCCATATAATTAACTTTACACAAAAGTTTTGACCCTGATTCTTGTCTGGATATTCCTACATTCCTATCCCCTCCATTTTTTTGCATTAGTTTGAGGACTTTTTTTCTCCACTCCCCTGAAATTGACAAAGACTAATGCACTCTGCAATGCCAAATAAAATGAATTCTTAAAATGCATTTATACAACAAACGGAGACATTTGCCATAACTGCAGGTAACATAGATATTACGTTTCTTGCCCTTTTAATTATGAAGTGTTGTGCCATCTGTAGATTATGTTGCCGTTTTAAAACCCTCAGTGGGGTTTAAAGGAACTGGATGCATCCGGTTTTCAGGAGAAATGGAAAAAGAGCCTATGACGCGACTTCCTCTTTTCGACATTAACAAGGCGACACTCCATCTTAACTCCTCCTCCACAATTACTGGATTAGTTCAATAGTGCAGAAGAGAGCCTACCCCAACAGTTTTTTTTCTTTTGTCAGGACCAGAAAGAAAGAAATGCCGCTCAGGCGAAACTAAGCAATGCTTATTGCTTAGTTCCTGCAAAGACACTCTCCTTTAATGCTGAGTAAACAAAATAGTGCCTTAACTTTGTCAAACCATGTCCCCATAAATTTCCCAGGGGGCCCATTGATTGTACAGTGATTACTAACCCTTCCCAGGGGATAATGACTTTTGTGTGTCTCGAGTGCAAGATGAATAACTTTTTCATCAATAAAGTATACTATATCAAAAGAGAAATAAAATGGAGTGATTGTAGTTCAACATCCTTTCTCGAAATATAGCTCGATAGGATTTGAGGGAAATGTTTTCTGCTGATAGATGACAGTTTAGAATTGTTGTCATTCCCACACTCTTGACAGTGCTTCCATGAAATCTAACGGTGCTTTCATGAAAGCTGAAGAGCCTTAATTAACTTCTATGTTGTTAACAAGCCTCTTCTGTAGATCAGTAAGACCAAGAAGCAAATTACTTTGTTAAATGAAGACTGCAAAAACTGAAATCTGCAATCAGCTTACAGGTTAGTGTCAATGCAGTATCAAGACATTTTTGTGCTGCCTTGATACAGAACATGGAATCAAAATGCTCATTTCAGTGATAAAGCATTGTTGATGTATGACCAGCACTTCAACTTTTATATGGCTGTCTCTTGCATTTGTAAATTTGTCTTCTTTCCATACTCCTTCTTTAGAATTATTATATTCCTCGCCTTTCCGGAGCACATCGACATCCACCTTCTTTCAGATGCCAAAATGACCTAAACCCATTGTGCATTGAGTCATGCATAACAGTGTATCACAGAAGAGCGATAATCACCTTAGAGACACTGCTACGTGCACTGCAACGTTACACCAAGTCCTAAAAGTAGCATCCAAAATAAAGCGGAAATATAATAATCCCTATTTTGTCATGCTTGAAAAATGTATATGTGTTGCCAAACAGAGGAAGAACTAGAACACTGTTCCATTTGCAGGATAGGATCAATGCAACATTCTTTGAACATAGTGTAAGCATGCTCCCAGTATGTAAGATGAAACCCCCTGCCAAGAAGTCTGGACATTTGTGGCACAATTGGTAGTGTGCTTGCCCTGTCTGCAGGGTTGAAGCACCAATCTTAGCAGAGATACATTTTTGCTATGCCTCGGGAGGGGGTTACTTAAAAGAAGCTTCTGTGGTGGTTACTCCACTATGAGTCAATAAAGATGAAATTGCATCGATGCAAAATTAATCAGATGATCCAATGACTTTACAGAGTCATAGAAGGTGAGTCATACCCTACAGTATTCTCACTGTCTAGATATGGAATAGAGTTCAGTGTATATGAGTCCAGTGTTTCAATTGAGTGTATCTGACCTCAGGCTGTGGATGAAATGAATGGGAAGGATCTGAATGGAATGTGGGCCTAGCCCAGAAGAAGGACAGTGCCAGATGGAGCCGATACACAAGTTTGAGCAGACGAAGCAGGACAACATGACCATATACCAGGGCGTCGATCTATATGTGCAAAATCTGGATGATCACTGGGAAGATGAGCATCTTCGCAAGGAGTTTTCCTGTTTTGGAACAATCACGAGTACAATAATGATGATGACAGAGGTCGGCCGCAGCAAGGACTTAGTTTTTGTCTCAACGGATGAGTGGGTATATCTGATGATGCAGCCCCCAAAACATTAATGATCCCATAACATTTACCTTATACTGTAGTTGGAAAAATTTGTTAGTGATGATGGGCTGTAATCACATCTTTAATAAAGGTGAAATAAAAAAACGTGAACATCTTCTCCTCAGCCTTGCAGTACAAGTACACAGGCAGTGTACACAACACACCATATCATATGACTGCCCTGCCATAGGCCCCCCGGCAGCAGCCTGCTGTCCATGGCCAAGGTCAAGAGTCTTTGAATGCTTCCATGCTGGAAACTGCTTCTCCTCAGTAACAGAAGCAGATGACTGAAGAAAAAAGTTGAAGATAATTAAATATTAAAAAACATAAAACTCAATATATAGGTCTATTTGTAGTGTTTTTTGTTTAGACTGTCCTGTCTTGACTGGCATTAGTTAGGGCTGACCCCGGTCAAACCTATGTCTGTCAAACCGCTCTGCCAAATTACAATATTGTGAAGGACACTCAATTGATTGCCAATAGTAAAAATGTTAGGCGACTGTAAAGACTGAGTTATTACATTATGTACTGATTACTTATTGAACGAATGGTAAAAACTAATCACTCTTTCAATCGATTATTGAAGATGTCGATTAAATGCAAACCATAGAACAGATCAATATAAATCAAATGTTCTTACAATTTTTGGTATTTGATTTATAACTCTTCATTTAGCATATAATAACAGTTAACATTGTGCTCATAATGCCCCAAATTCTATAACAGTGATACTGATACCCTCATTATAAGGTTGGTTTTATTTTTTGAACAATATCAAAATGTGAAAGTTATCATCTTGAAAAAATGATCCTATTAGCAGCATTTTGTAAGGCAGGCCAAAGTTAATCATGAAAAAAAAACATATGTAGGACTATCCATCCAATAGCATAGTCTCCACTACACCCTGCTGGCTGCTTCAAAGCAGCACTTCACAAAAGTCAGGTGCACCCTTATAAAATACCTCTGAGGACTAGCCTTATAGGGGTCATCTTAACCCTAACATTAACCACACTGCTAACCTTGTGCCTAACCCTAACCTTAAATGAAGAGGAAAAAGCACATTTTTGTTTCATCCATTTTATTTTACGATACAGTGCCAGATACAGTGCCATGCAAAAGTATTCATCCCCCTTGGCTTTTTCCTATTTTGTTGCATTACAACCTGTCATTTAAATTGATTTTTATTTGGATTTCATGTAATGGACATACACAAAATAGGCCAAATTGGTGAAATGAAATGAAAAAAATTAATTGTTTAAAAAAATACAACAGAAACATGGTGCGTGCATGTGTATTCACCCCCCTTTGCTATGAAGCCCCTAAATAAGATCTGGTGCAACCAATTACATTCAGAAGTCACATAATTAGTTAAATAAAGTCCACCTGTGTGCAATCTAAGTGTCACATGATCTCAGTATATATACACCTGTTCCGAACAGCCCCAGAGTCTGCAACATCACTAAGCAAAGGGCACCACCAAGCATCATGAAGACCAAGGAGCTCTCCAAACAGGTCAAGGACAAAGTTGTGGAGAAGTACAGATCAGGGTTGGGTTATAAAAATAAAAAAACGGAAACTTTGAACATTCCACGGAGCACCATTAAATCCATTAGAAAAGAATGGAAAGAATATGGCACCACAACAAACTTGCCAAGAGAGAGCCGCCCACCAAAACTCACGGACCAGCAAGGAAGGCATTAATCAGAGAGGCAACAATGAGACCAAAGATAACCCTGAAGGAGCTGCAAAGCTCCACAGCGGAGATTGGAGTATCTGTCCATAGGACCACTTTAAGCCGTACACTCCACAGAGCTGGGCTTTACGGAAGAGTGGTCATAAAAAAAGTTATTACTTAATTAGGGTTAGGTGTCCCACGAGCAGGACACAAGCCGACAACATCCGGTGAAATTGGAGGGCGCGCAATTGAAATAAATATTCCTAATATTAAAAATTCAAGTGTCTTATATCATTTAAAAGCTTACCTTCTTGTTAATCTAATTGCATTGTCAGATTTAAAAAAGGCTCTATGGTGAAAGCATACCATGCGATTGTCTGAGGATGGCGCCACACATCAACATAATTTTCAACCAGCACAGGCTTCACAAAATCACAAATAGCGATTAAATAAATCACTTACTTTTGAAGATCTTCCTCTGTTAGCAATCCCAAGGGTCCCAGCTACAACATGATTGGTAGTTTTGTTAGATAAAATCCTTATTTCTATCCCAAAAAGTCAGTTTAGTTGGCGCTATCGATTTCAGTAATGCACTCGTTCAACGTGCAGACAAAGGAGTCCAAAAAGCTACCGCTAAACTTCGTCCAAACAAGTCAAACGACTTTTCTATCTAATCCTCAGGTACTCTAAAATGTAAATAAACTATATAATATTTCATACGGAAAGTAGTATGTTCAATAGGAAAGGAAAATTCGTAAGTGCGCGACCTCTCCCTCGCGCGCCAAAAGACTGATTTTCTTCAGGTGGTCTCCTAACAAATACTCCAAATACTTGTTTGTTTTTCAAAAAAGAAGCCTGAAACTTTGAATAAAGACTTTTGACATCTCGTGGAAGCCATAAGAATTGCAATCTGGGAGACGGATTTACATAGAAACAATAGGTTTCCATAATAAGAGACTGGGAGCTAAAAAAAACCCCATTCTGGTCAGATTTTCTTTGGATTTTCGCCTGCCATATCAATTCTGTTATAGTCTCAGACATAATTTTAACAGTTTTAGAAATGTCAAAGTGTTTTCTATCCAATGTTACCAATATATATGCATATCCTAGGCCTGAGTAACAGGCAGTTTACTTTGGGCACGTCAGTTAGGCGGAAATTCAGGAAACTAGACCCTATCCCAGAGAGGTTTAAAAGAAAGAAATAAGCAAACACGTTTGGTGTTCGTCAAAAGGCATGTGGGAGACTCCTCAAACATATGGAAGAAGATACTCTGGTCAGATGAGACTAAAACTGATATTTTTGGCCATCAAAGAAAACGTTATGTCTGGCGCAAATCCAACACCTCTCAACACCTCTCAACACCATCCCCACAGTGAAGCATGGTGGTGGCAGCATCATAATGTGGGGATGTTTTTCATCGGCAGGGACTGGGAAACTGGTCAAAATTGAAGAAATGATGGATGGCACTAAATACAGGGAAATTCTTGAGGGAAACCCTTTTCACTCTTCCAGAAATTTGAGATTGGGATGGAGGTTCACCTTCCAGCAGGACAATGACCCAAAGCATACTGCTAAAGTAACACTCGAGTGGTTTAACAGGAAACATTTAAATGTCTTGGAATTTGCTAGTCAAAGCCCAGACCTCAATCCAATTGAGAATCTGTGGTAAGAGTTAAAGATTGCTGTACACCAGCAGCACCCATCCAACTTCAAGCATTTTCGCCTTGAAGAATGGGCAAAAATCCCAGTGGCTAGATGTGCCAAGCTTATAGAGACATACCCCAAGAGACTTGCAGCTGTAATTGCTGCAATAGGTGGCTCTACAAAGTATTGACTTTGGGGGGGGGGTGAATACTTACGCACGTTTTCTGTTTTTTTGTGTTATTTCTTGTTTGTTTCACAATAAAAAATATTTTGCATCTTCAAATTGATAGGCATGTTGTGTAAGTCAAATGATACAACCCCCCCCCCAAAAATCCAGGTTGTAAGGCAACAAAATACGGTGGGTGAATACTTTCGCAAGCCACTGTAGACAATTTTGACTTTGCAGCTTGGCCATCTTGTGGGAACCCCTCATAGGTCATGGATACAGTGCATTGCAAACACTGGTGTTAAACATTTGTACCCATGACTTGAGATGTACTATTTTTTACTTCTGTGAATGATTAAGAGAGGCCTAGAATTCCTTTTGTTTTATTTCTCCTTCTCTCTCTTATTTTTATTATTTTCTTTTTTATATAAAGTTGCGCTCCTGCAACTTTATATAAACAGTACAGCCAGACTATCCTGTCTCAACATCTGTGGTCTATGATTTACACTTTACGTGACTGTAAGCAATCGCTTGAAGACAGTAACTATGGTGACCACTTACGTCATCGCATAGTGGATCGCATACTCTTTATTACGTCAACTACCCTGCAAAATGCTTAGGAAACCCCGGAGTGCTGTTACCATAGATACTGGCGGGGGGAGGGGTGGAGTTTAGAGGAAGCGGAAGTGTTAGCGCAGGCGGAAGTGGTACTGCCCTGAAAATCCCAAGCAGCGAACGGAGGACAGCTTGGTACTCCCATCGTTTAGAGAAAAAGCAGGATTCAAAATACAAGCTAAATGTGAGTTCACTTGCATAAGTTCGATTATATTATTATCTCCTGGGTAAGATCGGTAATTGTGGGTTCATAATAACACAACAATCTCTCCAATCGCTATCTGTTGCGGAAGGTGCCTATTGGGGCTGGGTACAAGGATTTAGGCCGAGACGTGTGATTGAATAGCGAGCTAGAGCTCACAAGCTAGCTAGGAATTAGGTTATTGTAAACCACGTAGGGGAGATCTCAGATCTGCCCTGGGAAATATGAATCAAAATCCAAAATTGTACCGTAATGCCGATGTATATATCCACAGAAGACTATTACATTTTTTTTTTTGCAAGGCTAATAATGTTACCTGCCTGGTCGTCGTGAAATCAAGACTTACAGTAGCTACCTTACCAGCGCCACCAAGCTAATGCTAACTTGACGCTATCTCCAGCTAATTTTACAAGTGAATGGACCGCAATGCACAGGTTTTTGCGATGACACTGGTGCTTAAAGGCTACTTATTAAATTATCGTTAAGTATATCCAACTCATTGGTAGCATTCGATAACTAGAACTGTTGCTAGATAACGTTAGCTGGTTTGCTAACGGCAGCTTTCATATTAAAATTCCGCAAGGGAATGCGACAGAGAGGGCGTTACTAGCTCTCCAGCTCCATCTTCAATGCCGGACTGGAATCTAGCAAGCTAGCGCTTTAGCGATTAGGTTGGCTACCGATTTTATAGCGCAATGCTGCAGTATTTCCGCCATGGACGTTAAATTTGACATCCGTGATCATAACTAGTTAGCGAGTATTTGCTAACGATCGAAAGATGGTTATGTTGGAGGAAATTGTAGCGATAGTGAAACACAGTGACAATTAAGACAGCCTTGGTAATGTAGGATACCATACTGTCATAGTATACCAGGTTTTTAAAATAAACTTATCTCAACTGGCGCAAGTGACACAGCCATTGTGAGCAAATCCGACTTTATCTCAGTCGAAATTGACTTGAGATAACATGGCCACGAGCCGTATAACTATAATAATACATTGGTTAAACAATAAAGCTAAGATCACCTGCTGCGTTGGCACTACTTTACGTTATGTTTTAGGGATGTATGTCCTTTGAAAACATACCTTGCGTCTAGAGCTGGGTTTCACGTAAAAGTTATATGGTTAATTTCCTATAATGGTTGTTTAGAAAAAGAAAGTATTCTGATTATGGCTTAAACTTTCTAGAGCCCCAATGGGACAAATCGACATTTCTAAGAATGTCGTGTTTTCAAGATAAATGATCAGAAAACCACAATATTGGATTTTTTTTTAGTTGTGGCCAATCATAATTACCAAGTTTGCTCAAATATAATACCTAACATTTACCAAGCTGATCTTATATTGTCCTATATCAGCATTATTTAGCCGTTCCGGTGTAGACAATATTTTCTTTATAACATTGAATTTGTGTTACTGTCCCAGAGAAAGGGGTTCCTTGCCTCTCACCATAGAAAAATGCTGAAAGTGTTCAAAGGTATATTTATACAGTTTTTTTTATGACCTTTATTTACCTAGGCAAGTCAGTTAACAACAAATTCTTATTTACAATGTGGCGCCAGCCGGGCTAGGCAATATATCAAATTAATTCAATCAAATGCCTGTATCACAAGAATAACTTTCTTTTTTGATGAGCGTTTGTTCTCATGTTGTCGTTTTGTGTCTTGGCTCCTTGTGTGCTGTGCACCTTCCCATTTACACACATACACCAAGCCCTCCCCCCTGGCACTCCCAACAACAAAGATGAGATCACTTCTTTCTCTCCTTTCTTTAAGACATAAAGGTCGTCAATACAGAACATTTCATGAACTTTGAAAGTTTCTTCAAGTGCAATCGCAAAAACCATCAAGCGCTATGATGAAACTGGCTTTCATGAGGACTGCCACAGGAAAGGAAGACCCAGAGTTACCTCTGCTGCAGAGGATAAGTTCATTGGCGTTACCAGCCTCAGAAATTGCACCCCAAATAAATTCTTCACAGATTTCAAGGAACAGACACATCTCAACATCAACTGTTCAGAGGAGACTGCGTGAATCAGGCCTTAATGATTGAATTGCTGCGAAGAAACCAATACTAAAGGAAACCAATAAGAGGAAGAGACTTGCTTGGGCCAAAAAACACGAGTAACGGACATTACACCGGTGGTGTAATGCTGTGGCTGCTGTGGCTTTGTGAGACGCAGAGTAGGTGAACGGATGATCTCCGCATGTGTGGTTACTACCGTGAAGCAGGGTGGAGGAGGTGCGGGGGTGCTTTGCTGGTGACACTGTTGGTGATTTATTTAGAATTAATCTGTAACAGATGACATTCATATTCTATCTCTGAAACTCACTTAGATAATACATTTGATGATAGTGGTAGCAATACATGGTTATAACATCTACCGAAAAGACAGAAATAGCAACGGAGGTGGTGTTGCTGTCTATATTCAGAACCACATTCCTGTAAAGCTTAGAGGATCTAATGTTAAATACAGTTGAAGTAATATGGCTACACGTTCATCTGCCTCACCTAAGCCAATTCTTGTGGGAAGCTGCTATAGACCACCAAGTCCTAACAGTCAGTATCTGTATAAAATGTGTGAAATGCGTGATAATGTAAACTCAGCAAAAAAAGAACCGTCCTCACTGTCAACTGTTTATTTTCAGCAAACTTAACATGTGTAAATATTTGTATGAACATAAGATTCAACAACTGCGACATAAACTGAACAAGTTCCACAGACATGTGATTATCAGAAATGAAATAATGTGTCCCTGAACAAAGGGGGGGTCAAAATCAAAAGTAACAGTCAGTATCTGGTGTGGCCACCAGCTGCATTAAATACTGCAGTGCATCTCCTCCTCATGGACTGCACCAGATTTGCCAGTTCTTGCTGTGAGATGTTACCCCACTCTTCCACCAGGGCACCTGCATGTTCCCGGATATTTCTGGGGGGAATGGCCCTAGCCCTCACCCTCCGATGCAACAGGTACCAGACGTGCGCAATGGGATTGAGGTCCGGGCTCTTCGCTGGCCATGGCAGAACACTGACATCCCTGTCTTGCAGGAAATCACTCACAAAACGAACAGTATGGCTGGTGGCATTGTCATGCTGGAGGGTCATGTTAGGTTGAGCCTGCAGGAAGGGTACCACATGAGGGAGGAGGATGTCTTCCCTGTAACGGACAGCGTTGAGATTGCCGACAATGACGACAAGCTCAGTTCGATGATTCTGTGACACACCGCCCCAGACCATGACGGACCCTCCACCTCCAAATCGATCCCGCTCCAGAGTACAGGCCTCTGTGTAATGCTCATTCCTTCGACGATAAACGCAAATCTGACCATCACCCCTGGTGAGACAAAACCGTGACTCGTCAGTGAAGAGAAGTTTTTGCCAGTCCTGTCTGGTCCAGCGACGGTGGGTTTGTACCCATAGGCGACGTTGTTGCCCGTCATGTCTGGTGATGACCTTCCTTACAACAGGCCTACAAGCCCTCAGTCCAGCCTCTCTCAGCCTATTGCAGACAGTCTGAGCACTGATGGAGGGATTGTGTGTTCCTGGTGTAACTCGGGCAGTTGTTGCCATCCTGTACCTGTCCCGCAGGTGTGATGTTTGGATGTACCAATCCTGTGCAGGTGTTACACGTGGTCTGCCACTGCGTGGATGATCAGCTGTCCGTCCTGTCTCACTGTAGCGGTCTTAGGCGTCTCACAGTACGGACATTGCAATTTATTGCCCTGGCCACATTTGCAGTCCTCATGCCTCCTTGCAGCATGTCTAAGGCACGTTCACACAGATAAGCAGGGACCCTGGGCATCTTTCTTTTGGTGTTTTTCAGAGTCAGTAGAAAGGCCTCTTTAGTGTCCTAAGTTTTCATAATTGTGACCTTAATTGCCTACCGTCTGTAAGCTGTTAGTGTCTTAACGACCGTTCCACAGATGCATGTTCATTAATTCTTTATGGTTCATTGAACAAGCATGGGAAACAGTGTTTAAACCCTTTACAGTGAAGAGCTGTGAAGTTATTTGGATTTTTGCGAATTATCTTTGAAAGACAGGGTCCTGAAAAAGGGACATTACTTTTTTTGCTGAGTTTGATATTAACAGAGAAATATATTTTCTGGGTGATTTTAAATATTGACTGGCTCTTATCAAGCTGCCCACTCAGGAAAAAACGTAAAACTGTAACCAGTGCCTGCAACTTGCATCAGGTTGTCAGTCAACCTACCAGGGTAGTTAGAAACAGCACAGGAATTAAATCATCAACATGTGTTGATCACATTTTTACTAACGCTGCAGATATTTGCTTTAAAGCAGTATCCAAATCCATAGGATGTAGTGATCACAATATAGTAGCCATATCTAGGAAAACCAAAGTTCCAAAGGCTGGGCCTAATATAGTGTATAAGAGGTCATACAATAAGTTTTGTGATTCATATGTTGACGTAAAGAATATTTGCTAGTCTGTGGTGTGTAATGAGAAACCCGACACTGCACTTGACGAATTTATGAAACCACCTATTCCAGTTCTTAATAAGCACGCACCAATTAAAACCTGTTAGGGACAGACGTTCCGCTAACGGAACGTATAGAGTATAATGGTATATGAATGAATGGTATAGAGTGGCGCGAATTACAAATACCTCAAAAATGCAAAAACTTCAATTTTTCAAACATATGACTATTTTACACCATTTTAACCTCTTACATCTAGACGTTCCGCTAGCGGAACACCTGCTCCAATATCCAATGATGGGCGTGGCGCGAAATACAAACTCCTCTAAAATCCGAAAACTTCCATTTTTCAAACATATGACTATTTTACAGCATTTTAAAGACAAGACTCTCGTTAATCTAACCACACCGTCCGATTTCAAAAAGGCTTTACAACGAAAGCAAAACATTAGATTATGTCAGCCGAGTACCCAGCCAGAAATAATCAGACACCCATTTTTCAAGCTAGCATATAATGTCACAAAAAACAAAACCACAGCTAAATGCAGCACTAACCTTTGATGATCTTCATCAGATGACAACCCTAGGACATTATGTTATACAATACATGCATGTTTTGTTCAATCAAGTTCATATTTATATCAAAAACCAGCTTTTTTACATTAGCATGTGACGTTCAGAACTAGCAAACATCCGGTGAATTTACTAAATTACTCACGATAAATGTTCACAAAAAACATAACAATTATTTTAAGAATTATAGATACAGAACTCCTCTATGCACTCGATATGTCCGATTTTAAAATAGCTTTAAGGTGAAAGCACATTTTGCAATATTCTCAGTAGATAGCCCAGCCATCACGGCTAGCCATTTAGACACCGACCAAGTTTAGCCCTGACCAAACTCCGATTTACTATTACAAAAGTTTGATTACCTTTGTTGTCTTCGTCAGAATGCACTCCCAGGACTGCTACTTCAAGTTCAAATGTTGGTTTGGTCCAAAATAATCCATCGTTATATCCAAATAGCGGCGTTTTGTTCGTGCGTTCAAGACACTATCCGAAGTGTAAATAAGGGTCACGAGCATGGCACAATTCGTGACAAAAGATTTCTAAATATTCCATTACCGTACTTCGAAGCATGTCAACCGCTGTTTAAAATCAATTTTTATGCATTTTTTCTCGTAAAAAAGCGATAATATTCCGACCGGGAATCTGCGTTTAGGTAAACAGACGAAAGAAAACAAAGCATTCTGTTGACGCGGGCACGCGCCTGAGTCTCACAGTACTGTAACCAGCCACTACCCAAACGCGCTACTTTTTTTCAACCAGAGCCTGCAAAGCCACGATTCAGCTTTTTGCCGCCTTCTGAGAGCCCATGGGAGCCGTAGGAAGTGTCACGTAACAGCAGAGATCCTCTGTAATGGATAGAGATAATCAAGAAGGGCAAGAAATTGTCAGACAGGCCACTTCCTGCATGGAATCTTCTCAGGTTTTGGCCTGCCAAATGAGTTCTGTTATACTCACAGACACCATTCAAACAGTTTTAGAAACTTTGGAGTGTTTTCTATCCAAAGCTAATAATTATATGCATATTCTAGTTTCTGGGCAGGAGTAATAATCAGATTAAATCGGGTACGTTTTTTATCCGGCTGTGAAAATACTGCCCCCTAGCCATAACAGGTTAACCTCTTACATCTAGACGTTACGCTAGCGGAACACCGCTCCAATATCCAATGATAGGGCGTGGCGCGAATTACAAATTCCTCAAATCCGAAAACGTCCATTTTTTTCAAACATATTACTATTTTACACCATTTTAAAGACAACTCTCCTTTATCTAACCACACTGTCCGATTTCAAAAAGGCTTTACAACGAAAGCAAAACATTAGATTATGTCAGCAGAGTATCCAGCCAGAAATAATCAGACACCCATTTTTCAAGCTAGCATATGTCACAAAAACCAAAACCACAGCTAAATGCAGCACTAACCTTTGATGATCTTCATCAGATGACAACCCTAGGACATTATGTTACACAATACATGCATGTTTTGTTCAATCAAGTTCATATTTATATCAAAAACCAGCTTTTTACATTAGCATGTGACGTTCAGAACTAGCATTCCCACCGAACACTTCCGGTGAATTTACTAAATTACTCACGATAAACGTTCACAAAAAACAAAACAAATATTTTAAGAATTATAGATACAGAACTCCTTTATGCAATCGCGGTGTCCAATTTTAAAATAGCTTTTCGGTGAAAGCACATTTTGCAATATTCTGAGTAGATAGCCCGGCCATCACAGGCTAGCTATTTTGACACCCACCAAGTTTGGTACTCACCAAACTCAGATTTACTATAAGAAAAATTGGATTACCTTTGCTGTTCTTCATCAGAATGCACTCCCAGGACTTCTACTTCAACAACAAATGTTGTTTTGGTTCCAAATAATCCATAGTTATATCCAATCAATTTTTATGCGATTTGTCTCGTAAAATAGCGATAATATTCCAACCGGGAGACGTTGTATCCGTTCAAACACTGAAATAAGAAAATGGAGTCATCACATGCACGCCCGCGCCAGTGTCATTGTTCTCAGAAGTACCACTCTCCAAAACCCATACTGTTTTTCGCCCAGAGACTGCAGAGTTATCATTCAACGTTCTGGCGCCTTCTGAGAGCCAATGAAGGCCTTAGAAAATGTCACGGTACAGCAGAGATCCTGTATTTTCGATAAAGAGGCTACAGAAGGCCAAGAAATGGTCAGACAGGGCACTTCCCATATAGAATCTTCTCAGGTTTTGGCCTGCCATATGAGTTCTGTTATACACGGACACCATTCAAACAGTTTTAGAAACTTTAGGGTGTTTTCTATCCAAATCTACTGATACATATTCTAGTTTCTGGGCAGGAGTAATAACCAGATTAAATCGGGTACGCTTTTTATCAGGCCGTGAAAATACTGCCCCCTATCCCAAACAGGTTAAAAAAATGACTGTAAAAACTGTTAATCTCTCTAGGGTACGTGGGACGGTAGCGTCCCACCTGGCCAACATCCAGTGAAATTGCGGAGCGCGAATTTCAAACTACAGAATCGTAAATATAAAAAATTCGTGAAAATACACATGCAATATTTCAAATTAAAGCTTGACTTCTTGTTAACCTCTATGGGCTAGGTGGGACGCTAGCGTCCCCCCCGTGGTGCACTCCGTCAACAGCAGGTGCATTTCAAGAGCGGCAAATTTGAATCCAAATAAATGTCAAAATTCCAATTTTTCAAACATACAACTATTTTACACCCTTTGAAAGATAAACATCTCCTTAATCTAACCACGTTTTACGATTTCAAAAAGGTTTTACGGCGAAAGCATAAATTTAGAGTATGTTAGGACAGTACATTTACAAGAGTTGTGTGTAATGTTTTGTCAATTCAAAGACAGGGTCACCAAAACCATAAAACCAGCTAAAATGATGCACTAACCTTTTACAATCTCCATCAGATGACACTCCTAGGACATTGTTAGACAATGCATGCATTTTTAGTTCTATCAAGTTCATATTTATATCCAAAAACAGCGTTTTACTATGGCATTGATGTTGAGGAAATCGTTTCCCTCCAATAACCGGCAGTCAAGTCAGCGTCACAAATTAAATAATTAAAATTAGAAAACATTGGTAAAATATTATATTGTCATTTAAAGAATTATAGATTTACATCTCTTGAACGCAATCAACTTGCCAGATTTAAAAATAACCTTACTGGGAAATCACACTTTGCAATAATCTGAGCACTGCGCCCAGAAAAATACACGTTGCGATACAGACTAGACGTCATGTTGGGGAGATCTAAAATCGAAAATACTATGTAAATAATCCATTACCTTTGATTCTCTTCATCAGATGTCACTTCCAGGTATCACAGGTCCATAACGAATGTAGTTTTGTTCAAAAAAGCTCATCATTTATGTCCAAAAATCTCCGTCTTGTTAGCACATGATCTAAGCCAGCCGGACTTCTCGTCATGAACGAGGGGAAAAAATATATTTACGTTCGTTCAAACATGTCAAACGTTGTATAGCATAAATCATTAGGGCCTTTTTTAACCAGAACATGAATAATATTCAAGGTGGACGAATGCATACTCTTTTATAACGTATTGGAACGAGGGTACCCAACATGAACTCGCGCGCCAGGTGTCTAATGGGCCATCATCGTTCCATGGCTCTTGTTCGGTCAGATCTCCCTCCAGAAGACTCAAAACACTTTGTAAAGGCTGGTGACATCTAGTGGAAGCAATAGGAAGTGCCAAAATATTCCTCAGCCCCTGTGTTTTTCAATGGGATAGGTTTAAAGGTAATACAACACATCAGGTATCTACTTCCTGTCAGAAAATGTCTGGGTTTTGCCTGCCAAATGAGTTCTGTTATACTCACAGACACCATTCAAACAGTTTTAGAAACTTTAGAGTGTTTTCTATCCATATATAATAAGTATATGCATATTCTAGTTACTGGGTAGGATTAGTAACCAGATTAAATCGGGTACATTTTTTTTATCCAGCCGTGCAAATACTGCCCCCTAGCCCTAACAGGTTAATCTAGCCACGGTGTCAGATTTCAAAAAGGCTTTACGGCGAAAGCAAACCATGCGATTATCTGAGGACAGCACCCCATCAAACAAACACAGACAATCGTATTTCATCCTGCCAGACGTGACACAAAACTCAGAAATAACAATATAATTCATGCCTTACCTTTGAAGAGCTTCTTCTGTTTGCACTCCAATATTTCCCATAAACATCACAAATGGTCCTTTTGTTCGATAAATTCTGTTGTTATATCTCCAAAATGTCCATTTATTTGGCGCGTTTGATCCAGAAAAACACCGGTTCCAACTCGCGCAACACGACTACAAAATATCTAATAAATTACCTGTAATCTTTGCCCAAACATTTCAAACAACTTTCCTAATTCAACTTTAGGTATTTTTTTTACAGAAATAATCGATAAAATCTACGACGGGATAAACTGCGTTCAATAGCGGATAAAAACAAAGTGGAGCGCGCTTTCAGGTCACACGCCCCAACCACAACCGTACACTAGACTCGACCCTCGTTCTGAACAGGGCTACTTCTTCATTTCTCAAAGGAAAAACATCAACCAATTTCTAAAGACTGTTGACATCCAGTGGAAGCGATAGGAACTGCAAGCAAGTGCCTTAGAAATCTAGATCCCCATAGATAACCCATTGAAAAGAGAGTGACCTCAACAACAAAAAAATCCTGGATGGTTTGTCCTCGGGGTTTCACCTGCCAAATAAGTTCCGTTGTACTCAGACATCATTCAAACAGTTTTAGAAACTTCAGTGTTTTCTATCAAATACTAACAATTATATGCATATCCTAGCTTCTAGGCCTGAGTAGCAGGTAGTTTACTTTGGGCACCTCAGTCATCCAAACTTCCGAATACTGCCCCCTCCGCCGAAGAACTTAACTTCTTGGGGCTATGTGGGACGCTAGCGTGCCACCCGTGGTGCACCCTATCAACAGCAGGTGCATTTCAAGAGCGGCAAATTTGAAACCAAATAAATGTCAAAATTCAAATTTTTCAAACATACAACTATCTTACACCCTTTGAAAGATAAACATCTCCTTAATCTAACCACGTTGTCCGATTTCAAAAAGGTTTTACGGCGAAAGCATAAAGTTATATTATGTTAGGAGAGTACATTGACAATAGCTGTGTGTAATGTTTTGTCAATTCAAAGACAGGGTCACCAAAACCATAAAACCAGCTAAAATGATGCACTAACCTTTTACAATCTCCATCAGATGACACTCCTAGGACATTATGTTAGACAATGCATGCATTTTTAGTTCTATCAAGTTCATATTTATATCCAAAAACAGCGTTTTACTATGGCATTGATGTTGAGGAAATCGTTTCCCTCCAATAACCGGCAGTCAAGTCAACACCACAAATTAAATAATTAAAATTAGAAAACATTGGTAAAATATTATATTGTCATTTAAAGAATTATAGATTTACATCTCTTGAACGCAATCAACTTGCCAGATTTAAAAAGAACCTTACTGGGAAATCACACTTTGCAATAATCTGAGCACTGCGCCCAGAAAAATATGCTTTGCTATACAGACAAACGGCCATGTTGGAGAGATCTAAAATCGAAAATACTATGTAAATAATCCATTACCTTTGATTCTCTTCATCAGATGTCACTTCCCGGAATCCCAGGTCCATAACGAATGTAATTTTGTTCAAAAAAGCTCATCATTTATATCCAAAAAGATCCGTGTTGTTAGCACATGATCTAAGCCAGCCGGACTTCTCGTCATGAACGAGGGGAAAAAATATATTTACGTTCGTTCAAACATGTCAAACGTTGTATAGCATAAATCATTAGGGCCTTTTTTTAACCAGAACATGAATAATATTCAAGGTGGACGAATGCATTCTCTTTTAAAACGTTTTGGAACGAGGGTACCCAACATGACCTCGCGCGCCAGAGTCTAATCGGCCATCACCGTTCCAAGGCTCTTGTTCGGTCAGATCTCATAGTAGAAGATTCAAAACACTTTGTAAAGGCTGGTGACATCTAGTGGAAGCAATAGGAAGTGCCAAAACATTAATCAGCCCCTGTGTGTTTCAATGGCATAGGCTTAAAGGTAATTCAACACATCAGGTATCCACTTCCTGTCAGAAAATGTCTCAGGGTTTTGCCTGCCAAATGAGTTCTGTTATACTCACAGACACCATTCAAACAGTTTTAGAAACTTTAGGGTGTTTTCTATCCATATGTAATAAGTATATGCATATTCTAGTTACTGGGTAGGAGTGGTAACCAGATTAAATCGGGTACGTTTTTTATCCAGCCGTGTCAATACTGCCCCCTATCCTAAACAGGTTAAGTTCCTTGCTCAGAACATGAGAACATATGAAAGCTGGTGGTTCCTTTTAACATGAGTCTTCAATATTCCCAGGTAAGAAGTTTTAGGTTGTAGTTATTATAGGACTTTTTCTCTCTATACCATTTGTATTTCATATACCTTTGACTATTGGATGTTCTTATAGGCACTGTAGTATTGCCAGTGTAACAGTATAGCTTCCGTCCCTCTCCTCGCCCCTACCTGGGCTCGAACCAGGAACACATCGACAACAGCTACCCTCGAAGCATTGTTACCCATCGCTCCACAAAAGCCGCGGCCTTTGAAGTAGTTGTTCCCCTTGCTCTGCAAGGTCTCAGAGCTAGTGACGTCACCGATTGAAACGCTAATAGCGCGCACCCCAATCACTAGCTCGGGAGTTGATAGGCTTGAAGTCATAAACGGCTCAATGCTTGAAGCACAGCGAAGAGCTGCTGGCAAATGCACGAAAGTCCTGTTTGAATGAATGCTTACGAGCCTGCTGCTGCTTACCACTGCTCAGTCAGACTGCTTTATCAAATACTTAATTATAGCATAATAACACAGAAATACGAGCCTTAGGTCATTAATATCTTCAAATCCGGAAACTATCATTTCGAAAACAAAATGTTTATTCTTTCAGTGAAATACGGAACTGTTCCATATTTTATCTAATGGGTGGCATCCATAAGTCTAAATATTCCTGTTACATTGAAGGTTGTGCAATGTTATGTCATAATTACGGCAAATTAGTTCACAACGAGCCAGGCGGCCCAAACTGCTGCATATACCCTGCATATAACTTTTCTATAGGATTGAGGTCAGGGCTTTGTGATGGCCACTCTAATACCTTGACTTCGTTGTCCTTAAGCCATTTTGCCACAACTTTGGAAGTATGCTTGCGACCAAGCTTTAACTTCCTGACTGATGTCTTGAGATGTTGCTTCAATATATCCACATCATTTTCCCCTCTCATGATGCCATCTATTTTGTGAAGTGCACCAGTCCCTCTTGCAGCAAAGCCCCCCCACAACATGATGCTGCCACCCCCGTGCTTCACGGTTTGGATGGTGTTCTTCGGCTTGCAAGCATTCCACTTTTTCCTCCAAACATAACGATGGTCATTATGGCCAAACAGTTCTATTTTTGTTTCATCAGACCAGAGGACATTTCTCCAATAAGTACAATCTTTGTCCCCATGTGCAGTTGCAAACCATAGTCTGTCTTTTTTATGGTGGTTTTGGAGCAGTGGCTTCTTCATTGCTGAGCGGCCTTTCAGTTTATGTCGATATAGGACTCGTTTTACTGTGGATATAGATACTTTTGTACCTGTTTCCTCCAGCATCTTCACAAGGTCCTTTGTTGTTCTGGGATTGACTTGCACTTTTCGCATCAAAGTACATTCATCTCTAGGAGACAGAACGCCTTCCTGAGCAGAATGACGGCTGCGTGGTCCCATGGTGTTTATACTTGCGGACTATTGTTTGTACAGTTGAACGTGGTACCTTTTTGATTTTCCCATGATGTCAAGTAAAGAGGCACTGAGTTTGAAGGTAGGCCTTGAAATACATCCACAGGTACACCTCCAATTGACTCAAATGATGTCAATTAGCCTATCAGAAGCTTCTAAAGCCATGACATAATTTTCGGGAATTTTCCAAGCTGTTTAAAGGCACAGTCAACTTAGTGTATTTAAACTTCTGACCCACGTTAATTGTGATACAGTGAAATAATCTGTCTGTAAACAATTGCTGGAAAAATGACTTGTCATGCACAAGGGAGATTTGCCAAAACTATAGTCTGTTAACAAGAAATTTGTGGAGTGGTTGAAAAACGAGTTTTAATGACTCCAACCTTAGTGTATGTAAACTTCTGACTTCAACTGTATATCGGGATATGAGATTTTGGCCATATCGCCTAGCCCTAGTTCGCCCATTTTGAATGTTATTTTGTGTTTTTGCATCTCTGATTTGATGTTCAATCTATTCCCTGGATCATTTCATGTGTGTCTGAGTTATTGGCGTTCGCTAAGGCAGAAATCCAGCCGGTATGGCGTAGCACGGTGATAGTCACACTGGAAGTCAAAAGGAATACGTCTATCATACATGTCAGATTAAAATACTGGCTGATGTCATAACTCGGGAGGATGTCTTCTCTCGAATGAGCCATTGATCTTATTTTTGCGATATTCTTACCTCAAATGTGTAATTTAATGGAGGGTGTCGCACATTTTTCCTATTTGTCTGCCTATAGTGCATGGTGCTTTTGCCAAAGACATGTTATAGAAAGAAGATAGGAATCCAATGAATGAAGGAACGTGTAATGCCCCACCCAGCAGACTGTCGACCAATCGCGTTCAATCGTCGCTTAATCCCTTCTCAAAGTCAGTGTATATGTTGAGAAACGTGGCTTTTTTTCCTCGAAAGTACGTAATGTCACCATTCCAAAGCTATACGATACTACAGATAGCGAGTACTTTTTCTCATATCTCGGTAAAGATTTTTAATTTTGTTGCCAAAATTTGTGCTAATGTTGGGTTTTTGCGCTAGTAACCAATAGATTCCCATTCACTCCTTGGAGGAGAGTGCTTCTTGTCCCAGAATTCCCCAGAATGCACTGCGCGGCCCGTTGACGTAGCATGGGCAACGTTTCCCATCTCCTCAAAAGTATATCTGCCGTTGTGAATGTTAGCCTCCTCTGTAAGGCACGTCGATCTGCTGGTTGAACATGGTGAGATTGTAGACTCCTAATTTGATAGCTGTAAAATTGCCTAAAGCTACACTAACTGATATTGTCTTTGGTATTATTTTGTGTAGTTACGTTTGATAGCTACCTAGCCAGCCAGCCCATAGAGCGAGCATTGCATTGTGGATTTTGTTGTCGACTTGAGCTTCAACAGATTTCAAAAAGTGATTTTCCATGTTGCTACCAACCTTATTATAACGGCAAAATGAAAAATCTGTTCACAAAACATATTGTTCTCACAGCTTTGGGCCCGAGCTGACAAGGTAAAAATCTGTCATTCTGCCCCTGAGCAAGGCAGTTAACCCACTGTTCCCTGGGCGCCGAAGACGTGGATGTCGATTAAGGCAGCCCTCCGCACATCTGCTTCAGAGGGGTTGGGTTAAATGCGGAAGACACATTTCAGTTGAATGCGTTCAGACATTCAACTGACTAGGTATCCCCCTTACCCATTAACACTGTAAATTAAAGGAATGGGTGGTTTTGAGTGGATTTTTCCTTTAAGTTGTTTGGCAAATGCACATGTTTTAGAAACCTTAACCTGCTCTTTTCTGGTTTGGAAATCAAAAAGTTTGCCTGCATGAAGAATTATTTTAAGTTGCTTTTTGGTAAACTGAAGCTCCTTTCCTTGTCAATTACCCACACTGCGCTGTAATCTCTTCAATCACAAGGCAATTAATACTATTGTCACCCATCAGAATATTGTAACTGTAATCTGGTCTTCAGGCTACATCCTATTATTACTACATCTATGTGTCAAATTAGTTTTGATATAGTTTAGGTCAGGTGTCACTAACCTTTTCAAGATCACTTTCTGAGTCAAAAATGCAACCCCGAGATCTACTGCTCAGATTTTCTTTAACGTGACTTAAAACATTTAAGTCTATGCAACACTAACCTATTAAAAACAGTACTGTAGCAATGAGGTTTGTGCAGTGGGCTATAGGCTCAATACGTTATCACCGCACATTGGCTTTGCTTGAATTGCCCTCCCAATGCATTGTACCCCCCCCCCAAAAAAAAGTAAATTTAAAACTGAGTTATATGATCACAGCGGTAATAGATCAGTCATTGTATTACTTGTGATTCACAGCTGATTGAGCATACATTTAAATCATTTGCTTATTTTATTTTACTGGGCTGATGGTGCCTGCATCTGACTGAGGGTCTGCCTCAACGTCCTGCCGCTCTCCCTTTCCTCTGCTGACACTGCCCAAAAAGGGACACCATCTTCTAGCTGATGACAACTCACGCACCACAAATTCATGTTGTGAACAGAGAAAGTGAAATATTCCTGGATATTAAAAAATAACCAAGCCGCTAATAAAAACGCAAGCCTATCGATACACTTTCCTACTCATTCGTTACAGCTGCAGTGCTGGTTGTAGCACGAGTGGAAGTAGGAAGAATATGTATTTTATGGCTTATAAAAGTGTTGAATAAAGAGTTGACAGTGCTGAGTAAGGACTTACATGTCCAAACTTTTGACTGGTACAATTATTTTGCAACGGTCGCGCACGGAATGTGGTCACTGTGGTTTGCATGTAAGGGAGTAATTCCTGACTGGTATCTGAAAAGTTTTATGATGTTTATTAATGAATTTGATCATGTATCCTATTGAATACTCAGTAATTTTCCATTTGAAGAACACTTGCAGGTTTTGGGTCAGTAACATTTAAATTCAGTCAAGTAAACTTGCTTTTCAGTTTACTTCCAGAATTAACTGAATTGAAATGGAATTGACCGCAACCGGACACACAGACATTTCTGGACATGCTATCGGGTTGTCTTTATATCCGTATATTACTGCATATTTAAAAATCATAATCATTATCAGTCAGAAATGAGGCCCTCCCTTAGCTGAGAGAGATGTCTGTGCTAATAGGCTATTGGTTTGTTAGACATTTTATTACGCCTAATTACTGAGTATTCAATAGGCTACATGATAAAATGGATTAATAACATCAGAACATTATAAAACTTTTCAGGACCCACAGAGGTGCACATTAATGTTCTAGCCCAGCACAAGCACACCAGATGCATCTAATCGGGTCTGTTAGTATACGACTAGATCAAAAATGTTCATCCCCTTGGGTCCACAGTACTAGGATTGTAGAATGGGTAACCTCATACTTTCTAACACTACTAATAACTGTTGCTTGGTGTGACTATGACCACAATAACTCTGTGCCATTTCACAGCCTCGACATGGACAAGAACGACCTGGTACAGAAGGCTAAGCTGGCCGAGCAGGCCGAACGCTATGACGACATGGCGGCGGCGATGAAAGCGGTGACGGAGCAGGGCGGCGAGCTCTCCAACGAGGAGCGCAACCTGCTGTCGGTGGCCTACAAGAATGTGGTGGGGGCGCGTCGCTCCTCCTGGCGCGTCATCTCCAGCATCGAGCAGAAGACCGAGGGCAACGAGAAGAAGCAGCAGATGGCCCGTGAATACCGCGAGAAGATTGAGGCCGAGCTGCAGGACATCTGCAAGGATGTGCTGGTGAGCGAGAGCTTGCTAGTCTGTGCCCCCATCGCTTTTAAAGGAGTCCCTTGATGCTATGGGGACGGGGTGATATAATGTGACACTGGGGCTAGAGTTACATTCATTTAGAGTCCAGGCAATTTGGGAATGTGGTTGGAAGTGGAAATTGTACAGGGAAAATGGCCTATTTACACAACAAGCATTTTTCATTTAGCATGAATGTGAGCTGGAATGAATTTGACACCAAAGCAAGGTTGCAGAGAATCTATTTTTGGTTGGTCCTGTGTGTTGAAAGAGTGGAGTTGACTGACACCCAATCAACCCCTTTTCTTGGTTTTAGGCACTCCTCGACAATTACCTCATTGCCAATGCAACTCAGGCAGAAAGCAAGGTGTTCTATCTTAAAATGAAAGGTGACTACTACAGATATCTGTCTGAGGTGGCATCTGGAGACTCAAAGAAGAGTAAGTAGATCTCTGTTCTGTGAGGAAGCTTCCGAGTCACACTGTTGCCAAGAACCCATAATCGTTAATTGGCCACTTTTCCTCAGCCTCTGATTATCATGGAAATAAGTAAAACCTACATTTTTATAATCTGCTGCTTGCACTGCTTTTTAAGGCTTAAGTGGGATCATCACTGGCCTGATTTGATGTCCACAGTACATAATATCTAGACAATGTTCAATCAGCATCCATTATACAGGAGATGCTCAGTGAAATTAAACATTAATTCTCTTCAACAAAAGCATGATGAGTGAATGGTGTTTATTCATTGGGCCTCTTCTCTCCCCATCACAGCCACAGTGGAGAACTCCCAGCAGGCCTACCAGGAGGCATTTGACATCAGCAAGAAGGACATGCAGCCGACACACCCCATCAGGCTGGGCCTCGCTCTCAACTTTTCCGTCTTCTATTACGAGATCCTGAACTCCCCCGAGCAGGCCTGCAGTTTGGCGAAGGCGGTGGGGCACCGTTATACTCTTTCACACACGTTCCACTATCACACTGCAGTGCCTGTGTGATTCGGACGCCTAAAAAGGCTCATTCTGTATCAATACGGAGTGCAAACACGCCCCTCCAGCTTTTTTTTACACAAACCTGCTCGTTAACACCGGTGCTTGTGCTGTTGGCGTTTGCCAAATATTTAAATGAAAAATAACTGTTGTGATGGTGGTTTGTCATCTGGAGTACCAAGCTTTGTCAATTGGTATGCCCTTTTAGGGGTAATGCGTTTAAAGTGTTTTGGAGGCATTTTAGGTTGTAGTATTCTGAGCCTTATAAAAAAAAAAAAAACATGTTTTTACCCCCTTCCATATACCTGTTTTCCCTATAGGCTTTCGACGAAGCGATCGCTGAGCTTGACACCTTGAACGAGGACTCTTACAAAGACAGCACCTTGATCATGCAGCTACTAAGGGACAACCTCACTGTAAGTGCTTACCACCAATATGCACCTTGCCAATGTCATGCATTATCGTTCGATAGACTTGGAACTGAATGCATGAATCCAATGTTTTTTTTGTTTTTTCCCCCTCTGCAGCTGTGGACATCAGAAAACCAGGGTGACGAGGGGGATGCCGGCGAAGGGGAGAACTAAAGGCGTTGCACATCACTGTTAATCCACCCACTCTTCTTTTACACATATACAGCCCATACATCCCTGCTCCATCCAGCCCCCTCCCTTTCTGTATGACAAGCAGCATGAATTGTACCTGACCTACCAGTTGTGCCCTTTCTCAGATATGCTCAGTTGTTAACAAGCAGAGTATTGTTTTGTGAGGATAAAAGAAAAATACATTTACCCAGTTGAGTGGCAAGGCCATTCAACCCCCCCCCCCTTTGATTCTCTCCTAACATTTCATAAAGATATGTTCTTTCACCTAGCAAGATATGCATTTATAGTATCCTTTTTTGCTTTGCTAGTGTACTGGCGATTGCTGGTTTTTATTCAAAAAGGTCATTAAACTGTCCGTTTATTTTCAACAAACACTGTGATGCTTAGTTTTTCTCTACAGAATCACAAATAAATTCTGGTCGCTAAAATTCAGTACTGTATGTAGCAGTGCAATTCTGCTGTGGCCTCATAGAGAATGGTAGAAGAGGTTGTATTGTGACACTGACTAACATGCATATTGCTGTGTATTGTATATTTTATTTTGGATCTGGAACTAAAATGAATACAAGGGACCCTAGGTTTTGCCATTGAATGCATGTCCAGCTGAAGAAGAAGAAAAAAACATTCCATTAGAACCTAACATTAAAGGTAGACTCATCGAAGTAACGTTGCCACACGCAGCACTGCAGATATTGAGATGAGCAAGACGCAAGACTTTGGTCTTACACGGTCACACAGTATCTGTGCATGCGCACGGGTTTGCTTCACATTGTTAGTGTGGTAGGTACGAGACCAAAACAGAGTAAAAGTTGAGCTCCCACTTCAACGCTCTTAGTTGCGGAAATAGACCCACTATGCTGTTTACTTTCTGCATCGACGTCATTTCGCTGAGTCTACCTTCAAGATGTTATAAAAAAAAAATGAACAAACCGGAGCATTCTCCTAATGTTATGTACTAGAACAGTTGACAAAGGTGCTGTTTGACATTAGTATAATGATACTATTTTGTTCTTAAATGTTACTTTTTTGCTTTGCGTAATAATGACTCGCACATTGGTTCAAAACTGTAAATTGTAAACCCTTTTAAAGTACATTTAAATCTGTCTTAAATTTTGTTGTTAACCTGCTTGCAAAGAAACACCTTAAAGCTGTTTTACGTTGAACTTTTACATATTGGTTATTAAAGCCTATCTTGAAGGCCTTATGCTGACAGTCCAAACTGACCAGTCAAAAGTTTGATATCATTTCATAAAGGAAACGATATCTAAGAGAATGCATGCTCTTGCCCACGAAGAGTGTGTAAGCAAGTCCCCTAATGTAAGTTGTGTCATAGTCAGAGATGGCATTGATGCTTTTGTTTATCTCCAGACTTAAGGGTCTATCAGAGGAGACCATATTGTAGTGGAATGCGGTCAGTGGATGGGTTAGATTGTGGAGTAGCGCAAGGAACTTGTAGAAGTAGCTGAATTCACTCAGTGTCACAATTCTTTGTCATCACCATAACATTCCACTTAGGTGTTGAATTCATCTGGTTCAGTCTTGCTGAAGACAATGTTTCATGCACTGAAGAAAAATCTCCCCCTTAGCTGAATAAATGGCAGTTATTCTACGCTTAATTAAAAAAAATGCAGTAGTGAATGTGGAACCGAGCCTGTCTGTATATCTGGTATCTCCAATTGCATTGTTTTTACTGACCAGTATTCTGCCTAAAGTTTGCTTCTGTGATGGTTTATATTGCCTAGCGCGCACGTGGTTGTGAAAATTTAGAATAGCATTAAAACAAAAATACACAAAAAAAACAGCCCCTGGTTATTGACGTAATACTAGATTTGTATGTCTTTTAAAACAGTTCTAGTTTCACCCTACATGTTATCAGGAAAGTGTAAAAGACAATTTAAAGTGAAATAAAAGTTTTATCAGTTGCAAATTGTCCTGTTTTGTTTTTGTAACGAGTGGTTTGTCTGACAGAGTTAAACACTCCCGCATACATTTAAGTCATTTAGCAGACGCCTTTATCCAGAGCGACTTACAGTAGTGAATGCATACATTTTTTTCTCCGTACTGGTCCCCCATGGGAAACGAACCCACAACCCTAGCGTTGCAAACACCAACTCTACCAACTGAGCCACACTGGACCACATTTTTACTTAGTCTGATAAGCATTATTTAATGTTGAATTAAAACAGGCTACTTATTTAGTTGACAGAAATTGCACTACACCTCACAAAGGCTGCATTTACACAGGCACTTGCAGCCCAATTCTGTTTTTCACTAATTGGTTTTTCGACCAATCAGATCAGCAATTGGTCAAAAGAACAATTAGTGGGAAAAATGTCTGAAATGGGCTGCCTGTGTAAATGCAGCCAAAGAAGATTCAATCAGATCAAGCATTAACCGGATAGCCAACACCCGCATAGCTGATGTTTTGGCAGTGTCGAAGGTGTAACTGCATTGGAGCTGCCAAATTGGTGAGAAGCTGCTCTTGATCATTAAGCCACACCGCCCTGCTCGCATTAGACGTTCAGAATGAGAAATTGTAGGCTATATAGAAATGACGCTTAAATTTGAAATAATGAATGAGGATTTCTATCAACCTAACTGAGGAGTAGATTAGGCCTACAAGTCACATTCCACTGTTCGAACTTGTGAACAAGGCTGCATGGGATTGCTCTTATTAATGCGACTCCGTGCAGCCAATGGCAATGTCCCCTTTAGGTATAATGCCAGGAGCTGCTTTTGGATTTGACAGCTCTAACGCAGCTCACCTTTGACACTGCCAAAACAACCGCTATGCTGATGTATGAAAGCGGATCTGATTGAATAGAGCACTTAATTTATTCCTCAGGCGTCCTATTTTCATTTGGTCCTTTCCACTATGGGCTCTTGAATTAGGCTATATACTATTGCACACAACCTAGAAATTGAAATGAAGCATCAGGGCACTAGATACATCCTGAAGTGCAGTCATTAACCACAATGAAGATAAATGGGGGAAATGATTTTGCTAGACCAGCAAAAGATTGCCAAATATTAAAATTGATTGAATAGCCCCAGGAATTGACCAGCAGTTCTGAAAATCTGAGGATGGGCTTCCCCTTGAGATTGAGTCATTTCTGTGGGGCTCCCTCTTTGAAGTCTGGTTACTCTCATGGATTTTTCCTATTTAGGGAGTTTTTCCTTTCAACTCCCCAACACTGCTTATTTCCTATGGGATCATCACGGCACTTGCTTTCTCTTTAAAATTCAATGTTGTGATAGGCCAACCATGAACCCAGAATCGGCTGGTATAAAAACAGTATACCTTGCATTATTTGACAGGATTAAAAAAAAAAAAAATGGTTTTAGTTGGGAAGTTGGGGAAAACAGGGCAGTGGGTCATGAGATATGCAGTTGAAGATAAAATAAACAAAAATGCAAAACAACAGCTGAAAATAATTTAGTCAGCGAACCTAAAATTAAGAAAATCTGCATAGTTTCCCTGCAGTTAAGTGGCTTACAGTATTATTATATAGATTTTCAACTTCTGAGAACAAGAACCAATCAGCATAAAGTGGCTTGGCTGACCACTCTTCAGAGTTACACTATCAAGCAACTTCAAATGGATAGCTTCAAATAAATAAAAAATCTCTCAATTTAATTCCTACTACTACATAGCCTATATGATACATCTCGTACATTATTCACATTAGCATGCATGTAGAAATGTTATGGCGTATACCCTTAGTGACCTGGAATTGGTTGAAATAGCCAGCCTATGATTAAACCTTAAAGTGCAACTCGACAACTTTTCAACCTTATATTAGTTATCTCCAGCATCTACATACACCCTATATACAAAAATATGTGGACACCCCTTTCAAATGAGTGGATTCAGCATATTTCAGCCACACCTGTTGCTGACAGGTGTATAAAATCGAGCACACAGCCATGCAATCTCCATAAAAAGCCATGCAATCTTCATTGTTTTATTTCACTGTAGAGCCCTCAGTCCCGCTCAAAATGCCTTAGATGGCTCTTTTGTCCCACCCCACACACGTGGAAATCTCACCTAGGTTAACTGACGCCTCCAGAGACAACCTCTCTCATCGTCACCCAACGCATAGGTTTACCTCCACTGTACTCACATCCTACCATACCCTTGTCTGTACAGTACATTATGCCTTGAATCTATTCTACCATGCCCAGAAATTGGCTCCTTTAATTCTCTGTTTCGAATGCACTAGACAACCAGTTCTTATAGCCTTTAGCCGTACCCTTGTCCGACTCCTCTGTTCCTCTGGTGATGTAGAGGTTAACCTAGGCCCTGTAGCCCCCAGTACTACACCTACTCCCCAGGCGCTATCATTTGTTGACTTCTGTAACCGTAAAAGCCTTGGTTTCACGCATGTTAACATCAGAAGCCTCCTCCCAAAGTTTGTTTTATTCACTGCTTTAGCAAACTCCGCCAACCCTGATGTCCTAGCCGTGTCTGAATCCTGGCTTAGGAAGGCCACCAAAAATTCTGAAATATCCATCCCCAACTACAACATTTTCCGCCAAGATAGAACTGCCAAAGGGGGTAGAGATGCAATCTACTACAGAGATAGTCTGCAGAGTTCTGTCATGCTATCCAGGTCTGTGCCCAAACAGTACGAGCTTCTACTTTTAAAAATCCACCTTTCCAGAAATAAGTCTCTCACTGTTGCCGCTTGTTATAGACCCCCCTCAACCCCCAGCTGTGCCCTGGACACCATATGTGAATGAATCGCCCCCCATTTATCTTCAGAGTTTGTACTGTTAGGTGACCTAAACTTAACACCCCGGCCGTCCTTCAATCTAAACTAGATGCCCTCAATCTCACACAAATGATCATGGAATATACCAGGTACAACCCTAAATCCGTAAACATGGGCACCCTCATAGATATCATCCTGACCAACCTGCCCTCTAAATACACCTCTACTGTCTTCAACCAGGATCTCAGCGATCACTCCCTGCGTCCGTTATGGGTCCGCGGTCAAACGACCACCCCTCATCACTGTCAAACACTCCCTAAAACACTTCAGTGAGCAGGCCTTTCTAATCGACCTGGCCCGGGTATCCTGGAAGGATACTGACCTCATTCCGTCAGTAGAGAATGCCTGGTTATTCTTTAAAAGTGCTTCCTCAACATCTTAAATAAGCATGCCCCATTCAAAAAAATGTGAACTAAGAACAGATATAGCCCTTGGTTCACTCCAGACCTGACTGCCCTTGACCAGCACAAAAACATCCTGTGGCGTACTGCATTAGCATCGAATAGCCCCCGCGATATGCAACTTTTCAGGCAAGTTAGGAACCAATATACACAGGCAGTTAGGAAAACAAAGGCTAGCTTTTTCGAACAGAAATTTGAATCCTGTAGCATAAACTACAATAAATTCTGGGACACTGTAAAGTCCATTGAGAATAAGAGCACCTCCTCCCAGCTGCCCACTGCACTGAGGCTAGGAAACACTTTCACCCCCGATAAATATTTCAAGAAGCATTTTTCTATGACTGACCATGCTTTCGCCCCTGATAAATCTACGACAATCGAGAATTTCAATAAGAATTTTTCTATGGCTGGCCATGCTTTCCACCTGGCTACTCCTACCCCGGTCAAATGGCTCTGCACCCCCCACAGCAACTTCCCAAGCCTCCCCCATTTCTCCTTCACCCAAATCCAGATAGCTGATGTTCTGAAAGAGCTGCAAAATCTGGACCCCTACAAATCAGCTGGGCTAGACAATCTGGACCCTCTCTTTCTAAAATTATCCGCCGCAATTGTTAAAACCCCTATTACTAGCCTGTTCAACCTCTCTTTCGTATCGTCTGAGATCCCTAAAGATTGGAAAGCTGCCGCGGTCATCCCCCTCTTCAAAGGGGGAGACACCCTAGACCCAAACTGTTACAGGCCTATATCTATCCTACCCTGCCTTTCTAAAGTCTTCGAAAGCCAAGTTAACAAACAGATCACCGACCATTTCGAATCCCACCGTACCTTCTCCGCTATGCAATCTGGTTTCTCAGCCAAGCTCAAGGTCCTAAACAATATCATAACCACCATCGATAAAAGACAATACTGTGCAGCCGTCTTCATCGACCTGGCCAATGCTTTCGACTCTGTCAATCACAACATTCTTATCGGCAGACTCAACCTCCTTGGTTTCTCAAATGACTGCCTCGCCTGGTTCAGACTGAGTACAGTGTGTCAAATCGGAGGGCCTGTTGTCCGGACCTCTGGCAGTCTCTATGGGGGTGCCACAGAGTTCAATTCTCGCGCCGACTTTTTTCTCTGTATACATCAATGATGTCATTCTTGCTGATCCACCTCTTCGCAGACACCATTCTGTATACTTCTGGCCCTTCTTTGGACATTGTGTTCATTACCAAACCTCCAGACAAGCTTCAATGCCATACAACTCTCCTTCCGTGGCTTCCAACTGCTCTTAAATGCAAGTAAAACTAAGTGCATCCTCCCACCCGACTAGCATCACTACTCTGGATGGTTCTGACTTAGAATATGTGGACAACTATAAATACCTAGGTGTCTGGTTAAACTGCAAACTCTCCTTCCAGACTCACATCAAGCATCTCCAATCCAAAATTAAATCTAGATCCAATTTCGTAACAAAGCATCCTTCACTCATGCTGCCAAACATACCCTCGTAAAACTGACTATCCTACCGATCCTTGACTTCGGCAATGTCATTTACAAAATAGCCTCCAACACTCTACTCAGCAAATTGGATGCAGTCTATCAAAGTGCCATCCATTTTGTCACCAAAGCCCCATATACCACATATACACTGCGACCTGTATGCTCTCGTCGGCTGGCCCTTGGTTCATATTCGTCGTCAAACCCACTGGCTCCAGGTCATCTATAAGTCTTTGCTAGGTAAAGCCCCGTCTTATCTCAGCTCACTGGTCACCATAGCAGCACCCACTCGTAGCACGCGCTCCAGCAGGTATATTTCACTGGTCACCCCCAAAGCCAACTCCCAAAACCTTTCCTTCCAATTCTCTGCTGCCAATGACTGGAACGAATTGCAAAAATGACTGAAGCTGGAGACTCATATCTCCCTCACTAACTTTAATCATCAGCTGTCAGAGCAACTTACAGATCATTGCACCTCTACATAGCCCATCTGTAAATATCCCACCCAACTACCTCATCCCCATGTTATTTTTGTTGTTGTTGCTCCTTTGCACCCCAGTATCTTTACTTGCACATTCATCTTCTGCTCATCTATCACTCCAGTGTTTAATTGCTAAACTGTAATTATTTCACCACTATGGCCTATTTATTGCCTTACCTCCCTAATCTTACTTCATTTGCACACACTGTATATAGACTTTTCCATTGTGTTATTGACTGTACATTTGTTTATTCCATGTGTAACTCTGTGTTGTTTGTGTCGCCCTGCTTTGCTTTATCTTTGTTCTCAACTGGCCTACCTGGTTAAATAAATGTGAAATAAAAAATGTAAAAAGACACATTGGTAGTAGAATGGCCTGTACTGAAGAGCTCTGTGACCAACGTGGCACCGCCATAGGATGCCACCTTTCAAACAAGTCAGTTTCTCAAATTTCTACCCTGCTAGAGCTGCCCTGTGTAAGTGCTGTTATTGTAAAGTGGAAACATTTAGGTGCAACAACGGCACAGCCGCGAAGTGGTAGGCCTCACAAGCTCACAAAACAGGACAGCCGAGTGCTAAAGCGCGTAAAAATCATATGTTCTCGGTTGCATACTCACTACAGAGTTCCAAACTGCCTCTGGAAGCAACGTCAAGAAGAACAAAAACTGTTCACCGGGAGCTTCATGAAATGGGTTTCCATGGCCGAGCAGCCGCACACAAGCCTATGATCACCATGCGCAATGTCAAACGTCGGCTGGAGTGGTGTAAAGCTCGCCACCATTAGACTCTGGAGAAGTGGAAACGCATTCTATGATTAATCACGCTTCACCATCTGGCAGTCGGATGAAAGAATCTGGGTTTGGTGGATGCCAGGAGAACACTACCTGCCCGAATGCATAGTGCCAACTGTAAAGTTTGGTGCAGGAGGAATAATGGTCTGGGGCTGTTTTTCATGGTTTGGGCTAGCCCCCTTAATTCCAGTGAAGGGAAATCTTAACGCTACAGCATACAATGACATTCAAGACAATTCTGTGCTTCCAACTTTGTGACAACAGTTTGGGGAAGGCTCTTTCCTGTTTTAGTATGACAATGCCCCTGCATACAATGCGATGTCCACAGAAATGGTTTGTCAAGATTAGTGTGGAAGAACTTGACTGGCCTACACAGAGCCCTGATGTCAACCCCATCGAACACCTTTGGAATGGATTGCAACACCAACAGTGAGCCAGGCCTAATCGCCCAACATCATTGCCCGACCTCACTAATGCTCTTGTGGATGAATGGAAGCAAGTCCCTGCAGCAATGTTCCAACATCTAGTGGAAAGCCTTCCCAGAAGATTAATGGCTGTTATAGAAGCAAAGGGGGGACCAAATTCATATTAATGCCCATGATTTTGGAAGGAGATGTTAGACGAGCAGGTGTCCACATACCTTTGACCATGTAGGATACGTGCATTTGGGAAATATTGCTGACCCTTAATTGACATATTGAAATTCCATGATTACATGGTGTATAAAGTAATATCTTTATTATTTTGCACCATGAGGTAAGCGTTCCAACATTTCACAGAATTGAAAAAAAGTGCTGCAATCACCAATATACCCAGATGACATTGCTGAAATGTAAAACACTCAGACTAACTTGCGTCACCACTGCAAAAGCACTGATTCCAAAGATAAATTTACCAAAAATGATGTTCAAACATTCCGTAATTGAAGCAACAACTGGACGATGGAAAACAACTAGTTTCACAACTGGTATCATCCAATTCAGCCCCCATCAGGGAGGATGAGAGTTTGATTTGTCCCTTGTTTGTTTCCTGAATCCTAATCTGCAAAAAAAAATGACATCTAAAGATTATGCATTACTGATAGAATTGTCAACATGTTAGGTGATACAGGTGGTAATGATGTTTCAATATGCTCTTAAATTCACAATAATACGGTAACCATCTGTTTCTCTGGTATAGTGTTACTTTCCTCGACTCAATGAAAATACCCATAAAATGTTACGATTTTTTAAAATTGTACCTTTATTTAAACTAGGCAAGTCAGTTAAGAACAAATTCTTACTTACAATGACGGCCTAAACCGGCCAAACCCGGACGACGCTGGGCCAATTGTGCGCCGCCCAATGGGACTCCCAATCACGGCCGTGTCTGTAGTGACGCCTCTAGCACTAAGATGCAGTGCCTTAGACCGCTGTGCCACTCGGAAGCCCAAGATAACTACGATCTTAAAGGGATAGTTAACCTATAGCTATATTAAAGATAATATAAATAGATGCTTATATTACAATTTTCATGCTTCATGTCCAAATCATCCTAAAGTATCTAAAAGTGGATTGTTTAACTCATAAGTTACTTAAAATGATTTGGACATTAAGTGCGAGAATGCTAATATAGGTACGATAGACTTGCATTGGATTTGTGCCATAAATGTTAAAAAGTTAGCATTTGAAACAGTGGCCAGGTAAACAAAAATGATGCATGGATTGCTGTCCTACCTCGTCCATAGAATGCTTACAGAGTAAGTCTAAGTAAACCAATGTAATTTTGTAATTTGGGTGAACTATATCTTCAACTACAATAGTAGTTGATCGTGAAAATCTCTTATGCTAGTGGAAATGCATACAAATGCATTGTCCTTGTGAAACAATGGTTGAATGTTATATTTTCAGTTTCATGCAGTGATTGCATGATGTATATGAAGGCTAAATATGCACTGCATTGACTGTGCTTCCTCTGTAGTAGTCAAAGCAATACTCCATCTTGAGTGGATTTAAGTTAAACAGGCCAGGAAATAGATTGGAAAACCTGCTTCTGTGAGTGAATACAGGCACTTCAGGCATGTACACCAGGTCAGCGTAGGGTCCTTCACATCCACAGGCAACCATCCAAATCACAAGCTCATTTCTTCTTTTGCACTTCCAGCAGTAAATTCTGTCCGGCTGTGTTCTTTGGCTCAACTTTCAGCAAGCTGTTTAGATCTTCAATGCAAGCTTTGTAGTCCTGAACGGCAAAATGAACACATCAAACAAAATGCAAAAACTCCTTACAATGTACTAACAATTTTTTGTTCATCAGAAAGGCTCTCACTTTCAGCTCCTTGTGTGCCTGTGCTCGTCTGTACAGGGCCTTGATATTAGCGGGGTCGAGTCGCAGGGCCTCTTCACAATCTTGCACTGCCTCCTTGTACATCTTCACAGAGAGGTAGCAAAGTGCCCTATATAGTACAAAAGGCACAAATTAGTCCCATATAGGAATTATGCACATCCATTGTACAACAGGAGCTGGGCAATAACATTTCACAGAACTATATAGCAATGCAGAGTAGGGAATACCACTCCCAAGGCTTTGTTGGCATTTGTCTACACACCAGATAGACATTATTAGTCTCACCTATTTGTGTAGGTTGTGATTTCTGAGGAACTGTGTTTGAGGCTCTGAGTGTATTTCTCTATGGCTTTCTTGTACTCTCCTTTTTTCACCTGCGCATTGCCTTCCTCTTTCAGGGTTAGGGCTTTTTTAATGGAATCCTCTCCTGGGACTGAAATAAAAAATGATACATCTTCTTATTTACTGTACATCTGTTACAGGTTGTACAAATATGAGAATCCAATAGTAATAGCCAAATTATTAACAGCATTTTGTGTTTCTACTCATATTTGAGAGACTGAATCCTATGAAAGACCAACCAGATTTCTCATTTTCTCTGGTGCCATTGTGTTGCGTTGTTCGTTGGCTTGTTGCCAGAGACAATTTTTCTTTGACGGCCATCGGAACAGTGGGAATAAGTGGGAGCTTCTCTCGCCATGAGAGTCCATCCACCTCTGTCAGACACTTTGTCATTCTAGAAGGAAAGAGGTGTTAACAAGTTGTACATTCCACTATCTTGATTATGTCCCCTATATATGACAGAAGTTCTCAGAAGTTAAAGGACGTGAAAGGCTTTTTGTAAGTGAAAATGGATTTGTGCAACATGTTATACCTGTTGGTACCATCATGGGCTGCAGGTATGTTACAGTCGATCTGTAAGGCCGTCTTGTAGTCCACATAGGCTAATCTGTATTTCTCCAATGCTTCATACGCTGCAGCCCGGCGAAGGAGAGGCTTGATGCCAAACGGAACTAGGTCAAGAGATCTATAAAATAAAACATTTTTAGTTAGCATTGTTGCAGTAGTATGGACAAAGAGAGCCGGAGAACCTATACAACAGACGAAGTAATGTGCTACTTGAGTATATTGGAAAAAGATTATCGTGATATGTTTTAGGTATGAGTGTTTCTGCAGTAGTATGGACTAGAGGTCGACCGATTAATCGGAATGGCCGATTTCAAGTTTTCATAACAATCGGAAATCTGTATTTTTGGACACCAATTTATTTATTTTTATTTTACGCCTTTAACTAGGCAAGTCAGTTAAGAACACATTCTTATTTTCAATGACGGCCTAGGAACGGTGGATTAACTGCCTTGTTTCGGGGATTCGTTTTTGCAACCTTCCGGTTACTAGTCCAACGCTCTAACCACCTGCCTTATATTGCACTCCACGAGGAGCCTGCGTGGCAGGCTGGCTACCTGTTATGCGAGGGCAGCAAGAAGCCTCGGTAAGTTGCTAGCTAGCATTAAACTTATCTTATAAAAAGACAATCAATCTTAACATAATCACTAGTTAACTACACATGGTTGATGATATTACTAGTTTATCTAGCGTGTCCTGCGTTGCATATAATCGATGCGGTGCCCGTTAATTTCTCATCGAATCACAGCCTACTTCGCCAAACGGGTGATGATTTAGCACTGTCGTTGCACCAAACCTAACCATAAACATCAATGCCTTTCTTTAAAATCAATACACAAGTATATATTTTTAAACCTGCATATTTAGTTAATATTGCCTGCTAACATGAATTTCTTATAACTAGGGGAGTTGTGTCACTTCTCTTGCGTTCTGTGCAAGCAGTCAGGCTATATGCAGCAGTTTGGGCTGCCTGGCTCGTTGCGAGCTGTGTGAAGTCCATTTATTCCTAACAAAGACCGTAATTAACTTGCCAGAATTGTACATAATTATGACATAACATTGACGGTTGTGCAATGTAACAGCAATATTTAGACTTAGGGATGCCACCCGTTAGATAAAATACGTAACTGTTCTGTATTTCACTGAAAGAATAAACGTTTTGGTTTCGAAATGATCGTTTCTGGATTCGACCATATTAATGAACAACGGCTCGTATGTCTGTGTGTTATTATGTTATAATTAGGTCTACGATTTGATATTTGATAGAGCAGTCTGACTGAGCGATGGTAGGCAGCAGCAGGCTCGTAAGCATTCATTCAAACAGCACTTTCGTGCGTTTGCCAGCAGCTCTTCGCTGTGCTTCAAGCATTGAGCTGTTTATGACTTCAAGCCTATCAACTCCCGAGATTAGGCTGGTGTAACCGATGTGAAATGGATAGCTAGTTAGCGGGGTGCGTGCTAATAGCGTTTCAATCGGTGACGTAACTCGCTCTGAGACTTGGAGTAGTTGTTCCCCTTGCTCTGCAAGGGCCGCGGCTTTTGTGGAGCGATGGGTAACGATGCTTCGAGGGTGGCTGTTGTCGATGTGTTCCTGGTTCGAGCCTAGGTAGGGGCGAGGAGAGGGACGGAAGCTATACTGTTACACTGGCAATACTAAAGTGCCTATAAGAACATCCAATAGTCAAAAGGTATATGAAATACAAATGGTATAGAGAGAAATAGTCCTATAATTCCTATAATAACTACAACCTAAAACTTCTTACCTGGGAATATTGAAGACTCATGTTAAAAGGAACCACCAGCTTTCATATGTTCTCATGTTCTGAGCAAGGTACTTAAACGTTAGCTTTTTTACATGGCACATATTGCACTTTTACTTTCTTCTCCAACACTTTGTTTTAGAATTATTTAAACCAAATTGAATGTGTTCCATTATTTATTTGAGGCTAAATTGATTTTATTTATGTATTATATTAAGTTAAAATAAGTGTTCATTCAGTATTGTGGTAATTGTCATTATGACAAAGAAATAAAAATTGGCCGATTAATCGGCATTGGCGCTGAAAAACCATAATCAGTCGACCTCTAGTATGGACAAGGAAAGACAGAACAGAACCTAAGCAACACTAGACAGTTTCAAAGTAATGAGTTACAGTAAATTGGGAAAATGTTATGTTGATACGTTTTAGGGTAGGAGTGTTACTGCAGTAGTATGGACAAAGAAAGACAATCTAAGCAACACCGGACAAAGTAATGAGCTACAGTATATTGGTAAAAGATGATGTTGATATTCTAACGACCCTGTGTTTATAAGCGCTGCCAGTTTCATTCCAATATGGCTTAGGTAGGAGTGTTACTGCAGCAGTATGAACCAACTGTAGAGCCGAAGAAATAGGCCTTCATGGCCTACCACAAAACATAATGTCCACAATGTAGGCTACTTACACTGTACAGTCCTTCACACAGTCCCAACAATTTCCACCCTTCAGATAACTGGCTGCACGGTTAGAATACAGGATACTAAGATCCTCTGGATTCTTCTTTCCTGTAAATGTATTTACAGTGTTAACAATGTATCAGAACATCGAAAGCTTGTTCTGGTTTTAGAAAACTTAAATGACGCACAATATAAAACACATGTATATGGTGTTAGGTGACGCGACAAACAATGGACGCTATGCGAGAATTGTACCAAAAGAAACGCAATAAACACATATTTTCAATAATGTGGTCGTCAAAATACAAAATAAATAACTTAAACGTTCATGTGGCAGTTGTTACCCATGTCTAAAAATCCCAATACTGTTCGTTATCATATTTACGCGATATGAGCCCAAATGTAAAGTCCCGTGCTAAAGAACGTTCAAATCTGTGGGACAGCCCTTTTTGTGAAACCCACGAATTCTGTGTATTTATATTTGCGATGGGTATTCCTCAACACATCAGAGCAAGCTCAATAGGGGGAAGTAGGGGGTGTTTCACTTTCATCAGACGTCTTTTGTCTGAAATATATGGTGAAATGTTTTTCCTTCGCTTCTGTCATTGATGTTTTCAGAGACACGAAAAAAACATCACGTTACAAAGTAGAGTTTCGTAGCTATGTTTATGTATAGGTCGTCAGGGATTGGTCCGAATTCACGTGTCACAACTCCCATTTCAATGATGAGCGCTAGCTTGTTAGCTGTGGGATATGGAACGTGTTTTGTGCGAGTGTCTGTTCGCTGAGGCAACGAGCTGGGCGAGCAGTAGCACTGCGAGGCATTGACTGTATTTTGCCAGCTGCGAATTTTGTGATTGATGGTTTTATTATTTCAAGTAAAAACTACCAGAAATCAGTGACTACAGCCCTACAATCGATAAAAACATTGCTAAATAGCAGTTAATTGAACATGTGTCCCATCTATCTTTCTGTGCAGCTGGCTAGCTCCAGCCACCCAGGTCATAGACTGTTCTCTCTGCTACTGCACGGCAAGCGGTACCGATGCACCAAGTCTGGAGCCAACAGGACACTGAACAGTTTCTACCCTCAATCCATAAACTGGCTAGATGCACCGAAAGATACAATGATGAATGGGCTATATTTGTTCTCTTTTCTTTTCTTACAGATTCATTAGCATATTAAATATCTCATTTGCATAAGATAGTATATAAAGTTGTATTCTAATTTCATAAATTGTTAAACTCTCAGTTTTGCATAAAGTCTTGTTAATAATATGACTAGGCTACCTTCAATTATTGGGCTTAAATTATGTATTCCGTAATGCTTCATTTCAAATCGTTATTTGTCACATGCTTAGTAAACAACAGGTGTAGACTAATAGTGAAATGCTTCCCAACAATGCAGAGAGAAATAATAGAAAAGTAAAATGTAATAATAAAAGTAATAAATAATTAATAAATAAAGAACTTGTATATATACACACATACTAGGGTACCGAGTCAATGTGCAGGGGTATTAGGTAATTGAGGTAGATATGAAAATATAACTAGGAAAAAATTGACGGATAATGAACAGTAGCAGCAAGTGTATGTGATGAGACAAAAAAGTCAGTGCAAAAAGGATCAATTTATTTATTTAACTAACTATTTAGCAGTCTTATGGCTTGGGGGTAGAAGCTGTTCAGGGTCCTGTTGGTTCCAGACTTGGTGCATCGCTTGCCTTGTAGTAGCAGAGAGAACAGTCTATGACTTTGGTGGCTGGAGTCTGACCATTTTTAGGGCCTTCCTCTGACACCGCCTGGTATAGAGGTCCTGGGTGGCAGGGAGCTCGGCCCACAGTGATGTACTGGGCTATACCCACTACCCTCTGTACCACCTTGCAGTCACCAAGCGGTGATTCAGCCAGTCAAGATGCTCTTATTAAATATGTAAATAAAAACCTTTACCATTACAAATGTAGACAGGACAAAGAATAGACGCCAAACCAATTATAATTTTAAAGCTTGTTTCTCTAAAATCTTGTCCACAAATTGGTTTACATTTCTCCCTTGCCAAGATAATCCATCCACCTGACAGGTGTGGCACATCAAGAAGCTGATTAAACAGAATCATCATTACACAGGTGCACATTGTGCTGGGAAAAATAAAAGGCCACTAAAATGTGCAGTTGTGTCACACAACACAATGCCACAGATGTCTCAAGTTGAGGGAGTGTGCAAATTGGCATGCTGACTGCCGGAATGTCCACCAGAGCTGTTGCCAAATAATTGAATGTTAATTTCTACCATGGCAGTACATCCAACCGGCCTCACAAACGCAGACCACGTAAAACCACTCCAGCCCAGGTCCTCCACATCCGGCTTCATCACATGCGGGATCGTCTGAGACCAGCCACGCGGGCAGCTGTGGGTTTGCAAAACCGAAGATTTTCTGCACAAACTGTCAGAAACCGTCTCAGGGAAGCTCATCTGCATGCTCCTCGTCCTCACCAGGGTCTTAACCTTACTGCAGTTCGCCGTCGTAACCGACTTCAGTGGGAAAATGCTCACCTTCGATGGCCAATGGCACGCTGGAGAAGTGTGCTTTTCATGGATGAATCCCGGTTTCAACTGTACCGGGCAGATGGCAGACAGCACGTATGGCGTCGTGTGGGTGAGCGGTTCGCTGATGTCAACGTTGCGAACAGAGTGCTCCATGGTGGCGGTGGGGTTATGGTATCGGGAGGCATAAGCTACGAACAATGAACACAGTAGCATTTTATCTATGGAAATTTGAATGCTGAGACACCGTGACGAGATCATGATGCCCATTGTCGTGCCATTCATCCGCCGCCATCACCTCCTGTTTCAGCATGATAATGCACGGCCCCATGTCGCAAGGATTGGTACACAATTCCCGGAAGCTGAAAACGTCCCAGTTCTTCCATGGCCTGCATACTCAGACATGTCACCCATTGAGCATGTTTGGGATCGACAGCGTGTTCCAGTTCCCACTAATAACCAGCAACTTCACACTGGGATTGTGGACTGGGATTCCACAAACCACAATAGCCTAATCACCTGCTCATCAAACATCTCATTCCAAAATCATGGGCATTAATATGGAGTTGGTCCCCCGTTTCCACTAGATGTTGGAACATTGCTGCGGGGACTTGCTTCCATTCAGCCACAAGAGCATTAGTGAGGCCGGGCACCGATGTTGAGCGATTAGGCCTGGCTCGCAGTCGGCGTTCCAATTTATCCCAAAGGTGTTCAATAGGGTTGAGGTCAGGGCTCTGCAGGCCAGTCAAGTTCTTCCACACCGATCTCAACAAACCATTTCTGTCTGGAGCTTGCTTTGTGCATAAGGGTATTGTCATTCTGAAACAGGAAAGGGCATTCCCCAAACTGTTGCCACAATGTTGGAAGCATAGAATCGTATAGAATGTCACTGTATGCATTTAAGATTCCCCTTCACTGGAACTAAAGGGCCTAGCTCAAACCATGAAAAACAGCCCCAGACCATTATTCCTCTTCCAACACAGTTGGCACTATGCATTCGGGGCAGGTAGCATTCTCCTGGCATCTGCCAAACCCAGATTCGTGAAGCGAAGAACGCGTTTCCACTTCTCCAGAGTCCAATGGCGGCGAGCTTTACACCACTCCAGCCGATGCTTGGCATTGCGCATGATGATCTTAGGCTTGTGTGCGGCTGATCAGCCAGGGAAACCCATTTCATGAAGCTCCCGACGAACAGTTCTTGTGCTGACATTGCTTCCCGAAGACAGACTTTAAAAAAAACGCTACACACTTCAGCAATCCCGTTCTGTGAGCTTGATTGGCGGTGTGCTCGATTTTATACACCTGTCTGCAAGGGGTGTGGCTGAACTAGCCAAATCCAGTAATTTGAAGGGGTGTCCACATACTTTGTATACAGTACATTGGGAAAGTATTCAGACTGACTTTTTCCACATTTTGTTACGTTAGTCTTACTCTGATTAAATAAAACATTTTCCTCAATCTACACACAATACCCCATAATGAGAAAGCGAAAAACAGGTTTTTAGAAATGTTAGCAAATTTATTACAAATAAAAAACAGAAATACCTTATTTACCTAAGTATTAAGAGCCTTTGCTATGACTCGAAATTGAGCTCAGGTGCTACTCTGGTACACTCAATTGATTGGACATGATATGGAAAGGCACACACGTCTGTATAAGGTCCCACAGTGCATGTCAGAGCAAAAACCAAGCCATGAGGTCAAAGGAATTGTCAGTAGAGCTCCGAGTCAGGATTGTGACGAGGCACAGATCTGGAGAAGGGTAACCACCAAGACTCTTCCTAGAGCTGACCACCCTGCCAAACTGAGCAATCAGGGGAGAAGGGCCTTGGTCAGGGAGGTGACCAAGAACCCAATGGTCACTCTGACAGAGCTCCAGAGTTCCACTGTGGAGATGGGAGGACCTTCCAGAAGGACAACCATCTCTGCAGCATTCCACCAATCATGCCTTTATGGTAGAGTGGCCAGACAGAAACCACTCTTCAGTAAAAGGCACGACAGCCCGCTTGGAGTTTGCCAAAAAGCACCTAAAGGACTCTCCGACAATGAGAAACAAGATTCTCGGGTCTGATGAAACCAATATTGAACTCAATGCCAAGTGTCACGTCTGGAGGAAACCTGGCACCATTTCTACTTTGAGGCATGGTGGTGGTAGCACCATGCTGTGGGGATGTTTTTTCAGCGGCAGGGACTAGGAGACTAGTCAGGATTGAGGGAAAGATGAACGGAGCAAAGTACAGAGGGATCCTTGATGAAAACCTGCTCCAGAGTGCTCAGGACCTCAGACTGGGGTGAAGGTTCACCTTACAACAGGATAACAACCCTAACCACACAGCCAAGACAATGCAGTAGTGGCCCAATGCCTTGAGTGGCCCAGCCAGAGCCTGGACTTGAACCTGATCGAACATCTCTGGAGATACCTAAAAATAGCTGTGCAGCGACGCTACCCATCCAACCTGACAGAGCTTGAGAGGATCTGCAGAGAAGAATGGGAGAAACTCCCCAAATACAGTTGTGCCAAGCTTGTAGCATCATACCCAAGAAGACTCAAGGCTGTAATCGCTGACAAACGTGCTTCAACAAAGTACTGAGTATAGGGTCTGAATAATTAGGTAAATGTGATATCAGTTTATTTTTAATACATTTGCAAACATTTCTAAAAACCTGTTTTTACTTTGTCATTATGGGGTCTTGTGTGTAGATTGATGAGCGGGGAAAACTATTTCATCAATTTTAGGATAAGCCTGTAACTTAACAAAATGTCTGGGAGTCTTTCCGAATGCACTGTATATAGAGTATACATTCATCAAAATGGCTATTGATGTCAAAAAGGCTATAAGACCATCTTGAATGTCCTTTTCTTTTAAAAACTTTGAAAGCTTTCAACTTTCCAGCTGAAATAATAAATGTGCTGATGCAAAAATATACACAAATAATACATTATCTGATTAAATTGCTTAAGAAAGGGGCACTGGCAACTGAATCTCTTGCAGAAAGAATTAGACAGGACCCAAGCGTAACAAGTATCAGTATTGGCAAACATTAATATAAACTAAACGCATTTGCAGATTATGTCCTGCTATACCTAACCAATATTGAAAACAATGCCCCCCTTGCTAAAATTATTTTCAGAATACTAATAAAATTCACCTGGGGGAAAAACAAAATAATGTCAATAGGAAGACTAATGATCTACAGCAATCTATTAAGTTGACCACAAACAATATCAAATACTTAGGATGCTTATTAGTGACCACAAACAACAAATATACGCTAAGTGTAAAAAGCATTAAACAAGTGCTCTTTCCATGACAGACTGACCAGGTGAATCGGGTGAAAGCTATGATCCCTTATTGATGTCACTTGTTAAATCCACTTCAAATCAGTGTAGATGAAGGGGAGGCGACAGTTTAAAGAAGGATTTTTAAACCTTGAGACATGGATTGTGTGTGTGCCATTCAGAGGATGAATGGGCAAGACAAAAGATTGAAGTACTTTTGACGGGGTATGGTAGTAGGTTTCAGGCACACCGGTTCGAGTGTATCAAGAACTGCAACGCTGCTGGACTTTTCACACTCAACAGTTTCCCATGTGTATCAAGAATGACCCACCATGCAAAGGACATCCAGCCAACTTGACACAACTGTGGGAAGCATTGGGAGTGAACATGGGCCAGCATTCCTATGTAACTCTTTTGACACCTTGTAGAGCGCATGCCCTGACGAATTGAGGCTGTTCTGAGGGCAAAAGGGGGTGCAACTCAATATTAGTAAGGTGTTTCCAAGGTTTTGTACACAGTGTATAAAGATAACTTTATCCCATTACTCAACAATATGAAAGCAGATCTAATTAAATGGAACAATCTTCCCATAAATCTTACAGAATAAACCTCTTCAGAACGTCATGACTCCCAAAGTTTTTATAATAATTCTCAGTAATACCAAGATATTCTTTTATAAAGTATACTGGAACTGCCTGTGCCATTAAACCCCTACAACTCATCCAGAACGCCGCAGCCCGTCTGGTGTTCAACCTTCCCAAGTTCTCTCACGTCACCCCGCTCCTCCGCTCTCTCCACTGGCTTCCAGTTGAAGCTCGCATCCGCTACAAGACCATGGTGATTGCCTACGGAGCTGTGAAGGGAACGGCACCTCCATACCTTCAGGCTCTGATCAAGCCCTACACCCAAACAAGGGCACTGCGTTCATCCACCACTGGCCTGCTGGCCCCCCTACCTCTGCGGAAGCACAGTTCCCGCTCAGCCCAGTCAAAACTGTTCGCTGCTCTGGCACCCCAATGGTGGAACAAGCTCCCTCACGACGCCAGGACAGCGGAGTCAATCACCACCTTCCGGAGACACCTGAAACCCCACCTCTTTAAGGAATACCTAGGATAGGATAAAGTAATCCTTCTAACCCCCCCCCCCCTTAAAAGATTTAGATGCACTATTGTAAAGTGGTTGTTCCACTGGATATCATAAGGCGAAATCTTGAGATGGGGGTGAGAGCAGGTGGGTCTGGGAAGGTAAGGTCCTTGTCATTTGTATCTTTTGCATTGTTAAAAAATAAATTAAAAAAAAGCTCTCAATGGCACAGCTGGATAACTTTTTGAGGATCTGAGGGCCCATACCAAATCTTTTCATCCTCCTGAGGGGGAAGAGCCGGTCCTATCCTCTTAATGACCATTGTGTGTGTGGACCATGATAGATCCTTAGTGATTTGTATATTAAGTGACTCATTTGCATAATATAACATTTCAATTTAATACATTTCACTTTCATCTGAATCCTCTGTTCTACATCAGCCCATAAAATGGCATAACAATATGAATTTGTTGAATTTAAGAATCCAGGTGTCTTGGTGCCATTATTGACTAGGGATTAACTTTGACCCGTCCACTGCCTTCTTGACCTTTTCCGTTAACTTAAAAATAAGATTTTAACAATGTAAATCCTATCCTCATGAAATAGCGTTGTGTTTCTGAGAAGCTTCTCTATAACATGGAATACAAAGTAGAACACCAGAACCAACGTTTAATGTAGTCCCCTACCATGTAGCCTGGTCACAGAAAACACTACTAGAACATTAAGCCATTGTTGTGACTGGCTTGTTAGGTAGCTGCCTACCTGACTTCTCCACTTCTTTGATAGCCTGGCTGTAACTAGAAGTAGCCTCCCCATACTGTCCAGTTTTAAAGAATTCGTTGCCTGCTTGTTTCAACTCTGTCCAAGACTGGGTACGACGCTTCTGTGACATCTTTGTTTTGCTGTAACACATGACAGAAACATTTGCTGTAACACATGACAGAAACAGTTACAAGATTACGTTCGTTGGCTAACGTTAGCTTTACGTTTGGCTAGCAAGCAAGCTACATTTTACAGCAAACAAGTTCTTCTTCATAGCTACTAAATTTAGCCAGCCAACTAACGTTAGCTTCTACATACTTCCGTTGAATAATCTGGCCTGCATAATTTTAGCTAATTCCTTAAAAAAAACAGTAGCTAACTAGCATAGTATTAGTGCATCCAGCTAGGTCTCAATTTACCAAGTGACAGAATTAATATTTATATCTGGGCAAGCCGGTTGTGTAACTAGCTATAATTTACTGTACTCGTCCACAAATCGCCTAACTAATAATGTTAGCTAGTAAACCCAAGATCTTAAACAAATTAGCTATAGAGGTATAATACATGTCTCGCTTACTAGCTAATCACGATCAGCGGTTTTCAGAATCACGTTAACTTCTGTTATTGGCAAGACCGCTGTGATTGAAAAAGACAAGAACAAATAAGTACTTCCGGGTCACGGATTGTGGAATCATTCAGAGTAAAAGTTCCGTCCTGTATGCTTTGTAAATTAATAATGAAAATGTGCACAACTATCGACATATATACTAATTTATACTAATTATCATACAAATAATAATTAACAGTATTTCCATATTATGTTATGTAATTTATTTTTTATGTATATTTTTTCCAAGCCTAAATGGTCAACAATGTTTGTGTGTGTGTACTTCTATCACTTATTGCACCATACAAAATTATCTGTATGTTGTGTTGCAGTAAAAAGGCAGTCCATTCTACTCAAGAGCACTTCTAGTGTCCAAATCCACAGAGTTTACACCCAGAGGAGTGTCTCTGCTCATTTGGCAGCCCTTATAGAGTGGGCCATCAACTTAAATCCAGTAGTTTTTTCATATTGGACATACGTATTGCACTGTACAAAATTATCTGCACGTTGTGTCACAGTAAAAGGGGGTCCATTCTACTCAGGAGCACTTGAGGTTTTCAAATCCATAGAGTTTACACCCAGAGGAGTGTCGTTGGTCATTTAGCGGCCCTTATACAGTGGTCCATCAACTTAAATAACATTTCTTCTTCATATTGGACATACATATTGCACTGTACAAAATTATCTATACATTGTGCCGTTGTAACCGTTCTACTCAATAGCACTTTTCATTTCCAAATCCACAGAGTTTACACCCCCAGTAGTTTCGCTGCTCATTTTGAGGCCATATTTCATGTCGGACATACATTTTGCACCATTTCTGTACATTGTGTTGCAGCAAAAGGGGGTCCATTTTACTCAGCAGCACCTGTAGTTTCCAAGTAAACAGAGTTTACAAGATATATAAGAAAATGAACACGATTAATAAAAGAGAAACATATTTATTAAAACATTTCACTTTGAACAACTACCCCATCTAGTGTCCTTTTAAAAGTCTGACTAATGATGGAAAATATCCTTTTTTTGTAGCGTTCAGTGTTACATTGAACATATCAGAGGAGGCTGGTGGCAGGAGCTCATTTTAATGGCTGGGATGTAATCAATCGAACGGGGTTAAACACGTTGTTTCCATATGTTTGGTGTGTTTCAAGTCAAATAAAATGTTATTGGTCACATACACACACATATTTAGCAGATGTTATTGCGGGTAGAGCGAAATGCTTGTGTTCCTAGCTCCAACAGTACAGTACTGTCTAACAATTCCCAACAATACACACAAATCTAAAGTAAAAGAATGTAATTAAAAAATATATAAATATTAGGACGAGCAATGTTGGAGTGGCATTGACTAAAATACAGTAGAATAGAATACAGTATATACATATGAAGTAAGTAAAGCAGTATGTAAACATTATTAATAAAGTGACTAGTGTGCCATATATGGCAGCAGCCTCTAAGGTGCAGGGTTGAGTAACCAGGTGGTAGCCGGCTAGTGATGGCTATTTAACAGTCTGATGGCCTTGAGATAGAAGCTGTTTTTCAGTCTCTCGGTCCCAGCTTTGATGCACCTGTACTGATCTTGCCTTCTGGATGGTAGCGGGGTGAACAGGCCGTGGCTCACCTGGTTGATGTCCTTGATGATCTTTTTGGCCTTCCTGTGGCATAGGGTGCTGTAGGTGTCCTGGAGGGAAGGCAGTGTGCCCCAGTTGATGCATTGGGCAGACCGCACCACCCTCTGGAGAGCGCTGCGGTGGTGGGCGGTGCAGTTTCCTTACCAGGCGGTGATACAGCCCAATAGGATGCTCTCAATTGTGCATCTGTAAAGGTTTGTGAGGGTCTTAGGGGCCAAGCTGAATTTCTTCAGCCTTCTGAGGCTGGGTATCATTCCATTGATTCCATTCCAGCAATAACAATGAGCCTGTCCTCCTATACCTTCTCTGACCAGCCTCCTCTGGAACATACATATTGCACTAAACTATTATAGTGGCCCTTAATCTGTGGAAAAGTTACAGAAAACTGATATTTGAGGCATAGAGCTGGTTATGCTCCTTAAGTGAGTTGCTGATGAATACGAATGCAAAATAATGACAAATGGAAACAAAAATAATGTCAATGCTAGTTTTTATTTGTTGCTACTTTGAAATACCTATTTTCAAGAGGGAAGTGAAGAAACAGATACCTGCTTAAGCCAATGTTGGAGAAACTGAAAAATAACTTCCCTGATCGCTTTTAAGACAATCGAGCAAGCTCCTGGAAATACACAAATCATTAACAACAACTAAACTATTTATATGGAAACATACTTTCAAATACATGTAAAAATAGTGACATATTACAACAAAAACAACCATTTAATAGCCAAACCTACAATAATCAGACTTTGGAACTAGTACTTAATAATTAGGGCTCATGCCTGCTCTTAAAGACCCACAAGCTGTGCAAGACTTTGTTCAAGCCCAGTTCTACCATACATGTTTCTACTAATAAGCTGATTAGTAGAATCAGGTGTGGTAGAACGTGGATGGAACATGAAGCCATCCCTGATACAAAATACTAACAAATCACAAACTGCTGGGAAACACCCATAAAAGGATGAGTCATTAGACAAGTACAGAAGCACAAAAAAATTTACAAAATGAAACAGAAAATAAGTCATACATTGATAACTGGCCTAAAATCTATGCTTTCAAACTTTTGGCTAATATAAATGTCATAAGTAATGCTTATGAATTTAAACAATTAATTTACAAGAACATCAACACAACTTCCACTTGGTTCTCTTCGTGATTTCAGCAAAAGTCCTTGGCAAGGAACATTATGTTTCAAAGGTCCCAGGCTTTCAGTTCCTGAAAGACAAACTACAATTTCTGATAATCATGCAACATATAGCATTCAACAGATGATTGTGATTTCAAATCCATCTTGGAAAAGTACATCAAATAATTATATGTCCAATATGAAAAAACGATTGGATTTAAGTTGATGGGCCACTCTATAAGGGCCGCCAAATGAGCAGTGACACTCCTCTGGGTGTAAACTCTTTTGTTTTGGAAACTATAATAATATAGTAATATTATTAATATTGTTATTACTATTATTATTAGTAATAAAGGCTTTTTAAATAATGTTGTGTAATTTATATTACTCTTGTTACCATGATAACTATCTAGTAATTATTACTTTTAATGCTGTTAACAATAATGTCAATGCTATATAATATTATTTGTGCTATAAAGGCTATTACATTTATACATTTTTTCATATTGTTAAACAAAGTCTGCTAACATTTCCTCATAAAATATTACGAATTTCGACCGTTTGTATTATTTTTTCATCTTCATTGTGGGACTTTTATTTTGAAGGAAAATCGCCGAAGTCACGGCCTTATTATTGCAAGTTCTTGCTTATTCTTGCTGGCGGAATGGAGATCTTGGAAAGGAGGGACACGCTATCTCAAGATCATGCTACCTTGCTCTTGTATGGTGTTAGATTTCATTTTCGGTTCTACCTTTCTTTGGACAAGGAAGTATGGGTAGCTACAGCCCAATATGGCGACCGGAGAATGGGCGAGTGGGTGTGTCAAAAGTAGTGGGTGTATGGAAAGCGAATCAGCTAATTGGGCAGATTTGTTGCCACACAAGACCGTTTTGCGTTGCTGATTGGTCTGCACTATTACTCATAGTAAATCTGCGACCAGTGCCCCTGTGTTGTGCTTGCCTACATGAAGTGTGTCCCACTTGGTATCATGGTAGTGTCATTGGCAGTAGCTACGTGGCCATTTTTTCTCTCTCACATCAGTTTATCTAAAGTAGGATAGCAACCTACACAATAAATGTCTAATATTGATATCCACCTAGATTTCACCTTGAAAAAATCTACAGAATGTCGGCAAAAATCCATCCGTTTCATCTTCTCCCTTTGCAGGCTACTGGGCTTCCTCTCGCAACCATATTTGGTAGTGAGTGGAAACGCCAAGCGGATGCTTCATATTTATACATCCGGTGAAATATCTGTCTCATTGTTCTATCTGTGACACTACTGTCAGGCAACGGGCATAGGAAGTTGCTACCTAGTAGCCAATATCAGGGTGACAGTCACAGAAAGCACACGCATACAACACTAGAAGCAACAGTACACCCATCATCTATACTTTTAATTTAAAAAAAACAATCAGAATTTTATAACTGAAAATAAACAATTATTTGTGTAAAACTAACAGTGAAATACGATTCAGACTCATTCTTTGCTTAAAAACAGAAGTCCAAACTCTCGCGGTATGGTAGCTCAATGTAAGTAATTGCATGGTAAGAAATTAACACAGCTCAATCAAAACCGTTAAGGCAGTTGTTCCCAAACTTTTTATACTCCCGTACCCCTTCATACATTCAACCTCCAGCTGCGTACCCCCTCTAGCACCAGGGTCAGCGCACTCTCAAATGCTGCCACACACACACTATACAGTACATTTATTAAACATAAGAATGAGTGTGAGTTTTTGTCACAACCCGGCTCGTGGGAAGTGACAAAGAGCCAGGGCACAAATAATAATATAATAATAATCAATCATTTTGCTCTTTATTTAACCATCTTACATATAAACCTTATTTGTTCATCATAAATGGTGAATAGCTCAACACAGGTTAATGAGAAGGGTGTGCTTAAAAGGATGCACATAACTCTGCAATCTTGGGTTGTATTGAAGAGAGCCAGTCTTAAATAATTTTTCACACAGAGTCTGTGCCTGTATTTAGTTTTCATGCTGGTGAGGGCCAAGAATCCACTCTCACATAGGTACGTTGTTGCAAAGGGCATCGGTGTTTGGCTGAAGTAGGCCGTCATTGTAAATAAGAATTTGTTCTTAATAACTGACTTGCCTAGTTAAATAAAGGTTAAATAAAAAAATTAAAGTGTCTTATCAGCACGATTTGCCAAGGCAGGATACCTCTGAGCCAAGGCAGGATACTTCCTAACCAGAAATCTGTCAGAAGCTTCTGATTAAATTCAATTTTCAGAGAACCGGTTGTTGCAATTTGATGACATTGTCTGTAAGCTTGAGTTCATTTGCACACCAAAAATTATACAATGATGGAAAGACCTGTGTGTTGTCCTTGTTAATGCAGACAGAGAAGAGCCCCAACTTCTTAATCATATCCTCAGTTTTGTTCCGCACATTGAATATAGTCGATGAGAGTCCCTGTAATCCTAGATTCAGATCATTCAGGTGAGAAAAAACATCTCCCAGATAGGCCAGTCATGTGAGAAACTCGTTATCATGCAAGCGGTAGACAAGTGAAAATTATGGTCAGTAAAGAACACTTTAAGCTCGTCTCTCAATTTAAAAACGTGTCAATACTTTGCCGCTTGATAACCAGCATCTTGTAAAAGTGTTACATGGTCGCTGTCCATATCATTGCATAATGCAGAAAATACACAAGAGTTCAGGGGCCTTGCTTTAACAAAGTTAACCATTTTCACTGAAGTGTCCAAAATGTCTTTCAAACTGTCAGGCATTTCCTTGATTTCCTGGATTACTGGTAACATTGTTGAGTAGATTTGGCAAACAAACCAACAAACCAAACCAACGGGGGTAGGAGCGTTGGGCCAGTAGCAAAAAGGTTACTGGATCGAATCCTCAGGCTGACAAGGTAAAAATCTGTCGTTCTCACTCTGAGCAAGGCAGTTTACCCACTGTTCCCCAGGCGCCGATGACGTGGATGTCGATTAAGGCAGCCCCCCGCACCTCTCTGAGGGGTTGGGTTATATGCGGAAAACACATTTCAGTTGAATGTATTCAGTTGTACAACTGACTAGGTATCCCTCTTTCCCCTATTGGACGGACGGACGGACGAGTGCAACTGCAAGCCTAAAGTTAACAGCTAAGACCATAGCCCCCTCTCGCTCAACTTTATTTTTTTTGCACTGCACGCACTGGTATGTTCAGTGCGGCTGAACTATTATTGCTTTCAGGACTTATTATTGACAGTGGTGTTCAACGGAGTGTGCATTTGAGATTGTTTATTATTTTGGATAATTGATTGAACTGGATAGATTTTTGTGGGACTTTTGTAATTTGGCCAAAGAGACTTTGAGACATTTGAAGGCCTTTTTTGTTTTGTCTATACACACACACACACAAATACACATTCATGACCCAGTCACTCCTCCATCTGGGAAGGAATACAGATTATTGTAAATCCTTTGTTGATTGCTGGGTTCTTTATTAACTGTTGACTCTATGAAGTTGCCTCTGAGTTACTCTAATCATTATTATTGTATGAGGAATTATTGGTTGGTTTACCCCCACTGGCTAACTGGTAAACAGGATCTTCTGCTGGTGTGTGTGTCCAGACCAAAGGACAACTTTCCACCGGTCTAATGTCCATTGCTTGTGTTTCTTGGCCCAAGCAAGGCTCTTCTTCTCATTGGTGTCCTTTAGTAGTGGTTAATTTGCAGCAATTTGACCATGAAGGCCTGATTCACAAAGTCTCCTCTGAACAGTTGATGTTGAGATATGTCTGTTACTTGAACTCTGTGAAGCATTTATTTGGGCTTAAATTTCTGAGGCTGGTAACTGTAATTAACTGATCCTCTGCAGCAAAGGTAACTCTGGGTCCTCCTTTCCTGTGGTGGTGTCACGTTTACTGCAGCTCCCCCTCTCCGGCGCTCGACGTCGGAGAGGGGGAGCTCATCATTACGCACACCTGCGACCATCGTTACGCGCACCTGCGCCTCATGACACTTACCTGGACTCCATCACCTTCCTAATTACCTCCCCTATATCTATCACTCCCCTTAGTTATTTCCCCAGGTGTTATTGACTATGTGTCTGTTTCATGTCTGTAAGCTTTTTGTGTTTCTTGTTTTGTACTATGTTTTATTTATTATTAAATTTGCACTCCCTGTACTTGCTTCCTGACTCCCAGCGTATACGTTACAGGCGGTCCTCATGAGAGCCAGTTTGATGGTTTTTGCGACTGCATTTGAAGAAACTTTTAAAGTTCTAGAAATTTTCCAGATTTACTGACGTTCATGTCTTAAAGTAATGATTGATTGCCATTTCTCTTTGCTTATTTGAGCTGTTCTTGCCATAATATGGACTTGGTCTTTAACCAAATAGGGCTATCTTCTGTATACCACCCTTACCTTGTCACAACACAACACAAGTGATTTGCTCAAACACATTAAGAAAGAAAGAAATTCCACAAATTAACGTTTAACGAGGCACACCTGTTAATTGAAATGCATTCCAGGTGCCTACCTCATGAAGCTGGTTGAGAGAATGCCAAGAGTGTACAACTCTGTCATCAAGGCAAAGGGTGGCTATTTGAAGAATCTCAAATATATTTTGATTTGTTTAACACTTTTTTGGTTACTACATCATTCCATATGTGTTAATTTATAGTTTTGATGTATTCACTATTATTCTACAATGTAAAAAATTAAGAAAAACCCTTGAATGAGTAGCTGTGTCCAAACCTTTGACTGGTACTGTGTATATACACATACATACATACATACATACATACATACATACATACAACATACATATGTAACCGATGTGAAATGGCTAGTTAGTTAGCGGTGGTGCGCGCTAATAGCGTTTCAATCGGTGACGTCACTCGCTCTGAGACTTGAAGTAGGGTTGCCCCTTGCGTTGCAAGGGCCGTGGCTCTTGTGGCGCGATGGGTAACGATGCTTCGGTGGGTGTCAGTTGTTGATGCGTGCAAGGGTCCCTGGTTCGAGCCCAGGTTGGGGCAAAGAGAGGGACAGAACCTACACTGTTACATTGGTGCCGTGACCCGGATCATTGGTTGCTGCGGAAAAGGAGGAGGTCAAAGGGGGGGTGAGTGTAACCGATGTGAAATGGCTAGTTAGTTAGCGGTGGTGCGCGCTAATAGCGTTTCAATCGGTGACGTCACTCGCTCTGAGACTTGAAGTAGGGTTGCCCCTTGCGTTGCAAGGGCCGCGGCTTTTGTGGCGCGATGGGTAACGATGCTTCGTGGGGTGTCAGTTGTTGATGTGTGCAAGGGTCCCTGGTTCGAGCCCAGGTTGGGGCGAAGAGAGGGACGGAACCTACACTGTTACACATACATACGTACGTACGTACGTACATACATATGTCTTTTAAAAATATATTTTCCTTAAATTTTCCTCTAACCCTCCCCTAATTAGAGTAAACTAATGAACAAGAACACATAGGCTTCTACTTCCAGCTTATACACACTATATACATTTTACGGACACAATCTATTTTACAATAGTATGATTTTGTTTGTTTTTAGTCCTGTCCTTCCTCTACCCTCCCATCTATTTCGGATGTCCATCAAGTTTGATTTCTATTTGCTATATATTATTTGCCATAATTAGTACTAGAGGGAGAGACACACAGCTGCATGCGAGCTCTCACATTTTTCTATTTTTTTTAAATAAAAAGATAGATAAACTTGGATCTTTCGGCAGGGACATTTACAGGATGCTACCCTCCACAGGATAAACTTCCCGCCAGATTGTATTACTGCTGATGATATTTGGAATTGTGCATGTACACCCTGGCCCATCTATTGTTGCTAGCCCCAATTCTGACTTGTGCTCTGATATCTTCTTCACTGATTCCTGCTCTCGTAAAAGCCCTGGTTTTCTAAACTTTAACACTAGAAGCTTATTACCTAAAATGGATCAATTGAAAGTGTGGTTTCACAGCACCACTCCAGATGTGTTGGTTATTACTGAGATGTGTTTAAGGAAGAGTGTTGAATACTGATGGTAACCTTTCTGGTTATAACATTTTTGGCAAGACAGATTTTCCAAAGGTGGTGGAGTGGCAATCTTTAACCAAGGATAATGTAGCCAATATCAGCTAATGTAAAAAGCTGGTTTTTGATATAAATATGAACTTGATTGAACAAAACATGCATGTATTGTATAACAATGTCCTAAGGTTGTCATCTGATGAAGATCATCAAAGGTTAGTGCTACATTTAGCTGTGGTTTGGGTTTATGTGACATTATATGCTAGCTTGAAAAATGGGTGTGTAATTATTTCTGGCTGGGTACTCTGCTGACATAATCTAATGTTTTGCTTTCGTTGTAAAGCCTTTTTGAAATCGGACAGTGTGGTTAGATTAACGAGAGTCTTGTCTTTAAAATGGTGTAAAATAGTCATATGTTTGAAAAATTGAAGTTTTTGCATTTTTGAGGAATTTGAATAACGCGCCACGGGATTACACTGGCTGTTGCGTAGGTGGGACGAATTCGTCCCGCCTAGCCCAGAGAGGTTAACCGTAAGGTTGCAATAATTATATGCATATTCTAGTTACTGGGCAGGAGTAGTAACCAGATTAAATCGGGTACGTTTTTTTCCGGCCGTGTCAATACTGCCCCCTAGCCCTAACAGGTTAAGTCAGGATGCCTATTTGACTCAGCCATGCCTCCTTGCCCGTCCAACATTTTCTCATCTCCCACCTCTTCTAATGCGACTAGCCCCGGTGCTCCTCCCTCTTTTTCCCCTGCCAACTATAAAGTTTCTCCCTGCAGGCGGTCACTGAATCCGAGGTGCTAAAGGCGCTCCTGGGGCTAGGGGGCAGTATTTTCACGGCCGGATGAAAAACGTACCCAATTTAAACAGGTTACTACTCTGGCCCAGAAAATAGAATATGCATATTATTAGTCGATTTGGATAGAAAACACTCTGAAGTTTCTAAAACTGTTTGAATGGTGTCTGTGAGTATAACAGAACTCATATGGCAGGCCAAAAAACGGATAAAAATTGAATCAGGAAGTGGGAGAAATTAGAAATGTAGTTTTTGTTTTGAATCCCTTGAAAAACTACAGTGACATAGGATTTACGTTGCACCTCCTAACTCTTCCATTTGCTGTCAACAATATTTAGGAACTGGTTTCAACCATCATCTGTTACCGGGCAGAAAATTATGGCTCAGTCAATCACTGGCCAGTCTGAGGAGAGTGTCTTATGACGCGCGTGCACGTGACTTCGGTGGTTTTTTATTTTTCTTCTGGGATGGATACCTATTGCCCGGTTGTAAAAGTATCGCAACTTTACGTTAAAAAATACCCTAAAGGATTGATTGTAAACATCGTTTGACGTGTTTCTACAAACGGTAATGGAACTTTGAACATTTCGTCTATGGATTTGCATCCAAGCCACATGGCATTGTAAAGTGTTCTGGATGGGTCAACAAAACAGACGTATTTGGACATAAATGATGGACTTTGCAGAACAAATGAACATTTCTTGTGGAAGTGGGTGCCCATCCGAGTGCATTCCGCCGAAGATCAGCAAAGGTAAGTAAATATTTCGAACATGTTGTTAGAGATTTGTCGACGTCGTGGTTGTAGGCTAACTGTATAGCTTAGCATTGAAGGCTAAGTTCTGTACTCAGAATATTGAACAATGTGCTTTTTCCGTAACGTTATTTTGAAATCTGACAAAGTGGTTGCATAAAGGAGTAGATTATCTCTAATTCTTTAAATAATTGTTATAAATTCCATCAACGTTTATGAGTTCTTCTGTAAATGAAATGTGCCTATTCCTTGGAGGTTATGGGGAGAAAACATTTTCTGAACGTCACGCGCCAATGTAAAAATAGGGTTTTTGGATATAAATATAAACTTGATCGAACAAAAAAATGCATGTATTGTCTAACATGATGTCCTAGGAGTGTCATCTGATGAAGATTGTCAAAGGTTAGTGCTTAATTTTAGCTGTATATCTGGTTTTGTGATGGCTATCGTGCTTGGAAAATGCCTTTTTTTTTGCTGAGGTGCTATGCTAAAATAATCCAATGTTTTGCTTTCACCGTAAAGCCTTTTTGAAATCGGACAATGTGATTGGATTAACGAGTAGAGTATCTTTAAAATGCCGTATAATACTTGAATTTTAATTTTGAGATTATTTTGTTTTGAATATCGCGCCGTGCTATCTCACTGGTTGTTGTCCAACCAATCCCGTTATCGGGATTGTATCTCAAAGGGGTCCTCAAGAGTTAATATGTAATGAAATAACATGTACATATGAAGACAAACCTGAAAGGATCAAGTATGAAACGTAATAATTGTTTGCTGAACTGAAATTCTGATATCAGACTAATGGAGATTATAGATTGAATAACTGATCGATTTTTATATGCATTATCCTTCTCATGATTATGATGAATGGTTATGATCCTAAATGACTCCATTCTGCTTCATAATGAATTCCAATGGAACCTTATTGCTGAATTACCTCATTCTGTTAATAATGAGAATGATTGTTATGATTTGACTTTCTGATTTGAATTTGATTGGATACATGTTATTCTGTTTCCTTTGTTATGCAGCACAGAAATTACTAGAGGTCGACCGATTAATCGGAATGGCCGATTAATTAGGGCCGATTTCAAATTTTCATAACAATCGGTAATCGGTATTTTTGGCCACCGATTTGCCTATTTTTAATTTTTTTTTAAACCTTTATTTAAAATTGGCAAGTCAGTTAAGAACACATCCTTATTTTCAATGACGGCCTAGGAATGGTGGGTTAACTGCCTTGTTCAGGGAAAGAATGACAGATTTTTACCTTGTCAGCTTGGGGATGCAACCTTACGTTAACTAGCCCAACGCTCTAACCACCTGCTTTACGTTGCCAAGGTAAGTTGCTAGCTAGCATTAAACTTATCTTATAAAAAAACCAATCAATCAATCATAAACACTAGTTAAATACACATGGTTGATGATATTACTAGTTTATCTAGCCTGTCCTGCTTTGCATATAATCGATGTGGTGCGCATTCGCAAAAAAGGACTGTCTTTGCTCCGACGTGTACCTAACCATAAACATCAATGTCTTTCTTAAAATCAATACACAAGTATATATTTTTAAACCTGCATATTTAGTTAATATTGCCTGCTAACATGAATTTCTTTTAACTAGGGAAAATGTGTCACTTCTCTTGCAAACAGAGTCAGGGTACATGCAGCAGTTTGGGCCACCTGGCTTGTTGCGAACTGTGAAGACTATTTCTTCCTAACAAAGACAGCCGACCTCACCAAACGGGGATGATTTAACAAAAGCGCATTTGCGAAAAAAAGCACAATCGTTGCACGACTGTACCTAACCATAAACATCAATGCCTTTCTTAAAATCAATACACTGAAGTATATATTTTTAAACCTGCATATTTAGCTAAAAGAAATCCAGGTTAGCAGGCAATATTAACCAGGTGAAATTGTGTCAGTTCTCTTGCGTTCGTTGCACGCAGAATCAGGGTATACAGAATCTGGCTCGTTGCGAACTAATTTGCCAGAATTTTACGGAACTATGAAATAACATTGTAGGTTGTGCGATGTAACAGGAATATTTAGACCACCCGTTAGATAAAATACGGAACGGTTCCGTATGTCACTGAAAGAATAATGTTTTCGAGATGATAGTTTCCGGATTTGACCATATTAATGACCTAAGGTTTATTATATTATAGTTAAGTCTATGATTTGATATTTGATAGAGCAGTCTGACTGAGCGGTGGTAGGCAGCAGCAGGCTCGTAATAGTCAAAGATATATGGTTTAGAGAGAAATAGTCGACGCGTCATAATTTCTGTAATAACTTGCGGCTGAACTTGAAAGGGGTTCCTTCGTTATTTTACCGTTCATGTCTTCCATAGAGAATGTCTTGATCTACTTCAAATAAGGTCTGTGTTTTGTGCTTAAACCGCCTCGGCGTTTTGATACCCGTGTAAATCTCACTAGGTAACGTTTGTCAACATATTTTCATAAATACACTCTACAAAAAAAATTATCTTCGCTTATATTGATCAGAGTTATATCCTATGGATATCTACACAGTTATAAAATTGGCAAGGTGGTGTAAGCCTAAACCAAACACAGACCTTATTTGAAGTTAATCTAAAAATATCCTATGGAATAAATGAAGGAATCACTTTTCAGATTTTGCTAGAAGGTGTCATGGGAATTGTGACTCGCACTTTGGTAGTCAATTCTTACCATGCCCATTATTAAAATAGGATTTCCTGCATATAGAAATTACAGTTTTTGTTTTCAGCATTCATCACAGGTAACTTAAACTCTATTTTTATTATTCAAACAGTTGAGAGTATTTGTCTCCTAAGCAGACTCTTCAGTATCATTGTCACTTCAGAGCTCTGTGTGTGTGTGTGTGTGTGTGTGTGTGTGTGTGTGTGTGTGTGTGTGTGTGTGTGTGTATATATATATATATATATATATATATATAAAAATCACAATAATAATCGGCCGATTAATCGGCAGCGGCTTTTTTGCCCCCCCCCCCCCCAAATAATCGGTATTGGTATCGGTGTTGAAAAATCATAATCGGTCAACCTCTAGAAATTACCCAGTAAATATACCACTTTGTGGTTAAAGGAATTCCTGCCTCAGTCTCATCCATTCCTGACCTGTTCACCTTCACTATTGTCCGTCATCCTACCTGTCCAGATACCCACACAGGTTCCAATAATCTTTCAGTGGTCCTCGAAGGCGTTCAGATCTTCCACCACATCAGATGGAGTATCAGTGATCTCAAAGTACGTTCTACAAAAATAGCAATGGAAAAACACTAAGTCAAACACAAATGTTTTATACTACAGTATATGCAATAATTGTATATACAATTGCATTGTTTACCTCAGTAAACAGCTGTGGCTTCCTTCCGTACAGCAGGCGATAGGGTGAGGACTCTGGAGGCCTGGACACTGCTGTTGTGTGCCAAGACAATTACCTTCAGATTGTCCTCCCACCATTCCTAGTAGCCGTCAAGGGACTTGCCCATGGCAGTCCCGTTGGTCCCTTCATCCAAACCTGGAGTCACCATACATCTACACATTCTACACATTCACACTACATATCACTGTACTATCAGTGTCAATTTCAATTTTTATTAATTACTGGAGGCCTATTAGGCACTAACATGTAAGCTAACATTGACTAAAACCAACTAGCCTAGAGCTAACCCTGCACTTAGGCAAGCTACATTTTTGTTAGCATCAAGCTAGCGAACTGTTAAATGCTATTTTCGTACAAATATTAACACTAACATATTTTATCGTGACATCACATATTCACATATATTACCTAAAGTAAACTGAGCCTTTGTTCATAGAAAATAAAACAAATTGGATCTAAAACGTGTTGAAAAAAAGTAGAGAAAGTTCGGACGCCATCTTAATCCTTTCTCTTACATGGAAATCATTAGCAACCTAGCCTAATTCCATTACTTCCAATGGGGAAAATACAAACCAAGTTTTCACTCCGTTAAAACTCCCTTCAATGCCCACTCACCAAACTCATGGACTATGTAATTAACCTCAATATTTTGAGACATATTGCACTTCTGCACATTACATATGTAACAGTGTAGGTTCCGTCCCTCTCTTCGCCTCAACCCGGGCTCGAACCAGGGACCCTTGCACACATCAACAACTGACACCCCACGAAGCATCGTTACCCATCGCGCCACAAAAGCCGCGGCCCTTGCAACGCAAGGGGAAACCCTACTTCAAGTCTCAGAGTGAGTGACGTCACCGATTGAAACGCTATTAGCGTGCACCACCGCTAACTAACTAGCCATTTCACATCGGTTACACATACAGTTGAAGTTGGACGTTTACATACACTTTCGCCAACTACATTTAAACTCAGTTTTTCACAATTCCTGACATTTATCCTGTCTGGGCTAGGGGGCAGTATTTTCACGGCCGGATAAAAAACGTACACGATTTAAACTGGTAACTACTCTTACTACTCTACTCTGCTACAAGACCATGGTGCTTGCCTACGGAGCTGTGAGGGGAACGGCACCTCCGTACCTTCAGGCTCTGATCAGTCCCTACACCCAAAGAAGGGCACTGCGTTCATCCACCTCTGGCCTGCTCGCCTCTACCTCTGTGGAAGCACAGTTCCCACTCAGCCCAGTCAAAACTGTTCGCTGCTCTGGCACCCCAATGGTAGAACAAGCTCCCTCACGACGCCAGGACAGCGGAGTCAATCACCACCTTCCGGAGACACCTGAAACCCCACCTCTTTAAGGAATATCTGGGATAGGATAAAGTAATCCTTCTACTCACCCCCCCCAAAAAAGATATAGATGTACTATTGTAAAGTGGTTGTTCCACTGGATATCATAAGGTGAATGCACCAATTTGTAAGTCACTCTGGATAAGAGGGTCTGCTAAATGACGACACTGTTTTTTCTTTTCCTCTTTGAATGAATACACTATTGTCCGGTTGGAATATTATTGCTATTTTACGAGAAAAATACCATAAAAATTGATTTTAAACAGAGTTTGACATGCTTCTAAATACGGTAATGGAACATTTAGAATTTTTTTGTCTCGAAATGCGCTCGCGCGGTACCCTTTGGATAGTGACCTGAACGCACAAACAAAACTGAGGTATTTGGACATAACTATGGATTATTTGGAACAAAAACAACATGTCTTGTGGAAGTAGCAGTCCTGGGAGTGCATTCTGACAAAGATCAGCAAAGGTAATACAATTTTTCTAATACTAATTCTGAGTTTAGTGTGCCGAAGTTCATCCTATTTTTCCAACTTAATTGAGGAAAATAAGAACAATCCAAAATTTCTTTTTGATACTGTCGCAAAGCTAACTAAAAAGCAGCCTTCGCAAATGGAGGATGGCTTTCACTTCAGCAGTAATACATTTATGAACTTCTTTGAGGAAAAGATCATGATCATTAGAAAGCAAATTACAGACTCCTCTTCAAATCTGGGTATTCCTCCAAAGCTCCATTGTCCTGAGTCTACACAACTCTGCGAGGACCTAGGATCAAGGGAGATACTAAAGTGTTTTAGTACTATATCTCTTGACACAATGATGAAAATAATCATGGCCTCCAAACCCTCAAGCTGCATACTGGACCCTATTCCAACTAAACTACTGAAAGAGCTGCTTCCTGTGCTTGGCCCTCCTATGTTGAACATAATAAACGGCTCTCTATCCACCGGATGTGTACCAAGCTCACTAAAAGTGGCAGTAATAAAGCCTCTCTTGAAAAAGCCGAATCTTGATCCAGAAATTATAAAAAACTATCGGCCTATATCGAATCTTCCATTCCTCTCAAAAATTTTAGAAAAAGCTGTTGCACAGCAACTCACTGCCTTCCTGAAGACAAACAATGTATACGAAACGCTTCAGTCTGGTTTTAGACCCCATCATAGCATTGAGACTGCACTTGTGAAGGTGGTAAATGACCTTTTAATGACGTCAGACCGAGGCTCTGCATCTGTCCTCGTGCTCCTAGATCTTAGTGCCGCTTTTGATACCATCGATCACCACATTCTTTTGGAGAGATTGGAAACCCAAATTGGTCTACATGGACAAGTTCTGGCCTGGTTTAGATCTTATCTGTCGGAAAGATATCAGTTTGTCTCTGTGAATGGTTTGTCCTCTGACAAATCAATTGTAAATTTCGGTGTTCCTCAAGGTTCCGTTTTAGGACCACTATTGTTTTCACTATATATTTTACCTCTTGGGGATGTCATTCGAAAACATAATGTTAAATTTCACTGCTATGCGGACGAAACACAGCTGTACATTTCAATGAAACATGGTGAAGCCCCAAAATTGCTCTCGCTAGAAGCCTGTGTTTCAGACATAAAGAAGTGGATGGCTGCAAACTTTCTACTTTTAAACTCGGACAAAACAGAGATGCTTGTTCTAGGTCCCAAGAAACAAAGAGATATTCTGTTGAATCTGACAATTAATCTGGATGGTTGTACAGTCGTCTCAAATAAAACTGTGAAGGACCTCAGCGTTACTCTGGACCCTGATCTCTCTTTTGAAGAACATATCAAGACTGTTTCAAGGACAGCTTTTTTCCATCTACGTAACATTGCAAAAATCAGAAACTTTCTGTCCAAAAATGACGCAGAAAAATGTATCCATGCTTTTGTTACTTCTAGGCTGGACTACTGCAATGCTCTACTTTCCGGCTATCCGGATAAAGCACTAAACAAACTTCAGTTAGTGCTAAATACGGCTGCTAGAATCCTGACTAGAACCAAAAAATTTGATCATATTACTCCAGTGCTAGCCTCCCTACACTGGCTTCCTGTTAAGGCAAGGGCTGATTTCAAAGTTTTACTGCTAACCTACAAAGCATTACATGGGCTTGCTCCTACCTATCTTTCCGATTTGGTCCTGCCGTACATACCTACACGTACGCTACGGTCACAAGATGCAGGCCTCCTAATTGTCCCTAGAATTTCTAAGCAAACGGCTGGAGGTAGGGCTTTCTCCTATAGAGCTCCATTTTTATGGAATGGTCTGCCTACCAATGTGAGAGACGCAGACTCAGTCTCAACCTTTATGTCTTTACTGAAGACTTATCTCTTCAGTAGGTCCTATGATTAAGTATAGTCTGGCCCAGGAGTGTGAAGGTGAACGGAAAGGCTGGAGCAACGAACCGCCCTTGCTGTCTCTGCCTTGCCGGTTCCCCTCTTTCCACTGGGATTCTCTGCCTCTAACCCTAACGCTCTGGATAAGAGCGTCTGCTAAATGACTTAAATGTAAATGTAAATGTTACAGGGGCTGAGTCACTGGCTTACTGGTGTTCTTCCATGCCGTCCATGGGAGGGGTGCGTCACTTGAGTGGGTTGAGTCACTGACGTGGTCTTCCTGTCTGGGTTGGCGCCCCCCCTTGGGTTGTGCCATGGCGGAGATCGTTGTGGGCTATACTCGGCCTTGTCTTAGGACGGTAAGTTGGTGGTTGGAGACATCCCTCTAGTGGTGTGGGGGCTGTGCTTTGGCAAAGTGGGTGGGGTTATATCCTGCCTGTTTGGCCCTGTCCGGGGGTATCATCGGATGGGGCCACAGTGTCTTCTGATCCCTCCTGTCTCAGCCTCCAGTATTTATGCTGCAGTAGTTTGTGTCGGGGGGCTAGGGTCAGTCTGTTACATCTGGAGTATTTCTCTTGTCTTATCCGGTGTCCTGTGTGAATTTAAATATGCTCTCTCTAATTCTCTCTTTCTCTCTTTCTGTGTTTCTCTCGGAGGACCTGAGCCCTAGGACCATGCCTCAGGACTACCTGGTATGATGACTCCTTGCTGTCCCCAGTCCACCTGGCCATGCTGCTGCTCCAGTTTCAACAGTTCTGCCTGCGGCTATGGAACCCTGACCTGTTCACCGGACGTGCTTGTTGCACCCTCGACAACTACTATGATTATTATTATTTGACCATGCTGGTCATTTATGAACATTTTAACATCTTGACCATGTTCTGTTATAATATCCACCCTGCACAGCCAGAAGAGGACTGGCCACCCCTCATAGCCTGGTTCCTCTCTAGGTTTCTTCCTAGGTTTTTGGCCTTTCTAGGGAGTTTTTCCTAGGGAGTTTTTCCTAGCCACCGTGCTTCTTTCACATGTTTTGCTTGCTGTTTGGGGTTTTAGGCTGGGTTTCTGTACAGCACTTTGAGATATCAGCTGATGTACGAAGGGCTATATAAATAAATTTGATTTGATTTTGATTTGAAGTTGGCGGGTGTCAAAATAGCTAGCCGTGATGGCTGAGCTATGTACTCAGAATATTGCAAAATGTGCTTTCGCCGAAAAGCTATTTTAAAATCTGACATAGCGATTGCATAAAGGAGTTCTGTATCTATAATTCTTAAAATAATTGTTATGTATTTTGTCAACGTTTATGATGAGTAATTTAGTAAATTCACCGGAAGTTTTCAGTGGGGATACATTTTCTGAACATCACACGCCAATGTAAAAAGCTGTTTTTTAAATAAATATGAACTTGATTGAACAAAACATGCATGTATTGTATAACATAATGTCCTAGGAGTGTCATCTGATGAAGATCAACAAAGGTTAGTGCTTCATTTAGCTGTGTTTTGGGTTTCTGTGACATATATGCTTGCTTGGAAAATGGCTGTGTGATTATTTTGGGCTATGTACTCTCCAAACATAATCTATTGTTTTGCTTTCGCTGTAAAGCCTTTTTGAAATCGGACAATGTGGTTAGATTAACGAGAGTCTTATCTTTAAAATGGTGTAAAATAGTCGTATGTTTGAAAAATTGAAATGATTGCATTTTTGAGGTATTTGTATTTCGCGCCACGCTGTTCCACTGGCTGTTGAATAGAGTGGGATGGTGACGTGCCACCTAGCCCATAGAGGTTAATCCTAGTACAAATTCCCTGTCTTAGGCCAGTTAGGATCACCACTTTATTTTAAGAATGTGAAATGTCAGAATAATAGTAGAAAGAATGATTTATTTCAGCTTTTATGTCTTTCATCACATTCCCAGGGGGTCAGAAGTTTACATACACTCAATTAGTATTTGGTAGCATTGCCTTTAAATTGTTTAACTTGGGTCAAACGCTTCAGGTAGCCTTCCACAATCTTCCCACAATAAGTTGGGTGAATTTTGACCCATTCCTGCTGACAGAGCTGGTGTAACTGAGTCAGGTTTGTAGGCCTCCTTGCTTGCACACGCGTTTTCAGTTCTGCCCACAAATTTTCAATAGGCTTGTGGTCAGGGCTTTGTGATGGCCACTCCAATACCTTGACATTGTTGTCCTTAAGCCATTTTGCCAAAACTTTTGTCCATTTGGAAGACCCATTTGCGACCAAGCTTTAACTTCCTGACTGATGTCTTGAGATGTTGCATCAATATATCCACATAATTTTCCTACCTCATGATGCCATCTATTTTGTGAAGTGCATCAGTCCCTCCTGCAGCAAAGCACCCCCACAAAATGATGCCACCACCCCTGTGCTTCACGGTTGGGATGGTGTTTTTTGGCTTGCAAGCCTCCCCCTTTTCCTCCAAACATAACGATGGTCATTATGGCAAACAGTTCTATTTTTGTTTCATCAGACCAGACGACAATTTTCCAAAAAGTACGATCTTTGTCCCATGTGCAGTTGCAAACCATGGTCTGGCTTTTTTATGGCGGTTTTGGAGCAGTGGCTTCTTCCTTGCTGAGCGGATTTCAAGGTTATGGTGATATATGACGTATTTTACTGTGGATATAGATACTTTTGTACCTGTTTCCTCCAGCATCTTCCCAAGGTCCTTTGTTGTTGTTCTGGGATTGATTTGCACTTTTTGCACCAAAGTATATTCATCTCTAGGAGACAAAACGTGTCTCCTTCCTGAGTGGTATGACGGCTGCATGGTCCCATGGTGTTTATCCTTGCGTACTATTGTTTGTACAGATGAACGTGGTACCTTCAGGCATTTGGAAATTGCTCTCAAGGATGAACCAGACTTGTGGGGGTCTACATTTTTTTTCTGATGTCTTTGCTGTTTTCTTTGGATTTTCCCATAAGTGAAGTAATCTGTCTGCAAACAATTGTTGGGAAAATTACTTGTGTCATGCACAAAGTAGATGTCCTAAACGACTTGGCAAAACTATAGTTTGTTAACAAGAAATTTGTGGAGTGGTTGAAAAACGAGTTTTAATGACTTCAACCTGTAGTGTATGTAAACTTACGACTTCAACTGTACCTGAATTAATAGGGTAAAATAATGAGACGGAGAAATGAACAAAATCGCACTAACACACTCTATTGATGTCACAGCTCCCCCTAGCGGCAGTAATCATATACATACATTAAATGTAAATACCTGGGAGGTCTAGAATTGTCCTTTTTTAAAAACATTTTATTTAACACTTATTTTACCCGGTAAGTTGACTGAGAACACATTCTAATTTACAGCAACGACCTGGGGAATAGTTACAGGGGAGATGATTGACCCAATTGTAATCTGGGGATGATTAGGTGGCCATGATGGTATGAGGGCCAGATTGGGAATTTAGCCAGGACAGCAGGGTTAACACCCCTACTCTTACAATAAGTGCCATGGGGTCTTTAGTGACCACAGGGTCAGGACACACATTTAACATCCCATTTGAAAGACTGCACCCTACACAGAGCAATGTCCCCCATCACTGCCCTGGGGCATCGGGATATTTATTTAGACCAGAGGAAAGCGTGCTTTCTACTGGCCCTCCAACACCACTCCCAGCAGCATCTGGTCTCCTATCTAGGGACTAACCAGGACCAACCCTGCTTAGCTTCAGAAGCGAGCCAGCAGTGGGATGCAGGGTGGTATGCTGCTGGCTGAAAACAAAAATGTCTAGAAAATGGCTCCTTAAAATAACAAACAAAATAAAACATCAACAATATGACCATACATATGTGTGTGTCCCATATACACATGGCATATGCTTGGGTACCACCTTGACATCTCTGATCTACTTGCCTCAATAAATTCATGCTAGAACATTGGTAGCCAGGATTAGCTATTTGTATTTAGTCTCCTAATAATTGCATAGGTGCAAGTTAGACACATTATCTTTTGTTTGCATGTGACCATGTCTTTTTGTCAGTCCTGTCAATGTTGAGTGATCTCACATGCCTCAGCGCACACATGTTACTTTGCCTGCTTGCAAATATATGCTAATAGTGGGGATGTTTCATAGTATTTCTGATTATCTTAACTCCCCACCACCATTTATTATTTCTATTATCAATCAAGTTGAGACTTAACATGGACAAGGCACAGGAGAAACAGAAGGAGAGCCACCGGAGGAGAATCAAGGAGACCAAGTGCTTTGACATCTGGGTGAATGACTTGGCTTGGAAGAAGGACGAAAGGAAGGTGAGACCTGGGAAACCTTGGTGCTGTTTCACTCCTAGCTGGTGTCACCATCCATTAAGGTGAATATAAAAATCTCAGGTTATAACTATTTGCATTTACCTCCTCGTGGTGGGCGGCATCGCCATGCTGTCAGCAGTACCAACACTGGCCCAGGGGTTTCTCAAAATAGTAAATATCAAGGCTAACCACTGGGTCACGTTAAGTAACAGCCGCTTCTAGGTAGGTACTGTTAAGGTGTATGACTCCAGTGGTTATGACAGCACCGATATGACAGCTTGTTACACAATGAAAGGGGTAGGGAAAGAAAGAGGGTGAGAAGGAGAGACAAAGGAATTCAGCTATTGTACATACAGTTGAATAAGACTTTCACTGTAAATATGGATATTTAGCACCCTAACAACCGCTCATTCGGATTTAGAAATGCAACATATATTTACGCTCAGACGCCTTTGTCTGTCGTCTCTCTGAAGCCACTCGATCCGTCTGTGACGAATAGTTCGACAGAAAGTCTCTGGTTGTGTAAGTCTCTGGTAGTCCACCAGGGGTCACAATGTCCTCAGTTGTAGTAGGCTTCTTTGTCTCTGAGTGTTCGTTAGATTGGGTACATCACACTTTCGTCGAGTTTATTATACTAAAGTACTTAAACAGCAGCAGACTGAATGTTCTGATGTAGTCTTTATCTTCTTCACTCAAGTTTGAGTCTTACCATTTTCTGGTATGTTAGTTTTAAACCATTTCAATGTGTAGCCATGCTTTCTGGTCTAATGTAAATATTGTTAGCAGTCCTTTTATGCATTCTGGAAAAAGGGCGTTCCATCATTTTGGCAAAATGTCTGTGCTCCCGTGGGCGTGGTTACTGACTGGGTAAAACTTTATATGACAACAATTATCTCATTTAGAAGGCTAAATTCACATTGTTATCTTTTCACAAATAGTTTCATATTTAATCATATAAGTTTTACAACATTTAGATGTAAATCTGATATCTACATTGTGAAAGCTCTTAAAGATACAGTTATCTTGTTATACTAGCCATAATGACATCCCAAAATGCTAAATGATACGACATGATTATTGTTTCGATCCCCACCAATTATTTCCCACATTCTTTATGTTAGGAATATTGTTTCATTATCCACTTTTGAAAGTTTTGGCAGCAGATTCTCTCTCTACACACATCAGAATTCCTTTGTTCAATACTGCAGGTCCAGAGAGAGAGTTTACGACCTGTCGTTAAAGTCATAAGACCGGCCCACTTCCCCCTTTCCTCTCTGGTGGGAGAGGGGGGCTCTCTTTGATCCTCACCCAGGAGGGAAAGTCATGACAGTAAGATAAGTAACAATGTGTGGGGTGGCATCGAAATCATATTTTTTACCCCGATGCCTGTTTATTCAGAAAAAGCAGAAGATGGTAAATAATACTAATCGCAGTGGTTAGCTTATGCAAATTAATAGGAAAACAAAAGCTTATTAATAGGAATACATTTAGCCTAATTGGTAACAAATATGATGTGGGAGAAAGTCAAGATGCTAGTCAGGCTTTTGTTTGACAAATCCAGATTAAATAAAGGTCTTCATGTGTATCAACTCTGTAGGTGATTGTGGGCTAAATCAAATTCTAACAGCTGAAATGTTCAGGCTTCATCCTGATCTATGATCAAAACAGGCTGGGGTGTATTCGGTTCCGTTTACAGTAAAGGTTGTGCTAAAGAACACAGAAATGAATAGCCTGATTCAATGGGATTCTCCTGAATAATAAATGTTTTTATCTGTTAAACTGTTTGGTCTATGCATAGACCCATACTGATTCTTCTAACTGTTTGGTATTTTGCGGTAGCCATAGCTCTACATTGCAGAGCATTTAATAAACCAACCACATTTTCCTGTGATGTTGAGGCTGAGCAAGACCTTCGATAGGCTAGTAGACTATGCGGATATAATCCTAGATCGCTTTATATAATCTGGGCCGTTGTTTTTCCTAAGGCTAAGCAAACAAGGGGTAGCATATGCTTTTTGCCCATCTCTATAACAAGGTTTAGGCCTATATCCTCACATACCCCCTCAATTCGAACCCTGCTTTTAACCATAAAACGTCTCCACAGAAATATATAGCCTAAAGATTGCATGGTGACAGTGATTGTGTCTGTTAATCTGGTAAACTGGGAAGTGGGGGGAAAAAAATAGGTCAAATCATGACATCAGTGATTTTCAGGTCAGAGAAAGATGCCAGAGTTTGAATAGGAATTCCGAATTGACCGTACAAAAAAATCCCAATCTGAGCTCGTTGTTTTCAGAGTTCCCAGTTGTCTTGAACGCACTGATGTTGGAAGTCAGAGATTGCCGACTTCCGAGTTGTTTTGAATGCGCCAGTAGAGACCTAGGCTACCTCTTATTTCTGAATAGGGCTACCTCCAACAAAGAAGCCCTTGTGTCTGTATTGATGATAAATAGGCATATCTACACAGTAATTGTGGCTGGCTGCGATATCAACTAGCCTAATAATTTTTGTATTGAGGTGATATGCCTATTTTAGCTAAATCAACAAATTAAATTGATTACTTTGGCAATGAAAAATATTTTTTACAAAATCATGTACATGATTTGTAAGGCGTTCACGGTGAGATCGTTAATAATAAACTAAACAGATTGTAACGTGGGTCATATAAAGGGGACCAAGGCGCAGCGTGTTGAGTGCTCATAATTGAATTGAATGAAAACGACACTTTACAAAAACAACAAAATGACAGCCAACAGTTCTGTCAGGTGACATACACTAAGCAGAAAACAACTACCCACAAAAACCAGGAAGAAAAACCTCTACTTAAATATGATCTCCAACCAGAGGCAACGAGGATCAGCTGCCTCCAATTGGAGATCAACCCAAACAACCCCAACATAGAAATAGACAAACTAGAACTTAAACATAGAAATAGAAAACCCAAAACACCCCCTGTCACGCCCTGACCAACTCTACTATAGAAAATTACATCTTACTAGGGTCAGGACGTGACACAGACAAACTAACATGTGACGCATAACACGTAGACGTTTTTAAGGCTTTCATGGTAAGATTGTTCATAATAAACTTACAAGCAAACTGACAGGTGACGTGTCAGTGACAAATTACACAACGTGAACACTACATCTACATGACGTGTACGTGTCACGTGAAGTGAACGCGTCGGCAGTTTGACGCCTTAGAAAAAAACTTGTCTCCATTGACAGTCCATGTTAATTCATGCCGGTATTTTATGGTGCTAGGAAGACGTTAAGTGACTTCGTGAGAGTAGCTTCACAAGGCTTAATTACAGCCCTTATCACCCCCCATACAAACTGACACATGACGTGCCAGTATCACATGTACACGAGGTGAACACTATGTCTACATGACGTGTACGTGTCACATTACATGAACGTGAGGTAAATGCGTCGGCAGCTTGATGCCTTAGAAAAAAACTTGTCTCCATTCATAGTCCATGTTCATTTATGGCGGTATTATATGGTCCTAGGAAGTGCTTAACTTGAAAATCGGGAGGTGCTGGAACAAAAAGTGAGCGCAAGAGGGGGGAGACCTGGGGAGCTCTGAGGTACCGAACTGCATGAGAAAAAAAATAATAAACGTTATGATAACAAAGCATTGCATGCATATCATCGCATTGATATAGTGGCATAGAGCAGAAGAGTAGAGGCATTACAGAATTTGCACACATGGGAAAAGTTTTAGTGGCCTAGGTCCGGGAAAATGTTTGCCTTTTATAAACAAACTTTTTTCATGCAATTCTACGTCCTAAATAAAAACTACCTTGTCTTGAATTCATCAATATTCTAGCTCTAGGCCTATGTGTGGAGACACATATTGCAGGGTACAATATGAGGAAATTATAGTCCTAAAAATTATATCCAGTTTCACTGACTCACCCAATAATGCGCAGCTTACTCGCTGGTGATGGCCGATGCACTCGTGCCAAAAGCCTCTTTCTCTCTTTTCAGCAGGAGAAATTTCCTTTCCAACCTGTGTTTACCCGCGACTGTATTTGAAATATTGCAAAATGGCCTGTTTTGTCTGCAAGCTGTTTGTTCAATGACGGATTTGCTGCGCGTTCCCAATTGTAAGCTATGCCTTGTTTTTGGGCTACACTCCACAGCTAGGCTATTTTTTACAAGACGCTACTGATCCTCTGGGTCAAAAATATAGGCGTTCTCATGGTGTAGTAGGCTATTCTGAATTATTACATTTATTTCTAAACAGACCGCAATAACTAACATTTTTTCCAAATGTATTTCAATTTATCAGGGGTGCTGCAACTCCTCCAGAACCCTTTGCGCGGTTATGATTCTATAAGGAACTAAATTATGAAGTGCAGTGCTGGAGAGATGTCTGTCAGAGCAGAGAGAGGGAGTGAATCTCATTCTAGTTCTGTGAGAGAGACAGGCACGCTTTTAACACAACCAAGGCCATGCATTGGTCTCAAACAGGTTACAATGTTGCTCAAACCAGAAATATCAGGCACCGGCTGAAAATCTACTTTTTCACATGACAGTTTTTGGATTAACGTATTCAGACCCCTTGACTTTTTCCAGGCTAAAATGTATTAAATTGTTTTTTTCCCCCCTCATCTGAAAAAGAAAACACAGCATGATGCTGCCACCAACATGCTTCACTCTAGGGATGGTGCCAGGTTTCCTCCAGACGTGACAATTGGCATTTAGGCCAAAGATTTCAATCTTGGTTTCATCAGACCAGAAAATCTTGTTTCTCATGGTCTGAGAGTCCTTTAGGTGCCTTTTGGGAAACACCAAGCGGGCTGTCATGTGCCTTTTACTGAGTAGTGGCTTCCATCTGGCCACTCTACCATAAAGGCCAGATTGGTGGAATGCTGCAGAGATGGGTGTCCTCCTGGAAGTTACTCCCATCTCCACAAAGGAACACGGGAGCTCTGTCAAAGTGGCCATCAGGTTCTTGGTCACCTCCTTGACCAAGGCCGTTCTCCCCCGACTGCTCAGTTTGTCCGGGCGGCCAGCTCTAGGAAGAGTCTTGGTGGTTCCAAACTTCTTCCATTTAAGAATGATGGAGGCCACTGTGTTATTGGGGACCTTCAATGCTGCAGAAATGTTTAAATACCCTCCCCCAGATCTGTGCCTCAACACAATCCTGTCTCGGAGCTCTACGGACAATTCTTTCAACCTCATGGCTTGGGTTTTGTTCTGATATGCACTGTCAACTGTGGGACCTCATATAGACAGATGTGTGCCTTTCCACATAATTTCCAATCAATTGAATTTACCACTGGTGGACTCCAATCAAGTTGTAGAAACATCTCAAGGATGATCAATGGAAATAGGATGCACGTGAGCTCAACTTCGAGACTCATAGCAAAGTGTCTGAATACTTAAGTAAATAAGGTATTTCTGTTTGAAATGTTTTATAGTGTGACGACCCTGGGTTTATAAGCGCGGAAATCGACTCTGCCGCTTGAGCATGCTTTTGCGGCACAGTCGATAGCGCTCCGGACCTCGGGCTTGAAGGTCGAGGGTTCGAGACCTGCTCCTTGCCTGTTTCATTACATTGGTGTCAGAAGTGGGATACGAACCCACGCCTCCAAGGGACACTGCGCCCAGGGTCGTCACAATACATTTGCAAAAATGTCTAAAAAACGGTTTTCGCTTTGTCATTATGGGGTATTGTGTGTAGATTGGGAAGGGAAAATAAATATTTAATCAATTTTAGAATAAGGCTGTAACATAACAAAATGTGGAAAACATCAAGGGGTCTGAATACCTTCCAAATGCACTGTATGTTTTGTATGTAAATGTATCTACATCTCTCTGGATCTATCCGCTCTTTCCTTGCTGTGTTCGGTCTTAACCTTTCTGCCTCCGTCTCTGTCTGGTGCAAGCTGCAGCACCCTTATTGACAAACTTCTCTGTCTCACCATCTCAAGAATGTTTATTGGTCAGTTGTTTGACATACTAGTCTGGAAAATATTGTGTCGAAAGACATTGGTCCATGGATGCCATATATATATGCCATATATATCAAGCCTTGTGGTTCGGGAGATGTCATTTAAGTATTTTTCAAAAATTCTAAATGGCAAAAAATCCATCATGGCAGACCTTGTGGGTCCTTGAGGCAAATTTTAGAGGGAACATTGCACCGAATTTCAGGACTCTAGGTCAGTTATGGGCAACCGGCAGGCCACAAAGGCCTCGGATCAATTTTCCTCTGAAAATAACTATTTTCTATTTTCAGGCTATCATAATAGCATTCTTATTCCTAATTCAATGGTCAATCTAAGGTCACTCACACCAGTCTAGCTTATCTTGTGTCCCCTGCCCAGTATTCATGGATACAGCTCTCAGATGATAAACATATGTCCGTGCAATTTTAAGATCATTGAAGTTGACATTTTAAAATGGTTAGGTAAAGGATTTGGTTATGTGTAAGGGTTATGGTTTAGGGTAGGGGCGTCCCAAGGATTCCAGTTAGCACTGCCCATAAACATTTAGGAGCAATGGATGCAAGGACTGGCCATCCATTATATACAAATTATAGTTTTAACCATGTTTTGAGGCTATACAGTCTTTTTTTTTCAGTTAAACAGGCCTATGATTAGTTCTGATGGGAAGAACAGTTACACTAAGCTCAACAAGCGTTTATATATTGTTTTCTTCAAGAATCAATGGGTATACAGTGCCCAGCTCAGGCTCAGGGTGACTGCCTTCAGATTCACATTTTGGGTATTTGGCACACAGTGGTGGAAGGTACAGTATTGCAAAAAAAAAGTATTGTAAACCTGAATGGATGGACTGGAATTGTTGCTCAACAAATAATATGTTATTATGAGTGAAAACTGTTGTCATATATATGTTTCAGGCTGTGAACAGTTGGAGTATTTGGCAAATGGTGGTGGAAGGTTGAGACAGTCCATCAGAGGGTGGAGAGAGAGCCTGCTGGAAGGAAGACAAACAAGAAGACATATAGTACATTTGAGCACATTGCTTTACATGGGGTTCAAGTGAGAAATGGGATCAACTGGAAACACTAATCATTCAACCTATAGAATTTTGTTTAACATTATACTTTGTTTATTTTTTATAGATTTGCTTTTCAATGAAAGAAGACAGCAGCTGATTAACTCATTGACTGTACAGGGTTAACCATGAATAGTTTTGTAAAACGTGGGCAACCACTAGCTAGATCCAAATAACTCAGTTTGTGAACGTTACACAGAACCACCGGGACTATATATATATATATATATATATATATATATATATATATATATATACAGTACCAGTAAAAAGTTTGGACACACCTACTCATTCCAGGGTTTTTCTTTATTTTTTCTATTTTCTACATTGTAGAATAATAGTGAAGACATCAAAACTATGAAATAACACATATGGAATCAAGTAGTAACCAATAAAGATTATTCAAAGTAGCCACCCTTTTCCTTGATGACAGCTTTGCACACTCTGCATTCTCTCAAGCCAGCTTCATGTGGTAGGCACCTGGAATGTATTTCAATTAAAAGTTAATTTGTGGAATTTCTTTCCTTCTTAATGCGTTTGAGCCAATCAGTTGTTGTGACAAGGTAGGGGTGGTATACAGAAGATAGCCCTATTTGGTAAAAGACCAAGTCCATATTATGGCAAGAACAGCTCAAATAAGCAAAGAGAAACGACAGTCCATCATTACGTCCATCATTAAGACATGAAGGTCAGTCAATGCGGAACATTTCAAGAACTTTGAAAGTTTCTTCAAGTGCAGTCACAAAAATCATCAAGCGCTATGATGAAACTGGCTCTCACGAGGACCACCACAGGAAAGGAAGACCCAGAGTAACTTCTGCTGCAGAGGATAAGTTCATTAGAGTTACCAGCCTCAGATTGCAGCCCAAATAAATGCTTCATAGAGTTCAAGTTTAAAAAATAAAACAAATATTTCACCTTTATTTAAGGCCAGTTGAGAACAAGGTCTCATTTACAACTGCGACCTGGCCAAGACAAAGCAAAGCAGTGCGACAAAAACAACAGAGTTACACATGGCATAAACAATCGTACAGTCAATAATACAATAGAAACATCTGTATACAGTGTGTGCAAATGAAGTAAGGAGGTAAGGCAATAAATAGGCCAATAGTGGCGAAGTAATTACAATTTAGCAATTTACACTGGAGTGATATATGTGCAGATGAGGATGTGAAAGTAGAAATACTGGTGTGCAAAAGAGCAGAAAAACAAAAACAAATATGGGGATGAGGTAGGTAGTTGGTTGGTTGGATGGGCTATTTACAGATGGGCTGTGTACAGCTGCAGCGATCGGTAAGCTGCTCTGACAGCTGACGCTTAAAGTAGCAGACACATCTCAACATCACCTGTTCAGTGGCCTCCCGAGTGGTGCAGTGGTCTAAGGCACTGCATCACAGTTGCTTGCTGTGCCACTAGAGATCCTGGTTTGAGTCCAGGCTCTGTCGCAGCCGGCCACGACTGGGAGACCCATGGGGCGGCAGACAATTGGCCCAGCGTTGACCGAGTTAGGGGAGGGTTTGGCCGGCAGGGATGTCCTTGTCCCATTGCGCTCTAGCGACTCCTGTGGTGGGCCGGGCGCATGCACGATGTACGGTGTATCCTCCGACACATTGGTGTGGCTGGCTTCCGGGTTAGGTGGGCATGGTGTCAAGAAGCAGTGTGGCTTGGTTGGGTTGTATTTCGCATGGCTCTCCACCGAGTCCGTGTAACAGTATAGCTTCCGTCTCTCTCCTCGCCCCAACCTGGCACACAGACAACAGTCACCCTCGAAGCATCGTTACCCATCGCGCCACAAAAGCCACAGCCCTTGCAGAGCAAGGGGAACAACTACTTTAGGTCTCGGAGCGAGTGACGTCACCCAATTGAAACGCTATTAGCGCACACCACCGCTAACTAACTAGCCATTTCACATCGGTTACACTCACCCCCCTTTTGACCTCCTCCTTTTCCGCAGCAACCAGTGATCCTGGTCACAGCACCAATGTAACAGTATAGCTTCCGTCCCTCTCCTCGCCCCAACCTGGGCTTGAACCAGGGACCCTCTGCACACATTGACAACAGACACCCATGAAGCATCGTTATCCATCGCGCCACAAAAGTCGTGGCCCTTGCAGAGCAAGGGGAACAACTACTTCAGGTCTCGGAGCGAGTGACGTCACCCGATTGAAACGCTATTAGTGCACACCGCAGCTAACTAACTAGCCATTTCACATCGGTTACATCCGTACGGGAGTCGCCATTTTCTTTAAATCTGAAAACATTGCGAAGCCACGCCCATTTTCTGTTGAATTGCAGTATGGGCCCTAAAAGCATGGAAATAGGGTCCACTGCTTGTATACTTCGGTTGCGTTTCAAAATCATTAAAGACACACCCTCCGCCACTTACCCTTATGCCCTTGGGGGAATCCCTGTCACCATCTTGGCCGTCGGTTCAAACGAATAGCCAAACACGGGAAGTTTGCAATGTAAGGCCCTCAGCCCTCGTTTCTGATCGAGTTTGCGAGTGTACAATTATGTTCACTTTGGGGCCTGAAACGTCCCATAATTCATTCCTTCCTCCATTATTGATAGGCCTAAATTATTTGAAGAAAAAAAATATTATACCTCCTAGACCTATGCTGTAACAATGAGGAATTTATTGTTAGAACACAATTATTGTCTACGCTACGTTGTTAATTGCAATGATGTAAAATTACATTAGGCCACTCATATGGTGTATTTTGTCAGGGTGTATCGGCGGATAGGCCTACTATAGAAAAATAGGCTATAGACTATGACACTGAGATGTGCTGTCTGTCGTGGATCATGTATCCCCAAGTCATCTTATAATTAACGTGGCCACCAGCATATGACTAAAAATCGCTAACGCCATTATATTAAACCAGGTTTGGCCGGAGGACTTAAATTATTAGAATTTGTGTGAGTTAGGTTCCAAAAAAAAATAAAATCTGTGGTAAAATCTAATTCATTTATAGCATAGATTCTCTACGGTCCTTCTCCAATAGCCTAATGGGACGAATTTTAGCATGCAAATGACCTAGCTAATTAGAGGTGAAATTATCATATTTATTAGTTTTTAGTTCTTCCATCACCTGCCGAATAAAAACCTCATATTGCCCTACTTCTGAAAAAGTTAATCGGGACAGATATGCTTTAGTGGACTCGCCCGAGTACCATTAGCCGGAACCCAGAGTAATATGATTCTGCCGGAGTCGACGCTGAGTCCCAAACTGAATAGGCCCGAACCCACCGTGTTGACTGGGGTCAGATTGTCACACAGCTTTTACTTTGAAGACAGCTAGCACACGTATCCTGTTCAAGCCCCTCCTCTCTACGCCAAATCTTGTGGACTCTGTTTGTCCCTTCGCGAGACCAGTAGTATTCCTTCCGAAAGATCAACGCCTCAGAGCCGCGCTAACATACTTTGGTGAAGGTCGTGAGTTCTTCTTGTAAGTATTTAGTAAATGTGAACGCTAAATCGAATACTTTCCATCTATCCTGTACAGAAAATATATACTTCAAGGTGTTGAAATGTTATGATTCTGTCCATTGCATAGTAATATTATAATTGTCGACATTGCCCTCTAGTTTGTTGCAACGTTTGCTAGCTAGCTACTTTAGCCTCGGACTGTCGGTGTGTTCTATTTTCAATGCACTTTTCAGTGGTTTGTGTTGTGGATAGTTTTACCGTCAGAATAAATAAATATAGCTAACAACCAAATTGCAGCAAACGTTTTTTTTTATATATTTTTTTTTTATACAGAATATTTAAAATATTAGCATACTGTTTTCAAAACAAATTGCCATTGTGTTGATGCAAATAATCAGGTAGGCATAGGCTACTTTGTACTTATATTAATTTCCTTTCATCTATCCGAACACGATTAGGCTATCATTAGTATCGCTAACTGCTACACAAAGTGTTAGACATATAAGCCCTTCGCGCATTGCACACAGCAGGGCTCTACATTCAGGTACATTTGACAGTGGCCCAAACCTACTGGCCGAATGAGAGAGGGGAAAAAAACTGGGTCACGTCAAGATCTGACAGGAAAGCGAATGTTACGTTCGTAATTTCAGGAGCATGCGATTTTCTTTCATGTGCGGGGTGAGCAAGTAGCCTATACAGTGTTTATACAGACATTGGCAAGTCAAATTCAATGGTTTTTCAAGCACTTAATTGTAATAATTTAAGCACTTAACTTCTTATATTTAATTATTGTAATCGTCTATAGGGGGAAAAAATCTCCCAAATATATGCAAAAAAGTATGCATTACCACTAAGAATAATGCTTTAAAAAACGTTTTTTTATAGGGCTACTGAATTACATTATGCATTGACATTCACATTATTTTTGCTTTCTCAAATATGTCCACATTGCTTGACTAAATAGACAGCATGCTCCTGACACAAACACACTAATGAAGTCTGTCCGTGTCTAGTCAGTCTCGCCGTTTGATAAATTGTAGAGTTGTTGAGGGGTTACTGTATCATGTTTTAAAACGAGAAAGTGGCCAAAAACCAGGTTCGGTCCCGTGTGGCTCAGTTGGTAGAGCATGGTGTTTGCAACGCCAGGGTTGTGGGTTCGATTCCCACGGGGGACCAGTATGGAGAAGAAGAAAAAAAACGTATGAAATGTATGCCTTCACTACTGTAAGTCGCTCTGGATAAGAGTGTCTGCTAAATGACTAAAATGTAAAATGTAATGGAACGCTTTGTTTAGAAAACATTTTATGTTTTGCGTAGAACTTCTAAATCGGCTACCATAACTTCAATGACTTTTCAAGGACCAAAGAGCCTAGGGGAAATGTCGGATTTTCAAGTTAGGCTGTGATGACTGAACTACGCCCGCATATATTCAACCAATAGTTTTAACTTTTTAAATACCTGGTTTGTATACCCAGCCTTGCCTTAGCATTTACTGGTAGAGCTATCATAACTTGGAACATCTTTCCAACCTCTAATGCTGTCGGTCTTTGCTCCACACAACAACCAGCTGTTTGAGGGTGGGGGCCACAAAAAATCTGAACTTGTGAGGGGCCGCTGTTTCTCATTGGTCCGCACCCAGCTATCTTAGCAGCCAGCTATCTTAACTTGGCTGTCTAAAACAGGAGTCAAAATGGTTGCAAATGCAGTATCAAACCGTGGGGGGGGGCCTTTCCACTTTTCTCTATTGCTCCTCAAGCAAGGGGGGAGGCCAATGACATCACAGATTCCCGTTAGACAAACTCCTTGAAGTTGGACATTTTTTTGAAAACACTATTGTGCTCAACTTGTTTTTTTTTTGTGTGTGTACTTTACTGTATTTATACTTGGGATATGGCTATTCAACAGTAAAAGTTCATACATTGCTGGAGGACATCTAACTACAACCATATCAAGAATTTTCTTGACATAAGGACATTTCTGAAAGCAGTATTGTTCTACTTCAACCTAACTAAATAATGTTACATTTTTCTTCTGAACTTTCCAGGTACTCCACAATGTCTCTGGCTAAGCCTGCAATGCGAGGACTCCTCGGGAAGCGTCTGAGGTTCCACCTGCCCATCGCCTTCGCCCTGTCATTGGTGGCTGCAGCAGCTTTCAAGGTCAGCTGATGGATGCTAATAAGAGAAGTGTAGAGAAGTGTAAAACGAAAGGGTTAAAGTCCATCATGAAATTGATGTTATCACATTGAATGGATGTCTTCAGAAACAGGCATGATGTAAATACTTTGTCTTCTCAGTACGGTGTAACAGAGCCAAGGAAACAGGCCTATGCCGATTTCTACAAACAATATGATGCCACAAAGGAGTTCAACAACATGAGGGAAGCTGGCATTTTTGAAAGTGTCAGGCCAACTGGCAAATAAACCCCTGTGAGTATTTTGCAACCAATTAGGCATAGATTAATCTATCTGTTAGGCCAGTGTTTTTCACTTCTTCTCCCTGAGGTGTTGGGTGTGTGTTGGCTTTTGTCCCAGCCAGCAGCACACCTGGGTTGTGTTCTGTAGGCACAAGTCAGTAGAAAATGTTTCAATGTGTAACAAGTGTGCAAGTATTTCAAAATGTTGTTGCCTATTATTCAAAAAGCTGTGTTCAATCTAAACAAGGTCTTCAGATGATTAGTTGAGTCAGGTTTGTTGGTGCTGGGTTTGGAGAACAAAGGCATGCTGCGGTCCTCTTGGTGGATGTCTTTGTAATCAATTATTGTCAAATTTTCATTGTTATAACTGCAGTACTGTGCAACATCTTATGCTATGTCCCTTTGTATTACAGGTTGCATCCCATTGTGCGTTCCTGCTCTGTGATTTACTGATCGAACATTGCTGTTATGTTCTCATAAATAAACTATTCTCTCTATGGGTGCCTCTGCCTCATCGTTTTGATTTATCACAAAAATTGTGATAGAGAAACAGTTTTGCTCAAGAAAGCAACATAGCTATCATTCTCATAGATTACCAGTTGGAGTCAAATAAAATGTTATTTGTCACATGCGCTGAATACAACAGGTGTAGGTAGACCTTACAGTGAAATACTAGTCCTTAACCAACAATGCAACTAAGAAAAATGTCCCTCCAAAAATAAGATATGAACAAATAATTAAAGAGCAGCAGTAAAATAACAATAGTGAGGCTATATACAGGGGATACCGGTACAGAGTCGATGTGCGGGGGGCACCGGTTAATTGAGGTAATATGTACATGTAAAGTCCGTGCCGCCATAGCTACAGAATTGTTAATGGGATGTGATGCTCCGTAACCGTTGCAGCTTGGCTAATGGAAAGCCTTGCAAGCATTTTTTTCAAATAACCTGTTCTTGACATTGCTTTCTTTGTTCTGGATTTGGTAAAAAGTATATTTTATAAATGTCTGTGTCCAGTTGCAGATGGTCCTCCAGAGAATATTCAGAAAGATAAACCCACATTTTGCACCAAGTGATGAGTTCCTTCACCATTTTAGCTGCCAGACATCTTGCATTACCCGACATCTTTGCAGGACCTAGTCGTTTCTATGCAACACTGCGAAGTGTAGAAGTGGATGACAACGCATCACACAGTCGACCAAAACAAAGATCTGCTCACGTGAGGCATTTCCAATACAAAACGTGGATTTAATATCTTCATGAATATTCTCTGGTTTTTGGAGAACCACCTGCAATTGGACACGTTTTATAAGATTCACTTTTGACTGAATCGAGAATGAAGAAAGTATTAAGAACTTGTTAGTAAAAAATATTCCTTGTGAACTTTTCCATTAGCGAAAGGGTAACTGGTATGGAGCATTACATATCCCGTTAACAATTCTGTTGCTTGCTCTGGGGGGGAGGTTCAACGCTAGTTTATGCGTAAATTAAATTGCTACTATATCAGCTTATTGGTGGAACTGGGTGGAAGTATGGTACGGTAAATATGGTGGAATCTTTCAGACGAGTGAAATGAATGTAAATGGACGCTAGGCAATTAAGGTAACAGTTAAAACCTCTCTAGGGTATGTGGGACGAAATCGGCCCACCTACTCAACAGCCAGTGGAATCCCGTGGCGCGTTATTCAAATACCTTAGAAATGCTATTACTTCAATTTCTCAAACATGACTATTTTACACCATTTTAAAGACAAGACTCTCGTTAATCTAACCACACTTTCCGATTTCAAAAAGGCTTTACAACGAAAGCAAAACATTAGATTATGTCAGCAGAGTACCCAGACAGAAATAATCAGACACCCATTTTTCAAGCTAGCATATAATGTCACATAAACCCAAACCACAGCTAAATGCAGCACTAACCTTTGATGATCTTCATCAGATGACACTCCTAGGACATTATGTTATACAATACATGCATGTTTTGTTCAATCAAGTTCATATTTATATCAAAAAACAGCTTTTTACATTAGCATGTGAATTTCAGAACTAGCATACCCCCCGCAAACTTCCGGTGAATTTACTAAATTACTCACGATAAACGTTCACAAAAAACATAATTATTTTAAGAATTATAGATACAGAACTCCTCTATGCACTCGCTATGTCCGATTTTAAAATAGCTTTTCGGCAAAAGCACATTTTGCAATATTCTGAGTAGATAGCCCAGCCATCACGGGCTAGCTATTTAGACACCCACCAAGTTTGGCCCTCACCAAACTCCGATTTACTATTAGAAAAATTTGATTACCTTTGCTGTTCTTTGTCATAATGCACTCCCAGGACTTCTACTTCAATAACAAATGTTGGTTTGGTTCAAAATAATCCATATTTATGTTCAAATATCCTCTGTTTTGTTCGTGCGTTCAAGACACTATCCGAAGGGTGACGCGCCCGACGCGTTTCGTGACAAAAAAATTCTAAATATTCCATTACCGTACTTCGAAGCATATCAACCGCTGTTTAAAATACATTTTTATGCGATTTTTCTCATAAAAAAGCGATAATATTCCGACCGGGAAACCCTGTTTTCGTTCAAAGACAAAAAAATAAAAACATGGTGTCGCCTCGTGCACGCGCCTCAGTCTCATTGTTCTCAGATCGACCACTATCCAAATGCGCTACTGTTTTTCAGCCAGGGGCTCCAAAGGCATCATTCAGCGTTTTGCCGCCTTCTGAGAGCCTATGGGTGCCGTAGGAAGTGTCACGTTACAGCAGAGATCCTCAGTTTTCAATAAAGAGAGTGTAGAAGCCCAAGAAATGGTCAGAGAGGGCACTTCCTGTAAGGAATCTTCTCAGGTTTTTGCCTGCCATATGAGTTCTGTTATACTCACAGACACCATTCAAACAGTTTTAGAAACTTTAGGGTGTTTTCTATCCAAAGTCAATAATTATATGCATATTCTAGTTTCTGGGCAGTAGTAATAACCAGATTAAATCGGGTACGGTTTTTATCCGGCCGTGCAAATACTGCCCCCTATCCCCAACAGGTTTTAAGACACTAAACAGGCTTTTCTGCTGAAAAGGACAGCAATGTCCGTACTGTGAGACGCCTAAGACAGCGCAACAGGGAGACAGGACAAACAGCTGATCGTCCTCGCAGTGGCAGACCACGTGTAACAACACCTGCACAGGATCGGTACATCCAAACATCACACCTGTGGGACAGGTACAGGATGGCAACAACAACTGCCCGAGTTACACCAGGAATGCACAATCCCTCCATCAGTGCTCAGACTGTACTCAATCGGCTGAGAGAGGCTGGACTGAGGGCTTGTAGGCCTGTTGCAAGGCAGGTCCTCACCGCCCCGGCAACAACGTCGCCTATGGGCACAAACCCACCGTCGCTAGACAGGACTGGCAAAAAGTGCTCTTCACTGAAGAGTCGCGGTTTTGTCTCACCAGGGGTGATGGTCGGATTCGCGTTTATCGTTTAAGGAATGAGCATTACACCGAGGCCTGTACTCTGGAGCGGGATCGATTTGGAGGTGGAGGGTCCGTTATGGTCTGGGGCGGTGTGTCACAGCATCATCGAACTGAGCTTGTTGTCATTGCAGGCAATCTCAACTCTGTGCGTTACAGGGAAGACATCCTCCTCCCTCATGTGGTACCCTTCCTGCAGGCTCATCCTGACATGACCCTCCACCATGACAATGCCACCAGCCATGCTGCTCGTTCTGTGTGTGATTTCCTGCAAGACAGGAATGTCAGTGTTCTGCCATGGCCAGCGAAGAGCCCGGATCTCAATCCCATTGAGCACGTCTGGGACCTTTTGGAGCGGAGGGTGAGGGCCAGGGTCATTCCCCCAGAAATGTCCAGGAACTTGCAGGTGCCTTGGTGGAAGATTGGGGTAACATCTCACAGCAAGAGCTGGCAAATCTGGTGCAGTCCATGAGGAGGAGATGCACTGCAGTACATAGTATCTGGTGTGGCCACCAGCTGAATTGACTGTTACTTTTGATTTTGACCCCAAGAGAAAACAACATGGGGGATGCCATTGGGCGACAGAACAGTAGTTTGTGAAAATATCTATTTTGTCAGGCTCATTTGAAATGCATAGATCATCAAGAAACAAACTTGATACTGAGAACCAATCCCATCTTGATCACCAATATATGCAATGCATTCTACTTCGACCAGCAGTAAAGGTGTGGGTAAAATTACCAGGGAAGCCAGTCCAGGGAAAAAAGGCATAACCTACAGTACCAGTCTAAAGATTGGACCCCTGCTCATTCAAGGGTTTTTTATTTGTACTATTTTTACATTGTAGAATAATAGTAAAGACATCAAAATTATGAAATAACACATGGAATCATGTAGTAACCAAAATAGTGTTAAACAAATCAAAATATATTTTAGATTCTTAAAGTAGCCACTCTTTGCCTTGATGACAGCTTTGCACACTTGGCATTCTCTCAACCAGCTTCACCTGGAATGCTTGGAAGGAGTCTGGAAGGAGTTCCCACATATGCTGAGCACTTGTTGGCTGCTTTTCCTTCACTCTGCGGTCCAACTCATCCCAAACCATCTCAATTGGGTTGAGGTCGGGTGATGCAGCACTCCATCACTCCTTCTAGGTCAAATTGCCCTTACACAGCTTGGAGGTGTGTTGGGTCATTGTCCTGTTGAAAAACATGATAGTCCCACTAAGCGCAAACCAGATGGGAAGGCGTATCGCTACAGAATGCTGTGGTAGCCATGCTGGTTAAGTGCCTTTAATTCTAAATAAATCAGTGTCACCAGCAAAGCACCCCCACACTATCACACCTCCTCCATGCTTTACGGTGGGAACCACACATGCAGAGATAATCCATTCACCTACTCTGCGTCTCACAAAGACACGGCAGTTAGAACCAAAAATCAGAAATTTGGACTCATCAGACCAAAGGACAGATTTCCACCGGTCCAATGTCCATTGGTTGTGTTTCTTGGCCCAGGCAAGTCTCTTCTTCTTATTGGTGTCCCTTAGTAGTGGTTTCTTTATAGCAATTTGACCATGAATGCCAGAATAACTGCAGCAGAGGTAACTCTGGGTGTTCCTTTCCTGTGACGGTCCTCATGAGAGCCAGTTTCATCATAGTTATTCATGATTTTTGAGACTGGACTTGTGGAAATTTTATAAGTTCCCGACATTTTCCGTATTGACTGACCTTCATGTCTTAAAGTAATGATGGACTGTCAATTCTCTTTGCTTATTTGAGCTGTTTTTGCCATAATATGGACTTGGTCTTTTGCTGAATAGGACTATCATCTGTATATCACCCCTACCTTGTCACAACACAACGGATTGGCTAAAACGCATTAAGAAGGAAAGAAATTCCACAAATTAACTTTTAACAAGGCACACCTGTTAATTGAAATGCATTCCAGGTGACTACCTCATGAAGCTGGATGAGGGAATTCCAAGAGTGCAACGCTGTCATCAAGGCAAGGGAGGCTACTTTGAAGAATCTAAAATATATTTAGATTTGTTTACTACATGATTCCATATGTGTTTTTTCACTATTATTCTGCAATGTAGAAAATTGTAAAAATAAAGAAAACCTCTTGAATGAGTAGGTGTGTCCAAACTTTTGACTGGTACTGTATGTTTTCTAATACTTGTGTTGTTTGCTCTATAATCTGTTAGTTCATATGCCTTGACACCGTGATATATAAGGGGTGGCAGGTAGCCAGGCGGATAGGAGCGTTGGGCCAGTAAGCAAAAGGTTGCTGGATCCAACCCCCGAGCTGACAAGGTAAAAATCTGTCGTTCTGCCCCTGAGTAAGGCAGTAATTCCACTGTTCCCCGAGCGGCCAATGACGTGGATTTTTATTAAAGCAGCCCCCCGCACCTCTGATTCAGAGGGTAATGTTTTTACATTTTCGGACTATTAAACACCTATTGATTTAGAAACACAGAGAGTTACCGCAAGTCGCAAAGAAAACAGGAGCTGCCTCCACTATTCCAGGACCATTTCAACATCATCTAATCCACTATGCTTAGTCTAATAAAGTGACAAAAAAGATACCAAAAACTATTTAGTCCAATCAACCTAAGCTAATTGTTCCATGTAGTCATGTCTCTATGCAGTACTGTGCACCTCCCATAGTCTATTCTGAACTTGGGGATTGTGAATAGACATTTGGCGGCAAGTCTTGTTAGGTGTATGCATGAGTGTCCGAGCTGTGTGCTAGTAGTTCAAACAGACAGCTTGGTGGATTCAGCATGTCAACACGTCTTACAAAATATACTGATGAAGTCAATCTCTCCTCCACTTTGAGCCATGAGAGATTGACCAGCCTATTATTCATGTTAGCTCTCCGTGTACATTTAAGGGCCAGCCATGCTGCCTTGTTCTGAGCCTGTTGTAATTTCCAGAGGTCCCTCTTTGTGGCACCTGACCACACGACTGAACAGTAGTCAAGGTGCAACACAACTAGAGCCTGTAGGAGCTGCCTTGTTAATAGTGTTGTTAAAAGGGCAGAGCAGTGCTTCATCATGGACAGCGCTTTACCATCCCCGTCTTAGCTACAGTACTGTTGTATCAACATAAACTCAACATAAACTCATAAAATAAACTCAGCAAAAAAAGAAACGTCCTCTCACCGTCAACTGCATTTATTTTCAGAAAACTTAACATGTGTAAATATTTGTTTGAACATAACAAGATTCAACAACTGAGACATAAACTGAATAAGTTACACAGACATGTGACTAACAGAAATGGAATAATGTGTCCCTGAACAAAGAGGGGATCAAAATCAAAAGTAACAGTCAGTATCTGGTGTGGCCACCAGCTGCATTAAGTACTGCAGTGCATCTCCTCCTCATGGACTGCATGAGATTTGCCAGGTCTTGCTGTGAGATGTTATCCCACTCTTCCACCAAGGCACTTGCAAGTTCCTGGACATTTCTGGGGGGAATGGCCCTAGCCCTCACCCTCCGATCCAACAGGTCCCAGATGTGCTCAATGGGATTGAGATCCGGGCTCTTTGCTGGCAATTGCAGAACACTGACATTCCTGTCTTGCAGGAAATCACGCACAGTACGAGCAGTATGGCTGGTGGCATTGTCATGCTGGAGGGTCATGTCAGGATGAGCCTGCAGGAAGGGTACCACATGAGGGAGGATGATGTCTTCCCTGTAATGCACAGCGTTGAGATTTCCTGCAATGAGATTGCCTGCAACAAGCTCAGTCCGCTCATTCCTTTGACAATAAACGCGAATCCGACCATCACCCCTGGTGAGACAAAACCGTGACTCGCCAGTGAAGAGCACTTTTTGCCAGTCCTGTCTGGTCCAGCGACGGTGGGTTTGTGCCCACAGGTGACGTTGTTTCCAGTGATCCTGTACCTGTTCCGCAGGTGTGATGTTTGGATGTACCGATCCTGTGCAGGTGTTGTTACATGTGGTCTGCCACTGCAAGGATGATCAGCTGTCCGTCCTGTCTCCCCGTAGCCCTGTCTTAGGCGTCTCACAGTACGGACATTGCAATTTAATGCCCTGGCCACATCTGCAGTCCTCATGCCTCCTTGCAGCATGCCTAAGGCACGTTCACACAGATGAGCAGGGACCCTGGGCATCTTTCTTTTGGTGTTTTTCAGAGTCAGTAGAAAGGCCTCTTTAGTGTCCTAAGTTTTCATAACTGTGACCTTAATTGCCTACCGTCTGTAAGCTGTTAGTGTCTTTACGACCGTTCCACAGGTGCATGTTCATTAATTGTTTATGGTTCGTTGAACAAGCATGGGAAACAGTGTTTAAACCCTTTACAATGAAGATCTGTGAAGTAATTTGGATTTTTACGAATTATCTTTCAAAGAGAGTCTCCTGAAAAAGGGATGTTTCTTTTTTTATTTTTTTTATTTTGACCATGACAGTTTACAATCCAGGTTTACTCCAAGCAGTTAAGTTACTTATTACAATATTTAGTTGAGGTTTATGGTTTAGTGAATGATTTGTCCCAAATACAATGCTTTTAGTTTTATATATTTAGGACTAACTTATTCCTTGCCACCCTATTCTGAAACAAACTGGCGCCGGAGGGGATGGCTGCCATTTTATGGGCTCCTAACCAACTGTGCTCAAACCTGTACCCCCGCACATTGACTCGGTACCGGTACCCCCTGTATATAGCCTCGTTATTGTTATTTTATTGTGTTACTTTTTTAAATAATATTTTTGTTTAGTTGGTAAATATTTTCTTAACTCTTTCTTGAACTGCATTGTTGGTTAAGGGCTTGTAAGTAAGCATTTAACGGTAAGGTCTACACCTGTTGTATTCGGTGCATGTTACAAATAAAGTTTGATTTGATTTGAAGTGTTGCTGTCATTTCACTCGCTGTAGTAGCTGACGTGTATAGTGTTGAGTCATCCGCATACATAGCCACAATGGCTTTACCCAAGACCAGTGGCATGTCTTTGGTAAAGATTGAAAAAAGTAAGGGGCCTAGACAGCTGCGCTGGGGAATTCCTGATTCTACCCGGATTATTTTGGAGAGCCTTACATTAAAGAACACTCTCTGTGTTTTGTTCGACAGGTAACTCTTAACCATGATTTAGCACGGGGTCTAAATCCATAACACAAGTTTTTCCATCAGCAGATTATGGTCGATAATGTCAAAAGCCACACTGAAGTCCAACAAAACAGCTCTCTGAATCTTTTTATCGTCTTTCTCTCGGCCAATCAGTCATTTGTGTATGTGCTGTGCTTGTTGAATGTCCTTCCCTATAAGCGTGCTGAAAGTCTGTTGTCAATTTGTTTACTGTAAAATAGCATTGTATCTGGTCAAACACATTTTTTCCAAAAGTTTACTAAGTGTTGCTAACAGGCTGTTTGGTCGGCTATTTGAGCCAGTAAAGGGGACTTGACTACTCTTGGGTAGCGGAATTATTTTAGCTTCCCTCAAGGCCTGAGGGCACACACTTTCTAGTAGGCTTAGATTGAAGTTAAGGCAAATAGGAGAGGCAATATCGTCCACTATTATCCTCAGTAATTTTCCATCCAAGTTGTCAGACTCCGGGTGCTTGTCATTGATGATAGACAACAACAACAAAAAAAAAAAGTTTCCACACACTTCACGGAATTCAAAATTACAAAGCTTGTCTTTCATAATTTGATCAGTTATACTTGGGTGTGTAATGTCAGCATTTGTTGCTGACATGTCATGCCTTAGTTTGGTGATTTTGTGAATGAAAAAATAAAGTAGTTGGCAATATAAGCAGGTTTTGTGATGAATGAGCCATCTGATTCAATAAATGATGTAGCTGAGTTTGCCTTTTTGCCCAAAATTTAATTTAAGGTGCTCCAAAGCTTTTTACTATCATTCTTGGTCATTTACAGTGTATTCGGAACCCTTGACTTTTTCCACATTACAAGAGTACAGAGGTCTATCAGTACCTCCACAGTGGTAAGGGGGGTCGAGTTCTTCACCAGGAGGAGGGAAAAGGATTGGTATTTTTGAAGGCAAATGTTCTGTCCAACTAATCAAGCAGCTCTTTACCACTCTCCTTGGGTACTTGTATCCAACAAAGGATCAGTAGAGATGGATGGATGCGCTCACATCCCTCACGTTAGCTATCCGTCTCGTACATGTGGTATCCTCAGACAGCTGTGCTCCTCTTTTTGTGAAGGCTGGAATTGTTAATTTGACCTTCCTCTCGTGTAACAGATCACGGATTGTGAAGCCCCGGTCAGCCATGACCTCATCACCTGGACAGAGGGAACCCAGAATCCGATGTTATATGTTTGTCGCTACATCTACCTCCATATGCTTAGGAGATAAATGGCGTTGGAAGATATGGCAGCAGTTTTACAGGCACCTAACCAATTGTGCTATTACAGTTGAAGTCAGAAGTTTACATACACTTAGGTTGGAGTCATTAAAACTCATTTTTCAACCACTCCACACATTTCTTGTTAACAAACTATAGTTTTGGCAAGTCGGTTAGGACATCTACTTTGTGCATGACACAAGTAATTTTTCCAACAATTGTTTACAGACAGATTATTTCACTTTCACTTTCTGATAGGCTAATTGACATCATTTGAGTCAATTGGAGGTGTACCTGTGAATGTATTTCAAGGCCTACCTTCAAACTCAGTGCCTCTTTGCTTGACATCATGGGAAAATCTAAAGAAATCAGCCAAGACCTCAGAAAAAAAATGGTAGACCTCCACAAGTCTGGTTCATCCTTGGGAGCAATTTCCAAATGCTTGACGGTACCACGTTCATCTGTACAAACAATAGTACGCAAGGATAAATACCATGGGACCATGCAGCCGTCATACCGCTCAGGAAGGACACGAATTCTGTCTCCTAGAGATGAACGTACTTTGGTGCGAAAAGTGCAAATCAATCCCAGTACAACAGCAAAGGACCTTGTGAAGATGCTGGAGGAAACAGGTACAAAAGTATCTATATCCACAGTAAAACGAGTCCTATATCGACATAACCTGAAAGGCTGCTCAGCAAGGAAGAAGCCACTGCTCCAAAACCTCCATAAAAAAAGTCAGACTACGGTTTGCAACTGCACATGGGGACAAAGATTGTACTTTTTGGAGAAATGTCCTCTGGTCTGATGAAACAAAAATAGAACTGTTTGGCCATAATGACCATCATTATGTGTGGTGGAAAAGGGGGGAGGCTTGCAAGCCGAAGAACACCATCCCAACCGTGAAGCACGGGGGTGGCAGCATCATGTTGTGGGGGTGCTTTGCTGCAGGAGGGCCTGGTGCACGTCACAAAATAGATGGCATCATGAGGGAGTCAAATTATGTGGATATATTGAAGCAACATCTCAAGACATCAGTCAGGAAGTTAAAGCTTGGTCGCAAATGGGTCTTCCAAAATGGACAATGACCCAAAGCATACTTCCAAAGTTGTGGCAAAATGGCTTAAGGACAACAATGTCAAGTATTGGAGTGGCCATCACAAAGCCCTGACATCAATCTTTTAGAAAATTTGTGGGCAGAACTGAAAAAGTGTGCGCGAGCAAGGAGGCCTGCAAATCGGACTCAGTTACACCAGCTCTATCAGGAGGAATGGGCCAAAATTCACCCAGCTTATTGTGGGAAGCTTGTGGAAGGCTACCCGAAACGTTTGACCCAACGCAATGATTCAAAATACTAATTGAGTGTATGTAAACTTCTGATCCACTGGGAATGTGATGAAAGAAATAAAATCTGAAATAAATAATTCTCTCTACTATTATTCTGACATTTCACATTCTTATAATAAAGTGGTGATCCTAACTGACCTAAGACAGGACATTTTTACTATGATTAAATGTCAGGATTTGTGAAAAACTGAGTTTAAATGTAGTTGGCTAAGGTGTATGTAATCTTCCGACTTGAACTGTATGTGTTATTTTTTTACGTTATTTGTAACTTATTTTGAATATAATGTTACTGCCACCGTATGTTACGCCCCAAAAAAAGATTATGGATATCAGGACAGTGATCCCTCACCTCGGATTAGACAACGATTAGACAAGCAGGATGCACAGGATATACTGCAAACACCCAACAAGGCCCACATCCCCGTTATTGGCAAGAGAAGGAGACGCAGGTACAGAGGACACAGAGCGGGGTACCTCGTAATGATCCGCAGAAGGCAAGTGGGAAAGCTGCTGTTACCGTCAATATTACTCATCAACGTACCCCCACTGGACAATAAATTAGACGAGGTACGATCACAAATATCCTACCAACGGGACATCAAAAACTAGAACATGTTTTACGGAATCATGGCTGAATGATGACATGGATTTTCAGCTAGCAGGATATACGCTGCACTGGCTAGATAGAACAGCGCACTCTGGTAAGACGAGGGGGGGAGGGGGGTGGTCTGTGCATATTTGTAAACAACAGCTGGTGCACAAAATCTAAGGAAGTCTCTAGATTTTGCTCGCCTGAAGTAGAGTATCTTATGATAAACTGTAGACCACACTATTTGCCAAGAGAGTTTTCATCTATACTTTTCTTGGCTGTTTATTTACCACCACAGATGGATGCTGGCAGTAAGACTGCACTCGGTCAGCTGTATAAGGAAATAAGCAAACAGGAAACCGCTCACCCAGTGGTGGCTCTCCTAGTGGCCGGAGACTTTAATGCAGGGAAACTTAAATCAGTTTTACCTAATCTCTATCAACATGTTAAATGCGCAACCAGAGGGGAAAAAAATTCTAGATCACCTGTACTCGACACACAGAGACGCATACAAAACTCACCCTCCATTTGGTAAATCTGACCACAATTCTATCCTCCTGATTCCTGTGTACAAGAAAAAGTTCAAGCAGGAAGCACCAGTGACTCAGTCTATAAAAAAGTGCTCAGATGAAGCAGATGCTAAACTACAGGACAGTTTGGCTATCACAGACTTGAACATGTTCCGGGATTCTTCCGATGGCATTGAAGAGTACACCACATCAGTCACTGGCTTTATCAATAAGTGCATCGAGGACTTTGTCCCCACAGTAACTGTACGTACATTCCCCAACCAGAAGACATGGATTACAGGCAACATTCGCACTGAGCTAAAGGGTAGAGCTGCCGCTTTCAAGGTGCGGGACTCTAACCCGGAAGCTTATAAGAAATCCTGCTATGCCCTCTGACGAACCATCAAACAGGCTAGCGCCAATTCAGGGCTAAGATTGAATCGTAATACACTGGCTCCGATGCTCGTCTTATGTGGCAGGGCTTGCAAACTATTACAGACTACAAAGGGAAGCACAGCATCAAGCTGCCCAGTGACACGAGCCTACCAGACGAGCTAAATTACTTCTATGCTCGCTTCGAGGCAAGCAACACTGAGGCATGCATGAGAGCATTAGCTGTTCTGGATGACTGTGTGATCACGCTCTCCGTAGCCGACGTGAGTAAGACCTATAACAGATCAACATTCACATGGCCAGATGGATTACCAGGACGAGCGCTCCGGGCATGTGCTGACCAACTGGCAGGTGTCTTCACTGACGTTTTCAACATGTCCCGATTGAGTCTTTAATACCAACATGTTTCATGCAGACCACTGTAGTCTCTGTGCCCAAGAACACTAAGGCAACCTGCCTAAATGGCTATGTTTGAAAGGCTGGTAATGGCTCACATCAACACCATTATCCCAGAAACCCTAGACCCACTCCAATTGGCATACCTTCCCAAACAGATCCACAGATGATGCAATATCTATTGCACTCCACACTGCCCTTTGCCATCTGGACAAAAGGAACACCTACGTGAGAATGCTATTCATTGACTACAGCTCAGCGTTCAACACCATAGTACCCTCTAAGCTCATCACTAAGCTAAGGATCCTGGGACTAAACACCTCCCTCTGCAACTGGATCGTGGAGTTCCTGACGGGCCGCCACCAGGTGGTGAGGGTAGGTAGCAACACATCTGCCATGCTGATCCTCAACACTGGAATCCCTCAGGGGTGGGTGCTCAGTCCACTCCTGTACTCCCTGTTCACCCACGACTGTGTGGCCAGGCACGACTCCAACACCATCATTAAGTTTGCAGATAACACAACAGTGGTAGGCCTGATCACTGACAACGACGAGACAGCTTATAGGGAGGAGGCCAGAGACCTGGCGGGTGGTGCCAGAATAACAACCTATCTCTCAACGTAACCAAGACTAAGGAGATGATTGTGGACTACAGGAAAAGGAGGACCCCATTCTCATTGACGGGGCTGTAGTGGAGCAGGTTGAGAGCTTCAAGTTCCTTGGTTTCCACATCACCAACAACCTAGAATGGTCCAAACACACCAAGACAGTCGTGAAGAGGGAACGACAAAGCCTATTCCCCCTCAGGAAAACCAAAAAGATTTGGCATGGGTCCAAATCAGCTGCAACATCGAGAGCATCTTGACTGGTTGCATCACTGCCTGGTACGGCAACTCTGACCGCAAGGCACTACAGAGGGTAGTGTGTACGGCCCAGTACATCACTGGGGCTAAGCTGCCTGCCATCCAGGACCTCTACACCAGGCGGTGTCAGAGGAAGGACCTAAAAATGTTCAAAGACCTGTCGTGTCTTTGGCATCATTAAATTGAAGACTGTTATTTTATCAAATCAATTCTCTGTAATTATTATTACATGATTAAACTAATCATGTGAATGTAATTAACTAGGAAGTTGGGGCACCAAGAAAAATCTTCACATTACAAAGTTATAATTTTCATAATATAACTCTTTAGATATTTTAATATCTGATCAATTAGTCTTCTAATTAATTAACTATTCTTTACCTCACGTTAGTCTCATTCCAAACGTCATAAATTGTTGGTTATCTGCACGAACCCAGCCTTTACTATGAATCATCCATACATCAATTGTCTTAATCATTTATTTACTAACTAACTAAATAATCACAGAAATGCATAAACAAACAACACAGTAGATATGGTTACAAGGAAATGATAGGGGAGGTTCCCTAGTGGGCTAAGATTATATTTACATTTACATTTAAGTCATTTAGCAGACGCTCTTATCCAGAGCGACTTACAAATTGGTGCATTCACCTTATGATATCCAGTGGAACAACCACTTTACAATAGTGCATCTAAATCTTTTAAGGGGGGGGGGGGGGGGGGTTAGAAGGATTACTTTATCCTATCCTAGGTATTCCTTAAAGAGGTGGGGTTTCAGGTGTCTCCGGAAGGTGGTGATTGACTCCGCTGTCCTGGCGTCGTGAGGGAGCTTGTTCCACCATTGGGGTGCCAGAGCAGCGAACAGTTTTGACTGGGCTGAGCGGGAACTGTGCTTCCTCAGAGGTAGGGGGGCCAGCAGGCCAGAGGTGGATGAACGCAGTGCCCTTGTTTGGGTGTAGGGCCTGATCAGAGCCTGAAGGTATGGAGGTGCCGTTCCCTTCACAGCTCCGTAGGCAATCACCATGGTCTTGTAGCGGATGCGAGCTTCAACTGGAAGCCAGTGGAGAGAGCGGAGGAGCGGGGTGACGTGAGAGAACTTGGGAAGGTTGAACACCAGACGGGCTGCGGCGTTCTGGATGAGTTGTAGGGGTTTGATGGCACAGGCAGGGAGCCCAGCCAACAGCGAGTTGCAGTAATCCAGACCGGAGATGACAAGTGCCTGGATTAGGACCTGCGCCGCTTCCTGTGTGAGGCAGGGTCGTACTCTGCGAATGTTGTAGAGCATGAACCTACAGGATCGGGTCACCGCCTTGATGTTAGTGGAGAACGACAGGGTGTTGTCCAGGATCACGCCAAGGTTCTTAGCACTCTGGGAGGAGGACACAAGGGAGTTGTCAACCGTGATGGCGAGATCATGGAACGGGCAGTCCTTCCCCGGGAGGAAGAGCAGCTCCGTCTTGCCGAGGTTCAGCTTGAGGTGGCGATCCGTCATCCACACTGATATGTCTGACAGACATGCAGAGATGCGATTCGCCGCCTGGTTATCAGAAGGGGGAAAGGAGAAGATTAATTGTGTGTCGTCTGCATAGCAATGATAGGAGAGACCATGTGAGGATATGACAGAGCCAAGTGACTTGGTGTATAGCGAGAATAGGAGAGGGCCTAGAACAGAGCCCTGGGGGACACCAGTGGTGAGAGCGCATGGTGCGGAGACAGATTCTCGCCACGCCACCTGGTAGGAGCGACCTGTCAGGTAGGACGCAATCCAAGCGTGGGCCGCGCCGGAGATGCCCAACTCGGAGAGGGTGGAGAGGAGGATCTGATGGTTCACAGTATCAAAGGCAGCAGATAGGTCTAGAAGGATGAGAGCAGAGGAGAGAGAGTTAGCTTTTGCAGTGCGGAGAGCCTCCGGGACACAGAGAAGAGCAGTCTCAGTTGAATGCCCAGTCTTGAAACCTGACTGATTAGGATCAAGAAGGTCATTCTGAGAGAGATAGCAGGAGAGCTGGCCAAGGACGGCACGTTCAAGAGTTTTGGAGAGAAAAGAAAGAAGGGATACTGGTCTGTAGTTGTTGACATCGGAGGGATCGAGTGTAGGTTTTTTCAGAAGGGGTGCAACTCTCGCTCTCTTGAAGACGGAAGGGACGTAGCCAGCGGTCAAGGATGAGTTGATGAGCGAGGTGAGGTAGGGGAGAAGGTCTACGGAAATGGTCTGGAGAAGAGAGGAGGGGATAGGGTCAAGTGGGCAGGTTGTTGGGCGGCCGGCCGTCACAAGACGCGAGATTTCATCTGGAGAGAGAGGGGAGAAAGAGGTCAAAGCACAGGGTAGGGCAGTGTGAGCAGGACCAGCGGTGTCGTTTGACTTAGCAAACGAGGATCGGATATCGTCAACCTTCTTTTCAAAATGGTTGACGAAGTCATCCGCAGAGAGGGAGGAGGGGGGGGGGGAGGAGGATTCAGGAGGGAGGAGAAGGTAGCAAAGAGCTTCCTAGGGTTAGAGGCAGATGCTTGGAATTTAGAGTGGTAGAAAGTGGCTTTAGCAGCAGAGACAGAAGAGGAGAATGTAGAGAGGAGGGAGTGAAAGGATGCCAGGTCCGCAGGGAGGCGAGTTTTCCTCCATTTCCGCTCGGCTGCCCGAAGACCTGTTCTGTGAGCTCGTAGTGAGTCGTCGAGCCACGGAGCAGGAGGGGAGGACCGAGCCGGCCTGGAGGATAGGGGACAGAGAAAATCAAAGGATGCAGAAAGGGAGCAGAGGAGGGTTGAGGAGGCAGAATCAGGAGATAGGTTGGAGAAGGTTTGAGCAGAGGGAAGAGATGATAGGATGGAAGAGGAGAGAGTAGCGGGAGAGAGAGAGCGAAGGTTGGGACGGCGCAATACCATCCGAGTAGGGGCAGAGTGAGAAGTGTTGGATGAGAGCAAGAGGGAAAAGGATACAAGGTAGTGGTCGGAGATTTGGAGGGGAGTTGCAATGAGATTAGTGGAAGAACAGCATCTAGTAAAGATGAGGTCAAGCGTATTGCCTGCCTTGTGAGTAGGGGGGGAAGGTGAGAGGGTGAGGTCAAAAGAGGAGAGGAGTGGAAAGAAGGAGGCAGAGAGGAATGAGTCAAAGGTAGACGTGGGGAGGTTAAAGTCACCCAGAACTGTGAGAGGTGAGCCATGATATGACGGCTTGGTGGACAAAGGGAAGTGGGTGTGGACTGAGAAGGGCGGGAAAGACAAAAAGTCACTACACAGTTGATAATTATATTAATTGAAATGCTAATCCTTTGCACAGGAATGCTCACTCATTCGGGAATAGTTGCAATCAATATATATTTATGCTCAGTGTGTCGTTGTGATCTCTGTTGGAATCATCCATCTTTCTGTTGGAAAGTTCATCCGAGCGTCTCGTGGCTAGAATGGATGCTTCAGAGTACCATTCAGAAATGTTCTTATAGAATAGATGTTTCGGCGGTTGTCGGTCTTCGCATCTCAGGTTGACATAATTTCTAGCTGCAGTCTAGTAATTAGTATCTAAGATTTGCTCTTATTCTGTCGGGATCGATAGTCTCAGAGTTTAACCATTTACCGCCGTGTAGCCAATGCTCCACGTGGTCTGGTTAGGAATTCAACAACCATTACAACATTAGCTTAGACTGAGGTTTTTGTGGTCTCTACTCAAACCTTTGCCCCCTCAGCTGACCGAGGTATGCATGGTCTGAAGAGGATTTCTTCAGGTGGGGGTTTTATTCGTAACAGCAGAAAAGGGCTGTTCCATGATGCCAGATCATGTCTGTGCTCATGGGGGCGGGCCAATGACTTAGTTAAACTTTAAAGGGAATACAATTCTCTCACAATAACATCATAACTAATCATCATTATTATTATTATTAATCATCATTATCATTATTAATTTCACAAATAGTTTAATCTTTACTTATTAATTTTATACAATAATTAGAGGCAAACCTCATAATGGAGGCACCTGTATAAACAGAGTTATGGCAATGTGGCTGTATTGTCTTTCATGAGGTCACAAACATGAAACAAAATGGACCGGGTCGTAGCTGGCTTCTCCATCCGACCGTTTACACATTCTCCAAAACATGGATATTGTTCAGTTCTCAAGTTCTGTGATGTAGAAGAAGTTCCCTTCGTTCCTCGGCAGGGTTTTGTAGAGAGGTGCTGTGGGGCACTGTGTCCCTGCCTCACAGGTTGTGGGCTTTACATGATCACCTGAGCTGTAGTGTGATCACTTAGAGATGGGTCTTTCCATTGGGTTTGGGCATCCTTCTCTGAAGGCATATCCATTCCTTCTATCTGTGTTGGCCAATTCCTTTTTATAATTTGATGAACACTTGAGCCTGTTATGTCATCTGTTAAGAAATCAGTGTTATACAAGTCAATGTACAATTAATAACAAAACCATTGTCAGGTACTCTATAAATGCAGTAGGGGTGGAGTCAGGCAAAGGAGACCAAGGTACGTGAAAACACGTTTAATAGACACCAGTCCAAAATGCCGAACACAAGGCAGGGAACAAGGAATCCTACAATAGGCAAAAACACCCAAACCGAGGCGGGACACAGCCCAGGAAACCCGTATGCACAATGAATGAAAGGCAGAGAAAAAAACAATCCCCAACCCTACGAAGTAGACACAAAATAATCCCGCACAACCCTAAACCTAAACAGACAGACTAAATACCCCCAATAAAGAACTAACTCAAAACAGGTGCTAACACAAAACAGACATCACCAAATGAAAATGAAAAGGAGATCGGTTGCAGCTAGTAGGCCGGCGACGACGACCGCCGAGCGCCGCCTGAATGGGGAGAGGCGCCACCTTCCGTAGGCGTTGTGACAACCATACAACAAAACACCATACTGCATGGACGCATCTAATAAAGTATATATAAAATGGGATTTTTTAAATTAAATTATAGAGGAAATAAATTGTGCTTAGATGCAAGAGGGAGACAAAATGAGAGCAGGCAAACTGCTCAAGCGTTTGGCTTACCTGTCACTGATGACTGGCTGGCACCATACGCTTCTTCATGAGTGGAGCATCGTAGCCAAGGATGTGCCACTGTAGGCTTCTTGTCAAAGAAGCCATTTACATGTCAGCTTTGGGCGGCAGGTAGCCTAGTGGTTAGAGCGTTGGACTAGTAACTGCAAGATCAAATCCCTGAGCTGACAAGGTAAAAATCTGTCGTTCTGCTCCTGAATAAGGCAGTTAACCCACTGTTCCTAGGCCGTCATTGAAAATAAGAATTTGTTCTTAACTGACTTGCCTAGTTAAATAAAGGTGAAAAAAAGAAGCACACAAAGGGACATTTTGGGGGTTTCTTTAGGTTCAACGCTTTGATCCATAGCCGCAATGTAAGTGTGCTCAAGGAAGCAGGAGGTTCGAAGTCAGGCGCAGGAGACCGTGAACACACGTAATTTTAATAAATAATCCACACGTTGCCAAGAAAACAGGTAAGGCAGGGCAAAGCAACACAAATGCCCAAATAACAGCCCGCATGCAGCGTAGGGACGCAGCCCAAAACACGCTGCCACAAAACCCACAGGCAGAGGGAAAAACACCTGTACCCTCAGAACAAACACCTGACAAAAAATAATCACGCACAAAAAACAACCTACACAGAACGACTAAATAACCCTCCCCCACTAATGAACTAATACTAAACAGGTGCCAACTAAACTAGACCTGACCAACAGAAAATAAAAGAGGATTGGTGGCAGCTAGTAGGCCGGCGACGACGACCACCGAGCGCCGCCTGGGCGAGGAGGGGCGCCACCTTCCGTCGATGTTGTGACACGCAAAGACTGCATCTTTAGGAGGTGGATGCAGGTCGTATGGGGCTCCACAGGTACATTCAGATCGATGTAGAGGTTGTTGTTCAAAACATTGCTGTGGTAAAAACGGTCTCTTCATCCAAATATTGTGACAGCCTCGTACTGAACATATAATGCTTGTCATGTTGATAGATTTTAGGATTCTGTGCGGTTCTGTCAGTGTAAAAGCCCTCACCTAAAAGTATCAATTTTGCACGCGCGAATGTCGCCGGAAATAGAAATACAATTGCAGCTAACTCGCCACGATCACTGTGACGTTCCAGAATATGGAGAATATACTGCCCAACACTGTATGCTAGTATAGAATGGGACGAAGATCGAAGATAACACACAAAGTCTGGAACTTATTTCCATTGTGGTCTTCTTGAGACAAGATGGCTAGGCAAGATCCAACACAGTTGCACACAGTATGACAGCGAGATAATAAAACATAAAAACAAAGAAGAAGAACATCTCATCATTGCAGTTGCATCGTAAGGTACATTCAAATGGGCACGGAACACATCAAACAATTTTGTACTTTATTTTTTAAAGCTGCCCAGAGAGGACATCGTTTTTATGGGCAGAGGCTTCACATTCCAGTCTGAGGCCCCAGTATACATGAAAGTATCTTTCCCAGCATTACTCCTGAACCTGTATAAGCACACATTAGCAACACCTGATCTGGTGCTGTGATTGTGTGCAACCCTAACGTGGGGGAAAGTAATCAGTTAGATATCTGGCCGCAGAACCATAAATACTCCTGTAAACCAAACCCAGTCTAATCTGGGACACTCTAGCCTCAACAGGCAGCCAGTTGAGTTTCTGAAAGCAGCTCCTGCCTATGTGAGTATGTGGACTCACCTTCATTACTACCCTGATCAGCTTATTCTGGGCTATCTGGAGCTTCCCCTTCAGAAGCTCAGATAAGCCCCCAAACCAATAAGTACTAGCATAGTAAAAATGGCATTGAATGAGGGCAGTGCCTTGCACTCTCATGGAGTTCTTATCAAGCAGCTTGGACTTTCTAGCCCAAAACTTAGTCCGGGCATTAACCTTCCCAAGGATTGTAGTGCTCACACCTCCCAAGTTCCATCAAGGATGCATCCCAGGTAGCTAACAGAGGTTTTAGTAGTCAGCATCTCACTTCCTAACCACACAATTTAGGTCTGGACCCAAAAATGTAGGTCTGGACCCTCAGTTTTACCTAAGTGCAGAGATAGCTTATTATCTCCCGAGTGGTGCAGCGGTCTAAGGCACTGCATCTCAGTGCTAGAGGTGTCACTACAGACCCTGGTTCAATTCCAGGCTGTATCAGAACTGGCCGTGATTGGGAGTTCCACAGGGCGGCACTCAATTGGCCCAGCATCGTCAGGGTTTGGCCGGGGTAAGCCATCATTGTAAATAAGACTTTGTTTTTCACTGACTTGCCTAGTTAAATAAAGGTTAAAATAAAAATCACCAAGTCATTTGCTAATGTTAGTAAGCTCTGTGCTAAGTATGCTCTCCAACATAATTTTACTTTTATGAGTCATCTGCATAAAGGAAAAGATGGGAAGAACCAGCATCTTTCATGTGGTTTATATACAGAGAAAAACTGTAGATGCCCAAGCACGCTCCCTAGCGGAACGCCACATCTCATTGGTTTTGCCTTAGACAGTGACCCATTAACCTGTTATGGCTAGGGGGCAGTATTTTCACGGCCGGATAAAAAACGTACCCGATTTAATCTGGTTACTACTCCTGCCCAGTAACTAGAATATGCATATAATTATTGGCTTTGGATAGAAAACACCCTAAAGTTTCTAAAACTGTTTGAATGGTGTCTGTGAGTATAACAGAACTCATATGGCAGGCAAAAACCTGATAAGATTCCATACAGGAAGTGACCTGTCTGACAAGTTCTTGTTCATCTTGGCTCTTTTTATTGAAGACTGAGGATCTTTGCTGTAACGTGACACTTCCTACGGCTCCCATAGGCTCTCAGAACCCGGGAAAAAGCTGAATGATATCGAGGCAGCCCCAGGCTGAAAAACATTATCGCCTTTGGTAAGTGGCCGATCAGAGGACAATGGGCTTAGGCGCATGCACGAGTCGACCCCATGCTTTATTTTCTTTCGTCTTTTTACCTAAACGCAGATTCCCGGTCGGAATATTATCGCTTTTTTACGAGAAAAATTGCATAAAAATTGATTTTAAACAGCGGTGGACATGCTTCGAAGTACGGTAATGGAATATTTAGAATTTTTTTGTCACGAATTGCGCCATGCTCGTCACCCTTATTTACCCTTTAGGAGTGTGTCTTGAACGCACGAACAAAACGCCGCTATTTGGATATAACTATGGATTATTTGGGACCAAACCAACATTTGTTATTGAAGTAGAAGTCCTGGGAGTGCATCAACCGCTGTTTAAAAGCAATTTTTATGCCATTTTTCTCGTAAAAAAAGCGATAATATTCTGACCGGGAATCTGAGTTTCGGTAAATAGAGGGAAAAACAGAAAGACGGGGGCGGCCAGTGCACGCGCCTAAGCCCACTGTCCCCTGATCGGCCACTTGACAAACGCGATAATGTGTTTCAGACAGGGTACTTCCTGTACAGAATCTTCTCAGGTTTTGGCCTGCCAAATTAGTTCTGTTATACTCACAGACACCATTCAAACAGTTTTAGAAACTTTGGAGTGTTTTCTATCCAAAGCTAATAATTATATGCATATTCTAGTTTCTGGGCAGGAGTAATAATCAGATTAAATCGGGTACATTTTTTATCCAGCCGTGAAAATACTGCCCCCTAGCCATAACAGGTTAACGAGAGTCTTGTCTTTAAAATGGTGTAAAATAGTCACATGTTTGAAAAATGGACGTTTTTGCATTTTTGAGGTTTTTGAATAACGCGCCACGGGATTACACTGGCTGTTACGTAGGTGGGACGATTTGGTGCCCCCTATCCTAGAGATGTTAAGGATGGTATAACAAAGTAACTGTAACTCTGAAAGTGTATGTATCCTATGTATCAGGTTTACATCTAAATGTTGTATAAAATATATGACTAATTATGAGAATACTTTTGTGAAGACAGAAATGTGATTTTAGCCTTCTAAATAAGATCATTGTTTTTCATATAAACTTGTGCCCAGTCAGTAACCACGCCCATGTGAGCACAGACATTGTGTTGAAACACCCCTTTTTACCTGAGGATAAAAGCCATGGTAAAGAAATTTACATTAGACCGCATGACAGACAGCATGACCTGAACGTTACAAAATGGTTGAACCTCTACAGACCAAAACATACCATGTTGCTGCTGGCGTGTAAAGTGGTTGGGAGCCTGAACCTGAATAATCAACCTTGAGACCACTACGAGACCAGCCAACGTGCAGCGTGAGCTGAATGTGACAAATGGTTTAAACTTTACAGACCAGAAAACATGACACAGTAGTCCATACGTTTCAAATGGTGAAACTCTCAATTTCTACACAAGAAGAAGAAACTCACTAGACCGTAGCATTTACCAATCTGCAACTGGCATGTAAAGTTGTCTAGGACATTTGACCAAAGACACGAGGGGATTTGTTTAACACTTTTTTGGTTACTACATGATTCCATATGTGTTATTTCATAGTTTTGATTTATTCTCTATTATTTTACAATGTAGAAAATAGTAAAAAATAAAGAAAAACACTTGAATGAGTAGGTGTGTCCAAACTTTTGACTGGTACTGAACGTTCCTCCATTTGCTGCCTAATGGGTTTCCTATCTCCTCCTTTTTCTAATATCTCTTGCTGTTGCATCCTAAGAAGCTGGGTTATTTTACTGAAGACTCCTAAGTGTACTTATAATAAACGGAACAGATTTATTTAATGTTCTCCTTAACGCATTACAGTCGACTACTCTCTACAGTGTCTTCAGCCCAACTCTCCAATACATCATTGAACTTTTAATGCCCTTGCATCCAGGGGCGTAAATCCCAGGGGGGATGGGGGGGACACGACCCCCCCATCCTGGGAAAAATATGATTTGTCCCCCCCAATATATCACTGTAAACATAACTATGTAATTTAAATAATATTAATAATACGCAATGAAAGCAATTGTGTGGATTATAGACACTTAATAGCGCGTTTTTAAGTTTCAAAAGATTGCGACCCCCCACCCTTTGCCTCACAATGGTTTGATCCACTGCCAGTTCCTTAGTTGGCAAGGTAACAGAGGGGTCGTGTCTACTGTCTGAAAGGCACTCAATGCACGTATCTGATGTGAGGTTCATCCAGTCAATCGCGCAATAGCAATGTTTTGTTTTATGTTGGCAGGGTTCACACACACTCTAGCTGAATTTGCAGAGCTAGCGCGTAAATATTAACTATTAAGCTAGCTAGTACCTATTCCATTTATGTGGCGTCGTCAAAGATGGAATCTTTGCTATCGTCAATTTATTCCAAGATCAGCATGCAGATGATGTAAGTTAGTGCTTCAAAGTCCCTGTGATAAGGTTAGCGATAAACTGATGTCCAAACTGAACAGAACTACACTCTCTTCTACCATTGTCTTAAATATATTTAATGGTCTCGTTGCAAAAGCTAAATTGTCGCAAGGGAACTTTTATTTATTTATTTTATTTCACCTTTATTTAACCCGGGTAGCAAGTTTGCTATAAAGCAAACACCACTGAAATGGAATTGGTGCTCGCTAGCTTTGCAAATTCAGCTATTGTTAGAAGCCAGCCAATATGAAACAAACTATTAAAATTACAAAAGGTTGCAGCATATGTTGTGTAAATGGTGAACTCATACAGCTGTCAACTCTTGTCACTGCAATCCGTTTCACATTCACAGAAATAGAATGATAGAAGATAAGATGATAGAAGCCCATCTCCTACTGTAAATAACCTACACTCTGTGTGGGTGTGTAGCCAGCCAGCCAGGTAGAAAAATGGCAGAAAAATAAAAAAGACGGACATCAGAGTATTTTTCAGTACACCAAAACGCAAAGTAAGAACCCTAGTAGCCTAATATCTCAAAGACTAGTTGATAAAATGTTCATAAGAAAGAAATGAAATTCTAATGGAAATGTTTCACAATGATGTCATTAGGCAGAGCAGGCAACAGATGGCACACAGACAGCAGAGTTGGGGAGTCTCAGGTAAGTTTGTTGAGTCTTTGTTTGGCAACATTATGAAAGGTTCTCAATTTTTTTCACTTGTAAAATAGGAACATAATTGGAAAATGCCATGGATACCCCCACTCTCAACTTAAACTGGTGACTGAACTAAGATTTGTTAAAGGCAATGGTATTTCTGTTGTGATTAGTTGTGTAGTTTTGGGTATCGGTAGTTAGGAGTACGGCAAACACCTTATTTCTTTGGTTTCTCAATATACATTTACCCTATTACAATGTAGGCTATGTGTTACAGCACTACTTTTGGTGTCCCCCTCAGGAATTGCTCTTGACAAAATGTAATGTAATTGTCCCCTCCAAAGTTGATATCAGATTTTCGCCCCTGCTTGCATCTCATAGTCCAATCACTTCAATGCAAGAACGGAAACCCCATTATAATTTGTTAATTCAAATCACTCAACCCCTGAATACAAATCCCATTGGCTATTTGCAACCGTTTACATCTAAACTCATTAACATATTTCTCAATACACCACACTTGTCCCTGGAAATTCTCACTTCCTATGAAAACATCCTTGATGAACATCATGGGTTTTCCAAAACAGTTTCACTTATCAACTCATATACAACCTGTTCACAGATCCAATCGGTCCGGAGGCCTTCTGACCCTTTCTGGCCTCTCATGACGCTGTGGGCCCTCAGGCTCACGGTCTGGCACAATATGTGTCTCTGTATGCGTGCCTGTCACAGTTGTAGTTCCCAAGTCCCAATCAGAAATGTTCCACTCTGACACATTCAAGTCTTCTCTTTCATTGCGTTGCATCATCCTTTGAGCTTCTTACACACTTTTCCCTCAGTCTGCACTAAGTAGGTTACAGGACCAAGTAACCTTTTCACACCCCCGGGTACCCATTTCTCTCTCTCCCCCCCGGTAATCTCAGACAAGCACTGTTTGTTCCGACTGAAAAAAACAAAGACGTTTGCCCACACCCTTGTACTTATGAGGGCACAAGGCGAGACCCAGATGCAGACACAGGAGGCACATAATAAGAGTCTTTGTAGTTTATTTATAATCCAAAAGGAGTAGGCAAGAGAATGGTCGTGGACAGGCAGGTCCACGGTCAAAACCAGATTCTGAGTCCATGAGGCAAAGAGTGGCAGACAGGCTCGATGTCAGGGCAGACAGAAGGGTCAAGGAGGCAGGTACGGAGTCCAGAAAAAACAGGCAAGGGTCAAAACAGGGAAGACTAGAAAAAGAGAATAGAAAGCAGGAGCACGGGGAAACACACTGGTTGACTTGAAAACATACAAGATGAACTGGCATAGAGAGACAGGAAACACTGGGATAAATACACTGCGGAAAATAAACGACACCTGGAGGAGATGGAGACATGGAGACAATCACAAGAACAGGTGAAACAGATCAGGGCGTGACAGTCCCCCCCCCCCCCTAGGGATGCCACCTGGCGTCCTACCTGGGCGCATACCTCATTGACAGGGGTGTCGGCGGTGAAAATTGCCGATGAGGGCCGGGTCCAGGATGTCTTTAACAGGAGCCCAGCACCTCATCTACGGACCATAACACTCCCAGTCAACCAGGTACTGGAAACCCCTGCCCCGTGGTTGAACCCTCAGGAGGCGTCTCACCATATACGCTGGCTGGCCATCAATGACCCAGGGGGGAGGGATGGGCCTAGAAACGGAAGACAGAGGACTGAGTCAAGGGTTTAATCCTGGACACATGAAAAATAGGGTGAACATGGAGGGTACGGGGCAACAGCAGACAGACTAATGACTCTAGAAATGGGGAAAGGACCAATGAAACGGGGGGGAAAGTTTATGGGATTCTACCCGGAGAAGTAGGTCCCGAGTGGACAACCATACCCTCTGTCTGACCCGATAACGAGGAGCCAGAGTCTGGTGGGGGTCTGCTTGTCAACGACACCTGGAGATTGTCTTGAGAAGAGCCGCCCGAGCTGTTTTCCAGATACGCCGACAGCGACGGACGAACATGTGGGCTGAAGTTATGTTGACCTCCGCTTCTTGCTCTGGGAAGAGCGGGGGCTGATATTCCATGGAGCATTCGAAGGGGGATAGTCCAGTAGCCGAGCAGGGCAGAGTGTTACTGGCATATTCCACCCAGACCAGTTGCTGACTCCAGATGGTGGGGTTACTGGCAACAAGACACCGGAGTGCAGTCTATATATCTTGATTAGCTCGCTCCGACTGGCCGTTGGACTGGGGATGAAACCCGGAGGACAGGCTGGCTGACGACCCAATAAGGGTTCAGAACGCCTTCCAGAATTGGGACGAAAACTGAGGACCCCGATCTGAGACAATGTCGACTGGGACTCCATGGATTTGGAAGACGTGCTGCACCATGAGCTGGGCCGTCTCCTTGGAGGAAGGTAATTTAGGAACAGGGATGAAATGAGTGGCCTTGGAGAACCTGTCAACCACCATCAGGATGGTGGTGTTGCCATCTGACGGAGGAAGCCCAGTGACAAAATCCAGGGAAATATGGAACCAGGGGCGATGAGGAACAGGAAGTGGCTAAAGGAGACCAGACGGAGCTTGCCGCAGAGTCTTGCTTTGGGCACACACCATGCGTGCGGCGCCGAAGGTCGAGACATCAGGAGCCATGGTGGGCCACCAGAAGTGCTGTCGGAGGAAAGCCAGGGTACGACGAGCATCAGGATGACAGGTTAACTTGAAAACATACAAGACGAACGCTGGTTGAATTGAAAACATACAAGATGAACTGACACAGAGAGACAGGAAACACTGGGATAAATACACTGGGGAAAATAAGCGACACCTGGAGGAGGTGGAGACAATCACAAGAACAGGTGAAACAGATCAGGGCGTGACAGTCCTGTATCTTAGACTGCATGTCAGCTGAAAAACTGGGTTTAACCAGTGGTAACCTTGTTCTAACCTGTTGTTTTAGGAACAACTCTGCTGGAGTTTTTCCAGTTGTGGCATGTGGCGTATTCCTGTAGGCAAACAGAAAGTTGTCCACACTATGCTGTGCAGACCGTCCTGATCACTTGTCCTTCTCTAGAGCCTGTTTAAGATTCTGTACAAGTCGCTCTGCTGCGCTATTTGAAGGTGCATGATACGGAGCCGACTTAATGTGTTTCACCCCATTCAACTGGAAGAATGTCTCCATCTCTTTTGATACCAGCTGTGACCCATTTTCTGAAACACACTCCTCAACTAACCCGTAGGCTGAGAACATTCCACAGAGTGTCTCTACCGTGGCTGTAGCTGAAGTATTACTCATACTGTCAGGTTGTGCGCTACTGGTATAGGAGTCAGGTGCAGGAGAGCAGAGAGTTGTGATCAGGCGCACACTTTATTTGGCTGAAGCAACAACAGACGGATGCAACTGCGTCAAAAAACCTCCAGCCAATGGCAAAAGTGAAAAGCGCGACAACGGTCACAAAGATGCAAATGTTTAACAATTAAACATACTTCGGGTTAAACACGGTACCCGGGGAAAACCAGCTTGGCGCGTCACACAAAACACGTAACAAAACAGTTCCACACAAAGACATGGGGGGAACAGAGTGTGATTAGGGAATGAATGTAAACCAGGTGTGCGGGGAAATGAGACAAAACACATGGAACAATGAAAAGTGGAGCGGCGATGGCTAGAAGACCGGTGATGTCGATCGCCGAATGCCACCCGAACAAGGAGAGGAGCCGACTTCGGCGGAAGTCATGACACATACACTTTACTTCTGGCCAGCGTGAGTATGTATCCATAACTACTAAGAACTGGTGCTTTCCCTTTTGAGCAAAATCTACGTGTATGGATGCTCTGCCAGGGCCTCTCAGGCCATTTCCAAGGATGCACTGGTGCAAGGTTCGGCATATGTCTATTAGACTGACACACCTGACATCTCCTTACCATGTCTTCTATGTCTGAGTCTGACCTGGGCCACCAAAAGTGTCTCCTTGCAAGAGCTTTCTTTTTTACCATGCCCCAGTGGTTTTCATGTAGCTCCTTCAGTAGGTCCCATTGTAGAGTAGCCGACACCACCGCTCTCATACCCCATAACACACAATCACTTTCTACAGTGAACTCATCCCTTCTCACTCAATAAGGCTTTAGTTCAGGATCAGTAACATGGTTAGGCCACCCTGTAAGTGTGAAGTGCTGCACTTTTGCCAAACCCTTGTCCTTGGTAGTTTCCCTGGCTATGTCCTTAGCTAAAATGGGAAGTACGTCTAAAAATGACACTCGATAGTTTGGATTGCTCTCTGGAACCCCTACACGGGAAGCCTAGATAACCCATCAGCATTAGCATGCTGCTGAGAGGACTTGTATTGTAAGTCATACTGATATGCAGCTAGTATTAACACCCATCTTTGGAGTCTGGCTGCTGCTAGAGCTGGAACTCCTGTTTTTGATCCTAGTATTTTCACAAGAGGCTGATGGTCTGTCAGCAATGTGAACTTACGGCCATATAGGTAGTCATGGAACTTCATTACCCCAAATATGATCCCTATGGCTTCCTCTATTTAGGCATACTTCACCTCTGTCTTAGTGAGTGTGCGTGAAGCATATGCAATAGGCCTCTCACTACCGTCAGGCATTGTGTGTGAGATGACAGCACCCATCCCATATAGTGAGGCATCACATGCCAATATTACCTGGGGAGGGAGACAGCTGAGGAGGAAGACAGCTGTGTCGGTGTTGTTCCAAATGCCTGCTGACATTGTTCTGACCACACCCAAGGTCTATATTTATGTAAGAGCTCTGCCATAGGTTTGATGAGAGTAGAGAGATTCTCTATGAACTTGCCATAGTAGGTAAGTAAAGCCAGATATGCTCTGAGCTCTGTCACGTTAGTTGCCAATGTGGAGCCTTTGCTATGGCTTCAGTCTTGTCCTGCACTGGATGTAGCCCCTGTTCGTCTATCCTGCGACCTAAGTAAGAGACACTAGACTGAAAAATTGCACACTTGTCCCTGTTTACTTAATCCACGTTCTTGCAGCCTCTGTAACACTGCTTCTACATTCTGTAAGAGGTCCTTGGCCGATTTCCCTGTGATAAGAATGTCATCTAGAAAGCATATACGTTGGAATATAGCTGGAGCCCTTCAATGTGTTTATAGTCAGGAAATGCTTTGACTCTTGATCTACCTCCACTTGCTAGTAGGCCTGTGTAAGGTCTAACTTTGTGAACTGTTTACCCCAGGCTAGAGTAGCAAACAAATCCTGGGTCTTTGGTAAGGGGTACTGGTCCACATATACCCATGCATTTACATTCACCTTGCAATCATGACATATTCCTTCACCCCTGTTTGTCTTTGGAACGCAAACTGTGGGTGCTGCCCATTTACTGTATTCTATGGGTGTGATCACTCCTTATTTTTCTATCTCTGTAAGCTATTTGTCTACTGCCTCTCTGAGTGCATAAGGCACATGTCTAGCCTTACAAAACTTTGGAACAGCTTTCTCTGACACTTACACTTGAATTTTGGCTTTAACTCCCTTAACCACTATTTCACCACTAAACACCTCAGCATATTTATCGCACAGCTGTGCAACTGGATCTGACACATGGTTCACTCTTGACCAATCTAATTTGAGGTGCTGAACCCAGTTCCTCCCCATTAGCGTAGGACCCTTCCCTTTGACACTAATAGAGGTAGTGGTAACACCTGAGCACCACATTTCACTTTAACCTCCAGCTGTCCCAATAACTGAATCGGCTGAGCTGAGTAAGTTCTCATCACATGGTTGCAGTTTATGCTTCTTAAATCTGCTGTTGTACAGCTTCTCTGAGATAATAGACATGGCAGCCCCAGTATCTACCTCCATCTTTATCTTTTCCCCATTACACCTCTCTATGACCATGTAAGGTTTCACATACTCACGATCACATACTCACGGACCGCCGTTGAAGACTCTGGGCTGCGGACCGCCATTGAAGACTCTGGGCTGCGGACCGCCATTGATGACTCTGGGCTGCGGACCGCCGTTGAAGACTCTGGGCTGCGGACCGCCGCTGAAGACGCTGGGCTGCGGACCGTTGCTGAAGACTCCGAACTGGGGAGCGTCGCTGGAGGCTCCGGACTGGGGAGCGTCGCTGGAGGCTCCGTACTGATGAGCGTCGCTGGAGGCTCTGGATTGGGAAGCGTCGCTGGAGGCTCCGGACTGGGAAGCGTCGCTGGAGGCTCCGGACTGGAGAGCGTCGCTGGAGGCTCTGGACTGGAGAGCGTCGCTGGAGGCTCCGGACTGGAGAGCATCGCTGGAGGCTCCGGACTGTGAAGCGTCATTATGGGTTCTGGACTAGGGACCGTTGCTGCAGGCTCCATGCCATGGATCATCTCTACAGGTTCCGCGCCATGGATCATCACTGGAGGCTTCGTGCCATGAATCATCTCTACAGGTGCCAGGCCATGGATTATCCCTACAGGCTTTTTGCCATGGATTATCGCTACAGGCTCCGGGCCATGGATTACCTCTAGAGGCTTCGTGCCATGGATCATCTCTAGGAAAAACTCCCTAGAAAGGCCAAAACCTAGGAAGAAACCTAGAGAGGAACCAGGCTATGAGGGGTGGAGATTATAACAGAACATGGCCTAGATGTTCAAATGTTCATAAATGACCAGCATGGTCAAATAATAATAGTCACAGTAGTTGTCGAGGGTGCAACAAGTCAGCACCACAGGAGTAAATGTCAGTTGGCTTTTCATAGCCGATCATTGAGAGTATCTCTACCGCTCCTGCTGTCTCTAGAGAGTTGAAAACAGCAGGTCTGGGACAAGGTAGCACGTCCGGTGAACAGGTCAGTGTTCCATAGCCGTAGGCAGAACAGTTGAAACTGGAGCAGCAGCACGGCCAGGTGGACTAGGGACAGCAAGGAGTCATCATGCCAGGTAGTCCTGAGGTATGGTGCTAGGGCTCAGGTCCTCCGAGAGAGAGAAAGAAAGAAAGAGAGAAAGAGAGAATTAGAGAGAGCATACTTAAATTCACACAGGACACCGGATAAGACAGGAGAAATACTCCAGATATAACAGACTGACCGTAGACCCCCGACACATAAACTACTGCAGCATAAATGGCCTCCCTGTGGCTCAGTTGGTAGAGCATGGTGTCTGCAATGGTGTTTGCAACGCCAGGGTTGTGGGTTTGATTCCCACAGGGGGCCAGTACGGGAAAAATAAATAAATTAATTAAAAAATGAAATGAATTGAAATGTATGCATTCACTACTGTAAGTTGCTCTGGATAAGACCGTCTGCTAAATGACTAAGATGTACAGGCTTCGGACCATCGATTATCACTGGAGGCTTTATTCGTGGAGCTGGAACGGGTCTCACTGGACTGGGGAGACGCACTGAGGACTGAGTGCTCAAAGCAGACACTGGCCATACTGGGCTATGGAGGCGTACTGGAGGAAGAGTGCGAGGAGCAGGCACAGGATGTACTTGGCTATGGTGGCAAACTGGAGGGAGAGTGCGCGGAGCAGGAATAGAATGTACTGGGCTATGGTGGTGCACTGGAGGGAGAGTGTGTAGAGCAGGCACAGGACGTACTGGGCTCTGGAGGTGCACTGGAGAGAGAGTGTGAGGAGCAGACACAGGACGTACTTGGCTATGGTGGCGCACTGGAGGGAGAGTGCGCGGAGCAGGTACAGGACGTACTGGGCTCTGTAGGCGCACTGGAGGGCCGGAATGCTGAGCGGGCATACTCCAAGCTGGCTGAGTGCCAACCTTAGCACGACAACGGCGAGGAGCTTGCACCGAGCGCACCGGGCTGTGAGTGCGCATGGGCGACACTGTGCGCACCACCGCATAACACGGTGCTTGTACAGTCACTCGCTCCCCACGGGGAGTTGGCTCAGGTCTTAAACCCGCCTTGGCCTGTGTGCCCCCCCCCCAAAAAAAATAAATTGGGGCACTGCCTCTTGGGCTCCTGTAGCTCTCTTAGCCTTTCTTCCCAGTATCGCCGTTCCACCTTTGCTGCCTCTAACTCGTCCGGCGGGCGGCGATACTCTCCCGGCCTTGTCCAAGGTCCTGCCCCATCCAGGATCTCTTCCCAGGTCCATTCCTCTGAACCACACTGCTTGGTCCCGCTCGTCTTCCTGGTGAGTGCACGCTGCTTGGCTTTCTTTTGGTGGGATCTTCTGTCACGAGTGCTATCTTCGTATTCCCTCTATTCCCGTGTGGCTTAGTTGGTAGAGCATGGTGTTTGCAACGCCAGGGTTGTGGGTTCGATTCCCATGGGGGACCAGTACGGGGGGGAAAAAAATTATGAAATCTATGCATTCACTACTGTAAGTCGCTCTGGATAAGAGCGTCTGCTAAATGACTAAAATGTAAATATAATAAATTAGCCACGGTGCAGCGTGCCGGTAGTTCCACATCGTTTATTTGTGAACTCCAAGAAAACAGGTGAAAACTGAAACAAACGTGACATTCTGGGGCTGCTCACACACAGCTGCACAAAAACAAGATCCCACGAAAACAAAGGGAAAAACAGGCTGCCTAAGTATGGCTTCCAATCAGAGACAACGATAGACAGCTGCCTCTGATTGGAAACCATACCCGGCCAAACATAGAAAACAAAACATAGAATGCCCACCCACCTATCACACCCTGACCTAACTAAACAGAGAAAACACAGCTCTCCTAGGTCAGAGCGTGACAAGGGCAGTGTGATGGCGATTGCGTCATCTGTGGACCTATTGGGGCGGTAAGCAAATTGGTTTGGGTCTAGGGTGTCAGGTAGGGTGGAGGTGATATGGTCCTTCACTAGTCTCTCAAATCACTTCATGATAATGGAAATAAGTGCTACAGGGCTGTAGTCATTTAGCTCAGTTACCTTAGCTTTCTTGGGAGCAGGAACAATGGTGGCCCTCTTGAAGCATGTGGGAACAGCAGACTGGGATAAGGATTGATTGAATATGTCTGTAAACACACCAGCCAGCTGGTCTGCGCATGCTCTGAGGACGCGGCCGGGGATGCCGTGTGGGCCGGCAGCCCTGTGAGGGTTAACACATTTAAATGTTTTACTCACTTGGCTACAGTGAAGGAGAGCCCGCAGGTTTTGGTAGCGGGCGTGTCAGTGGCACTGTATTGTCCTCAAAGCGAGCAAAAAAGTTGTTTAGTCTGTCTGGGAGCAAGGCATCATGGTCCGCGACGGGGCTGGTTTTTCTTTTGTACTCCGTGATTGACTGTAGACCCTGCCACATACCTCTCGTGTCTGAGCCGTTGAATTGCAACTCCACTTTGTCTCTATACTGACGCTTAGCTTGTTTGATTGCCTTGCGGAGGGAATAGCTACAATGTTTGTATTCAGTCATGTTTCCAGTCACCTTGCCCTGATTAATAGCAGCAGTTTTGCACGAATGCTGCCATCAATCCACAGTTTCTGGTTAGGGAATGTTTTAATAGACACTGTGGGTACAACATCACCGATGCACTTGCTAATAAACTCGCTCATCGAATCAGCGTATTCGTCAATGTTGTTTTTCGACGTTATGCGGAACATAGCCCAGTCCACGTGATCGAAGCAATCTTGAAGCATGGAATCCGATTGGTCGGACCAGCGTTGAACAGACCTGAGCACGGGTGCTTCCTGTTTTAGTTTCTGTCTATAGGCTGGGAGCAACAAAATGGAGTCGTGGTCAGCTTTTCCGAAGGGAGGGCGGGGGAGGGCCTTATATGTGTCGCGGAAGTTAGAATAACAGTGATCTAGGGTTTTGCCAGCCCTGGTAGCACAATCGATATGCTGATAGAATTTGGGGAGCCTTGTTTTCAGAGTCTGAGGATTCCGTTATCCTCGTCGCCAGTTGTTGCATCCTAAGATGCTGGATTCTTTTACTAAATACTCCGAAGCGTACTTATAATAAACGGAACAGATTTATTTAATGTTCTCCTTAACCTGTTGGGGTGTAGGGGGCAGTATTTTCACGGCCGGATGAAAAACGTACCCAATTTAAACAGGTTACTACTCTGGCCCAGAAACTAGAATATGCATATTATTAGTAGATGTGGATAGAGAAACACTCTGAGGTTTCTAAAACTGTTTGAATGGTGTCTGTGAGTATAACAGAACTCATATGGCAGGCAAAAACCTGAGAAAAATCCAAGCAGGAAGTGGAAAGTCTGAGAATTGTAGTTATAGATAGACACTGTAGTTTCGATAGAGAATCTGTGGGGTGACGTTGCACTTCCTAAGGCTTCCATTGGCTGTCAACAGCCTTCAGAAAGTGGTTTGAGCATTCTCCTGTCACTGGGCAGATAATAGGAGCTCAGTTACTGAGTGGTCTGCCTGGCAACAAAGGGATTGTATATGCACAGTCACGCGAGCGCGCCGTTCCTTTTTTTTCTTCTTAAATGAATATGCTATTTTCCGGTTGGGATATTATCGCAATTTTACGTTAACAATACCATTAAGATTGATTTTAAACAGCGTTTGACATGATTCTAAGTACGGTAATGGAACATTTTGACTTTTCGTCTCTGGTTCCGCGCTCGCACGTTATGCCTTTGGATAAGTGATCTGTACGCAAGTGATCTGTATGCAGGTCCCGTGTGGCTCAGTTGGTAGAGCATGGTGTTTGCAACGCCAGGGTTGTGGGTTCGATTCCCACAGGGGACCAATTTTTTTTTATGAAATGTATGCATTCACTACTGTAAGTCGCTCTGGATAAGAGCATCTGCTAAATGACTAAAATGTAAAATGTACGCACAAACAAAACGGAAGTATTTGTACATAAATATGGATTATTTCGAACAAAAACAACATTTCTTGTGGAAGTAGCAGTCCTGGGAGTGCATTCTGACGAAGATCAGCAAAGGTAAGAGAATATTTTTAACACTAATTCTGAGTTTAGGTTGCCCCGGACTTGGCGGGTGTCTGTATAGCTCGCTGTGATGGCGAGCTTTGTACTCAGAATATTGAAAAATGTGCTTTCTCCGTAAATCTATTTTAAAATCTTACACAGCGGTTGCATCCGGGAGTAGTCTATCTATAATTCTTTAAATAATTGTTATATATTTTGTCAACGTTTATGATGAGTATTTTTGTAAATTCATGTGCACATTCACCGAAGGTTTTGGTGAAAATACATTTTCTGAACATCACGCACCAAAGTAAAATGCTGTTTTTGGATATAAATATGAAGTTTATCGAACAAAACATACATGTATTGTGTAACATAATGTCCTAGGAGTGTCATCTGATGAGGATCGTCAAAGGTTAGTGCTTCATTTAGCTGTGTTTTGGGTTTTATTGATACGTGTCCTTGCTTGGAAAATGGCTGTGTGATTATTTTTGTCTATGTACTCTCCTAACATAATCTAATGTTTTGCTTTCGCTGTAAAGCCTTTTTGAAATCGGACAATGTGGTTACATCAAGGAGAAGTGAATGTTTGAGAAAGTTGAATTATGACATTTTGTTGTTTTTGAATTTGCCGCCCTGATATTTCACTGGCTGTGTCCCACGCTAGCGTCCCACGTAGTCCATAGAAGTTTAACACATTACAGTCGACTACTCTCTACAGTGTCTTCAGCCCCAAATCTCCAATACATCACTGAACTTTTACCGGCCTTGCATCTCGTATTCCAATCACTTCAATGCAAGAACGGAAATCCCATTATCATTTGTTAATTCAAATAACTTAACCCCTGCATACAAATCCCATTGGCTATTTGCAACCATTTTACATCTAAACTCATTAACACATAATACATTTCTCAAAACACCACACTTGCCATATATGGATGTGTGTGTGTGACGTCCAAACTCAGTAGCTTTATTCTCCTAGCGATTTGTTTATGGATGTAGTATTTAATTATGTGTTTTGTTAAGGAGATAAGATTATTGGGTAGGACTGGACCACACTCCAGTCCTGTTGGTGGCGGTAATGCACCTTAAGGTTGGTTGCCAACCGCCATATAAATCCACAGAAGAAGAAGATTGTTTATTTTTTTTGCATGAGGAAGTCGAGGAGGAAATGGCGACTGTGCTTGAATCTGAAAATGCGGCAAGTGACGTGTGTGATAATGAATGGAAAATGTGTTGACCTGATTTGAATGAGGTTTTTACAGAAAAGCAGGTTGATTTTGTTTATTTAATATGACTTTTTTTTATATAGTTTATGATATTTTATTTATTTTTACCAAAATGTTTTCATTTTTGGGATCCTTGTTATCCACCTGCAAAGTAGGTGGCAGAATGCACATCTAACTACCACAAGATGGTCATATCTTCTTCCTTCCCAGCCTGACTGTGATTTACAGTGCCCTGGAGACACAGCCCTGGATAAGAACATCCATGAGTCTGTCAATGCCCAGATCAAGAAGAACTTTACCAAGAGCTAATGGAAGGTGGGTTACTCTTACTTAGTGGCGTGTATTCATGGATGCCAAGGGAAGCCAGACTTCCGTCTCAGTATGTGTAGGCCATCTATCTAAGAGTATGACGTTGTTGCTGCCAGCAGCATTGAATGCAAGGGAAGCCAGCGAGCATTTGGCCTCCCTTGACTAAAAGAAAGTATGCCAATCAGCATTGAGCTAAACTAAGTGAGCTAAACTGTGAATGGTCCTGGCTGAACAACAAAAAAGTGTCAAGGGAAGCCAGTTTGGATATGGCTTCACTCCAATCAAATCAAGAGCAATACATCACTGACAGAAACTACTTGAATTCTTGCATCTCCTTGTTTTGTTGTCCACCGGTGGCTAGCTAGCTAAAACTGGCCCTTTCCTAAATTAGCCATGGATGGAGACAGGGATTTGGATGTGGTTTTACTTAATTCTCCATACTGGCCAATGATTATGACGACGATTCTGATCCAACCATAAATTCATACATTGTACCCCTGGACAGAGAGGATGGAAGTTCAATATGTAGCTAGATGTAGAAGGCTGTTAACGTTGCCCATGAAAGGAAGTTAGGCAAGCGGGCAAGCATTTTAGCCAGGTAGCCTAGGACAACAAAAAATATGTGTACTGTATGATAGTCATAGACTGTTTCATCAACATGAAATAGAGGAGGATGGCAAGTAAGGTGAGTCAACATGTTTTTTCGACTTGGACAGCTGCACACACACAGATAAATCAGAACCATGAACAGCCACATCATATTTATCTTATGTTGATTGGACTAAATTGTTTTTGGTATCTGTTAGTTGTCACTGTATTAGACTAAGCATAGGTGATTTGATGATGTTGAAATGTTAAAGTTGAAATGGTACTGTCTTTGCGACTTGCGGAAACTCTCTGTGGTTCTAAATCAGTAGTTGTTTATTGGTCCGGAAATGTTGTCTAACTGTTTGTTACATACAATATGCTTTGTGGACTTTTGTGATGAAACAAAGGTGTGGTTGAATTTATTCTGCCAGTCTTTCTTGTCTCGGCCTTAGTTAATATGCCTTGCAACCGTGATATATAGGCCTAACAAGTAATAGAGCAAACAACACTATTAACACAACACACAGGTTGTAATATGGATTTCTTCCCCTGACTTGGCTTCCGCTGTGATTTTACCCACGCAGCGTTACTTCTCTTACTGCACTCTCCTGCTATCAACTATTATAACTGTAATATTTTGATAGCTTTTTTGTGCAAAATGGCATGTTACAATAAGGGTCTATTTACAAGGGGTTTATAATTGGTAATGGTTAATGAATAATTTATAAATGTGTAAATCTCTGATGGTAATGTGGTCCTACACCAAGTATTTATGCCACAGCGGTGGTCCATCACGAAGCTTCTCCAGCTGGGGACCAGTCACGAGGCTCTCAGTCAGACCACCCTGTCTGGCTCATGTAGTAGACACCGGGTGTTATTGTAGTAGAATAACTAATACTGTGATAGTTCTCACTCACTAAAACTAGTAAAGTTTTAGTAAAGAGACTTGATCCCTATCTCTGTTTGCCTCCAGTTGAGGGGGGCTGCTCCTAGAGTGCGGATCAGAACAAGACCCCCTGACCAACTGTACCCACCGCTAACCTCCAACCAGCTGCATCTGATCCAAATCAAATTTTATTTTTCACATACACATGGTTAGCAGATGTTAATGCGAGTGTAGCGAAATGCTTGTGCTTCTAGTTCCGACCATGCAGTAATATCTAACAAGTAATCAAACCTAACAATTTCACAACTACCTTATACACACAAGTGTAAAGGAATGAATACGAATATGTACATAAAAATATATGAATGAGTGATGGCCGAACAGCATAAGCAAGAGCAGTAGATGGTATAGAGTACAGTATATACATCAAATCAAATCAAATGTATTTATATAGCTCTTCTTACATCAGCTGATATCACAAAGTGCTGTACAGAAACCCAGCCTAAAACCCCAAACAGCAAGCAATGCAGGTGTAGAAGCACGGTGGGTAGGAAAAACTCCCTAGAAAGGCCAAAACCATAGGAAGAAACCTAGAGAGGAACCAGGCTATGAGGGGTGGCCAGTCCTCTTCTGGCTGTGCCGGGTGGAGATTATAACAGCACATGGCCTAGATGTTCAAATGTTCATAAATGACCAGCATTGTCAAATAAGAATAATCATAGTAGTTGTCGAGGGTGCAACAAGTCAATAACACAAGAGTAAGTGTCAGATGGCTTTTTCATAGCCGATCTTTGAGAGTATCTCTACCGCTCCTGCTGTCTCTAGAGAGTTGAAAACAGCAGGTCTGGGACAGGTAGCACGTCCGGTGAATAGGTCAGGGTTCCAGCAGGTCTGGGACAACAGGTCTGGGACAGGTAGCACGTCCGGTGAACAGGTCAGGGTTCCATAGCTGCAGGCAGAAAAGTTGGAACTGGAGCAGCAGCACGGCCAGGTGAACTGGGGACAGCAAGGAGTCATCAAGCCAGGTAGTCCTGAGGCATGGTCCTAGGGCTCAGGTCCTCCGAGAGAGAGAAAGAAAGAAAAAGAGAGAATTAGAGCATATTTAAATTCACACAGGACACCGGAAAAGACAAGAGAAATACTCCAGATGTGACAGACTGACTCTAGCCCCCCCGACACAAACTACTGCAGCATAAATACTGGGGCTGAGACAGGAGGGGTCAGGAGACACTGTGGCCCCATCCGATGAAACCCCCGGACAGGGCCAAACAGGTAGGATATAACCCCACCCACTTTGCCAAAGCACAGCCTCCACACCATATGAGATGAGTAATGTAGGGTATGAAAACATTATTTAAAGTGGCATTGTTTAAAGTGGCTAGTGATACATTTAATTACATCAAGATGGCAAGATGCAGTAGATGGTATAGCGTACAGTATATACATATGAGAAATGTAGGGTATGTAAACATTATATAAAGTGGCATTGTTTAAAGTGGCTAGTGATACATTTAATACATCAATTTTTCCATTATTAAAGTGGCTAGAGTTGAGTCAGGATGTTGGCAGCAGCCACTCAATGATCCCCCGGTCACCGAGATTGTTGCCAACCAATGACTTTCCCATGATATACCTGTGGAGTCCAGAGAAACGCCCCAGTCTGGCCCAGAACACGAGCTGTTGTTCCAGCGCCCCCACCACATGGGGCAGGCATGTTAAGAAACCAGGGTGGGGAGGAGGGGAGAGGGACTCAATCATGCCATTGGAGAAGGTCATTTGACCTGAGCTGAGGAGGGGAGAAGAGAGGAAATAAAAGGAGAGCTATTGTACGTACCCACTGTCTTCCGGAGTGATATTATTTTGGGAGTGGGACAGAGCTTGGAAAGTGTTTTTACTCATGCTTTTAAAAAATGTACCTCTGCTTTTTTTTTTTCCATCTCTGTGTTTCTGTACATGATTTTTCTGCTTTTTTTTTTTCCATCTCTGTGTTTCTGTACAGGATTTTTAAAATGGTTATTATCCTTTCCTGTTCACAACATAGGACTGAGCCACTGATGTTACCTGCATGATCAGATGACAAGCAGACAGGTCCTCATGCATGTTGACTGGCAACATGTGTTTTTATAGCATGACAAGTCTACTGCAGAACTATACTGAACAAAAATATAAATGGAACAATTTCAAAGATTTTACTGAGTTACAGTTCATATGAGGAAATCAGTCAGGTAATCTTGGCAAAGGAGAAATGCTCACTAACAGGGATGTAAACAAATCTGTGCACAACATTTGAGAGAAATAAGCTTTGTGCGCATGGACAATTTCTGGGATCTCTTATTTCAGCTCATGAAACATGGGACCAACACACGTTGTGTTTATATTTTTGTTCAGTGAATGTGGTCCCACCCATTGTGGAATAGTTTCCGTACAGCAGATAGTGCAGCTAATACTTCACGAAAGATGGACTTACATGAAGTGCTGTTCCTCAAACTAAGAATAGGTCTCATTTAACCTAGTTTTACTCTTGTTTAAACAACATTCTAATCTGATAGGGCAATATGATCCTGTTGATAAAGACTCTTTTCGGGGGAGTTTCAGCCTGGATTTGAACTGGTCAAAACTTTATCTATTTAAGTTATTAAGACCATGGGAGATATGAGCTCAGTTTATGAGCACAGAATATATATGCACGAATAGAAAGCCAAATGTATGTTTTTTACTGTGTAGATACAACCAACCCCCTTTGGTTCACCCTTCCATGGATCTTTTCTTCATTCATATTGGGGTTGATTTTTCAAGCCATTGTATGTGTACAAAGAGAACTTGAATGTAAATAATAATCCAATCATCTCACTTCATTAAATGTCACCATAAGGTCATGTTAAATTGTTGATACTTTTCATAACCTATTGGACATACAAAAGTGGGATTTTATGTTATTCTCTCAAGAATACAAATATTACTAAAAGGTTTTTGCATTTTACAATTTTAATGTATGTACAAGAAACAGCTTTCCCTGGCAATCTTCAGGGTGGCCTTGAAAAGTCTGACATGGAATATATACCCTAACCTGTGATCTGTGTAAGAGGCAATATCTAATGAGAAATTGTCAGTTGTAAACCCATTAGGCTGAGGCTTTCAGCCTGAGATGGTTGGCCATGGAATAAAAATAAGTTGGTGTGCTTTTGCACCCCTTTTAGGTCTTCACAAAAATCCGTCCCATGTCCAGTCATACTCGTGGTCTCAGTGTGTGTCCATCAACGTCATTCCATCTCAGTTGCGGTGTTCAAATCGAGGTCGTCACGTGTCTGTGAATCACAACATTAAAGACGATGAGTGATCATTTCCACAAATTGAGCCATAGACAATACAACTTAAGCATTGTTGACATGGTGTTTCACACTGTCTACAGTGTGTGAATGATAGAAAAATCTTACCACAGCTGTAGATCCGTTTGTGTGTGGTCACCTAGGCCTGCACATCAACCAGTACTGGGACCATTGGAGACTTGAGTGTGTATATATACTGGGACCCTTGGGATGAGTGTGTATAAGCTTGTCCTTAATAAAAATCATAGCCTATTGTCGTAATTCGGCAGGTTGATTATTTAAGTCAGGTGTTAGAGCTGGGCTGGAACAAAACATTTAACACACACTCCTGCTCTTCAGGACTTCCTGCAATGACAACTGACCAAAGCAGGAGAATAATGTTCCAGGTTGAAACAGCTAACCTAGTTGAACGGTGATAAGACTCAGGCACACCAATTGGTTCTGGAATAGAAAAGGTGCAAATAAGGTTTACAATTAGGCATCAATAACATGACAGTAATTCTACCTCAAAAGCAAGTGTGAATACCAATTTACAACCCACCATACCATGTAGGACTAAATCAGGTTACATAGTATAGTTAGAAGGGAAGGCTAATGATCTGCTGTCCAGAGGGAAACAGCAAACATATCAATTGTTTTCCTGCAGTAAAGTAAGCACAATGTAGACTCAAGATAGGGTTCTTGAGTGGTGCAGCTGTCTAAGGCGCTGCATCTCAGTGCTAGAGGCGTCACTACTGACCCTGGTTCGATTCCAGGCTGTATCACAACCGGCTGTAATTTAGGGCGGCGCACTTTTGGCCCAGCGTCGTCCAGGTTAGGCCTAAGAATTTGTTCTTAACTGACTTGCCTAGTTAAATAAAAGGTTAAACAAAATCAATAAAAATCAATCCCTGAAATCTAAAAAGCCAGACTAAAATACACCTAGCCATCAAGAACACGTAGCCCTAGTTACCTAGCAAGTAAGACTGGTGGTTTATAAAAGCCAAATAAAACGTTACTTGTTTTTATTAATTTCTTATTCATTTAAATGGCGAGACAAATAGAAAGCTAATGTTAGCTAGCTATATAAGACATTTAATTCACGTAATTGTCAATTTAAAGAACTTTAGCCAATTTAGCTAACATTAGATAGTTAATCCAGAGATTCTTATTTGTTGCCTATATTCGGCAGACACGTCCAGATTATCATGGCCCTGATGAGTGACATGAAGCTTGAGACAGGCATTTGTAGTTCTGTGTGATAGCCACATTAGCAGCTAATTAGCGTTTCATTTTGGGGGGCTAAATACAGGCGAATATATTATAAAAAAAGTCACCTTTTCCGATAGACATTTACACGGTTATAAAAACGTCACGTCATGGTAAGCCTACGCGAAACACTTATTTGAAGTGTTTCTAAAATCCACAATGCCGGGATAAAACGAATGGTGGAAAAACGATTGTAACCATTTCTGTGTTTGAACGGTAGGTTTTATGGGTATTATGACTCATGCTGTGGTAGGCTATTCTCTTTGGCCCCCCTCATTCCGCGCCCAGTCTCAAAACGCTCTTCCTGGTTTGAACTGAATGTCAAGACACTTGGCTACAAATTGTCAAAAAAGTCAAAAGCAGCCTAGTCAGAGGAGGATGGAGCAACGAATGAGATTCCAGTAGTTTAAGGACAATTTCAGATTTTGGAAACTTGGCTTTACACAATGAAACACGAATGAGAAGTTGAGAGACAACTAAAACATTCAGAAAAGCGTATCATCGCAGCAAGAACCGCTGGCTACCTTTACAGAAGTGAACAATCTTGAAGAAAACAATGGAGAACAAAGACAAAGTACAAATGAGGATACACCCACGCAGGTAATGAATCAGTACATCCTAGTTAAATTGGCTGCAGAAGTTTGTTTCTCCAGTTTGAATATTAGCCTGATCGTGTTGGGGTTAATATAAGCTAGCTAAGGGTAGCTAGCTAAGGGTAACTTAGCTAGCATCATACAGCGGAGAGAAACTACCAAGCTCCAACGTAATCAACTGTCTACATGCGTGCTAGCTAGCTGTTATTGCTAGTGTAACATACCTGTTATTGCACCACATAGATATATTTGTAGGAAGATAGTTTGAAATGGCACAACATTGCCTGGCTCCAGATCTGTTTGTGTTGTCTTGCCAACTCCTATCATTCCGCACCTATGGTTGGAGATGGTAAGACAGGACTGGGGGACACTGGGTCAACAGTTACTCTTCCCTGATGCCTACTGTTAACTGAAAATGTTAACTAGCTACTGTACATAAGTTAGCTAATAGTTATACCATGTTGACAAGCGACTAACCTAACAGCAGAAATACATCTAGCATTTGGTTTGATTTAACACGCTGGGGGCTATGAAACAACGGAACCCGATTCATTTTCAATTAAAAGAAGGGACGTGGGCGGAAGACCATTGGTCGATGCAAGCATGGGCGAAAGAGTGGACTAAAGTTGTTCTCCGCTACATCGCGTTGCTATTGACCAATGGAAGCTCACTATAGTTTCCAGCACCTACTAGATTGACTGTTGATACCTAGCACTACCTAGCGTGCTTGCTAGTACCGACAAGAGGGTGAAGCTAGCTTGGCTATCCATTTAGTGGATCACTGCTGTAATGTAGCAGGAGTGACAAGGGACACAACCACATAGGCCAACATTATTGGACACATAACTGACGATATACAGTGCCTTCAGAAATGATTCATACCCCTTGACTTATTCCAAAATAAATTTGCGTTACAGCCTGAATTAAAAATGGATTAAATCGATTTCTCTCTCACCCATCTACACACAATACCCCATAATGACAAAGTGAAAACAAATGTTAGCAAATTGACTGAAAATTAAATGCATAAATGTAATTTATATATGGGGCTCCTGAGTGGCGCAGCAGTCCAAGGCACTGCATCTCAGTGCAAGAGGTTACAGTTCCTGGTTCGAATCCATGCTGTATCACATCCGGTCGTGATTGGGATAGGGCTGCACACAATTGGCCCAGTGTCGTCCGGGTTTGGCCGGGGTAGGCCGTCATTGTAAATAAAAATGTGTTCTTAACTGACTTGCCTAGCTAAATAAAAAAATGTATATAAGTATTCACGCCCCTGAGTCAGTACATGTTAGAATCACAATTGAGAGCATCCTGTCAGGCTGTATCACCTCCTGGTACGGCAACTGCAAGGCTCTCCAGAGGGTGGTGCAGTCTGCACAGCGCATCACCGGGGGCAAACTACCTGCCCTCCAGGACACCTACAGCATCCAATGTCACAAGAAGGCTAAAAAGATCAACAAGGACAACCACCCGAGCCACTGCTTGTTCACCCCGCTACCATCCAGAAGGCGAGGTCAGTACAGGTGCATCAAAAGATGGGACCGAGGTCCTGAAAAACAGCTTCTATCTCAAGGCCATCAGACTGTTAAACAGCCATCACGAACATTGTAAACTTCTGACTTCAACTGTATTTCTCAGCCTCCCAGATCAGGAATACTACATTCGCTCCTTTGTTCTCCGCACAGCAGGCGTACCTGTTACTGCTGAACAAGAAGACAGAAGGCAACGTAGGTGACAAAGAGGAAGGGAAGGGGGACTCCAAGCTAGGCTGTAAGGATTGTCTCCTCTTCCTAGTATCCTGATGTCTAATGTCAAATCACTGGAAAATAAACTTTGAACTCTGAGAAAGTCTTCAATCACAGAGGGACATCAGGGAATGCTGTGTCTTTGTTTTACAGAGACAGATCTTACGGACGAAATGCTCGACTCTGCTATTCTACCAGACTGCTTTTTCATTTGACGTATGGATCAAACGGTGGCTTCTGGTAAGACTGGGAGGTAGAAGTACACTGTGTGCACAATTATTAGGCAAGTCAGTATTTTGACCATATCATCATTATTATGCATATTTCCCAACTCCAAGCTGTATAAACTGGAATGCTTATTGGATTTAAGCATATCAGGTGATGTGTATTTGTGTAATGAGGGAGGGTGTGGCCTAAGGAGATCAACACCCTATATCAAGGTGTGTATAATTATTAGGCAGCTTCTTTTGCTCAGGCAAAATGGGCCAAAAAAGAGCTTTAACTGACTCTGAAAAGTCAAAAATTGTAAAACGTATTTCAGAGGAATGCAGCACTCTTGAAATTGCTAAGTTATTGGGGCGTGATCACAGAACCATCAAATGTTTTGTTGCAAATAGTCAACAGGGTCGCAAGAACTGTGTTGAGAAAAAAGATGCAAATTAACTGCCAAAGATTTGAGAAGAATCAAACGTGAAGCTACCAGGAACCAATTATCCTCCAGTGCTGTCATATTCCAGAACTGCAACCTACCTGGAGTGCCCAGAAGTACAAGGTGTTCAGTGCTCAGAGACATGGCCAAGGTAAGGACGGCTGAAACCCGACCACCACTGAACAAGACACATAAGTTGAAACGTCAAGAGTGGGCCAAGAAATATCTGAAGACAGATTTTTCAATGGTTTTATGGACTGATGAGATGAGAGTGACTCTTGACGGACCAGATGGATGGGCCCGTGGCTGGATCAGTAACGGGCACAGAGCGCCACTTCGACTCAGACGCCAGCAAGGTGGAGGTGGGGTACTGGTATGGGGTGGTATTATTAAAGATGAGCTAGTTGGACCTTTTCGGGTTGAAGATGGACTCATACTAAACTCCCAAACCTACTGCCAGTTTTTAGAAGACGCTTTCTTCAAGCAGTGGTACAGGAAAAAGTCTGCATCTTTCAAGAAGACCATGATTTTTATGCAGGACAATGCTCCATTGCATGCATCGAAGTACTCCACTGCGTGGCTAGCCAGTAAAGGCCTTAAAGATGAAAGAATAATGACATGGCCCCCTTCCTCACCTGACCTAAACCCTATTGAGAACTTGTGGTCCCTTCTTAAACGGACGATTTACGGTGAAGGAAAACAGTACACCTCTCTGACCAGTGGTTGCTGCTGCACAAAAAGTTGATTGTCAACAGATCAAGAAACTGACAGACTCCATGGATGGAAGGCTTATCATTTACATTTTAGTCATTTAGCAGACGCTCTTATCTATTTCATTTCATGTATTTTTATTTTTATTTTTTTGTACTGCCCCCGTGGGAATCAAACCCACAACCCTGGCGTTGCACACACCATGCTGGTGTTGCAAACACCATGCTCTACCAACTGAGCCACAGGGAAGGCCTTATGACTGTTATTGAAAAGAAGGGTGGCTATATTGGTCACAGATTTTTTTTTTTTTTAAATGTCAGAATGTTTATTTATACATTTTGAGTTGTTTGTTTATTATTCTCACTTTAACAGATGAAAATAAACAAGTGAGATGGAACTTTTCATTTAGTTGCCCAATAATTCTGCACACATATTCTCCAAAGAAAGCCAAAACCTCACCTTTTACTTTCTTAAATATTCAGGTTTGAGGTTTATTAACATTTTGGATTGACCGAGAGCGCTGTAGTTGTTCAATAATAAAATTAATCCTCAAACATACAACTTGCCTAATAATTGTGCACAATTCCTGCTGTACCAAAGTTGAAAATATCTCAAGCTCTTGTCAGCAAAAGCAAACACCAAGGCGGCACTCAACAAACTGAACAAGATCGTTAGCCAGCAAGAATCCTCTCACCCGGGAGCAGTCTATTGTCGTGGATGACTTTAACCAAGCACGTTTAAAGCACATTTTTCCAAAAATATTACCAACATGTATCCTGGCCCACAAGAGGTAGCATCGTGCTGGATCATGTACAGTATATACAAACATCTGTGACGCGTACAAAGCATCCCCCACTTTGGCCAATCAGATCACGTCTGTGTTCCTACTCCCGCCCTACAAGCAGCAACTCGAGGGAGCAACCAACACAGAATAGCGAGGTGCTGGATAGAGGAGGCAGACTTGGTGCTGTGGGATTGTTTTTGAAAATACTGATTGGAATATGTTCAAATATTCATCCACTCAGGACTCATCCATCAACATCTTCAGTCACAGGCTTCATTAGGAAATGTGTTGATGTTGTACCCACAATAAGAATCTGGACATACCCTGGATGAACCAGGCCCCCAGTGTCTGGTCTGGAGCTTGAAGCCATGAGCTCTGCTGGTCGGCTACTGTGTTAGCAACTTAGTGTTGCCAAAAGCCCTGGTCTGTACTAGAAAGCTTATGTAAATTACGTTAGCCAGAATGGCCAACCCACCCCCCCCCCCCCCCCCCCCCCCCCCCAAAAAAAAATGGGACTCTAAAATGTGTTTATAATCAAGTTCAATCCCTACGGTGAGTTATTATTTTAAAGTTTGATACAAATCGAGACGTATAATTATAGTGATCCATTTTGACTACTACAATTGTCGTCACACAGACCGATCACGGGCCGGCAGGCTACAAGGAGGTTCGCCCTCGTGCACGCTCTTTGCAAGTGCACCTAAGGGGGTGAGGTGTGCTATCAACGAGCCTGTCAAGTGCTGGGTCAACGAGCCTATCAAGTGGAGATTGAGGGGCTGAACCAATGTCTATGGGGCTGACACGGTTTTAATGTCTGACAGAGGATGACAGAGCGGAGAATGGCGATGGAGTGCGCTCTCACTGTTTTGAAATATCTGTTTAGTAGGCAATTATAATTTAATACATTTAGAATTCAATTTATTTATGATGACGATGCAGTTTCACAAATGATAGACTAAAATCATTAAAAAAATACAGAATTGAGATGAAATAATTTTTTTATATATATATTAGCCTGAGTTGTGATCAGTTGTTGGGATAGTAGCCCATTAACTTTTTATTTTCAAGTGGAAGGATCATGGTCATATGATGTCTAGACTAGATGGATAGGGAGTCTAATCTTAATTTTTTTCTGGTAAGTCAGTTGTAATTCTGATAGTCATGCTTAATATTTCTAGTCCGTGTCGTATTACAATGTTGACCTGGAGGCTGGCTTCAAATGAACCTTCTGCTGCAAAAGCTTAACAGTAGGCTAGCGTCTGGTTCATAGACATTAAAACAAGGTTGACAGAATGAAAACGACTGCATCGACCGTGATCTTTTGCTAGTTACGGCCACTTTCACCATGATCCTTAGCAAAAAATTGTTGGTGCCATTCAGCCCCATTCAGTAATATGGCGTGCTTCAAATTCAAATACTTAAGGCTTCATGCACCATCTGGAGTTTAAGACAGCGCTCACGTCATCCACGTATTCCTATCATTATCTACTAGTTTTAATGTCTATGGGATGAGCGGAGATATCCATACCATGCTGAGAGCCCCCACTGTAGCATTCAATGTCATCAGAAAGAACTCTAACTCAGTAGCGCACGATGTGTACAAGGCAAGCAGGAACGAGCTCCGCAAATCCATTAGGGATGCAAAAAGACCTCGGACTCAAACTTGAGTTGATGTTCGACAAGGACTACAGATTATCATGGGCAAAGGCAAATCCAGCTGTCTGGTGCCTACCGACGCCTCCCTCCCAGACGAGCTCAACACATTCTATGCTCGATTCGAGACAGACGATAAATTCAATTTTTTTTTTTATAAAGCCCTTCTTACATCAGCTGATATCTCAAAGTGCTGTACAGAAACCCAGCCTAAAACCCCAAACAGCAAGCAATGCAGGTGTAGAAGCACGGTTGCTAGGAAAAACTCCCCTAGAAATGCCAGAACCTAGGAAGACACCTAGAGAGGAACCAGGCTATGAGGGGTGGCCAATCCTCTTCTGGCTGTGCCGGGTGGAGATTATAACAGCACATGGCCAAGATGTTCAAATGTTCATAGATGACCAGCAGGGTCAAATAATAATAATCACAGTGGTTGTTGAGGGTGCGACAGGTCAGCACCTCAGGAGTAAATGTAAATTGGCTTTTCATAGCCGATCATTCAGAGTATGTCTACTGCTCCTGCTGTCTCTAGAGAGTTGAAAACAGCAGGTCTGGGACAGGTAACACGTCCACTTAATTGCCTACCTGTTAGTAAGCTGTTAGTGTCTTAACGACCATTCCACAGGTGCATGTTCATACATTTTTTATGGTTAATTGAAGAAGCATGGGAAACGGGGTTTAAACCCTTTACAATGAAGATCTGTGAAGTTATTTGGATTTTTACAAATTGTCTTTGAAAGACAGGGTCCTGAAAAGGGATGTTTATTTTTTTTGCTGAGCTAACATGCGTTCACACACGCATACACACATACATACACACACACACACATACACACACACACACACACACACACACACACACACACACACATACACACACACACACACACATACACACATACATACACCACACATACACACACACATATACACATACACACACACATACATTCATGCAACACACCCATCACAGCTGCTGCTACCGGACTCTTATTACGATTGCAAAATTTTAACGCTTTCCCCCCAACCCCCCCCCCCCCCCCCCGCCCAAAACACATGTAAATGAATTGCGCCTTCCTGTATTATACTTATGATAAAATGTTTCATCTATTTATACTGAGCCATTTACTTTTTGTATCTTTATCTTTTATTTGTTGTTGTTGCTTTGTCGAGGAGGAACCTGCAAGTAAGCATTTCATTGGAACACTGTGTGTATCCTGTACATATGACTAATAACAATTTGAAACTTTCTCCACCCTACAGGCAGCTAAAGAAGCTCAGTGAAGACAGTTTAACCAAGCAGCCAGAGGAAGTCTTTGATGTGCTAGAGAAACTAGGCGAAGGGTGAGTCCTGAATGTGTTTTGTTATGGACAGTTGGAGCTGAAATGCCATGTTGTTTCAGTTCTGAGAAGCACCGCTGTCCCTCTCTGACTTACATTAGACTCAAGGAAGAAGAGCAACATAACACCACGACATACGTGTCACTCATGCAGTGAGCCGCTTCCTCGTTTCCTCTTACTCAACTTTCTGTTAGTGTCTGTGATTAACATGCCCTCTTGTGTTGCGTCATGAATGACAGCTGATCGGTGTATGAGTAAGTTGTGCTGCACGAGTCACTGTACTGCTCCTTACTGATGTTAGGTTCTAATTTTCAAAGTAAAAACTCTACGGACACTATGAAAGCTCAACCAAGTTTATTCTTCCAAAAGGATCAAAACGCCTGCATTAGACAAATATTTTGACACAAGCATTGAAATTTAACCCTTTCTCCTAGGCTGAGTCTCCTCCTACCCATCTGAACAAACATTGTATCTTTACTGCTAGGCAGGAAACTAAGTGATACGGCCATAAACTTTTCTTTCTCCCTTAACGTGACCTGACCACGACCCCTTCATCACTAATCCATGGCTCTCTCCCCTTATCAATGCCTGCCACGTGATCGCTTCCCTGCACTCAGCACATTCCAAGTTTAATTGCACACAATATATACCTTCCTCGTACAGATAACCATTAACTTCTAGTGTAGACCCTCTAAACCTAAGCTCTCCCTCAGTGACACGAATACGTATATTTCATATTCTCAGAACCCAACAGTCCCTCGTCTTGAACGATACCTTCCTACTGTTCAACTTACAGTTGAAGTCAAAGTTTACATACACTTAGGTTGGAGTTATTAAAACTCGTTTTTCAACCACTCCACAAATTTCTTGTTAACAAACTATAGTTTTGGCAAGTTGTTTAGGACATCTACTTTGTGCATGACACAAGTAATTTTTCCAACAATTGTTTACAGACAAATTATTTCACTTATAATTCACTGTATCACAATTCCAGTGGGTCAGAAGTTTACATACACTAAGTTGACTGTGCCTTTAAACAGGTTGGAAAATTCCATAAAATGATGTCATGGCTTTAGAAGCTTCTGATAGGTTAATTGACATCATTTGAGTCAATTGGAGGTGTACCTGTGGATGTACACTGCTCAAAAAAATAAAGGGAACACTTAAACAACACATCCTAGATCTGAATGAAAGAAATAATCTTATTAAATACTTTTTTCTTTACATAGTTGAATGTGCTGACAACAAAATCACAAAAATAATCAATGGAAATCCAATTTATCAACCCATGGAGGTCTGGATTTGGAGTCACACTCCAAATTAAAGTGGAAAACCACACTACAGGCTGATCCAACTTTGATGTAATGTCCTTAAAACAAGTCAAAATGAGGCTCAGTAGTGTGTGTGTGGTCTCCACGTGCCTGTATGACCTCCCTACAACGCCTGGGCATGCTCCTGATGAGGTGGCGGATGTTCTCATGAGGGATCTCCTCCCAGACCTGGACTAAAGCATCCGCCAACTCCTGGACAGTCTGTGGTGCAACGTGGCGTTGGTGGATGGAGCGAGACATGATGTCCCAGATGTGCTCAATTGGATTCAGGTCTGAGGAACGGGCGGGCCAGTCCATAGCATCAATGCTTTTCTCTTGCAGGAACTGCTGACACACTCCAGACACATGAGGTCTAGCATTGTCTTGCATTAGGAGGAACCCAGGGCCAACCGCACCAGCATATAGTCTCACAAGGGGTCTGAGGATCTCATCTCGGTACCTAATGGCAGTCAGGCTACCTGGCGAGCACATGGAGGGCTGTGCTCAAAGAAATGCCACCCCACACCATGACTGACCCACCGCCAAACCGGTCATGCTGGAGGATGTTGCAGGCAGCAGAACGTTCTCCACGGCGTCTCCAGACTCTGTCACGTCTGTCACATGCTCAGTGTGAACCTGCTTTCATCTGTGAAGAGCACAGGGCTCCAGTGGCGAATTTGCCAATCTTGGTGTTCTCTGGCAAATGCCGAACGTCCTGCACGGTGTTGGGCTGTAAGCACAACCCCCACCTGTGGACGTCGGGCCCTCATACCACCCTCATGGAGTCTTTCTGACCGTTTGAGCAGACACATGCACATTTGTGGCCTGCTGGAGGTCATTTTGCAGGGTTCTGGCAGTGCTTCTCCTGCTCCTCCTTGCACAAAGGCGGAGGTAGCGGTCCTGCTGCTGGGTTGTTGCCCTCCTACGGCCTCCTCCACGTCTCCTGATGTACTGGCCTGTCTCCTGGTAGCGCCTCTATGCTCTGGACACTACGCTGACAGACACAGCAAACCTTCCTGCCACAGCTCGCATTGATGTGCCATCCTTGATGAGCTGCACTACCTGAGCCACTTGTGTGGGTTGTAGACTCCGTCTCATGCTACCACTAGAGTGAAAGCACCGCCAGCATTCAAAAGTGACCAAAACATCAGCCAGGAAGCATAGGAACTGAGAAGTGGTCTGTGGTCTCCACCTGCAGAACCACTCCTTTATTGGGGGTGTCTTGCTTATTGCCTATAATTTCCACCTTTTGTCTATTCCATTTGCACAACAGCATGTAAAATGTATTGTCAATCAGTGTTGCTTCCTAAGTGGACAGTTTGATTTCACAGAAGTGTGATTGACTTGGAGTTACATTGTGTTGTTTAAGTGTTCCCTTTATTTTTTTGAGCAGTATATTTCAAGGCCTACCTTCAAACTTTACTTGACATCATGGGAAAATCAAAAGAAATCAGCCAAGACGTCAGAAAAAACATTGTAGACCTCCAAGTCTGGTTCTTCCTTGGGAGCAATTTCTAAATGCCTGAAGGTACCACGTTCATCTGTACAAACAATAGTACGCAAATATAAACACCATGGGACCACGTAGCCGTCATACCGCTCAGGAAGGAGACGCGTTCTTTGTTACGAGTAGTGCAAATCAATCCCAGAACAACAGCAAAGAACCTTGTGAAGATGCAGGAGGAAACGGGTACAAAAGTATCTATATCCACAGTAAAACGAGTCCTATATCGACATAACCTGAAAGGCCGCTCAGCAAGGAAGAAGCCACTGCTCCAAAACTGCCATAAAAAAGCCAGAGTACGGTTTGCAACTGCACACGGGGACAAAGATCATACTTTTTCGAGAAATGTCCTCTGGTGTAATGAAACTGAAATAGAACCGTTTGGCCATAATGACCATCGTTATGTTTGGAGGAAAAAGGGGGGAGGCTTGCAAGCCAAAGAACACCATCCCAACTGTGAAGCACGGGGGTGGCAGCATCATGTTGTGGGGGTTCATTACTGCAGGAGGGACTGGTGCACTTCACAAAATAGATGGCATCATGAGGGAGGAAAATTATGTGGATATATTGAAGCAACATCTCAAGACAACAGTCAGGAAGTTAAAGCTTGGAGGCAAATGGGTCTTCCTAATGGACAATGACCCCAAGCATACTTTCAAAGTGTTGGCAAAATGGCTTAAGGACAACAAAGTCAAGGTGTTGGAGTGGCCATCACAAAGCCCAGAGCTCAATCCTATAGAAAAGTTGTGGGCAGAACTGAAAAAGCGTGTGCGAGCAAGGAGGCCTACAAACCTGACTCCGTTACACCAGCTCTGTCAGGAGGAATGGGCCAAAATTCACCCAACTTATTGTGGGAAGCTTGTGGAAGGCTACCCAAAACGTTTGACCCAAGTTAAACAATTTAAAGGCAATGCTACCAAATACTAATTGAGTGTATGTCAACTTCTGACCCACTGGGAATGTGATGAAAGAAATAAAAGCTGAAATAAATAATTCTCTTTACTATTATTCTGACATTTCACATTCTTAAAATAAAGTAGTGATCCTAACTGACCTAAGACAGGGAATTCTTACTATGATTAAATGTCAGGAATTGTGAAAGACTTAGTTTAAATGTATTTGGCTAAGGTGTATGTAAACTTCCGAATTCAACTGTACATAAACTTGGAAATTACTTATAAATGGACAAACAGTGATAATAAAACATGAACGCAAAATAAACATAACATTCACAGCGAGGTTTACAAACTCAGAGACTTATGGCCTCTGTTCTATGATCACACAATCTTATTTCCATCTCTCATAGAACACTGATAATAACGTGTCCACTGGATCCGTTGACTTCTCCCAGTTCAACGTTCTCCTTCTGGTTCCTAAGAGAATTATAGCACAAGACTTGCAACGCATCGAGAAACACAAAACATAACGGTATTAACAATGTGGTAAGCTATGCATAATTATATATGCATGCAAACCCAAAGTTTAATAACATGACAATTCTCATTCTCTATTCACCTGACTATGCCTTCAGAATACTTTTCTACTGAGTTCGGCAACAATGAAAGCCCTAAAAAGCCGCCTTATGCTTTGGCCCAGTCTTCACCGTTAGACCACCGGATCCAAGAGGTGTCCCCAAGCCATGTCATTCTCACTTTGCTCCCCATCTCCTTCTTTGCCACCTGATAGGCACCTTACCTGAGACAAGTGCTTATCCCTAATCAACGCGACATCCTCTTGAGGTAACTCGGCACTGTATAGAGTTTCACATCAATGCCTCCAAAATGTTGTTTAGAGTACGATTACCCCAACATCTATCCTTTTCATGTGATGCATTAACCAATACAGCAGCTAACCCAACTGTGATGTATAAAGTAGCTCCCAGACCCAACCTATTTGCATGTCTACAGTGGAATCTAGTCTCTCTCTCTCTTTAGCTCCGCTTCCTCTGTCATGGCGTTTTCAAGCTCACCCATTATGCAGCTGGACCTCACTTCATGTGAGAACTGTGAACCCCCAGAGGAGAGACATGACGAACTTTACCACTGCAGGTGCTATAAGGAGTACTGTGTGTGGACCAGACCAACACTGTCCCAACACCCCCGCCTGGTGTATCTTGATGTACACTCAATCTCCAGAATTCAGCCCATGCCCTCGGTTATCTCCTGGTCCTCATGTGCTGCTTTCACCTGAGGATATACACACTGCGATGCATGGGTCACGTCCTGACAACATACATAGACTCCCCCCTTATAGCCAAATCACTCATTTGTATAACTCTAATTTGTATAAGAGCAACAGGTTCTCCCATCGGTCTCACAGTTACCAATCCATGTGGCGTGAGTCCTCATAAACTGATATCCCAACAATGCTACTAAAGTGTTAGGATTTAATTCTCAGAGTAAAAAATTCTACGGACACTATGAAAGCTTAACCAAGTTTATTCAAAACAGCTGCATCAGACAAAGACATTTTCACACAAGCACTGATATTTAACTATTTCTCATAGACTGAGTCTCCTTCTACACAAACATTGTTCTTTACTGCTAGGCAGGACACTAAGTGATACAGACCATAAACTTTTTTTCTCCCTTAAGGTGACCTGACCTCAACCCCCCTCCATCACTAATCCATGGCTCTCTCCCCTTATCAATGCCTGCCACATGTAATCGCTTCCCTGCACTCAACACATTCCAAGCTTAGTTGCACCCACTATATACCTTCCTCCTATAACCCTTAACTTCTGGTGTAGACCCTCTAAACCTCAGCACTCCCTCAGTGACATAAGTGTATTTGAGCCACAGGGCTCAATTCTCGGGCCGACTCTCTTCTCTGTGTACATCAATGATGTTGCTCTTGCTGCTGGTGATTCTCTGATCCACCTCTACGCAGACGACACCATTCTGTATACTTCTGGCCCCTCTTTGGACACTGTGTCAACTAACCTCCAGACGAGCTTCAATGCCATACGACTCTCCTTCCGTGGCCTCCAAACTGCTCTTAAACGCAGGTAAAACTAAATGATTGCTATTCAATCGATCACTGCCCGCACCTGCTCGCCCGTCCAGCATCACTACTCTGGACGGCTCTGACTTAGAATACGTGGACAACTACAAATACCTAGGTGTCTGGTTAGACTGTAAACTCTCCTTCCAGACTCACATTAAGCATCTCCAATCCAAAATTAAATCTAGAATCGGCTTCCTATATCGCAACAAAGCATCCTTCACTCATGCTGCCAAACACACCCTCGTAAAACTGACCATCCTACCGATCCTCGACTTCGGTGATGTCATCTATAAAATAGCCTCCAACAGTCTACTCAACAAACTGGATGCAATCTATCACAGTGCCATCCTTTTTGTCCCCAAAGCCCCATACACTTCCCACCATTGCGACCTGTACGCTCTCGTTGGTTGGCCCTCACTTCATACTCGTCGCCAAACCCACTGGCTACAGGTTATCTACAAGTCTCTGCTAGGTAAAGCCCCGCCTTATCTCAGCTCACTGGTCACCATAGCAGCACCCACTTGTAGCACGCGCTCCCGCAGGTATATCTCACTGTTCACCCCCAAAGCCAATTCCTCCTTTGGTCGTCTTTCCTTCCAGTTCTCTGCTGCCAATGACTGGAACGAACTGCAAAAATCTCTGAAGCTGAAGACTCATAATCTCCCTCACTAGTTTTAAGCACCAGCTGTCAGAGCAGCTCACAGATCACTGCACCTGTACATAGCCCATCTGTAAACATCCCATCTATCTACCTACCTCATCCCCATACTGTATTTATTTATTTATCTTGCTCCTTTGCACCCCAGTATCTCTACTTGCACATTAATCTTCTGCACATCTCCCATTCCAGTGTTTTAATTGCTATATTATAATTACTTCGCCACCATGGCCTATTTATTGCCTTAACTTACCTCATTTGCACTCACTGTATATAGACTTTTTGTTTTCTTTTGTTGTAGTGTATGATTGACTGTATGTTTTGTTTATTCCATGTGTAAGTCTGTTGTTGTATGTGTTACTACGCTTTATCTTGGCCAGGTCGCAGTTGCAAATGAGAACTTGTTCTCAACTAGCCTACCTGGTTAAATAAAGGTTAAAAAAAAAAAAAAAAAGTCATTCTCAGAACCCAACAAAAGTAACCCCTTGCTACTAGTAACATGGCCCATGACTATAGCCTCTTTCAATTACTGTCCCAACAGCGACTGCCGTGAGAATACCTAATGCATGTAATCTGTCAAGTGTTCGCCGGCTGTTAGAAATTGGCAAAGCAATTTCAATGATTTGGAAGAATATCCAACCTAACAAAACTCACAGGTTTCTTGAAAGTTTACCATGGTGTCTGAAATGCCAACACTTATCTCAACACTACTCTCACCATGATCTGGGTACGTGTAACTTTCAATTTAACTTCATAGTCCCAATATTGCAGAGTTAGCTGTCCTCCCTCTCCTTCGAGCTATTTCCTGTAACAATATACATAGTCTAAGGGAATGATATACCTCTATCACCACAACCTTAATTTATGATCCCCCACAGATCTCCACCACAATCACATTCCATCCCACTTAACAGACCTATGTTAACGTTCTGTCTCAACCAATGGCCTCATGTGTACCTCGCCCTCTGCTACAGATACATTCGCACATATATTATTCTACCTAACCCATAACACAATGGTCACTACTCCTAATGTACTTATAAAGTTATAAACATACTAAAACATCCTCAAATCAATTAGTCAATATACATCAGTCCCTCCTCTAGAACAATGATCACTCTTATGTTCCACAAAACCTAAAAACATGTTGACTTGAAAAGGAAAGAGGGGGAAAAAAGTATGTTTAATAATTTCACCTCCCCCGTTGATGTGACTAAAACTAGGGAAAGAACCGTCCATCCGTTACGTTCTATACCCATGTGACGCTGGTCTCCATGCCCTCGCCTTCATTTTCATCCTTGGGTGTTATCGCAAACAGACTATGAGCCTTGTGCAATTAATTGTACCGTATCATCCAGCAATCTATATGTATTGATGTGATTTAACATTACAATTATGATGACATGGAAAAACAAAAGAAAATGAAAAACCCATGGTTGACCCAAGCTATCATCCAGTAAATTCTCTAATAACCTCCCTGCCGGAGGATACTTAAAGATAAGGTTTCTAGATCCTCCTTAGGCCTAATAAATTTGAGCAATGCCCCCACCCCGCACCATTTGAAAGCAACTCACTCTTGCTGTATCCGAATTATAACTTAAATATTTTAGAAATTATCCAACCCAAATTCTGAATGACAATCCTTAGTGCTTACTTTGCTTAATTTTCTGACTCGATTTTCAAGCTTCTCAATTTAGCACACATCATCCCTGTTAGAATGTACATTTATAAACTTTTATTGCCGGTAAGAACTCTTCTCATTACAGCTCCCCTTTCTCCCTGTTTTCTTGTCGCAAGTGGCCTGGAGTTAGGTTCTAATTTTTCAGAGTAAATAACTCACGGACACTAGAGAAGCTTAACCAAGTTGAATTCTTCCCAAATGGTCATTACAGCTGTAATTCAGACAGACATGTTCCCATCATCACAAGTGTATGTGTGTGTATATATATATATACTCAACTTTCGACACCCCTCCTATCCAAACCTCGCATCTTATGGTTCGACAGGAAGAGAGTAACAGGATAATAAACCATTATTTCTCCCTTCAGGGGATCTGACTTGACCTCAACCCCTCCTTCGCCTAATCCACAGATGGTCTCTCGTATCACCTATCGCATTCCCATGACTCCCTTCCGCCCACCCAGCACATTCCACAGCCACTCTGTCTTACTACAGAGAACAATTAACTTCTCGCTCCTTTATATACTATGCGTCGGATCTATCATGTCTTTAATATCTCAATGTTCAAAGTTTACCCCGAATCCAACACTGTTAATGAAAGATCGGTATCTCAGTGCATACTTAGTCTAAATTGTTTGCAGTGTGTAGACCACCCCCTCCCCTTCTCCCTCACTTATCATTCTAGCCTGTTTTCTTCAGATAGCGTTACAGTTCATCTTCCCAACGGCACATGTAACTCTTGCCTGTTCCATTTGATGGCCCTTGATACTGTCCCGATTTCAATATCCAAATAAATTCATCCGTTTTTCCCACGTACACGAGTCTCTCACCTGAGCCGCTATCACCATCCTCTCTGGTCCATTTCTCCCACCAGCACCCAGGAACATGAGAGATGTGTATTATCTCTCTCCGCGCTCACTCCACATGCGCGGTCTCAGGACTCTGGTGCACTCCTGCTGCCGGTACCCAGGTTAATGGCTTGGACTCAGAAGTGTTAAAAATCACTGTCGCATTGAACGCCTTTGTCGCCCTTTGACCACAAACACACACTGTTTGTGGCCAAATTATTCCTACATGCATTCAGACACCATCTGACGTTACCTTCTATGATCAAAACAACACTTTAGTTCAAATCATTTCTGTTTCAGGAAATCCAGACAAGCATTGACTATATGACAAATTATTACATTCCCAATTTCTTAACATTATCTCTACGACAAACGTCAAAGAGCATAACATACTGTTACTGTTTGAAACCACTTTCAAAATTAGTTCATACTCCTGTATTTTACTGGCGACCTCTCGGAAGAGTTACCAGATCAGGAAGTTAGCACCCTAACCCATCGGGGAATCCCACACTCCAGTAGACCCAATCTGGTGAAATTTGTATCGAAACAAAGACAAAAATGAAATCAGCAATACACATATCATAATCCATTTGGAGTAACTGTCATCCCTTATTAACATATATTTTTCCTTCTATATGCAGACTGAACAAAATACATTTGTATATTTACCCAAGGACCAGGGCCCTGGGAACTGGTAATTTCCCCTTTGAACCCATGATTCACATCGTGATTCAAAAACAATATGTTAAATCAAAAATAAACTAATATTTCCTTATAGAGTTATCAAAAGTTGTCTCATTAACCCCTGGTCGGGCTCCATCCAGCGAAAAATCCTATCGCCATTAGCATAACAAAATTTAATATATATTTTTTTCCAAATATAGGACTATGTTATATTGTTTTATAGATACACCTCTCCTGAATCGAACCACGTTGTCCGATTTCAAAAAGGCTTTACAGCAAAAGCAAAACATTAGATTATGTTAGAGGAGTATATCGTAAAAGTAGCCACATAGCCATTTTCCGACCAACCACATGCATCACAAATAACCAAAAAACAGCTAAATGCAGCACTAACCTTTGACAATCTTCATCAGATGACACACCTAGGACATCATGTTACACAATACATGCATTCTTTTGTTCGATAAAGTTCATATTTATATATAAAAACAGCATTTTACATCGGCGTGTGACGTTGACTAACTATTTTCCCTCAAATGCATCCGGTGAAACAGCGCTACAATTTACTAAATTACTATTCGGAAACATTTTTAAAATGTAATATTGTCATTCTAAGATTTATAGATGAATATCTCTTGAAAGCACCTGTAATGCCAGATTTAAAAATAACTGGGTTCACCTTTGCGATAAAAGGGGATGCGATACTCAGAAAAATAGGCTACCGTTACAGGTCAGCGCCATCTTGGAACAATCGTATATCAAATCTACTCTTGTATACTATTGTCAATAATCCCTTACCTTTGATTATCTTCATCCTTAGGCACTTCCAGGAAACCCAGGTCCACAACAAATGTATTTTCGTTCGAAAAAGTTAATCCTTTACGTCCCAATAGCTTGTTCTTGTTAGCGCGTTCTGAAGGCTGCTCCAAAACTTCCGTCGGCTGTGGGACTTCTCTCTCACAAAATGCATTTTTTTTTAAATGTAGGTTCGTTCAAACATGTCAAACGTTGTATAACATAAATCTTTAGGGCCTTTTTCAACCAGAGCTCCAATAAGATTCAAGGGGGACGATTGCATTGTGTTTCAAAACGTTTCGAAAGGGGAGGGTAGCCAGGGGCGCCGGCGTCATAATGGTGATGGCCCTCCTCATGTGACCACGTTCCACTGCGTCTCATTCATTCAGTTTTCACAGTAGTAGGCTCAAATCACTTTGTAAAGACTGGGGACATCTAGTGGAAGCAATAGGAAGTGCTCAATGAACCATTGCTCACGGTGTGATTTATAGGCAAGGGGCTGAAGTTGAGTCCGCAATTCAGAATTCCACATCCTGTTAAGATCGGTCTCGGAGTTTTGACTGCCATATGAGTTCTGTTATACTCACAGACACCATTCAAACAGTTTTAGAAACTTTAGGGTGTTTTCTATCCACAAGTAGTAATTATATGCATATCCTAGCTTCTGAGTTTGAGTAGGAGGCCGTTTTAAAATGGGCTCGAATGTTTTTCAAAAATCGCTGTAGCGCCCCCTATCCTAGGCGACCGTCAAGAGGTTAAGTAATGGTAGAATAGAGACTGGTGTTTCTCATTCATTGTATAATTAAATCCCAGCTGTTTCAATCATTTCTAGTGAGATTGATCAGGCCTCACCAGAAAGTCAGGTTGAAGGGCATTCGACACCATTAAATATTTCCTCTCCCTTTTCTTTCCCTGTCCTTCAGAAACCCTTTTAATATTTCAAACATTTCCATACTTCTGCATACCCAATTTTAAAACCAAATTGGAAAGACCCCACTAAATAAATCCCACGTTATCGACACCACTAACGCATATTCACAACCGGTAAATTATGTTTGTGTGTGTGGTAAACCGTAGGTCAAAAACACATGAACAGGCTTTACTAATCTGGGAACGCCGTTTATGGTCTAATCCAGATACTTTCATACTTAAAACTGCCAAATATAACTAACTGCTCTCCCCTAGACCACAGTCTCCGGGGACATTCCAACGGGAGATAATGAAACCCCCTCTCCTGGAAAAGAAAGTGTACATTTCGTTAACATTCACTATGCTACATTTTAATTAGCAATCCACAAGTATTAATTATAAACCAAACATGATAATGGTAAATCCGCTTTCCTTACTCCAATCATAAAATATTTGTTTTAATCCCCCCATTGTCTATGTATCCTTTATTTAGCAGGTACGATTCTCCATAACCACCGCAACACAATGTTCATGAACTAACAAAAAAAAAAATGTTGATTTGATACCTAAAATGAAAAGTTGTCACTTGCGCCGAATACAACAGGTGTACAGTCGTGGCCAAAAGTTTTGAGAATGACACAAATATTAATTTCCACAAGGTTTGCTGCTTCAGTGTCTTTAGATATTTTTGTCAGAGGTTACTATGGAATACTGAAGTATAATTACAAGCATTTCACAAGTGCCAAAGGCCTTCATTGACAATTACATGAAGTTGATGCAAAGAGTCAATATTTGCAGTGTTGACCCTTCCTTTTCAAGACCTCTGCAATCCGCCCTGGCATGTTGTCAATTAACTTCTGGGCCACATCCTGACTGATGGCAGCCCATTCTTGCATAATCAATGCTTGGAGTTGTCAGAATTTGTGGGTTTTTGTTTGTCCACCCGCCTCTTTGAGGATTGACCACAAGTTCTCAATGAGATTAAGGTCTGGGGAGTTTCCTGGCCATGGACCCAAAATATTGATGTTTTGTTCCCTGAGCCACTTAGTTATCACTTTTGCCTTATGGCAAGGTGCTCCATCATGCTGGAAAAGGTGATTGTTCATCACCAAACTGTTCCTGGATGGTTGGGACAAGTTGCTCTCAGAGGATGTGTTGGTACCATTCTTTATCCACAGCTGAATGGTCTCAGGATGCTTTACTGTTGGCATGACAAGCTTTCTTCCGGATGCCCCAAACAATCAGAAAGGGGATTCATCAGAGAAAATTACTTTACCCCAGTCCTCAGTAGTCCAATCCCTGTACCTTTTGCAGAATATCAGTCTGTCCCTGATGTTTTTCCTGGAGAGAAGTGGCTTCTTTGCTGCCCTTCTTGACACCAGGCCATCCTCCAAAAGTCTTTGCCTCATTGTGCATGCAGATGCACTCACACCTGCCTGCTGCCATTCCTGAGCAAGCTCTGTACTGGTGGTGCCCCGATCTCGCAGCTGAATCAACTTTAGGAGATGGTCGTGGCCCTTGCTGGACTTTCTTGGGCGCCCTGAAGCCTTCTTCACATCATTTGAACCGCTCTCCTTGAAGTTGTTGTTGATCCGATAAATGGCTGATTTAGGTGCAATCTTACTGGCAGCAATATCCTCGCCTGTGAAGCCCTTTTTGTGCAAAGCAATGATGACGGCACGTGTTGACAGAGGAAGAACAATGATTCCAAGCACCACCCTCCTTTTAAAGCGTCCAGTCTGTTATTCAAACTCAATCAGCATAACAGAGTGATGTCCAGCCTTGTCCTCGTCAACACTCGCCACTGTGTTAACGAGAGAATCACTGACATGATGTCAGCTGGTCCTTTTGTGGCAGGGCTGAAATGCAGTGGAAATGTTTTTGTTGGGATTCAGTTAATTTGCATGGCAAAGAGGGACTTTGCAATTCATCTGATCGCTCTTCAAAACATTCTGGAGTATATGCAAAATTGCCATCATACAAACTAAGGCAACAGACTTTGTGAAAATGAATATTTGTGTCATTCTCAAAACTTTTGGCCACGACTGTAGACCTTAGTGAAGTGCTTACTTACAGGCTCTAACCAACAGTGTAATTTTTAAGTAAAAAAAAAAGGTATTAGGTGAACAATAGATAAGTAGAGAAATAAAAACAACAGTAAAAGAGACAGTGAAAATAACAGCAGCGAGGCTATAATAGTAGCGAGGCTATATACAGACACCGGTTTGTCGGGCTGATTGAGGTAGTATGTACATGTAGGTATGGTTAAAGTGACTTTGCATATATGATAAACAGAGAGTAGCAGTAGAATAAAAGAGTGGTTTGTGGGTGGCGGGACACAATGCAGATAGTCCGGGTAGCCAATGTGCGGGGGCACCGGTTAGTCGGGCTAATTGAGGGAGTATGTACATGAGTGTATAGTTAAAGTGACTATGCATTTATGATAAACAGAGTAGTAGTAGTAGTAGTAGTAGTAGTAGCATAAAGTGGGGTTGGGGGAGTGGAACACACACAATGCAAATAGTCCGGGTAGCCATTTGATTACCTGTTCAGGAGTCTTATAGCTTGGGGGTAAAAACTGTTGAGAAGCATTTTGGTCCTAGACTTGGTGCTGCTTGCCATTCGGTAGTAGAGAGAACAGTCTCTTTACAGGGAAAATCGGGGCTGTCTGTCGCCACATCAATAGTAATTACTCCCAAACCTCTCCCGACGGTGTCCAGGTTGTTTTAGATTTCTTCACTCCCGTCTTTAAAACGCCTATTAACTATTTTCCAAGGTAGCGCTACCCACTTCCCCGGAGAGTAGTTATGGTATTTGTGCCTATTAATTGGTCACGGCACTTAATACCTTGTATTAGAACCAATACTATAGCGTCTGCAAATGTATTACTGGAGAATACGGATTACTTCATGTCTTATTCCAGTATTGCACCTCAAATATCACTGTTGTTGATAACCCACATTACCAAAATTATTCACACTTGTCTTCCTATTTTCCACAATCTTTCATGGTTCCCCCTCCCCATAGGGCATAAACCAACCTCTCTCCGTATTGCTACTACACGTAACTCAAACAGTGTTCGAATATCTTATTTTTCCATAAAAAAAAATAAAATAATATGTTTTACTCACTAGCTGCAAGAACTCTCGTCTTCCTAAAACTCACTGTCACTGCAGCTGGGACTTTTGTCCCTTTTACAGATCTCGCAGGGGAATACCCCCACTAGGGACCTATCCTATACTGTATTGTCTCTCATGGACCTCGCAGAGGAAAACCTCTACTTGGGACCTGTCCTTAAAGGAACCCACCCTACACCTGATTTTTTTACCTGGATCTTGCAGAGGAAAACCTCTATTCGGGACCTGTCCTTATGGAACCTACCCTACACCAGATATTTACGACCGGTCGTTACACAATGGGCCTACTGAATAAACTCAGGCTTTCTAGGTCCGTATCCTATAATTGTTCAGCCTACGATTCTCATCTCCCCAAGATGTCAAACTGAGTGGAAACAGGTGTAGGAACTGTGTCTACCATGTTTGTTGCCAGCTCCAGCTCCACTGATCTGGACTCTGGTTTAACTACAAATCGTGGTGAACCCTGCTCGTAGCGCCAACTGTTAGAGTTTTTATTCTGAAAATTAAAACCTATGGACACTATGAAAGCTCAACCAAGTTTATTCTTCCAAGAGGATCAATACAGCTGCATTAGACACAAACATTTTCACACAAGCACTGATATTTAACCTCTCTAGGGTCGGCGGGACGAAATCGTCCCCCCTACTCAACAGCCAGTTGAATCCCGTGGCGCGTTATTCAAATACCTTAGAAATGCTATTACTTCAATTTCTCAAACATATGACTATTTTACACCATTTTAACCTCTATGGGCTAGGTGGGACGCTTGCGTCCCACCTACGTAACAGCCACTGCCAGCATGTGGCGCGATTTTCAAAACCTTAAAAATCCTATTACTTCAATTTCTCAAACATATGACTATTTTACAGCCATTTAAAGACAAGACTCTCGTTAATCTAACCACACTGTCCGATTTCAAAAAGGCTTTACAACGAAAGCAAAACATTAGATTATGTCAGCAGAGTACCAAGCCAGAAATAATCAGACACCCATTTTTCAAGCCAGCATATAATGTCACCAAAACCCAGAAGACAGCTAAATGCAGCACTCACCTTTGATGATCTTCATCAGATGACAACCCTAGGACATTATGTTATACAATACATGCATGTTTTGTTCAATCAAGTTCATATTTATATCAAAAGCCAGCTTTTTACATTAGCATGTGACGTTCAGAACTAGCAAACTTCCGGGGAATTCGCTAACATTTTACTAAATTACTCACGATAAACGTTCACAAAAAGCATAACAATTATTTTAAGAATTATAGATACATTACTCCTCTATGCACTCGATATGCACATTTTGCAATATTCTAAGTACATAGCCCAGGCATCACGGGCTAGCTATTTAGACACCCGGCAAGTTTAGCACTTACCAATATCAGATTTACTATTATAAAAGTTTGATTACCTTTTGTTGTCTTCGTCAGAATGCACTCCCAGGACTGCTACTTCAATAACAAATGTTGGTTTGGTCCAAAATAATCCATCGTTATATCCGAATAGCGGCATTTTGTTCGTGCGTCCCAGACACTATCCGAATGGTAAAGAAGGGTCGTGCGCATGGCGCAATTCGTGACAAAAAAAATCTAAATATTCCATTACCGTACTTCGAAGCATGTCAACCGCTGTTTAAAATCAATTTTTCTCGTAAAAAAGCGATAATATTCCGACCGGGAATGTCCATTTAGCTAAACAGAGGAATGAAAACAAACCTTTCGGTCGACGCGGGCACGAGCCTGAGTCTCACAGTACTGTAACCAGCCACTACCCAAACGCGCTACTTTGTTTCAGCCAGAGCCTGCAAAGCCACGATTCCGCTTTTTGCCGCCTTCTGAGAGCCTATGGCAGCCGTAGGAAGTGTCACGGGACAGCTAAGATCCTCACTCTTCAATAAACAGAGACAAGAAGAACGACACCTTGTCAGACAGGCCACTTCCTGCATGAAATGTTCTCAGGTTTTTGCCTGCCATATGAGTTCTGTTATACTCACAGACACCATTCAAACAGTTTTAGAAACTTTAGGGTGTTTTCTATCCAAAGCCAATAATTATATGCATATTCTAGTTACTGGGCAGGAGTAGTAACCAGATTAAATCGGGTACGTTTTTTATCCAGCCGTGAAAATACTGCCCCCTAGCCATAACAGGTTAACAATGAAAGCAAAACATTAGATTATGTCAGCAGAGTACCCAGCCAGAAATAATCAGACACCCATTTTTCAAGCTAGCATATAATGTCACATAAACCCAAACCACAGCTAAATGCAGCACTGACCTTTGATGATCTTCATCAGATGACAACCCTAGGACATTATGTTATACAATACATGCATGTTTTGTTCAATCAAGTTAATATTTATATCAAAAAACAGCTTTTTACATTAGCATGTGACGTTCGGAACTAGCATACCCCCCGCCTTCCGGTGAATTTACTAAATTACTCACGATAAACGTTCACAAAAGACATAACAATTATTTTAAGAATTATAGACACAGAACTCCTCTATGCACTCGATATGTCCGATTTTAAAATAGCTTTTCGGTGAAAGCACATTTTGCAATATTCTAAGTAGATAGCCCGGCATCACAGGGCTAGCTATTTAGACACCCAGCAAGTTTAGCACTCACCAAAGTCAGATTTACTATAAGAAAAATGTTATTACCTTTGCTGTTCTTCGTCAGAATGCACTCCCAGGACTTCTACTTCAATAACAAATGTTGATTTGGTTCAAAATAATCCATAGTTATGTTCAAATATCCTCTGTTTTGTTCGTGCGTTCAAGACACTATCCGAATGGTAAAGAAGGGTGACGCGCACGATGCATTTCGTGACAAAAAAATTCTAAATATTCCATTACCGTACTTCGAAGCATGTCAACCGCTGTTTAAAATCAATTTTTATGCCATTTTTCTCGTAAAAAAAGCGATAATATTCCGACCGGGAAAGCGTGTTTACGTTCAAAGACGAAAGAAAATAAAACATGGGGTCGACTCGTGCACGAGCCTCAGTCTGATGCTACTCTGACCGGCCACTATCCAAACGCGCTAATGTTTTTCAGCTAGAGGCTGGAATTACATCATTCAGCTTTTTCCCGGGTTCTGAGAGCCTATGGGAGCCATAGGAAGTGTCACGTTACAGCAAAGATCCTCAGTTTTCAATAAACAGAGCCAAGAAGAACAAGAACTTGTCAGACAGGCCACTTCCTGTAAGGAATCTTCTCAGGTTTTTGCCTGCCATATGAGTTCTGTTATACACAGACACCATTCAAACAGTTTTAGAAACTTTAGGGTGTTTTCTATCCAAAGCCAATAATTATATGCATATTCTTGTTACTGGGCAGGAGAAGTAACCAGATTAAATCGGGTACGTTTTTTTTATCTGGCCGTGCAAATACTGCCCCCTATCCCCAACAGGTTAAACATAGGATTAAAGATAAACGTCTTGTTAGTCCAGCCGCTGTGTCAGATTTCAAAAAGGCTATACGGCGAAAGCACACCACGCGATTATGTTAGGTCAGCGCCTAGCCACAGAAAACCATACAGCCATTTTCCAACCAAGGAGAGGTGTCACAAAAGTCAGAAATAGCGTTAAAATTAATCACTTACCTTTGATGATCTTCATCTGGTGGCACTCCCAGGTCTCCATGTTAGACAATAAATGTTCGTTTTGTTCGATAATGTCCCTCTTTATGTCCAAAAACCTCTTTTGTTGGTGCATTTAGTTTAGTAATCCAAAGGCACAATAGGCGCTCAACATCTAGATGAAAAGTCAATGAAGTACAATAAAAGTTAGTAGAAACATGTCAAACGATGTTTAAAATCAATCCTCAGGTTGTTTTTGTCATAAATAATCAATAATATTTCAACCGGACAAAAGCTTCGTCAATAGAAAAGGAGAAACAAGAAAGGCACGCTCCCGATCACGCGCTGGACTCATGTCTGGAAATTTCCACTGTCCACTCATTGAAAGTGCTCTATCTCCCTCATTTTTCAGAGTAAAAGCCTGAAACAATACCTAAAGGCTGGCCACATGTAGAAGAAGCCATAGAAAGCATGAACTGGGTCCTAAGTCTTTGTATGGTGGATAGGCTTTCAATGGAAAAACATCCTTTCAAAATAATAGTAATTCCTGGATGGATTTTCCTCAGGTTTTCGCCTGCCATATCAGTTCTGTTATACTCACAGACATTATTTTAACAGTTTTGGAAACTTTAGTTTTCTATCCAAATCTACTAATTATATGCATATCCTAGCTTCTGGGCCAGAGTAGCAGGCAGTTTAATTTGGGCACGCTTTTCATCTAAAATTCTGAATGCTGCCCCCAACCCCAGTGAAGTTAATCTATTTACCGCTCAAACAAACCACTTACCATGTTGGCCCTATGACCACACAGCCCTCTCACTGAAGGTATACTATTTGAGGAGCGTTTCACGAGTTGACTCATTCAGTAGTAGCCAAGATAAAGATATTAAATAATGTTTTCACACCTGTTTTATATGCAGGTCCTATGGCAGTGTATTTAAGGCCAACTATAAAGAGACTGGGGAGATTGTGGCCATCAAGCAGGTCCCTGTGGAGTCTGACCTGCAGGAGATCATCAAAGAGATCTCCATCATGCAACAGTGTAACAGGTGAGGCACCCTTCACTCTACCTCCTCTGCTTGCCTGACTTGCCTCTGTGTCATCAGATCGAATAATCTGTTGCTGTGTTGGTAACATTATTTGTCAACAGAAGAAGAGTAGAACATATGGTTTATATGATTAGTGTAATATAGACAAGGTACCAGAAATAGGCAAACTCATTAGGCTCTTTTGCATCCTCAGTCCCCATGTTGTGAGGTACTACGGAAGTTACTTTAAGAACAGTGACTTGTGGATTGTAATGGAGTACTGCGCAGCTGGCTCTGTCTCTGACATCATTCGCCTGCGCAACAAAACGGTAACATGCTACATCCAACATTTCCAATCTGACTGAATATTAAGGGCCGATATATATAATGTGTAGTCTTTTTTGCTGATCTTTATTGATGGTGCCAATTATTTTAGACCTGATTATTTTAACTATGTCGTCATTATTTGTACAGATTTTAAATTAACATTACAAAAATGTATTAATTGTTTTGGATTAATTTCTGCTTGCTGTACATTTTAAAATGGTTATTTTGACTGCTGAGCATATGCAATCAGTAGTGGAAATGGTTGCCCTAAAATAAGTAGAATTATGTCTTATAGTGTCTCTTGCCTCCCGTGTCTGTTGTAGCTAACAGAGGATGAGATCGCCACCATAGTGCAGTCCACACTGAAGGGACTGGAGTACCTGCACTTTATGAGGAAGATCCACAGAGACATCAAGGCAGGGAATATCCTGCTAAACGCAGAGGGCCAGGCCAAGCTGGCTGATTTTGGGGTGGCGGGACAGCTGACCGTAAGGAATTCATCAGCTGATAGCTGGTGCAGATCATGGGCTGCGTTTACACAAGCAACCCAATTCCGATCTTTTTCCACTGTGGTGTTTTGACCAATCACATATTTTTCAGAACTGATCTGATTGGTTAAAACACCAATTAGTGAAAAAAATATCAGAACTTGTCAGCATGTCTAAACGCAGCCATTGAGTCATAAGTTAACGAGATTAATGTTTGATCTAGGACGGGGGTGTCAAACTCAGTTCCTGGAGGGCTGAGTGTCTGTGTGTTTTGCTCCTCCCTTGCACTTGATTGATCAATTAAGTTCATTAATTACTTAGGAACTCCCTTCACCTGGTTTTCTAGGTCTTAATTGGAGGTTAATTAAAAGGAAATATCAAAAACCAGCAGACCCAGGGCTCTCCAGGAATTATGTTTGATACCGCTGATCAAGGATGTTAATTTAACCCCTTGGTTTGATTTGATCTGAACTATCAAATTACACCTGCAACATTGACTGTTTTTGTCTCCCAAGATTCACCATGTCAAATCTTGGGGAGAGGTTCGGAAACAAGACGCATCTGCTCAACCAATGGAAATAGTTTTACATGTATACGTCATCTTGCTTGAACGTGCTGAAAGCTGGCGAGTCTTGTCTAGTGGTCTCATCAGTTGATGCCTTTTTGATCTGGACTGGGCCCAACCAAAAGATGCTACTCTTCAACTAACTTTTTTATTTACCTTTAAAATAGGAGTTTTGGTCTTCTGTGCCATACTGTAGTCCCTTTTAACATCCTGCTTTTTAGTTAATATAGCTAAATTGTTTGTGGATAGAAGGAAAATCATGGTCAAGGAATCAAGGACTGACCAGGATGCCATGAGGTGTATATTTTTCATAATGTTCTCCAAATATCATGTACAAATATAATTAGTAAATCATGTCTACTACTTGTCTGTTTTTCAGGATACCATGGCCAAGCGAAACACAGTGATTGGCACTCCATTCTGGATGGCCCCTGAGGTGATCCAGGAGATTGGTTATAACTGTGTGGCAGACATTTGGTCCCTGGGCATCACAGCCATAGAAATGGCAGAGGGAAAGCCTCCCTATGCAGACATCCACCCTATGAGGGTGAGCCTATTGTTAACGTGTACAGATCTGGTTTTGTTAGTGATTGAACTTGTCAAAGACTTCTCAGTCTCAGGCTTCAACCCCTCTAAAACCAATCTGAGTATAGTGGTGAAAACAGAGACGACTTGAAATGTGATTTTGTGTTGTTAAATTGTCCCCGTATGTGACTTTGTTTCTGTTCTGTCTGTTATATTGCTTCGTTTATAGGCCATATTTATGATTCCTACCAATCCGCCACCGACGTTCCGAAACCCAGACTTGTGGTCGGAGCTGTTCCAAGAATTTGTCTCCCAGTGTCTGGTGAAGAACCCAGAGAACAGAGCCACTGCCACACAGCTTCTACAGGTAGAAGACCCCATCTTACCGACACGTTCTGCATCTCAAATGCCTCCCTTTTCCCTATATAGTGCACTACTTTTGACAGCCAAAAGTAGTGCACAATGACCATATGGGGCGAAGCCACTGTCCCCTCTGGCACCCATACCAAAACTACCTTACTCAGCCTATTACGTCAGTTTCTCTCCTCTCTCTATCTCTCTCTTCCTCTTTTTCTGTCTGTTAATTTCCTATTTGTCCTCTCTGGATTACATTTTGCATGAGCAAACTAACCATTAATATTTTAGATGGGATAGCACATTATCTGAGGCCATTTCTGAGTAAAACTGCAACTCGCGGTTGCATTGCTTTAAACTCTGGTTAAAAACATTATAAATGCCTCTTTTCCATGGACCTCAAAAAAATAAAAAAATGAAACAAATCACTCAATCCTGTCGATTGAAAAATGTAATGGCTAGTTTGCTCCCTCAAACAGTTTTTTTTTTTTGTTGCAAGAGCAACATTCTTGCCCCTGTTCTTCTAAACACGTGTTTGTTACGATAGATCACCTGGATGGTCTCGGTTATTCTTTTTTTTTTCTCTCTAGGCGATTTCAGGGCGAGATTAATTCAAAGACGTGTTGCTGTGCACTGCACTACCGACAATGCAAAACTTTTGGGGTAAACACTGGATGTTGGCTCAACTGTGTGTTTGTACATTGTGTGTTTGTCCTCCTGCAGCATCCGTTCATTAAGGCTGCTAAGCCCAGCAGCATCCTCAGAGCTCTGATCACAGATGCCATGGAAATTAAACTGAAGAAAGTGGAGGCCGAGCAGAGAGAACAGGACCAGGAGGATGAAGACAACTCGGTACACACACACAGACCCACACACACAAACCCCACTAAAGCTTAGGCTGCATGGCCGTGACAGTCCGCCTGCCCATTTATCAGCTATTTGTGAGCCTCATTTTTTATTTTTTTTTATCAACACGCATGCCTACGTCACAATGGACAGCAGACTATGAATAGCATTACTCTACCACTTTATTTTGTAAGCTGACTAATGGGGCTGGGGAAATGTAACCACTCTCAAACACTGTAGACCTATTCATAGACGGGGCTATGGATGCAGGACTGAAAATCAATGAGATCGACATGCATCATATTTTTAAACACATTTTGGAGCTTTACATCTGTTTACAAATGACAACAAAAAGAAACAATGGAGTAACACAGCCTTAGATTTGGGATTAAGCTCATAAGGCATGTATAACTTATCTTCAATAACAAATGCAATTGAATATCATTAGGCAGGTTTCCACTGACTCAGGTTTATTCAACAAAAGCAATGTCGCAAAAAAAAAACATTGCGACATGTAATGGAAACGGCAGCTATATACCGTTATAATGGAATGCACACTTACTTTCTAAATAATTGTGGGACCCCTGATGACTTCCTCTCCGGAAACTTGTTGTTCTTCTTATTACTAGCCTGCTACGCTTCCAACTGTTACATTTTACATTTTAGTCATTTAGCAGACGCTCTTATCCAGAGCGACTTACAGTAGTGAATACATTTCATACATTTTTTTTTCTTTTTTCCCCTTACTGGTGCCCCGTGGGAATCGAACCCACAACCCTGGCATTGCAAACACCATGTACCATGCTCTACCAACTGAGCCACACGGAACCACGTGTTAGTTTTTACTCAGGTTCTAAATAAATAAACATCCAACTAGGTTTATTGTAATAAAACAGGTTTATTTACCCAATGGGTCAAACAGCTGAAGAGACAAAAACCTATTCACACGAGCACTGGTATTTAAACCTTCCTCCTATGCTGAGTCTCCTTAAACATCTGAACAGCCAATACATCTGTTGCTAGACAGGACTTTAGTGATGTCTGTTCTTTCTCACTTCATCTGACCTGTTGACTTGTACCAGACTGTGGCCCTTCTCCTTTCCATAGGATACCTGATGTCTAACAATAACATGCTCTGACAGAATGTAAATGTTCTGCATTCCCCCCTCTTGCTTAGTGACATGATTAAGGATATTTCAAGTTTATAAGTCAGTATCCATCACAACCGAACAAGTAAAATGATCAGACCAACTTTGGTAGTTGCTGTTCTGTTAGTTGTGTTGTGATGTCAGGCAAAAATGCCTTATCAGAGATTCAGATTTCCAAAAAACGAGGAACGGCGATGAGCTTGGGTCACTGCAGACTGAATGGAGGCTTGGGAGCCAAAAAATCATAGCAGGTCTGCAGCACTCACTTCATTTCAGGTAAGCTCACTAGTACACAATTCATTTAAAATCTACCTAGCTTGTATGACAAGCGTTATTAGCAATGTCTGAAATACGGCAAATCTATTCAATACAGTTTGCTAGCTTGCTAGCTAACTTAGCTATACAAGCTAACGTTGTTTTTAGCATCCAACATTAGTTAGCTAGATTAACTAACTTGTAGTAACTAAGCAGGGTTTCGCATATGAAGCACTTAACCGATTTTACCCCATTACCAAAGATGGTTTAATATGAAAACTCTGTGCCATTTTACTATGTGTAATGTTTGCGTTCATTGTTTGTTTAGATTTTTAAAATCTTTGGCAACAAAGTGTACAGCAGCTATCTGTAGATTCAATGTATATGAAATGCATGTAGGAACTTGCACTACAATTTTGACATCCTAGATAATGAGGAGTCAGGCAGATCCACAAAGTAAAGACAGTAGAGGTTTAAATTCATCTGCAATTTGAAATGACTACAACTTATTGGAGTTAGGCATATTCAAAGATGTTTTATTCTTTCATTATTCTGTTTTAGGTGAGCCATCGACAGACCACTGATGGTGCTCAAAAGAAAGGTAAAAGAGGAAGCAAAAAAGATGGCAATCAGAACGTGTTTTGAACAATGAAGATAACACCAGATTCTACGCCAGTCTTCCCTCTGTCAGTTTTTTTTAACCCTTGTGACATACCTTACAACAGCATGGGCTCATGCTCCCATGCTGAGAGCGAGAGAGGGAGACTAAATATTAATCAGTCAGGACTTCAATTACTGTACAGAATGTTTTTAGAAGTTAGAGATACATTTGAAATAAATTGTTTGAATATTTGACTGAATCTTTAAGTGCATTGAGATATGATTTTATGAGTACTGCTCTTAAGTGTGTGTTGGAGAAAACCATGCAGATCATTGAAATATAACATAGAACACACATTCCTCTCTGACATCTACAGTAAGGTATCACCTCGGCTTCTATTCATTGCAGTTCTATCTAATGCCTGTGAGCAATGTCCAGGTGTCCGTTGCATACCTGCAGCCTTCACTTCATAAAGTCATGTACCAACTTTGGCAGCATATGTTGGAAGTAAACTCAGCAAATAAAGAAACGTCCTCTCATTTTCAACTGCGTTTTATTTAACGTGTAAATATTTGTATGAACAAGATTCAACAACAGACATAAACTGAACAGGTTCCACAGACATGTGACTAACAGAAATGGAATAATGTGTCCCTGAACAAAGGGGGGGGTCAAAAGTAACAGTCGGTATCTGGTGTGGCCACCAGCTGCATTAAGTACTGCAGTGCATCTCCTCATGGACTGCACCAGATTTGCCAGTTCTTGCTGTGAGATGTTACCCCACTCGTCCACCAAGGTACCTGCAAGTTCCCGGATTTCTGGGGGGAATGGCCCTAGCCCTCACCCTCCGATCCAACAGGTCCCAGATGTGCTCAATGGGTTTGAGACCCGGGCTCTTTGCTGGCCATGGCAGAACACTGACATTCCTGTCTTGCAGGAAATCACGCACAGAACGAGCAGTATGGCTGGTGGCATTGTCATGCTGGAGGGTCATGTCTGGATAAGACTTCAGGAAGGGTACCACATAAGGGAGGAGGATGTCTTCCCTGTAATGCACAGCGTTAAGATTGCCTGCAATAACAACAAGCTCAGTCCGATGGTGCTGTGACACACCGTCCCAGACCATGACGGACCCTCCACCTCCAAATCGATCCCGCTCCAGAGTAAAGACCTCGGTGTAACGCTCATTCCTTCGACAATAAACCCGAATCCGACCATCACCCCTGGTGAGACTAAACCGCGACTCGTCAGTGAAGAGCACTTTTTGACAGTCCTGTCTGGTCCAGCGACGGTGGGTTTGTGCCCATAGGCAACGTTGTTGCCGGTGATGTCTGGTGAGGACCTGCCTAACAACAGGCCTACAAGCCTTCAGTCCAGCCTCTCTGAGCCTAATGCGGACAGTCTGAGCACTGATGGAGGGATTGTGCATTCCTGGTGTAACTCGGGCAGTTGTTGGTGCCATCCTGCACCTGTCCCGCAGGTGTGATGTACCGATGCTGTGCAGGTATTACACATGGTCTGCCACTGCGAGGACGATCAGCTGTCTCCCTGTAGCGCTGTCTTAGGAGTCTCACAGTATGGACATTGCAATTTATTGCCCTGGCCACATCTGCAGTCCTCATGCCTCCTTGCAGCGTGCCTAAGGCACGTTCACACAGATGAGCAGGGACCCTGGGCATCTTTCTTTTGGTGTTTTTCAGAGTCAGTAGAAAGGCCTCTTTAGTGTCCTAAGATTTCATAACTGTGACCTTAATTGCCTACCGTCTGTAAGCTGTTAGTGTCTTAACGACCGTTCCACAGGTGCATGTTCATTCATTGTTTATGGTTCATTGAACATGCATGAGAAACTGTGTTTAAACCCTTTACAGTGTAGTTATTTGGATTTTTACGAATTATCTTTGAAAGACAGGGTCCTGAAAGGGGGACATTTCTTTTTTTGCTGAGTTTAGAAGTTCTGAGCCTCCTGATGTGGGTGTTGACAAAGATTACTTGTTAGATATTACTGCATGGTCGGAACTAGAAGCTCAAGCATTTCGCTACACTTGCATTAACACCTGCTAACCATGTGTATGTGACAAATACATTTGATTTGATTTTGATTTGAAATGGAGCCTCCAATTCAATGTGCTCTGATTGTGCCCAAATAACAAGTTCGGCTGACTGCAGCCCCAGGCAATACATGGCCATCTGTACTTGTAACCTCTGGTCTCCTTTGGGTGCAGTCCATCCTGCACTTTAATGTCAAGGTTTTTGGCTGCGAGGGCTTCCTTGAGGGGGTGTTGTGGGGGGGGTCACTGGACAGTTTAGCATTGCTGTTTTGTCTAAAATGCCATCAGGGCTTGCTGCCAGCCATGGATCTTCAATGCACACCACTTGCTCTTTGCGTTCATTGGCATATCCCATCACCTGTTGCATGTGCTGAAAAGCAAGTGACTCATTTTCTCTCCAATGCTTTGCTGCGATGTTCCCTTGGAACTACATTTTATTCAGTGACTGTGTCTGACTACATTTGTAACTTCATAGTCATAATGGTTTAGGCATGAACAGGAGTTTATTAAGATGATTCATTCTAGCTTTATTATCAGTTCAGATTGGAGTTGTTGATTTGATTATTCATTCTTGACTGTCCACAATGTGATCCTAATGACAATGTGATTCAGTCCTGAGTTTAGCCAGTGCATGAAATATCGAGCTAACATCAGAGTATGTGACTTTATTTATTTTATTAGATGGTGAGTTTCACGTGAGCTCGACTTGGACGCCCATTAAAACTTAGCTAAGTAACGCTACTTAAAGGCATGGTCGCTCCATCGTCTGCATTGGCCGTGCCTTATTTACGAAGATATGGCCTCTGCAGAAGTCAGGGCATTCACACTTCTTGCACTTTGGGGAGCAGCGCAGAGCTGTTGTGAGGAAAGTTGTCAAATAAGTGACTTTGTGTTTATACAGGATCTCCCGCCCCCACTTACCATCAACCAATCACGTCAATGCAAAGCTATATGGAGCCCTCTGCATTGTTACAACATTTGCGAGGCGCACAGCAATGCGGTACAGAGCTTAATTTGGCCTCTGCGTGCCTTTTGGAGGCTCCGCTATTGCGTCACCTCCTCCAAACGGAGTCTGCGATCCAAACAGATCAAGCATAAATTGGCTCTTACCCTGCAATGAATGTGCAGTGTCCACTTTGGGTCTCTCTGTTTTTGTGGACAATGGCAGAGTATTAATTAGACAGCATCTGCTTAGCCTCGATCTCACAGTAACAACAGACATCCTCTACGCTATAGGTTAGCACACTTTGACCTTTTCAGCCTGAAAGTACTTGTACGCATCTAGGCTCCGATATGTACTTAAGGATTCTCGGGTGTAATAACATTGCCTTTCAACAAGATACTCAAAAGATATTTATTTAGCTGACTGACATCGGGGAGGTCAGTCAGTGATGGGGAGAATTTTTCCTTTCTCACAGCGGGGTCCATAGGGTCCGGTAACCCTGGCACATCAAGTCATTTCTGCAGATAGCGCTGTTTCTCCCCCTCAGATAGTCCCAGAAAATACCTGCTTGACATTTTTCAGCTTGGTCTTTGATGGAAGTGTAGTAATTTTTAGCTAGAATTTTTGTTGACAGAAGCTGTGAGGTTCCGGTTCCCAAAATTCTAAATGACTTGTGTTTATTGTTTTGACCATTAAAACCATGTATAGAAGAAATGTTCTAAAGATCGACATTTTTATCCGTTCGACATGGGTGGATTTTTCTTTTGTCTTTTTTTTCTTCTTCTTGCGACAAATGAAAATTATGAAACATTTTTGGAAGGTACGCACATATCTATAAAGCTCTACTCCACATTTAATTTGAAATGCCTACTGCTTGCTAAGTCTATTTTTGCAAATTTTTAAATGTTTTCCTTTGCAGGACAGGGACTTTCAAGAATGCCTGAATTGCTTCACTTTGCTTTTCTAGTTGGCTTGATGCAAGTTTCACCTTCCAATTATTTCAGATGTACAGGAGTGCAAGTTTCACCATCACACGGACTGTGGCAATACGCTGGCAAATGAGAATTATTATGGCAAACATTAGTCAATTATTTTATTCTATCCATGCTGGCTTTTGCAGGCTTCCTGAGACATGAAACAGATAGATGGTAGGGCAAGAAAGCGAAGGTAACCTGCCTAAATGACTACCGCCCCGTAGCACTCATGTCGGTAGCCATGAAGTGCTTTGAAAGGCTGGTCATGACTCACATCAACACCTTCATACCGGAAACCCTAGACCCACTGCAATTCGCATACCGCCCCAACTGATCCACAGATGACGCAATCTCAATCGCACTCCACACTGTCCTTTCCCACCTATGTGAGAATGCGCTTCATTGACTACAGCTCAGTGTTCAACACCATAGTGCCCACAAAGCTCATCACTAAGCAAAGGACCCTGGGACTAAACACCTCCCTCTGCAACTGGATCTTGGACTTCCTGACGGGGCTCCCTCAGGTGGTAAGGGTAGGCAACCACACATCTGACATGCTGATCCTCAACACTGGGGCCCCTCAGGGGTGCTTGCTTTGTCCCCTCCTGTACTCCCTGTTCACCCACGACTGCGTGGCCGAGCACAATTCCAACACCATTAAGTTTACTGATGACAACAGTGGTAGGCCTGATCACTGACAACGATGAGACAGCATATAGGGAGCAGGTCAGAGACCTGGCAGTGTTGTGCCAGGACAACATCCTCTCCCTCAATGTGATCAAGACAAAAGAGCTGATCGTGGACTACAGAAAAAGGAGGGCCGAACATCGACGGGGCTGTAGTGGAGCGGGTTGAGAGTTTCAAGTTCCTTGGTGTCCACATCACCTACAAACTGTCCTGGTCCAAACATACCAACACAGTCGTGAGGAGGGCACAACAACACCTTTTCCCTTCAGGATACTGAAAAGATTTGGCATGGTTCCCCAGATCCTGAAAAAGTTCTACAGCTGCACCTTCGAGAGCATCATGACCAGTTGCATCACTGCCTGCTATGGCAACTGCTCGGCATCTGACCGTAAGGTGCTACAGAGGGTAGTGCGTACGGGGCCAAGCTTCCTGCCATCCAGGACCTATATACTAGGCGGTGTCAGAGGAAGGCCCAAAAAATTGTCACCCAATTCATAGACGGTTCTCTCTGCTACCGCACGGCAAGCGGTACCGGAGCGCCAAGTCTAGGTCCAAAAGGCTCCTTAACAGCTTCTACCCCCAATCCGTAAGACTGCTGAACAATTGATCAAATGGCCACCCCGACTATTTACATTGACAACCCCCGCCCCCTTTGTTTTTACACTGCTGCTACTCGCTGTTTATTATCTATGCATAGTCACTTTACCCCTACCGACATGTACAAATTACCTCGACTAACCTGTACCCCCGTACATTGACTCGGTACCGGTACCCCCTGTATATTGCCTCGTTATTGTTACTTTTTATTTTTTACTTTCGTTTATTTAGTAAATATATTTTCTTTGCAAACTTTCTAAATTTCAGCCAAAAATCACTGGACAAGTTAATGGAAACATAGCTAGTGATTGAAATGACCGGCAGGAAGTTGTAGCTTGTGCTTCGTTGGCATACTGCTATTGCTCTGCCCTGATATTATACACTTGAAACATCGAACTGCCTCTTTACAAAAAAAGCTTACCAACTGGATGATATGTCACATGATTTTTCAAAATCACTGTGTCAAATGTATTTCCATGTAACTTTGTTTGAGTGACTGTGTGGTGCAGTTGCACAGTCTTGACTGGAGATGATGTTTTGCTCAATCAGGACGAGGACGAGGTAGACCAGGGAACGATGGTGAGGGCGGGCACGAGCGACATGGGCACCATCCGGGAGGCCGGTTCGCTAGGGAGCACGGCGAGGACCATGATCGAGCAGAGCAACATGGGCACCATGGAGTCTCAGCTGGGCACCATGGTGATCAACTCAGACGAGGACGAGGACGAGGAGGCCGGCACCATGAAACGTAAGAGACATACGCCACAATGTCATAGTAGATTTATAATTCCCTGTTGGAGTTACATTGCAATGCACTGTGAATGTCATTTCTAGCCGTTACGTGATCACTGGAGACTTTTGGTGTCAAAAGATAATGAGTTGTCAAAGCATTACACAAAACGATGTCACATGATGCTATCACGGTGTGGTACATTCATCACCCCCAGCATCAAATTGGCTCATTCAAACCCTTTCATCTCACCTGCAACTTGTTGTAAATGACAGTGTTCCCAGTCAAGTTACCTGGTTAATTAAGTTTAAGTAAATATAAAACTAAATTAACAAATACAATTCAACAAAGTGAGTCTCTATAATTTAAAAGTGCTGTACGCAAGTCCAGATGTAATCCATCCAATTTTTTGTTGTTGCTAGAATGCTTCCATTTAAACCACTGTCCTGCATACAGTGAGATTGTGGTTACTTCATTAGGCTTGGTGACACACATTGAACCAGTGGACTATGTGACCCTAGAGTGGCTGCTCATGGTATATAGGACTGCCAGCTTTAGCTGATTTCTCTCCAAGGCCCACTAGATGGCATGGATATTTCACTGGGCTGAAGGGTAGATTGTTTCCCTTGCCGCATAGTGCTGATGGCTGCTCAGACTAATACCAGAGGTGGGACGTTCCAGAGAATAAAGAGGGTTTACATTTACGTAATTTAGCAGACGCTCTTATCCAGAGCGACTTACAAATTGGTGCATTCACCTTATGATATCCAGTGGAACAACCACTTTACAATAGTACATCTATATCTTTTTTGGGGGGGAGGGTGGGGGTTTACTGTAGGGCTGGGTGATATATCGAGTTCATTCAAATAAAAAAATTATGCGCGAAATTCAAAATGCCTCTATCGCAGTATCTCTTTTCTTCTTATGAGCCTTTATGTCTACTTGTTCTAATGTTGCCTTTTTGTCTCGTCTCCCTCGCTCCTTCTGACTGCTGTGTAGCACTTTCCCACTCTCTCCCCGTCACTCACGACGACAAAGATTAGAGATCGCTTCTTCCTCTCTGACAGTAAGCAGTACCAACTCGCTATTTGTATTTTAAGTTTGGTCCAACAGAATCAGTCATGTGGACACCAAAACACAGTGAGACTATATTTTACTGTAACCGGTGAATTTAATCTTTCTAACGAAAGCGCCTAAAATTGACCTCAGAGCAGACCCTACTAAAACGGGAGTATCAATGAATGTTAATCCTGGACAAATCCTCAGTTTCTGTACATGGCATTGCCGTACCATGTACCGCTAGCAGCATTTAGACAGCTAGCACATAACAAGCTGTGGCTAGTCTGTTTTTTTTAATACATTTACAAATACTAATTTATAAGGAATTGGCAACTCGTTCTCATTCTGAGAAATAAGGGCTACATGCTCTTAAAACAGATGGAGACAGACAGGAGGGTGTGATCATAAGTTTAACTGTTCTACCTCGCTCGCTAGCTAGCCTATAATGCATTCACCTGCTACAAGAAGTAATAATTAGTGGGTGTGCAGTTGTGCATGGTTCTTGTTATATTTGTAACAAAGGGGGCATTTTCGTAGACTTAAGTCAGATCAGTGATTATTGCAAAATGGCATGTAATTGTTTGTGGTTGTTATGGTTGTGGAAGGCTTATTTAGCCCTACTTAAAATTTTTAAGCACTGAATTAATACAATTATTGAGGACTGTTCATTAAATCAAATTTATCAGATGTTAATTCGAGTGTAGCGAAATGCTTGTGACCTTTTCACTGTACACCTCTTATTTAGAGAGGAAAGAATTGACCAAAATTCGAGATATTACTTTTAAATCCATATTACCCAGCCCTTGTTTACGAGAAGGTTTGTCATCTGACATTTTTCCATTAGTTGTCATCTGGAGAATGCCAAGCGGGTGGAATTGGGGGTGAATGAATGGGAATGTAGAGTTCCCAAAGAAAACATCTCATGGGTTATAATATGATATGTGAAATATGTTTTTGTCCAAAATCAATGTCTGGTGATTGGACAATGGTGAGTTCTCTGAGTGATTTGTTATTTTTCAAGCCTACTCCTGATGCCAATCAAAGACACATAATGTATGCGACTCTTTGGATGTGTTTAACAGACAACTATCTTTAACCTTCCTGTCAGTTTTCCCCTCGGGTATAAAGACTGGCTGAAGTGTGTGGGGACTATATAATGAATGTTTGTCTTTCTCTCTACTGTGCCATTCCATTCTACCGCACACAGTAGTTACGCACAGACATGTAACATGATCATTTTAAGTTAATTATATTATTTTTCAGATTAATGGTGTAAGATATCAGTTTCCACTATATGGGAGTGTAAAATATCAGGTTTTATTCAGAGACCAGATGAACGCTAAAACATTCAGCAGTTTGTTTTTGTACTGACATGATAGAAATACAGAAACCCATAGAAAAAGTTAGTTTCTTGACCAACAGGATGACCCTGGCCTGGCGTTTTCCTTTTCTTCTTTAAAAATAGAGATCAGAGTTGTATTCTAACTAAAGTATTTTATTTTTATTGAAAGAGCAGTGGGAAGGTGGAGAGGGAGGAAGTCACAAGTAGAGGGGCACAGACAGGAAAGTGGCCGAGACGGGGCTCCGCTCCCGTCACCAGGGGCTATAAGCCCCGGCTTTTTCTATGGGGAGGAAGGGACTATTTTCCTTTGGGTGTTGCCTATTTGTTTGTCTATGTCTTCTAAATGTCAATGTATTATGGTGGTACTCAATAACTTTCTATAGTTTCTACTTTTAATGTCACATGCATAAGTACAGTGAAATGCCTTTCTTGCAAACTCAAAACCCAACAATGCAATAATCAATAACAATGTAATACTAGAAAAAAATCCACAAGGAATATGAAGAACACAATAAGTAAGCATACTATATACAGGGTCAGTTCCAATACCATATTTACAATGTGCAGTGATGCTGGAGTGACGGAGATAGATATGTATAAGGGTAAATAAAAGGTCAATAAAGAGGGGTCGTGTAGCTATTTTGTAAGCTTTTTGTCAGTCTTATTGCTTGGTGATAGATTTGTTAACGAGCCTGTCTGTGCCAGACTTGATGCACTGGTACTGCTTGCCGTGCGGAATCAGAGGGAATAGTCTATGGCTTAGGTGGTTGGCGTCTTTAACAATTTTCAGGGCGTTCCAACCACACCGCCAGATATAGATGTCCTGGATGGCAGGGAGGTCGGCCCCAGTGATTTACTGGGCTGTCCGCACCACCCTCGGTTGCGCCATGAGATCCATGGCGGTGCTATTGCCATACCAGGCAGTGATGCAGCCAGTCAAGATGATCTCATTGGTACAGATGTAGAACTTTTTGAGGGCCTATGCCAAACTTTTTCAACCTCCTGAGGGGGGAAGAGGTGCTGTCGCACCGCCTTCACGACTGTGCGTGTGTTTGGATCACTTTAAGTCTAGTGATTTGTACACTGACGAACTTGAAGCTGTTGAACTGCTCGCCCCCCCGTTTCATGTAGTCCACGATCAGCTCCTTGGTCTTACTAACGTTGAGGGAGAGGTTGTTGGTCTGGCACCACACTGCCAGGTCACTGATCACCTCCCTGTAGGCTGACTCATCGTCACCGGTGATCAGGCCTACCACCGTCGTGTCGTCAGCATACTTGATGATGGTGTTGGAGTTGTGCGTGGCCACGCATTCGTGGGTGAACAGGAAGTACAGGAGGGAACTAAGCACACACCCCTGTGGGTGCCCCTGTGTTGAGGGTCAGTGTGGCGGAGGTGATGTTGTCGGCCCATCAGGATCCAATTGCAGAGGGAGGTGTTCAGACCCAGAGTCCTAAGCTTAGTGACGAGCTTGGAGGGGACAATGGTGTTGAACGCTGAGCTGCAGTCAATGAACAGCATTCTCACATAGGTATTCATCTTGTCTAGGTGGGTGAGAGAGTGCCATCTATGGATCTGTTGGGGCGGTATGCAAATTGGAGTGGGTCTGCGATGATGGAGTTAATGTGAGCCATAACCAGCCTCTCAAAGCACTTCACGATTGCAGAAGTGAGTGCTACAGGGCGGTAGTCATTGTGGCATGAAGCCTTAGAGTTCTTGGACAGGAACGATGGTGGTTATCTTAAAACATGTGGGGATTACAGACTGGGACAAGGAGACGTTGAAAATTACCGTTCTGAGAGCAAGATCACCCAATCCTTTGGGTCGGTGATGGTCCTCACACCTGTCACAATGTTATCAAAGTGTGCATAAAAGGGATTGAGTTGATCTGGTAGTGTCATCGTTGGGCAGATCACGGTTGGGTCCTTCTTTGTAATCCGTAATGTACTGTAGCCCCTGCCACATGCGGCGGGCGTCGGAACCTGTCTAATATGATTCCACCTTATTTCTATATTGTCCTTTTGCTCGTTTGATGACTCTGCAGAGGTCATAGCGGGACTTCTTGTACTTATTCTGTCCTCCGCCGTAGCCTCAGAATTGTCAGCGGTAGCTGTGTGTGTGGTAGCCCTGTCTTTTAGTTTCTCAATGGAGCAAGTCACAGGTGCTTCCTGTTTTGAGGTTCTGCTTGTAAACAGGAAGCAGGAGCACAGAGTACTATAAATGCATTCATGGCCTATGCCTACATATGCCCTGTAGAGCCCGACCGTTATATCGGTTCACCGATATTGGCCTTTTTAACAGCTATGTCGGTATCGGCCGATAACTCCACAGATAACGATATTCAATAAATACGATGAAAAAACAGAATCTCATGCTTATCTGAACACGCCATTCTCATGATGTCGTTATTGTCACAATACAGTGTCTTCAGAAAATATTCATACCGCTTGATTTATTCCACATTTTGTTGTTAGTCTGAATTGAATTTTTTTTCTTTTTCTGATCCATCTACACACAATACCCTATAATTACAAAGTGAAAACATGTTTTTAGAAATGTTTGCAAATTTATTGAAATGAAATACAGAAATCTCATTTACATAAGTTTTCACACCCATGAGTCAATACATGTTAGAATCACATTTTGGCAGCGATTACAGCTGTGAGTCTTTGGGTAAGTCTCTAATAGCTTTGCACACCTGGATTGTACAAAATATGCACATTATTGTTAAAAAAATAATTTAAGTTCTGTCATGTTGATCATTGCTAGACAACCATGTTTCAAGATTTTCAAGCCGATTTAAGTCAGAACAGTAACTAGACCACTCAAGAACATTCAATGCCGTCTTGGTAAGAAACCCCACTGTATATTTGACCTTGTGTTTTTATCCTAAAACAACATACCATGATGCAGCCACCACCATGCTTGATATTTTGAAGAGTTGGATTTGCCCTAAACGTATCGCATTGTATTCAGGACGTAAAGTACTTTTTTTTTTTGTCACATTTTTTGCTTTAGTGCCTTATTGCAAACAGGATGCATGTTTTGGAATATTTCTATTCTATACAGGTTTCATTCTTTTCACTCTGTCATTTAGGTTAGTGTTGTGGTGTAACAACGTTGTTGATCCGTCCTCAGTTTTCTCCTATCACAGTCATTAAACTCTTAACTGTTTTGAAGTCACCGTTTGCCTCATGATGAAATCCGAGAGCTGTTTCCTTCCTCTCCAACAACTGAGTTAGGAAGGACGCCTCTGTCTTTGTAGCGACTGGATGTATTGATACATCATCCAAAGTGTAATAAATAACTTCACCATGCTCAAAGGGATATTCAATGATTGCTCATTTATTTTTTTCACCTACCAATTGGTGCTCTTTGTGAGGCATTGGAAAACCTCCCTGGTCTTTATGGTTGAATCTGTGTTTGAAAATCGCTGCTTGACTGAGGAACCATACCAGTAATTGTATGTGTGGGGTTGTGTGGGGTACAGCGATGAGGTAGTCATTCAAAAATCATGTTAAACACTATTATTGCACACAGTGAGTCTATGCATCTTATTATGTGACTTGTTAAGCAAATGCTTACTCCTTAATTTATTTAGCCATGCCATAACAAAGGGGTTGAATACTTATTGACTGAAGACATTTCAGCTTTTCATTTTTATTAATTTGTAAATTTTCTGATGGCAAAGTATATGAAGTCAACATTTGAAGCAAAGTTATTGGACACTTACTGTTTTGGATGGCAAGAGAATTCAGTGTGGGAAAATTACACTTTGTCCCTGCTGTAAAACTGTATATTGGCAGATACAGTACCAGCCAAAAGTTTGGACACACCTACTAATTTAAGGGTTTTTCTTTATTTTTACTATTTTCTACAGAGTAGAATAATAGTGAAGACATAAAAACTATGAAATAATACATATGGAATCATGTAGTAACCAAAAAAGAGTGTTAAATAAATCTAATATTTTATATTTGAGATTCTTCAAAGTGCCACCCTTTGCTTTGATTACCGCTTTGCATAGTCTTGGCATTCTCTCAACTAGCTTCATGAGGTAGTCACCTGGAATGCATTTCAGTTAACAGGTGTGCCTTGTTAAAAGTTAACTTGTGGAAATTCTTTCCTTCTTAATGCGTTTGAGACAATCAGTTGTGTTGTGACAAGGTAGGGGTGGTATACAGAAGATGGGCCTATTTGGTAAAAGACCAAGTCCATATTATGGCAAGAACGGCTCAAATTATCAAAGAGAAACGACAGTCTATAATTACTTTTAACACATGAATGTCAGTCAATCTGGAAAATTTCAAGAACTTTAAAAGTTTCTTCAAGTGCAGTCTCAAAAACCATCAAGCACTATGATGAAACTGGCTCTCATGAGGACCACCACAGGGAAGGAAGACCCAGTTACCTCTGCTGCAGAGGATTATTTCATTAGAGTTAACTGCACCTCAGATTGTAGCTCAAATAAATGCTTCACGGAGTTCAAGTAACTGCGACCTGTATGCTCTCATTGGCTGGCCCTCGGTTCATACTTGTCGCCAAACCCACTGGCTCCAGGTCATCTACAAGTCTCTGCTAGGTAAAGCCCCGCCTTATCTCAGCTCACTGGTCACCATAGCAGCACCCACCCGTAGCACGCGCTCCAGCAGGTATATCTCACTGGTCACCCCCAAAGCCAATTCTTCCTTTGGCCGCCTCTCCTTACATTTCTCTGCTGCCAATGACTGGAACAAACTGCAAAAATCTCTGAAGCTGGAGACTCTTACCTCCCTCACTAGCTTTAAGCACCAGCTGTCAGAGCAGCTCACAGATCACTGCACCTGTACATAGCTCATCTGTAAATAGCCCATCCAATCTACCTCATCCCCATACTGTATTTATTTATTTATTTATCTTGCTCCTTTGCACCCCAGTATCTCTACTTGCACATTCATTACATTTACATTTGAGCCATTTAGAAGATGCACACCCTACCATTCCAGTGTTTAATTGATATATTTTAATTACTTTTCCACCATGGCCTATTTATTGCCTTATCCTACCTCATTTGCGCATGCTGTTTATAGATTTTTCTACTGTATTATTGATTGTATGTTTGTTTATTCCATGTGTCTGTTTATTTAATTTTTTAAAATTCTTTTTCACCTTTATTTAACCAGGTAGGCTAGTTGAGAACAAGTTTGTCATTTGCAACTGCGACCTGGCTAAGATAAAGCTGTGTTGTTGTATGTGTCAAACTACTTTGCTTTATCCTCTTGAGGATACAATCCCGATAACGGGATTGGTTGGACAACAACCAGTGAGATGGCGCGATATTCAAAACAAAATAATCTCGAAATTAAAATAAGTATTATACGGCATTTTAAAGATACTCTACTCGTTAATCCAATCACATTGTCCGATTTCAAAAAGGCTTTACGGTGAAAGCAAAACATTACATTATTTTAGCATAGCACCTCAGCAAAAAAAAAGCAATTTTCCAAGCACGATAGCATCACAAAACCAGATATACAGCTAAAATTAAGCACTAACCTTTGACAATCTTCATCAGATGACACTCCTAGGACATCATGTTAGACAATACATGCATTTTTTGTTCAATCAAGTTTATATTTATATCCAAAAACCCAACTTTTACATTGGCGCGTGACGTTCAGAAAATGTTTTCTCCCCATAACCACCGGTGAATAGGCACATTTAATTTACGGAAGAACTCATAAACGTTGAAAAAAATTATAAATTATTTAAAGAATTAGAGATAATCTACTCCTTTATGCAACCACTTTGTCAGATTTCAAAATAACGTTACGGAAAAAGCTCATTGTTCAATATTCTGAGTACAGAACTTAGCCTTCAATGCTAAGCTATACAGTTAGCCTACAACCACAACGTCGACAAATCTCTAACAACATGTTCGAAATATTTACTTACCTTTGCTGATCTTTGGCGGAATGCACTCGGATGGGCACCCACTTCCACAAGAAAGTTTCATTTGTTCTGCAAAGTCCATCATTTATGTCCAAATACGTCCGTTTTGTTGACCCATCCAGAACACTTCACAATGCCATGTGGCGTGGACGCAAATCCATAGACGAAATGTTCAAAGTTCCATTACCGTTTGTAGAAACACGTCAAACGATGTTTACAATCAATCCTTTAGGGTATTTTTTTTTACGTAAAATTGCGATAATTTTACAACCGGGCAATAGCTATTCATCCCAGAAGAAACATATAAAAACGATGACGTCACGTGCACGCGCATCATAAGACGACTCTCCTCAGACTGGCCAATGATTGACTGAGCCAAAATGATCTGCCCGGTAACAGCTGACGGTTGAAACCAGTTCATAAAGATTGTTGACAGCCAATGGAACAGTTAGGAGGTGTAACGTAAATCCTATGTCACTGTAGTTTTTCAAGGGATTCAAAACAAAAACTACATTTCTAAATTCTCCCACTTCCTGATTCAATTTTTCTCAGTTTTTTTGCCTGCCATATGAGTTCTGTTATACTCAGACACCATTCAAACAGTTTTAGAACCTTCAGAGTGTTTTCTATTCAAATCTACTAATAATATGCATATTCTATTTTCTGGGCCAGAGTAGTAACCTGTTTAACCTGTTATGGCTAGGGGGCAGTATTTTCACGGCTGGATAAAAAACGTACCCGATTTAATCTGGTTACTACTCCTGCCCAGTAACTAGAATATGCATATAATTATTGGCTTTGGATAGAAAACACCCTAAAGTTTCTAAAACTGTTTGAATGGTGTCTGTGAGTATAACAGAACTCATATGGCAGGCAAAAACCTGAGAAGATTTCATGCAGGAAGTGGCCTGTCTGACAAGGTGTCGTTCTTCTTGTCTCTGTTTATTGAAGAGTGAGGATCTTAGCTGTCCCGTGACACTTCCCACGGCTGCCATAGGTTCTCAGAAGGCGGCAAAACGCAGAATCGTGGCTTTGCAGGCTCTGGCTGAAACAAAGTAGCGCGTTTGGGTAGTGGCTGGTTACAGTACTGTGAGACTCAGGCTCGTGCCCGCGTCGACCGAAAGGTTTGTTTTCATTCCTCTGTTTAGCTAAATGGACATTCCCGGTCGTAATATTATCGCTTTTTTACGAGAAAAATGGCATAAAAATGGATTTTAAACAGCGGTTGACATGCTTCGAAGTACGGTAATGGAATATTTAGATTTTTTTGTCACGAATTGCGCCAGCGCGCGACCCTTCTTTACCATTCGGATAGTGTCTGGGACGCACGAACAAAACGCCGCTATTCGGATATAACGATGGATTATTTCGGACCAAACCAACATTTGTTATTGAAGTAGCAGTCCTGGGAGTGCATTCTGACGAAGACAACAAAAGGTAATCAAACTTTTATAATAGTAAATCTGATATTGGTGAGTGCTAAACTTGCCGGGTGTCTAAATAGCTAGCCCGTGATGCCTGGGCTATGTACTTAGAATATTGCAAAATGTGCTTTCACCAAAAAGCTATTTTAAAATCGGACATATCGAGTGCATAGAGGAGTTCTGTATCTATAATTCTTAAAATAATTGTTATGCTTTTTGTGAACGTTTATCGTGAGTAATTTAGTAAATTGTTAGCAAATTCCCCGGAAGTTTGCGGGGGGTATGCTAGTTCTGAACGTCACATGCTAATGTAAAAAGCTGTTTTTGATATAAATATGAACATGATTGAACAAAACATGCATGTATTGTATAACATAATGTCCTAGGTGTGTCATCTGAGAGATCATCAAAGGTTAGTGCTGCATTTAGCTGTCTTCTGGGTTTTTGTGACATTATATGCTAGCTTGAAAAATGGGTGTCTGATTATTTCTGGCTTGGTACTCTGCTGACATAATCTAATGTTTTGCTTTCGCTGTAAAGCCTTTTTGAAATCGGACAGTGTGGTTAGATAAAGGAGAGTCTTGTCTTTAAAATGCTGTGAAATAGTCATATGTTTGAAAAATTGAAGTTTTTGTATTTTTGAGGAATTTGTAATTCGCGCCACGCCTATCATTGGATATTGGAGCAGGTGTTCCGCTAGCGGAACGTCTAGATGTAAGAGGTTAAATTGGGTACGTTTTTCATCCGGCTGTGAAAATACTGCCCCCTAGCCCCTAGAGGTTATCTTGGCCAGGTCGCAGTTGCAAATGACAAACTTGTTCTCAACTAGCCTACCTGGTTAAATAAAGGTGAATCTAAAAAAAATAAAAAAAATAAACAGACATCTCAACAACTGTTCAGAGGAGACTGTGTAAATCAGGCCTTCATGGTTGAGTTGCTGCAAGGAAACTACTACTAAAGGACACCAGTAAGAAGAAGAGGCTTGCTTGCTTGGTCCAAGAAGCACAAGCAATGGACATTAGACCGTGGAAATCTGTCCTTTGGTCTGATGAGTCCTTCCGCCGTGTCTTTGTGAGATGCAGAGTAGGTGAATGGATGATCTCCGCATATGTGGTTCCAACTGTGAAGCATGGACGAAGAGGTGTGATGGTGTGTGGGTGCTATGCTGGTGACACTGTTAGTGATTTTATTTAGAATTCAAGGCACACTTAACCAGCATGGCTACCACAGCATTCTGCAGCGATACGCCATCCCATCTGGTTTGCGCTTAGTCCCACTATCATTTGTTTTTCAACAGGACAATGACTCAAAACACCTCCAGCCTGTGTAAGGCTATTTGACCAAGGAGAGTGATGGAGTGCTGCATCAGATGACCTGGCCTCCACAGTCACCAGACCTCAACACAATTGAGATGGTTTGGGATGAGTTGGACCGCAGAGTGCAGGAAAAGCAGCCAACAAGTGCTCAGCATATGTGGGAACTCCTTCAAGACTGTTGGAAAAGCATTACTCATGAAGCTGGTTAAGAGATTGCCAAGAATGTGCAAAGCTGTCATCAAGTCAAATGGTGGCTACTTTGAAGAATTTCAAATATAAAATAGATTTAGATTTAGTTTCCCCCACCCCCCACCAAAGAATCAATAACGTACCCCAAAAAAACAGATCAGACATAATGCCCTGTACAGATGGCCTTTAGAGTACCAACCTGGTATCTCTGGTTTCAGCTAAGCAATCAATCGGCTAATCCTGGGCTTGCTCACATTCTCCTTCTCATCCCTAATGGAAAAGAATCCAGTTAGTATAGATTCCTCCTCAGAGCTGTTAAGGCGACATTAACAAATGAATGTGTAAGAATGACCTTTATCCACCAAAATGGAAGTCCCTCTCCAATCTGGATATCTTACCCCATGTAAGTCTTTGGTCTTGGAGTCAGCTGCCCAGAATAAGTTAGGCCTATTGATTTTCTGTAATGGGGCTGTAGGAATGAGAAGGCTATTCCTTTTACACCATCATGGTCCTGCGATTGACACACAAGCTTGAAATTAAGCCGCTAACAAAATTCAAAATCACTCGTCATATATGAGTAATTGTTTGAGTAACTAATTTCTCCCACTCATTAATTACATTTAAACATTTGTCAGTTAATTAAATTACTTTCGAATTGCTTCATCTCAGAACTTAACTTTCCAATCCTTTTTTTTTTTAAAGTTCTTCAGTGACACACATTTTAATATATTGGCTATGATTACTGATGAATCCAAAATGACACTTCCAGTATGTTTCTTCTCAAGTGTGCACATGTAGGATATCATTTCTGTGCATGGAGAACAATAAGCAAAGTTTGCTTAGATGCTGGAATCTGAACAGTCTGTCATTTTCACCACTCATCTGCTCTCCCTCTCTCCCCCACAATGCTCAGCAGAAGACCCTCTGATGCTGTGTGGCCAGGAATCAAATCCCTGGGATTTGTTCTCCCTGTTTTATCTTAAGATGGGTTAAAGAATTTATATTATCCCCAGTGAAGATGTCCCACTGGTGGACTTTAGTGGTGCCTGGTATCAACACTACCGGTCAAAAGTTTTAGAACACCTACTCATTCAAGTGTTTTTCTTTATTTTTACTATTTTCTACATTGTAGAATGAATAGTGAAGACATCAAAACTATGAAATAACACATATGGAATTTGTAGTAACCCAAAAAAGTGTTAAACAAATAAAAAGATATTTTATATTTGATTCTTCAAATAGCCACCCTTTGCCTTTATTGATTTATGTATTTTACCTTTAATTAACTAGACAAGTCAGTTAAGAACAAATTCTTATTTTCAGTGACGGCCTAGGAACAATGGGTTAACTGCCTTGTTCAAGGGCAGAACGTCAGATTTTTACCTTGCCAGCTCGGGAATTCGATCTTGCAACCTTTCGATTACTAGTCCAACGCTCTAACCACTAGCCTACCTGCCGCCTTGATGACAGCTTTGCACACGCTTGGCATTCTCTCAACCAGCTTCACCTGGAATGCTTTTCCAACAGTCTTGAAGGAGTTCCCACATTAGCTGATCACTTGTTGGCTGCTTTTCTTTCACTCTGCAGTCCGACTCATCGCAAGCCATCTCAATTTGGTTGAGGTTGGGAGATTGTGGAGGCCAGGTCATCTGATGCAGCACTCCATCACTCTCCTTCTTGGTAAAATAGCCCTTACACAGCCTGGAGTTGTGTTGGGTCATTGTCCTGTTGTAAAACAAATGATAGTCCCACTAAGCCCAAATGGGATGGCGTGTCGCTGCAGAATGCTGTGGTAGCCAGGCTGGTTATGTGTGCCTTGAATTCTAAATAAATCACTGACAGTGTCACCAGCAAAGCACCCCCACACCATAACACCACTTCCTCCATGCTTTACGGTGGGAAATACACATGCGGAGAACATTCGTTCACCCACACCGCGTCTCAAAGACATGCCGGGTAGAACCAAAAATCTTCAATTTGGACTCCAGAACAAAGGACAATTTTCCACTGATCTAATGTCCATTGCTCATGTTTCTTGGCCCAAGCAAGTCTCTTCTTATTGGTGTCCAAATTATAGTGGTTTCTTTGCTGCAATTTGACCATGAAGGCCTGATTTCACAGTCTCCTCTGAACAGTTGATGTTGAGATGTGTCTGTTACTTAAACTCTGAAGCATTTATTTGGGCTGCAATTTCTGAGACTAGTAATGTGTGTAATGAACTTATCCTTTGCAGCAAAGGTAACTCGGGGTCTTCCATTCCTGTGGCGGTCCTCATGAGAGCCACTTTCAATATAGCTCTTGATGTTTTTTGCGATTGCATTTTCGAAGTTCTTGAAATTTTCCATTTTGACTGACCTTCATGTCTTCAGGTAATGATGGACTGTCATTTCTCTTTTCTTGTTTGAGCTGTTCTTGCCATAATATGGACTTGGTCTTTTACCAAATAGGGCTACCTTCTGTATACCACCCCTACCTTGTCACAACACAACTGATTGGCTCAAATGCATTAAGAAGGGAAGAAATTCCCCAAATTACATTTTAACAAGGCACACCTGTTAATTGAAATGCATTCCAGGTGACTACCTCATGAAGCTGGTTGAGAGAATGCCAATAATGTGCAAAGCTGTCATCATGGAAAAGGGTGGCTATTTGAAGAATCTCAAATATAAAATATATTTTGATTCGTTTTTTTGGTTACTGCATGATTCCAAATGTTTTATGTCATAGTTTTGATGTCTTCACTATTATTTTACAATGTAGAAAATAGTAAAAAAAAATAAACGAAGAAATACCCTTGAATGAGTAGGTGTTCTAAAACTTTTAACCGGTAGTACTTCTGAGTTAAGTCAACTCTGGGGTGGTCTCTCAACTTGGTTGGCCTAGAGTGCTTTGTGGAATCATCTGACTTTGACTTTGATTTTGGGTCAGATTTACCCATATTGTCTTAAAATGGTTCACAGTCCGGTGTGTCCTTCATGTTATTTCAGTAAAGTTAAATGTGTTTCAGTGTCAGTTGGGGAAGGCACACCTTTCATGTTACTGTAAGGAAAGGGAGCACCAGACTAAGCTGCATCAGGGTGGTATTCATGATTAGGGCATTTTTTTTATTGCCAAATGTTATTCTGTTTTGTGCCTACTGAACACGAGTATGTAAAGCTTTTACTGAGGTTTGAGAGGGATCCTGCATGGAGAGTATAGTAAAGATGTTGGGGTGGATGTAATTGTAATGTAGCATACAGTACAACCCTGTCAAACGAGCCACAGGGACACGGTTTGGTCAGAAAATATTCCATAACCTACCAATGGTAGTTTATTCAAACTGGATGTAGTGTGCTGGGTTATGTTCAGTAGGCAAGAAAAGGCAGAAAACGCAGCGAGAAGAAAACAGTCCCTTCCTGTTTTGGCTATCTTAAACCTGTTCAATAAGAAATGCTTTGTTTTAGCTTTTTGTTGCAAAACGTTTCGCTACGGTGGGGAGCTTGTCTCTTCTTCCTGTACAAATGGACCAAATCTGCTATTGTAAGAGACCAGGGAGACGGTAAGGAAATGGCTGAATTAATGATACGCCAGTGGAAGCGGGGTACAGGCATCATATGGCCATATAGATAAAGACCATTTCTTAACACGAGACATAGCATTTAATTAAAGGTATTTTTCTTCTGTAAGCTGGTTCGTGTGATTGTAGTCCTGGGGGTTTTGATGGTCACTACAATGATTCCTATAGGAGTCAGTAACACCATCTTACTCAATACTTTCCTCTCTTTGATCACCAATATCTTCCCTTTCATCAATACAGGTCCATGGGGATTCAAACCATTTGAATGCAAATATTATGTTTGGTTGCATGAAAATGGCCCTGTTATATCTATAGAGTTCTCCCTTATGAAACTGTATGAAATATGAACGTGAACTGTCTTCTTGAACGTTGGAGTCACTGACACCATTGTTGTTTCGGTGCATGTCTAGGGAGAGATGAGACCATGCAGCCCGCCAAGCCGTCCTTCCTGGAGTACTTTGAGCAGAAAGAGAAGGAGGCCAACTGTCACAACGACAGTGGAGAAGACCCAGGACACAACGCTGACAACCGCAAACTGCCTGCGGAGGGGGACCTAGAGGTGGTAAGTTAAGTGACATGATGCCGATGCCTCTAGTAAGCCATTCTTCTACTTCCTATAGAACTGTCATTGTTTTAACCTACGCGGCTCAGTATCTCAAAATTAACTACAACGTGATGGAGTCATAAAAGTTATGGCGTGCTTATTTCTTCCAATTAACTAAATCCCCTGATGAGCTAGAATTAGATTTCACCCCAATGAATTAGAATAAACCCTATGGGCTGGTTTCTCAGACACAGATTAAGCCTATTCCTGGACTGAAAAACATGCTCAACTGACAATTTCCTTAAATGCTTTTTATTCCAGTACTAGGCTTAATCATTCTGGTAAACTGCCCAATGAGTTCACTTATTGAATCTCATGACTTAAACCCAACATACAAGGTACAATGTTTAGCATCAACAGTTGGATTAAGCCTACACCAAGTATGTAGTGCAGGGTAAGTCTTATTTTTTACAACTCCATCCCTTGCCTACACATTCTGTTTAGTTTAAGTGCGCTGGCCACACAGATGAGGGGTATGGAACATCTCAGCAGTGAAAAGATTAGACCTGTTGTTGCATCCTTGAGCCAGCAGTTTTGCTCTCTTGCCGTGTCACGCTGGACGTATTTGTTGTTCTCGTTTTGTTATGTTAAAACAGACTGACAGGCGACCATCTAGTAACTCCAGAAGTTACTTACACTGGCAGCACGAGCAGCGGCAATATCTTCAATTGGACAATGCAAACATCACATTTGTTTCAAAACCCAACAGAATTGGGTCAGTAGCTGCAAATTAGACTTGGAGATGAGGATGCGATATGCAGCATTTTGGTTTGATCAGTCCAGCTTGGTCGTTCTTTGAAGTGTCATGATGACTGGGGTCTTTACTATAAGCTAGATGAAGCTAGCCTAATTTGCACTGGATCTAAATATAGACCTGTCGTACAAACTATTTTTGCCTGTATTGCCTTGATTTTGTTTGCGTGCCTTCAATACGTTAATGTCTGACTGTTAAGACGGCTGTAAGACATCACAGTGGACTTTGGTGTTTTCAACATTGCATGAGGGAGACAGAATATCTAGACTACTTTTAAGGGACCATGTGGTTCAAGAGAGGGCTTTTGCAATAAAAATTCAGGCAAGGTAATGTGTAGGCCTATATCAACCTTCTCTTCTGAGACCACCGGCCTTTTAAAATGTTTGTTGCAGCCCTGATACACTTCATTCAACTAGTCTACCAAAGAAATCAAGCCATTAACTAGTTGAATCTGATGTGGAAGATCAGGGCTACAACAAATATCTGATGGCTGGTGGTCCTCGAGGAGATGGTTGGGAAACACTGGCCATGATGTCGCTACAGACTTAGCCTGCGGGCAGTCTGCTTTATGAAATTATGGTGGTTAACTCACTAGGAAGCAGAACAGGTGCAGAGAGTGGCCATGCTGTTAGCTTAAGTTGCACCAATGGATGAATGTGTGCTAGAACAGCTGGGGGATAACATTTATCTGCATTATGCATGAGAGCGAGATTACGAATGACAACGTTTTTGTCTCCAAACACTCCTACTCTGAACACACCATGTAAAGGAAGGTATGGGCCGTGGCTAATAATCCATGACAATGGTTTTCACATGCCACCCCATTCTCCACTGGACACTATTTTGGGGTGGCCTATTTTGCTTGGCCTTAGAATATCTACACTGGGTAGTTGCTGAAGCTGGGCGATATGGAGAAAAATCCCTATTACGATAAATTGAATTTTTATGCGATAACGATAAATCCGCATTTAAATTACAATTAATACTTTTTGGGGGAGGGGCTAGAGCTGGGCCATAAGGGCAAAAAGTAATATCGTGGGGCCTCCCGAGTGGCGCAAGGGTTAAGGCACTGCATCTCAGTGTTTGAGGTGTCACTACAGACCCGGGTTCGATACCAGGCTGTGTCGCAGCCGGCCGTGACCAGGAGACCATGAGGCGGCGCACAATTGGCCTAGCATCGTCCGGGTTAGGGGAGGGTTTGGCTGGCCAGGATGTCCTTGTCCCATCGCGCTCTAGCGACTCCTGTGGTGTGCCGGGTTCATGCACGCTGACACGGTTGCCAGTTGTACGGTGTTTCCTCCGACACATTGGTGCGGCTGGCTTCCGGGTTAAACGAGCAGTGTGTCAAGAAGCAGTGCGGCTTGGCAGGGTTATGTTTTGGAGGACGCATGGCTCTCGACCTTCGACTCTCCCGAGTCCGTACGGGAGTTGCAGCGATAGGACAAGACTAACTACCAATTGGATATCACAGAATTGGGGAGAAAAGGGCAAAACAATGGGGGGGGCAGCAGCAATGTGTAGCCTATGTTGTTTGTCCCCCCATTTTGGTTCTGAAGTCACCATTTACCCTAGAGCTGGTCAATACGGCCTAAAAATCATATCACCATTTTTTTTTTTTTCAAACTTATGGACGATTCACAAAATATATCTTCATACATAAAAAAAAAAAAAAAAACCTGTATTGTTAAAGGTCAAATACATTGCATTTCAAACGGTCAGCAATAATCTAAAGAATTCAGGGTCTGTGAAATTATACTTAGGCTAAGTATAAGCCTTCCACAACCATAAAGCCCACTAATAATCGTAATATTTTATCAAAATAGTTTAACCTGCTTTTTCTCAATAATCACATCTGGCTTTCAAGTCTGTCTATAAACATGCCCTTTTTGTTACAAATTTAACCAGAACTATGCTTGATGCACATTCACTAATAATGACTAACTTCTTGTAGCAGGCATTACAGAAAATGAACACAGGTCTCATAAGCGATCTCAAGCACAAGGCACGTGCTAGTGAGTAGCCAGCTAATCTTTATATTTAAGGTTTAGCCAACTTGGATCTATTTGCTAGCTAACAAGGCAGAACAATTGAATTGTTATGAACACACCCTTCTATCCAACTGTTTGAACAGCACGCTAGCCTGTCCACTTTGTTCAGCTGTTGAAATCAAGTGGCCTATCTTATTTCACAGAATGAGTTGCCAATTCCTTATATAATTGTGTTTTGTGCTTATTGCCCATTTATAAGACACAGACTAGACAGCTAATAAGTCTTTGGCTAAAATGCTGCAACATTTGAGTAGTTGAGACATAAAAAGGGTATTGTTACAAAGGTTCTCCTCTATTACAGTAAAATAATGTCTCTGTGTTTGTCCATGTGACCAATTCTGTTGGACCAAACCTCAAATGCAAATAGCGAGTTCAAACTGTTTGTCAGAGGAAGAAGTTAACGCTCATCTTTGCTGTTGTGAGTGCCAGGTGATTGGTGTGTGTGTGTGTGTAAACAGAGAGGAAGAGGCGACGCGAGAAGTGTCAATCTCGCCAAAATCTGTCCAGAAGATGCCCAATGTGTTTTCTAAATTTTACGTTAACATTTTTGTCATTTAGCAGACTCTCTTATCCAGTGCGACTTACAGTTAGTTAGTGCATTAATCTTAAGATAGCAAGGTGGGACAACCACATATCACAGGCATAGTAAGTATACTCTCCGCAATAAAGTAGTTATCTACAAAGTAATTTGCAATGGGCTTATTGTGGACCTAAGTTTGTCTCCTGCCTTCGGGACATTGTTAGTGCAAGCATCTCATCATTATATACAGATCTCTGGTGTAAATGGGTGAGTGCACACAGCACAGAAGGAGCGAAGGAGACGAGACCAATCAGAACAAGCGGACATAAACTCTCATGATTTAAAAATAAAAAATTCAGTACCAGTCAAAAGTTTGAACACACCAACTCATTCCAGGGTGTTTCTTTATTTTTACTATTTTCTACATTGTAGAATAGTAGTGAAGATATCCAAAATATTAAATAACCCATATGGAATCATGTAACCAAAAGTGTTAAATAAATCAAAATGTTTTAGATTTTAGATTCTACAAAGTGGCCACCCTTTGCTTTGATGACAGCTTTGCATTCTCTCAACCAGCTTCACCTGGAATGCTTTTCCAACAGTCTTGAAGGAGTTCCCACATATGCTGAGCATTTATTGGCTGCTTTTCCTTCACTCTACGGACCAATTCATCCCAAACCATCTCAATTGGTTTGAGGTCGGGTGATTGTGGAGGCCATGTCATCTGATGCAGCACTATATCACTCTCCTTCTTGGTAAAATAGCCCTTACACAGCCTGGAGGTGTGTTGGGTCATTGTCCTGTTGAAAAACAAATGATAGTCCCACTAAGCGCAAATTAGATGGGATGGCATATCGCTGCAGAATGCTGTGGTAGCCATGCTGGTTAAGTGTGCCTTGAATTCTAAATAAATCAGACAGTGTCACCAGCAAAGCACCCGTACACATCACACCTCCTCTATGATTCACGGTGGGAACCACACGTGGAGATCCTCCATTCACCTACTCTGCGTCTCACAAAGACACGGAGGTTGGAACCAAAAATCTAAAATTTGGACTCATCAGGCCAAAAGACAGATTTCCACCGGTCTAAGTCCATTGCTCGTGTTTCTTGGCCCAAGCAAGTCTCTTCTTATTATTGGTGTCCTTTAGTAGTGGTTTCTTTGCAGCAATTTAACCATGAAGGCCTGATTCACACAGTCACGTTTGAACAGTTGATGTTGAGATGTCTGTTACTTCAACTCTGAAGCATTTATTTAGCTAGCAATTTCTGAGATTAGTAACTGAAGCAGAGTTAACTCTTCTTTTCCTGTGGCGGTCCTCATGAGAGCTAGTTTCATCATAGTGCTTGATGTCTTATTTGAGCTGTTCTTGCCATAATATGGACTTGGTCTTTTACCAAATAGGGCCATCTTCTGTATACCACCCCTACCTTGTCACAACACAACTGATTGGCTCAAATGCATTAAGAAGGAAAGAAATTCCACAATTTACATTTTAACAAGGCACACCTGTTAATTGAAATGCATTCCAGGTGACTACCTCATGAAGCTGGTTGAGAGAATGCCAAGAATGTGCAAAGATGTCATCAAGGCAAAGGGTGGCTATTTGAAGAATATAAAATATATTTTGATTTGTTCAACACTTTTTTGGTTACTGCATGATTCCAAATGTTTTATTTCATAGTTGTGATGTCTTCACTATTATTTTACAATGTAGAAAATAGTATTTGTTTTTATGCATGCATGACAGGGCGGATTTTGCAGAGGTTTTGAAAAAGAAGTGTCAACACTGCAAATATTGACTATGCATCATCAACTTCATGTAATTGTCAATAAAAGACTTTGACACTTATGAAATGCTTGTAATTATACTTCAGTATTCCATAGTAACATCTGACAAAAATATCTAAAGACACTGAAGCAGCAAACTTGGTGGAAATTAATATTTGTGTCATTGGCCAATGACACAAATATTAATATTATTGGCCATGACTATACAGTCGTGGCCAATGACACAAATATTAATTTCCACCAAGTTTGCTGCTTCAGTGTCTTTACATATTTTTGTCAGATGTTACTATGGAATACTGAAGTATAATTACAAGCCTACTGTGAATGTTTTTTTTTTTCTACACTAAAGATGCAGAGTGATAAATGACCAGAGGCTAGGTTGTAGTGCAATGAGGACCATGTCCATGAATACCGGGTGAGTTGGTGGTGTCAGAATATCCCCCCAAGTGTCCTTGAATCTTGATGTATGGCCTGCAATGACCTCCTAGATGGGTTTTGGGACGGCCTTTTCAACAGGATTTGGGCTCCCAGTGTTTGTCTATGCGCTCCATTAGGTCATTCCTGAATGAACCACTATATCAGTGGTGGGCTGATATATTGGCCGTGCAATCCACTGTTTTGATTGTTTTGGGTAGACAATGTTGAATCTTGGCGTGTCTGAAGTGAGGAAAGAGAAGAAAAACAAAAGGATGTTGACATGCGTATAAAAATGTAATATGGGACACTTCTTGGTTTGCTATATTGCACTTAGGTTGGATGCAGTTGATAATATTAGTGTAGTGCAGGGATGGGCAACTGCAGTCCTCGGGGTCCTGATTGGTGTCACACTTTTGCCCCAACCAACACACTTTTGCCCATCCCTGATTTAGTGGATATAGTCAGGCCCCACACCAGAAAAGGGTGCCTCTGAGCACACATGAAAGGGAGCACTATCCCCAAAAGAAACCCCTCACTTTCCCCAAGTCAACCAAACTATCCTCGAGGGGAAATTAGGCTACCTACCTGTCCTTTTGTTCGAATAGATCTGTCTGGACAGGCCAATAATCACATTACCATCTCAATATGACAAAACATGTTGCCCAAACTATCTTGGATGGACCATCTATCTGGATAGGCCAAGGATTGCATTAACATCCCATGACAAAACAAGTGTAAAGGTCTTCACCTGCTTCCCAGCCGAAACAGCTCGGTAGAGTTTGTGCATATATTATGACATTTTTTGACGTTTTTGTTCGTTTTGGACTTCGGTGAGCGTTTTTGTGGCAGTTCGGCCACACATTTCTTCTGGAGGCAAGCTGACGTTCGGAGCCTAAGCCCCTTTGTCTGTGATTGGTCAACAGCAGTGATTCTACGATAGTCTTTGTTGTCATTCAACGAGAGGCGACTTGTTTTAATACACATTTTTTCATTGAAAAATATTGCACCAAAACTCTTAATGTAAATTTTCGCGACTAAGATCTCTTTGGCAAAATTAGTGACAGATTTCTTGAGTTAGCTTAGATAAATTCTGACTATTTTAGTGAGGTGTATATACTGGGTAGGACATCTCAAAATGGACAAACACTACAATTGCCGCTTTTTTCCAAGTGAACATCAAGCGTCCCACCCTAGTCAACAGCCAGTGGAATCGCGTCGCGCGAAATACAAAACCTCATAAATGCTATAACTTCAATTTCTCAAACATATGACTATTTTACACCGTTTTATAGATACACCTCTCCTGAATCGAACCACGTTGTCCGATTTCAAAAAGGCTTTACAGCAAAAGCAAAACATTAGATTATGTTAGGAGAGCAACCAGCCAGAAATAATCACACAGCCATTTTCAAAGCAACTAGATGCATCACAAATACCCAAAACACAGCTAAATGCAGCACTAACCTTTGACAATCTTCATCAGATGACACTCCTAGGACATCATGTTACACAATACATGCATTTTTGGTTCGATAAAGTTCATATTTATATATAAAAACAGCATTTTACATTGGCGCGTGACGTTCAGAAAATCTTTTCCCTCAAATGCTTCCGGTGAAGCAGCGCTACAATTTACAAAATTACTATTCGAAAACATTGTTAAAATTTAATATTGTCATTCAAAGAATTATAGATTAACATCTCATCAATGCCACCGCTTTGCCAGATTTAAAAATAACTTTACTGGGAAATCACACTTTGCAATAAACGACGTGATATGCTCAGAAAAATAGGCTAGGCGATTCATGTTAGCTCCATCTTGGAACCATCAACCATCAAAAATACTATTATAAATATTCCCTTACCTTTTATCTTCATCAGAAGGCACTTCCAGGAATCCCAGGTCCACAACAAATGTAGTTTTGTTCGAAAAAGTTAATAATTTATGTCCCAATAGCTTCTTCTTATTAGCGCGTTCCGAAGGCTACTCAAAATGTACCGTACTGCGCGGGACTTCTCGTCACGAATGTGCAATTTTTTTTAATTTAAGTTCGTTCAAACATGTCAAACGTTGTATAACATAAATCTTTAGGTCCTTTTTCAACCAGAGCTTCAATAATATTCAAGGGGGACGATTGCATTGTCTTTCTAAATGTTTCGAAAGTGGAGGGTAGCCATGGGCGGCAGCGTCATAATGGTAAATAACCCTCCCCCTGTGACCAAGTTCCACAGCCTCTCTTTGGGTCAGTTTGTACCATTCAAGACTCAAACCACTTTGTAAAGACTGTCGACATCTAGTGGAAGCCTTAGGAAGTGCTAAATGATTAATAAGCCCCTGTGTCTTTCAATGGCAAATGTTTGAAGTGATTTCCACATATCAGATTTCCATTTCCTGTTAGGATTTGTCTCAGGGTTTTGACTGCCATATGAATTCTGTTATACTCACAGACACCATTCAAACAGTTTTAGAAACTTTAGGGTGTTTTCTATCCAAATCTAGTAATTATATGCATATTCTAGTTACTGGGCAGAAGTAGTAACCAGATTAAATCGGGTACGTTTCTTTATCCGGCCGTGCAAATACTGCCCCCTATCCCCAACAGGTTATTAAGGGAGTATGAGAGAACCTCGTTCAGTTCAACTAGCCGAGTTCGGCTAGGCGCCAGCCGAACTGAAGCATGCTGAGGCCTTAACTTCTTATGGATCCCTTCGCACGCCAATCCCTTTAGCGGGATCGATTTGACAACACCCAGTGAAATTGCAACGCGCCAAATTCAAAAACAGAAATACTCATAAGAATTCATAAAACATACAAGTGTTATACATCGGTTTAAAGATGAATTTCTTGTTAATCCAGCCGCAGTGTCAGATTTCAAAAAGGCTTTACGGCGAAAGCAGACCATGCGATTATCTGAGGACAGCGCCCAGCATACCAACACATGAAAATCAGATTTCAACCAGGCAGGTGCTACACAAAAGTCAGAAATAACGATATAATTCATGCCTTACCTTTGAAGATCTTCTGTTGGCACTCCAAAATGTCCCATAAACATCACAAATGGTCCTTTTGTTCGATAAATTCCTTCATTATATCCCCAAAATGTCCATTTATTTGGCGCGTTTGATTCAGAAATACACCGGTTCTAACTCGCCCAACATGCCTACAAACTATCTAATAAGTTGCCTGTAAACTTGGTCCAAACATTTCAAACAACGTTCCTAATCCAAATTTATGTATCCTAAAACGTAAATAATTGATAAAATTTAAGACGGGAAATACTGTGCTCAATACCGGACGAAAACAAAGTGAAGCACGTTCCAGTTCGCGTGCACCTGGAATGACACATGGAAATAACAGGGCTACTTCATTTCTCAAAGGAAAAACATTAACCAATTTCTAAAGACTGTTGACATCTCGTGGACGCCATAGGAACTGCAAGCATATTTCTATTAAAAAGACATTGCCATA